>NC_064616.1:706874388-707499388 GCF_023898315.1 Schistocerca nitens | reverse complement strand
CCACTTTGTAGTATTACTGCTGGATATTTAAAAGATGACAGACTCCAGAATTTATCACTAGTTGTGTGTAATTGGAAATGACAAAGTTTTCCTTTACTGAGGGCATTATCTCACATTATTTAAATGTAAATTCATTCATCATGTGATTTATCCATTCATTTGTCATGTGACATAAATCCCATCAGGGATAGCTTTCAGTGATGTGGACTGATTAAAGTTGTAGATTAATAGGCAAAAGTAGGCACTATCGGATATATGGGTAAAGTATTTGTGGAAATATTGTCTGAGGTATTTTTTCACCAGTGAACAAACTAGGAGTCCCTCTGACCCTATCTTATAAATAACTTGTTTAATGTGTGGAGTACAAATAAAATGCGCGCGCGCGCACACACACACACACACACACACACACACACACACACACACACACACTGAATTTACTATTTGTAAGATATAATGTATGGGGAAAAAAGCAAACTGTGTTTCAAAGTGGTTTTTCCTGAACACTGTGGGAGAAGCTTACTTTCTTCCAGGAAAGTCAGAACATATGTGCATAGACATTTCTATAGGATTCTGCAGTATTGGGAATATTGGTGTGCAGTTCTGTTCATTCATTATTTTACCCTCTTTATTAACAGTAACGACCTGTGCTCATTTTCAGCAACAATCTTCATTATGGTTTTGTCAGTCAGCTCTCAGCTCCTCGGAAAACCAAGGCACCTTTGATAAGGAGATGGTCTTTTGCAGTAAATTTTTAATTTTAACACTGTAATGAATGTTCAGTATTTTACAGTTGTCATTGCATTCATGAATTCTTATAGTGTGTGTTACCTTTTTGTACTGTGGATTACTATGTGAAATAGTTTCATATATAATCGAAGTTTGAGTAATGCTAGCAAAAGTTGATGTAATGCCAGCTGCTATTCTCCTCCTAAGACATAGTCTTTTACACAAAATATATTTAGTAATAGTTGAAAAGTCCTAAAAAATCTCCAAATACTAGGCTTAATGGACTGGTATTGTTTCTTGACTTTTTTAAAACTTAACAGGTAAGCATTCTGAGGTAAAAGTAGAAAGGCATGGGTAGATAAAATGGCAGAGACCTGTCTAGATCATCCAGAACATTGGGCATAAGGTGCACATCCCCCCCCCCCCCCCCAAATAAAGAAAGAAAAAAAAGAAAACAAGGAACAAACTGTTTTCTAGTTGCTGATTACCAGTTTATCCTGAAGTTTGTGTTGTCGTATTGTGGTATGAAAAAGTTTTCTGCATCATCTAAATGAGGTATCTGTGTTTGTGAAGAGATGGTATACAGTGTCAAACTGTTTTTCATAGTAGCTGTGTCAATAAATATTATTTCACTAAATATAAACATTAATAGATACAGTTTAGTTTTTACTTTTTGTGGAGCAAAACATCCTGAATATTTGATTAGGTCATGTGACAGCTGTCATGGCAGGGAGAACAATGAATGACGTGAACTGCTTGGATTATACGTGGCTCTGAAAGATGTTGCAACAGGTGAAGAACTCATGTGGAGTACTGGGGCATGTGGTGACCAAGAAAACAGCAGTTTGTGTGCCAAGATAGCATATACTGAGACAAAAACATTACGTAGTTCATTGACTTTTAAAATTTTGAAGCAAGGGTAAGGCATCGATGAGAGATTATATTTTCAAAATGGAAGATTCGTAACAAGACAGGTGTTATTGACAGTATGGCACTCCAAAAGGGTTGATAGTGAGCTTTCAGTTGTACAGCAGAGTTGTTGACACCATTTTATATTTCGATAACTGACCCATGTGTCTTCTTCAGATGGTATGAGCTGTTGTGTACTCAGTGTCTTGAGTCGAACTATACATTGAAGTATTGTAGGTGTTAAGTCACTATTTATAGCTGAATTGGACCCCCAGTGCCCATTGTGATCTTTGATATTCACTTGTATTTCGGAGGCAGCTCTGGTGGATGAGACGGCCAGCGAGAGCGTAATAACTTTTAGTGCTGGAAGCAATTCTTGATCAAAATGAAAGTCTTCACCTCAGTTAATTAGGTTTCCAGAACTCTCTGTTTCAGTAGACTTTGTAATTTTACTCTCTCAGAAACTTGGAATTTGCAGCCCAATATACGTCTTGTCATGTTTTATTCCATTTTTGTATTTGAGGCAGTGCTATGCTCAGCAAAAACTGATATACTTGACTGTTTTACTTGGGTGTGTCACTGATGTTCCATACATGTCTCCTTGACAATTCTGTCAGGCTGCCCCACATAAGGCTTGCCACATTTGCATGATATGTGCCACATGCCCTGCTCTTGGAGACCTAGATTGTCTTTAACATTACAAAGAAGGCTTTCATATATGCTGATGGGAGTGAAATAGGGTGGATGCCATATTTCTGTAAAACTTTGCCAATTTTTCCAGTGAATAACGATAAAAGGTCTTTGCTATAAACTTAAATACAATCTAGGTTTCCATAATGTGGGTGTGCACTGCATTCAGGAACGGCCAGTGTCTTTCATCATCCTTTCCAAATCTGTGTGTGCACAGTCTCGGATCATCCCCTTTTCAGTCTGACAATAAGCCCTAGTGTTCACTCCTACCATTGTTCCTATAGCCAGGTCACAGCTAGTTTCTTGTCAGCTGAGCTCCATCTCTCGTTCTCAATTCAGCATTCTAGAATGTTATTTAAATCAGTGCATTCTTGATAGTGACAGTTATCATGTTGTGCTGTTTGTCTTCATTTATAATAAGTATTGTTCTCTTCAAGAATGTCTTTATTTTGAAGTCTAAATCAGTATTCCTTTGTCTCATTAAATTTTATGTCCACTGAATCAGCACTTTCTTTTTTATTAAGGTATCTAGACAAAGTTTTCCAGTACTGGGTTATCTTTGGAAGTTTGGAAACCTGAGGTTAGAGTTAAGTTTTGTAGCAAAGCCTGAGGTTAAGCTAGTAGCTGATAGTTTTATTTTCTGCAGGCATTCTGAACAAGCTCTAAATATCAATTGCTGTGATTCTGGTCAAGAAATTCTTAGGCTGAAATTTTATAGCTCAGTTAGACAAGAGCGAAATGAGCCATGCGAACAAGCTCAAAATAAGAATTTTTATTATTCTGGCTGCTGCAATGTTGAGATGGTGGTCATTGTTCCAAGTCATAGCTCTCTTTTTCTTAAGCCAAGTGAGGGATATGGACAAGCTGAAAATAAGAATAGCTGTATTGCATTTGACTTTACTTCAAGAATATGTTCAGTCTGAAGAAGATGCTTTTACTTTGAAAGAGCAAAATCAACTTCCCAAGGTTACATTATTGTCCATTAAAAATGTCTTTTTTAATTACGTATCTCGTGTCTTTCTGTGCATTTCTATGAATGTCACATTACATTGCTGGAAATATTTCCTACTGCATCTGTTCTGTGCAATGAAGGAAGATGCGTTTTGATCTGTCTGCCAGAAAATCTGAAGGGGAATGTATGTACAGTGCTTGTTGGGATCGTGGCATCCTATGAGCCACAAGTGCCCCCCCCCCCCCCCCCCCCTATGAGCAGCTAAATTGTAAGTACCTCAGAAGTCTCACCCAGAATGACCTACTTCAAAATTAGTGATCATCCTGAGAAGGGTTCAGCAAACAGACCAAGTAATAGGACACACATTAGTTGGTAGAACATGTGTTTTAGCATGACAGAAAGGCTCGTTTGTGGTGACTTCCTTTCACATACATAAGAGACTGTAAGGCCTAAAAACAACTAGGAACTAGTTCTAGCAGATTTGCAATAGGGCCCCTCTGCATAGAAACAGCCTTGTTGGTCCCGATAAACCACCTCTTGAGTAATAAATTGGGGGGGGAAAACAATTAATGTGGAACTGCAAAATACTCTGACCTTCAGTATGTGTGTTGTAACATGCTAGTACCTGATACATGGACATCAGAAAGAGAATGAGGCCGAATGACTTACCAGTGAGTAGATTATCATGCCACTGAATTCTGAAAATACACCAATCTTTCTACTCACATTGGATTCTGTAGTTAATCCTGGACACACAAAGGCTGACATCCACTTTAGGGTCAGACATTACAACCATAACCCATTGCACAAGTTTGTTTGAGATCCAAAGAACTTGGCATTGAAAAGAAGATTTAGATCCACTGTTTTGCTTGAACTGTTCAATGTAATCCAGTCTGTCAAGTTTTATTAAATAAAAAAAAAAAAGAATTCATGAAATTCCAGTGATAAAATGTTTCTCATATTTTGGTGCTAAGTGTGTGTACAAAACTGGCTCCCCCCCCCCCCCCCCCCCCGCTCTCTCTCTCTCTCTCTCTCTCTCTCTCTCTCTCTCTCTCTCTCTCTCTCTCTCTCTCTCTCTCTCTCTTCCAGTGTAGCAACACCCATGAAGAGTAGCAATTACTGAAAATCAATGTGACTCAGGCATGAAATAAGACTGTCTTCTATTATTATGGAAGATATAATATTCATTGTCTACAATAGGTCCTGACAAAATCCATTAAATATGCCCCTGTTACAGTACTTCAACAGTAATGGTAGGGAAAATCAATCTTATTAATGTGTTAAGGGATACATGCTAAATTGAGCTCATAGCACTGAGCTATCCTTCAATGTGGAAAGGCTCCATGCCTGAGTATTGATCATGGTATTGCCTTCACTAAATGTGTAGGAAAGTCATTACTGTGGATAATAAGCATTCTGGACCAAAAATTTGTTACTGTGAGGAGACATAAATCTAATACTGTGTAACACCATCTCTAGCCTTGATAATGGCCTTCAGTCAGTTATGAAGAGTGTCCACAAATTTCTTCAGGTATGCAGTATTCAGGTGAAATCACCCTTTGATGATTAGATTCTATAGAGCTGCCAAATAGTGGGAATGTTGATTGCTGTGTTAACCCAACCCACTGTTCCAGATAGTCAGACATTTTCTGTGGGATTGCGATGAGATGGTTTAGGAGGCCAGTTGAGGTCTGATTAGATGGCTGAGTGTTTGTCAAACCAGGAACATATGGGGACAGCCCTGTGAACACTGCTGTCAATTTGGAAGCTGCAAGGGCAACACTTGCTCACCAAAATTTTGAAATAAACATCCTAGTACATGTTCATAGTATCCCACCTAAGGGTTTCAATGCACATCACCCTGTGGGGGAATACCGTGTCATCTGGTAGGGGCCTTCTAATTGACCAACTTCGTTTCAATTTTGATCTGTCTCCCCTCAATGCTCCCTCCCCTCCCCTACCTTCTTTACTATCGCCCATGGTACCTTTACACTGTCAATCCCGTCTCATGAGTTGGAAGAATGAATATTGCAATACAATGAACTTTGTGATAGTCATCACTTTGTGGTTCTCTTGTCACTTCCTTGTCTTTTCCTGAAAGACAGAGTACCCTGGTGGCAGTGGTATAGCTCTGCCATCCTCTTCGTCCCCTCTCTGTCAGATTACATTGAAGAGACTGTCAGAAGTATCCCTGACATGATGACCCATACTGCTGAAACTGCTATCCCTGTCTCTACAGCCTCCCCCCCCCCCCCCTCAACCAGCAGCTGGTACTGTGATGGACCAAAGATGTTGCAACAGCTATTCAGGACCATTGAAGAGCCCTGCAACACCTCTAGTAACACCCTTCACAGACTGTCCTCATAAGTTTTAAGCTGCTCTGTGCAAAGGAATGCTGGGTGCACCACACTTCCTCCTTGGGAATGTATCCCACTCTACCCCAGCCATGAGCTAAGACTTGTAGTCTACTGGGCTGCTGAAAAGAAAAAACTGTTCTGGGTCTGTTTCTGCTGATGCTTTGGCTCTTACTGAACACCCTGCCACACACTTTGTGATAGCATTAGAATCCTATTCTTATATAGTTACCTTTCAGATGTGGAAGTGGTGAGTTGAAGAATCCCCTCACTGTTTAACCCCCCCCCCCCCCCCCCCCCCGTGCCCCTTCCCCCAATAACCTTAATCATATAACAAAGCTTCCACTGATTGGGAACGGTAGCAGGCTCTTGATTTGTCACGTGATATGGCCACAAGCCGTGATTAGATTCACAATTAGATGATCCAACATCTGAATGCATCTCAAATTCCATCTACGCATGCTTGTTGAGTGATTTTGGCTAGAAGATGTTTGCCGCTTGCAATGGCGAGATAGTGTCATCATTCCACTCCTTACTCTAGCCAAAACCTAATGTCCATCGACAGCTACCAACCAATTAGCCTTACCAATATGTCTGCAAACTGCATAAAAGTTGGTTACTGCTGCACTGTATGTTGACAACTTTTGCATTTGGTATAGCTCTCAATCTGTAGCCTTGACTGAACAGCAGCTCCATGGCTCCCAATGTTCTTCCGCAAAAACACGAGTTGTGCATTTCTGTAGTCGTACCATGGTTCATCCTGATTCCAGAACTCTGCCTGAGTACCCATTGCTAGGACATTGCTGCTGAGTCCCTATTTGGGACACATCTTTAATCAGAACCTGACATGTCTGCACCATATTTATCAACATATGAGGAGCTGTGTGTGAGTGCTTAACACACTCTTGCCCAGACACTTCTTGGGATGCATTGTGCTACTCTACCCTGTATTTACTGGACCATGCTTTCATCACAGCTTGACTATCATTGCCAGGTTTATAGCTCAGCTGCACCGTTGGCCTTGAAGTTATTGGACCCAATAAATCACTGTGACTACTGGTGCCTTCGGGACTAGCCCCGTAAACAGTCTCCTTGCTGAAATGGGGATCTTATATCTTCAGTTCCAGTGGGACAAACTCTTGCTCACTTTAAGCAATCACCGTGAGACAATTTCCAAATCACCCAAGTTATTGAATACTTTTTTCTTAGAAAGGGAGTTGACCTTATGACACTTGCACTTGAGTGGGTGTCCTGTTGGTATGCATATCAAGACCCCCTGCTGGGACTTCTGTCATCCCTTTAGAATGTGCTCTCCACGTATTCCAGTACACTGTTCTTGCGTAGTACCCAGGCCATTAATTATAATCGCCCTGTTTTAAGGACCTAAAGTTTGTTGGCCCTGTGACCCCTTGGTGTCTGGTCTTCTCAGTTCTTCAGGGCTATCAGCTTGCTACAAACATTTGCACTGACTGCTCTAAAACCATTGACGGATGGGATATGCTTTTGCATATCCCAGTAGTCTGGAACAACAGTCATTGCTGCGAACATGTAGAGTGTTTAAGATGGAACTGGTAGCTGAGTCCTATGTTTTATTAAACATAGCTTGCTGGACTGCATTTTAATTTGTAATGACTCATTAGTAGTCTCCAGGCTATTGTTTGATGTTACTCTTGTCACACTGTGACATGTGCTCTTTAGTATATTCTCTCTGATCTTTGTTGTATTACTTACTCAGTTGTCTTTCTCTGGGTCCCAAGTCATGTGAGTATCGAGGAGGATGAACACGCAGGACGTTTGGCTAGAGAGATTTGCTCATCATTCGATTTGATGATACCGGGCACAGATATCTGGGTAGACATAAGACCTCAGTTGGAGATGGAATATCATCTGGTGAGATACTGCCCCCTCTAATAAAGTCTGCTCTATCAAGGAGACTGCAGTTACATGGTGCTCTGCAGTAATTCCTCCCGGAAGGAACTAACCATCCTAAGCCACCTCCACAACTGGACATATCAGTTTAACCCATAGTTTTATCATACGTAATGATTCATCGCCATGTTGTAGTTGTAGTGCCTCAAAGATGGCAGCCCACATCCTGGTGGAATGCCTCCCTCCACACCAAACATGGTCTTCAGGATTCTTTGCCAAAAGTGTGGGTGGTCAACGTATGTCCAGTTGATCTGATTTTTCATTTGCTCTGAAAAAGTGGTTTTCATCTTCAGATCTAAAATTTTAAAATATTTTCTGGCTGAGGGTGGAGCGATGGAGTTGGAGTGTCTCCTGCCGTATGCCGAGCCAAGTGGGTCCTCGATTCCACCTCCTTCACCAGCGGCAGTGGTCATCTCTCTTTTAGTCTGTTTTTAATTGCTTATAGATGCGTCGTGCAACTTTTTTCTGCTGCACCCTATTTTACTTTTTTGTGGGTTCCCCTTCATACTACACTCCGACGAAAGCAAGAACTTAAAGATTTCTTATTTTTAGCTTATAATGAAATAACATTTGAACTGATTTTTATGCTTCATCTGAGAGAGCTCCCATCTTTAACCTTTTGACTATATTGGATGGAAGATGGGAAGAACGCTCTGCCCCCTGTACTGGTGTTAATTTCAAGTTTAACATTTTCACTTTTCCTGTCACCGAATTCCCAACTAGATACAGTTATTTATTCTGTTATTATCTTACACCCACATTATATTGGCGGGGGGGGGGGGTTAAAGGTGGGGGAGATGGCTCTTACCGCAGATGAGCCCGGGGGAGTCTTCGTCTGCTCTCTTACCTGCAGACTGGCCGACAGGTAGACTCTTACCTCTGCTTTATTTCTCATCTCTGCCCTCTGTATTGCTTTCAGTGCCTCAGTTTTATCCCCCCTATATACTATCACAATTAAATCAAATTTCTGGCTAACGCTAATAATTCCAAGTGGACTACCCCATTTAACGAGGGACTGGGACCTCGCTGTTTAGTCTCATAACCCCTCCAACTAACAATCTAAATTCAATGAGACAACCAATTCCATGGTATGAAAAACGCCTCCAAAACATCAAAGAACTACCTCCGGCCTGACGCACACCCTCCACACACTGTGGATTAAACACCTCATATGGCCGTTGATACACCCAAATGCTTTGCATCATTTGAAAAGAGAGCAAACTGCGACTTGTTGGACCACGGTAAATGCTTCCGGTCTGCGACTGCCAAATTTCTGTGTTGTTTCGCCAATTTGTGTCGGGTCTGAAAACGCTTGTCACTGATAAGGCGTGATACTCGTCTCTAGTCCCTGTTGGTTAAGGTATTTTTGTAACCACTATTCTTATAGTGGAGGCTGGCCGCTTGGTGACGTATACCATCTACAGTCCTCTGAAGTGACCAGTGTGCTTTTTTAGGGGGTAACACGTTTAAATACACAGGCAGTTTTTAGACATTGAAAATTACATTTGTAGGGTCAATTAGTATTCCGCAACTGTAACCTTGTGAACCCCTCTTCCCTACAATGTTTCTCGTACCCTTTGCTGACGTTTTCCCCATTTACGGAGGAGGTATTGTCACGGTATTTGGGGGGGGGGGGGGGGCGGTGGTTCTTTTCCTTTGTTTAAGAAAACGCTGATTTGCAAGGATATGAACTAATTTTAAAACATTGTGTACTGTGCACCGTAGAGGAATAGTTCGGATAGGTGATTGTTTGTATCAGCATGACATTGCCCCCTGCCATAAAGCAACATCTGTGAGGCAATGGTTTGTGGACATAACATTTCTGAAATGGACTGCCCTGCCCAGAGTCCCGAACTGAACCCAATGGGACATTTTGAAGATGAGTGTCGACTTCCCTTTTGTCTCCAGCATCCAACACCACTACCTTCTATGATTTCGGCTTTTGAGAAAGAATGGGTTGCATTTTCTCCACAGACTTTCATATAACTCATTGAACGTATCTCACCAGAGTTCAAGTCTCCTTAAGGGCGAAGGATGGACACATCCCATATTAATGTCCACTAATAGGTGTCCGGGTATTCCTGATCAGATAGTGTACATTCTTTTGGTCGTTGCATCATGACGAACTAACCAGGACGTGACTTCACGTAATGTTTTCTGACTTCCCACTCTTTACTCAAACAAGAGAACTCGCCTGTTTGTGGTACCTATGGTGCATATATTTCAGAACGTAGAATTTATTCCTCCTCAGTATATAGGAAACTAGATCACACATATTATTAAGAACAATATGTCAGTGTTAATGTGCTGCTATTTTTGGACCTTCGTCGGAGTTAGAGGAAGGCAAAGTCGTAAACACCTCCAATAGCACACCTTGCTTAGCAAGGCACTGTAGTTTACAAACCTATCCTCAGGTTGAGGGAAGCTTTCCTGTATAGTGTCCCTACGCTGTGTCATCGAAATCTGTCAACTGGGAGGTAGTCGGCAAGCATTTACTAATGTCTGTCCTCACGATCTGCTGGAAAATGTGTGCAAGGTCTGACTCCAAGCTGGCGAGATTGATACTACAGATTTGTGTTTGTACAAAGTACATTCAGTGAGTGCTCCCACATCTGCAGTAATTTCTTTTGTTACTCGAAACTGTTCCCAAGAGACTGCAGAAACTCTGTGTCTGCATTCTGACGGAGCACAAGACTGTATTACTGAATACCGTGAATTGCTTATCGACGGCCACCGAGTTGCTCAGTGTTGAAACTTGTTACAACGGAAGGACACATTTTGGCCGCGCGGGATTAGCCGAGCGGTCTTAGGCGCTGCAGTCTTGGACTGTGCGGCTGGTCCCGGCGGAGGTTCGAGTCCTCCCTCGGGCGTGGGTGTGTGTGTTCGTCCTTAGGATAATTTAGATTAAGTAGTGTGTAAGCTTGGGGAATGATGACCTTAGCAGTTAAGTCCCATAAGATTTCACACACATTTGAACATTTGAAGGACACATTTTGTCAGAAATGATCTTGCGCTCATAGATCGTGATGTACAGTTACTTACTGATGGGAACAATGTACTTTCTTTTGTGTCTAGTCAATATTTTTATAAGGTGGACTGCTGTGGTAGGTACCGATCCTTTTTTTTTTTTAGCTGATAATAAAGTGAATATAGTTAAAAATTTTGTGTGGTGTTGGGAAACCATACTGGACTTCTAGGCTGGAAAAAATGGAAATGTGTGGTAAGGTTTAATGGGACCAAACTGCAGAGGGTCATCGGTCCCTAAGCCTACACACTACTTAATCTAACTTAAACTAAGTTACACTACGAACAATAAACACACACACACACACACACACACACGCCCGAGGGAGGACTCGAACCTCCGACGGTGGGAGCCGCACGGATTGTAGGCTGGAACTTCGCTCAATGTAAGAGGAGTCAAAATAAGCGAATACGTCCTTCGGCTTATCTGTAGATACTCGACTGTTGCCGAAAAAAGACGGTCAAAGTTTGTCAGGTACTTTGTGTGCTTTTTATCGCGTGATATCTTCACATGAAATGATGGCTCTTTGGTTGGTGTCACAGCTTGTTAATTTTGCGCCCCGTATTCGAAACCCGATTATTGTTTTTATTTATTTTATTCTTATTTTTTTATGCATGTGCCAATGCCCGTAGACGGTTACTATACGAATGTTTATCGAGTTAGGGGATACAAGGGCTGCAACTGGATTTCACAATAAGTGTTATACATTTGTGGTATAATATAGGTGTGTGTAAAATATTTTTAAATTCTCATATTCTGTATGTCATTCCCGTATCAGTTCTGACATTTATCATTCCCTTTGATGATACCGGTCGTAGAAACATTCGAAACACGGATATATCTAACAAACGAGCATCGCACGATGGCAGGTTCGCCACAGTGGCATTTCTTCGTATGAATCTCACTGCGGAAAGAAACGTTAACATTGTTGACGATTGCCCGCGTTGGCAATAATTTCGCTGCAAACCATGCGCAACGGATCACTTTTCAGAAAACTGGCGCTTGCAGTTGATTGTGAACGAAGATAAACTACAGGAATTACACCAAAAACAATTTCAGATAATTTTGTCATTTTTTTTATTAATTGATTCATCTGACATACAATTCGAAGACTAATAAGGACAATGTTGTATCAATATGCACTGGAAAACATACCTGCAGTAATCTGCAGACACGGATATATGAATGAAAAACAAAATTGAAAGTAATAATCGGGTTTCGAACACGGGGCGCAAAATTAAGAAGCCGCGACGCCAACCACTGTGCTACTATTCTGTCTGAAAATATCGTGCTGTAAAAGGCAATGTACCACGAAAACTTAGACCATCGTTTTTTTAGAAACGATCGAGTATCTATGGATAAACCGAGATACGTGTTTGCTTCTTTTGCCCCCTCTTCCACTGAGCTAAGTTCTTGGGAAATCGGGTTATGGCACTGGCCGTGTTCTTCTCGTGAGTATGGTTGGGTAATCCATATTTCTTTTAGTGAGATATACATCTCATGTGTAATTTTAGTATTTTAAACCCTGATCTACCTTTCTTTTTCTTGATATACGACTTGTGGTGCTACCTTGACGAGTGCGTGCCAGGGGATTGCCTGATGGCAGTACTTGGTAACGAAACCGGTAGCCAATTGGCGAAATAGAAGTGCGACTATAGGCTAAAACAATTTTTTACCGATTGTGTTGGTAGTTGCTCCAACAGACAGTATGTCACGAATATGTAATATTTCAGCTACATGTGTTTAATATATGGCGCTGTTCATTTTGGATTCACTACCAACCGGAGACAGTATGCAGGGAGTTCGCCGAATGTCGTAGTTGGTACAGTTCCGTGTAACGCTAACTGGGGAGTACCCGGCAAACGGTCATTTTTCCTGCAGCGTTTTACTCCGTAGGATCACAAGAAAAGAAGGAAGAACCTGTACCAAGAACAACTAATGCTAACGGGATGAAGATCTGCAACTGGTGTCGCAAAACTTTTCAAATAATTTTCACATTTGCAGACACAATCTTAGGAAAAACCTGTTATTAAGACAGTGCTCCCAGTTCTCCTCAAGACTTAAAAATTCATAGCGTTTAAAAGATGAAAGTTTAAAATATAATTCCCTAAATTTAAGAAATTAGAACAGAAGGTAATACATAGTACAATCAGTGTTTTTGTGATGCTGTAATGTATAAGTAATATACCAGAAACGTTCCTTGTTCTACCTGGGATTAACTGGCTGGAATTTCTAAACTCGATTTTCAGAACACTGTAGTCATTTCACACTAGATCAGTAGTAACCACATACACACATAATAACCTATGACGTTCATTTAGAAGCATAGAACAAGATGTTAAAGTACTCCAGCGATTAAAGCAAGGTAATAAAATTAATTTGGTGAAAGAACTGGAGACATAATTGCGTTTCATAAAAATATAGAGTTAAAAAAATCTAGAAAGTAACATTAAGCTCTGTTGAAACTTTCTAACTTCACATTTGTGTATCTTTATTGGATGTACAGTAGACAAAACAAAACTATGGCACGGAAAATGGCAAAGCCCGCCCACATCGAAAGTTCCTGGCGTGTGCAGCCACGTCACAATTTGTGACAACACTTTCGCCTCGTTAATGGCCATGTTACGTTATAGCGACATCAGTGAATTTTACTATACACAACATTGGAAATTAATACCAATTAAAAATTATACAGGGAAGTATTGTATATTGACAGCGATCGCGAAATATGTGGTATTTGACCGGAGCGCTAGATGCGGTCCGAAGTTGCGTTAAGTGCCGCTGTGCTAGTACGTCTTTATGTTCCCGTCGTGGTAGGTGCCAACGACCTTTCTGTAGTAGCTTCTCTTGTCTTGATGAGTATAACACTGCGAAAATTTTAAACAGAATTTCTGCAAATTATTTTTAGGGCATTCTTTTTATAGGAGTGAGAAAATATTTTGTTGAGGAGTAAGTGATTTTAGATCAGTCAGACTTCTCGCAATATTTTGTCTCTTACGAAGCTTATATTTCATACGAATAGACATTAATTTCTTTGGCACGAATGAAACTCGAATAATATATTTTTTTATCAAATTGCACAAGTAAATGGTGAGTTCAAGCCCAACAGCAACCCTCTTGCCCTTTTATTTGGGCACACTAAAATTCACTATCACTCTCGATTTTGAAAGGAATCAGGTACAAATGAAGTTGCCAAAAGTAAGTTTTGTCTGTATGCATTCAACGATTCGCAGAAGTAGCAGACAAAACGGGAAAGCAGATGCAGCAGAAAAAAAATCATTAAGATGAAATTGAGTAAGGAAGAGTAATGTTTAACGACGAGCTCATAAATTTTAGTCTCGAAGTAAATTTACAAATATGCTGGTAAAGAATAAGTTCAACTATTCAGCGTAATGAATCTGAATAAGACATTTAAAATCTGTCAGACAGTATTTAAAATCCGGTTGGATGTGAATAATGATCCGAAAGAGGTAAGCAGGTATGAAATTACACGAACTCAATAATGCCGTAGTCTGCGGGTATGAAAGTACAGACGCCAGATGACGGAACACACTGCTCTTTACCTTTCTGCAATTAGAATTTAATGGGAGAAAATTACTGTTCTGTTTTGACGTTGTTTTTAATTTACCCGAAAGATACTATCGTTACTGAAAACGATACTGAACATAGGGGAAAGGTAACGGAGAGTTCTCTGATGTGAGAAAGCTAGATTCTGAGTGTAGTGAGTGCTCAGCTTTGTTCTCACAGCGCCCGAGGCGTAGAGCAGTGACTAGTCCATTGCAGAGCTGGATTTTTTCGAGAATTCCTGATTTTAAAAGTTTTGAATTCCAAGTTTTTTGAGTGTATGTGCTTTTGTAGGGCTATACTATCTGAAGTTGAGCAGCTTTTGCAATAATCGTATTCACATTATTTCTCAAGTCGACATCCCTTTTTCCCAGCGCATACTAATCGTACAGGGATGAATGTGGTATCGTTAGAAATGTTTTTTAACCGGCTTCTGCTGTTGCATACCGATTTTGCGCCGAAACTTCCTATTTGTGAAAAATTTTAACATAAGGTACTTTTAACCATCATAGGCAAGAGGGCATCATGAATGCCCAGCTTTGTACCGACATAACACAAAACTAACTTATTAATCACTTCCTGTTCATATTATCCTACTGCAAATACCATTTTATTTGTTTTAAAGTACTTATTAACTAGATAATTTGTATACAGTATTTTCATAGGTAATGAACGTGACCACTGCGGTAGTCCATTATCTTTGCCATTCTTACAAATCTACTTTTGTGAACGAATATCCTTTCCGAAGCGACAAACATATATGTCATTGTCGCTTTGAATTGTCATTTACCTATTGCTTCTACGGCCTAACTTGCTTACATAAGGTACGAACTGCAATTAAAATCTCAAAATACAGTTAGAGGTTATTTTGGCCTTAGTGATATTCAGGTAAGAGGCGGACACTACGTTATAAGCCATACATTTGGCATTTATTTACTTCTTTATATTTTGTGTTCGTATTTCTCATTAAACTTCTCTTCAACAACAGGTAAATGTAAATATCGCGGTCGAAAGTTAGAAATTACAAACAGTTGATAACAGTCAAATATTGCCATGAGCAGTAAACTACATTTCTTTTTTATTTTGTTTTGTGTTTGTATTAGCTCATTAATTATTAACTGTTGTCAACAACAGGGTGGTAAATACTACTAATCATAAACAATAGTTGACAAGTTTACAATGCTAAGGAAAAGAACATTTGAAGCTGTCAGTGAGAAGCGTCGCCCCAAAAGGACGGCAGCAGCTTACACCTGCTCAGAAAGGCGGCATTCCCACAACTACCCTTAGCCCAGTGAGTACACATCTTCGATATGCAAAACTATAAAAGCACGAAAGTTTTGCAAAGGTATCGAGGTGCTCATATGATTATATCCTCAACAACATATTATCTCTTTCGCTGCAATGAATTGCCCTTCACACCGAACAGTGTAGCTGTGACGCTAGGTCTCTAGCATAAGATGACTTTTCCTAATATGCGATACCAAGGGTATCCAGCATCTCGCCATCCTGTTAGCTGGAATCACTCATGCTTTTACTAAGTGGTTTGATAATTTTGTGAACTTCGTGAAGCGATCTGATAATGATCCTATTGTGCTAGTACTCGATGGGCATCACAGCACATTTGTGTTATAGATAAAGCAAGGAAAACCGTGCCCACATCATATGCTTACCATCCCATTCTACTCATAAAATACAGTCTCCTATGTGGAATTCATAGGACCGTTTAAAACGTGTTATCCCCAAGAAATAGAAACTTGGTGGACAAATAACCTTGGTCAAGTTGTAACCTCATTTTTGATTACGACGTTATTTGGAGCGTCCTACTTGAGGGCAGTTACAACGAAAAATGCTGTAAACAGCCTCTGGAAAACGGGGCTCTTCTCATGCAACAGGCATATACTTAGAGACAATAACTTTACAATTCACCAGGAGTTTGACTTACATGATGAAAACAACGGAGAAAATGTGAGTCTTGGTGTCTGGACAGGTCCCAAAATCAGCGAGACGCATCAAGAGGCACCAGATCTAGTCAAATCAGCACGTTCTGAAACTGTTGAGTAGCTAACATCGTCTCCATCTAACGAGCGTTTGAAACATTTCAAAGAGATGAAAAGCTATAGCGCAATAAAGGAGACAGAAGCGAAAGCTTTGTACTTAAAAATAAATTTGAAAAAAGAAAACAATCTTGTAGTCATTCATAGTCTGATACAACTGAGGATAATGCTTCAGATGTGTATACTGAAGGCGAAGACATCCAATACACATTCTGCAGTTTTTGTTTCTCTTAAGACTGATGTAGAGTGCATGGAATGCTATCCTTGGGCTCCCGAAGAATTTTAAATTGTAAAAGAGCGTTTGTGTGTTCTGACTGCACTTCTTTTGCACAGTAAACGCAGAAAATGTTGGAGAGACAGTAAGGAAGAGAATATTATTTTTTTAGGGTTTACCTGTTCTTATATCGGCCGATGTTATTTTCTCTGACTCTCATTAGGTCACTTCTTCTACTTCTATTCAAACTTGCTTGTTTGAACTTTTTTCCAATTTAATGTGTATTATGTGTTAGGTAGCACGAATTCAGAAATAAAATATAAAGTATAATGATTTCACGTAGGTTTCCAATTAACAAACATCAGTTGTCTCAAATGTAGTATGAAGTGGAGTAATCTGTGTTTTTCACTACTGTCAGTAGTGTGTATGCAACTGGCCTGTGTTTTTTTTTTTCTCAAGATATTGCTAAATTGTGGTTATTTTGCATTCCACATTGTCACAGTTACATTTGGTATGCTAATATGCCACTATGCGAAACATGTATTTTTGATCAAACAGATATATAATTTTTCTTTGAGTGATGATGATTGAAATAACCGAAACCAGTCAAGAATAAATTAAATGCATACAGCTGATGGCAAAAAATGCTTTTCTTTAAATTTCCAGGAATTGCTGTTCAGTGTTTACAGGAAATCCAGAGAAATTGTTGTGTTATTAGTTACCGATTGAGCTTAATTAAGTTCTGTATTCAAAACTTTAGCGCTGTAACTTGTGATTGTTGTTACAATGTTATGTTTTAGCTCTTGTAAAAATACGTACAGTTTTAATTATTTTCATTGGAATTTAAATTTATTGCCTCTCTTATTTTTCTTAAGGTTTTTAAAATTTCTGTTTCATTAATTAAGCGTTTATGTAAATGTGAATGAAAGTTGGCAACTTGACGAACAGGAAATAATGGAAGTAAATTCCCCACGTGAAGCAAAACAAGCAACCATGGCATACGTAGTTAAAGTATGCCGTGTAGCTTTACACCACGATCTTTTCTTTTACAAACAACCTCTCTTTGATGCTTGTTGTACTGCCCTTGACACTGAATTTACAAAATACTTTAATAGCGTTTCTGGATAACTTAGAAAAACGAACAAATGCCCCAACAAAGACGCTAACGCTGTAATGTAGCGACAAATGCTGAAATTGTATAGAAAAAACACCCGCCTATGTTTTGAGTATTCGCATAATGTTGTTAATTATCTGTGATTGGAGTGAGAGCATCCTGAAAGACCTGGAAAACTTTTAATGTCAAAAAAATTTCCCGGTGGTCATTGAAAGTTTTCCCACAGTCTTTTATTTTTCTACATTCCTGTGCATAAGGTTAATAAATGCAGTGTGGTCCACAGCATGATTTCATGCAATCCACTGCACAACGGAGACTATGCGTATCATTAACCGAGTAGATTCTTACGTGTTCAACATAATAAAGTGTTTAATTAGACTCATTTGCATAGACAGTAAATACAAGGATATTGGCAAACAAGCCTAGAAATTCAAGACTGAATTTTACGAAAGAAGACTGTAAATTAAAATTTTAATTGTAGAGATATCAAAAGACAGAGTGAGCATTTGAAGTCATTATGCTAAAAATGGTTTAAATAATCATCATTTAGAGAGCGCTCGTATTCAGCATGCACGGTCTTATAAAATCCGGCCCTCTCGCCTGAACGAATTTTAGGCTACTATGTCAGTGTAGCCCCGGTGTGAGTCTAGATTCACGACCTCTGGGAGCCATATAACACTATTAAGAAAATAAACTTGTTTACAAACAATTCCTGAAAATTATGTTGGAAATTTAGTAAAAACGTCATTATTTGTAATCTTTGGAGGAATATTCCACATTTGTTGAAAACGTTTCAGTAAAAGCCACCAGGATTCACATTTTTCAGTGCGTCATAAGTTGAAATTTACTGCAGTATAAAACTGTGCCGGACCGGGACTGGAACATTGGACTTTGCCTTTTGCGTCAAATGGTCTACATCTACATCTACATCTATACTCCGCGAGCCACCTTACGGTGTGTGGCGGAGGGTACTTATTGTACCACTATCTGATCCCCCATTCCCTGTTCCATTCACGAATTGTGCGTGGGAAGAACGACTGCTTGTAAGTCTCCGTATTTGCTCTAATTTCTCGGATCTTTTCGTTGTGATCATTACGCGAGATATATGTGGGCGGTAGTAATATGTTGCCCATCTCTTCCCGGAATGTGCTCTCTCGTAATTTCGATAATAAACCTCTCCGTATTGCGTAACGCCTTTCTTGAAGTGTCCGCCATTGGAGCTTGTTCAGCATCTCCGTAACGCTCTCGCGCTGACTAAATGTCCCCATGACGAATCGCGCTGCTTTTCGCTGGATCATGTCTATCTCTTCTATTAATCCAACCTGGTAAGGGTCCCATACTGATGAGCAATACTCAAGAATCGGACGAACAAGCGTTTTGTAAGCTACTTCTTTCGTCGATGAGTCACATTTTCTTAGAATTCTTCCTATGAATCTCAACCTGGCGCCTGCTTTTCCCACTATTTGTTTTATGTGATCATTCCACTTCAGATCGCTCCGGATAGTAACTCCTAAGTATTTTACGGTCGTTACCGCTTCCAATGATTTACCACCTATGGCATAATCGTACTGGAATGGATTTCTGCCCCTATGTATGCGCATTATATTACATTTATCTACGTTTAGGGAAAGCTGCCAGCTGTCGCACCATGCATTAATCCTCTGCAGGTCCTCCTGGAGTACGTACGAGTCTTCTGATGTTGCTACTTTCTTGTAGACAACCGTGTCATCTGCAAATAGCCTCACGGAGCTACCGATGTTGTCAACTAAGTCATTTATGTAAATTGTAAACAATAAAGGTCCTATCACGCTTCCCTGCGGTACTCCCGAAATTACCTCTACATCTGCAGATTTTGAACCGTTAAGAATGACATGTTGTGTTCTTTCTTCTAGGAAATCCTGAATCCAATCACAAACCTGGTCCGATATTCCGTAAGCTCGTATTTTTTTCACTAAACGTAAGTGCGGAACCGTATCAAATGCCTTCCTGAAGTCCAGGAATACGGCATCAATCTGCTCGCCAGTGTCTACGGCACTGTGAATTTCTTGGGCAAATAGGGCGAGCTGAGTTTCACATGATCTCTGTTTGCGGAATCCATGTTGGTTATGATGAAGGAGATTTGTATTATCTAAGAACGTCATAATACGAGAACACAAAACATGTTCCATTATTCTACAACAGATTGACGTAAGCGAAATAGGCCTATAATTATTCGCATCTGATTTATGACCCCTCTTGAAAATGGGAACGACCTGCGCTTTCTTCCAGTCGCTAGGTACTTTACGTTCTTCCAGCGATCTACGATAAATTGCTGATAGAAAGGGGGCAAGTTCTTTAGCATAATCACTGTAGAATCTTAAGGGTATCTCGTCTGGTCCGGATGCTTTTCCGCTACTAAGTGATAGCAGTTGTTTTTCAATTCCGATATCGTTTATTTCAATATTTTCCATTTTGGCGTCCGTGCGACGGCTGAAGTCAGGGACCGTGTTACGATTTTCCGCAGTGAAACAGTTTCGGAACACTGAATTCAGTATTTCTGCCTTTCTTTGGTCGTCCTCTGTTTCGGTGCCATCGTGGTCAACGAGTGACTGAATAGGGGATTTAGATCCGCTTACCGATTTTACATATGACCAATGGTCACCGACTGAGTTACTCAAGCATAACTCACGACCCACCCTCACAGCTTCACTTAAGCCAGTATTGCGGAGAAATTGATTAGCCACAGCCACAGCCTGTTTCCAGAATGAACTTTCACTCCCCAAGGCGTGGCTAAGCCGTTTCTCAGCAATATCCATTCTTTACAGTATTACCAGTCCGTCTAGATTAGCAATCCTGCAACCTATGTGAAGTAGGAAGGTAGGTAGGAAGCGAAGCTCAGAGTCGTCTATGGGTTGCTCGTTTCGTGATCACTTGCCCGTGAAAAATAAAGGTCCCACAGGTTCTAGTTCCGGTCCGATACAGTCTTAATCTTCCAGAAAGTTTTAAATTAACGCATAGCCAGCTGCAGAACGAAAACTATTTGAGTCATATGAATTACATAATTTTTTCCCGATATTACAATCTTCCTCTAGGCTCTTCGATTCCGTTCACGTCGTGGGACGTTACAAATCAATCTTCCTTTTTTCCAAAGAATTTTTTCCAGAAAAGGGAAATTAGTGAAAGAACTTGCAATTTTGTAATATCTGACTCTTCACAAACATCAGGCTCCAACCTGAGCGTTGAACGAATTTGCCAGCCTTTCTAAAATAACTTTCCGAATTAACTAATACCGGGATAGACGTACTAATTTGTCATCGAATTTCAGCAAGAATCACATTTTCCCAATCAACTTATAATCGATGAAGATCTGCATACAGCGTTTATTTGTACCACTGTTAAAATATTTCGGCAATACTTATTTTCTAAATTTTCGTTTCCATAAATATTTCTGTGTGGTTCAACGAGTAAGTTGCCAACTAAAAATCCTGTCTTATGATTCGCGTTTAACATGTCTTCCGCTTCGTAGATGACTCACCCCTCCCCCCCCCCCCTCCCCCCACGTCACCGCTCTCTCTCTCTCTCTCTCTCTCTCTCTCTCTCTCTCTCTCTCTCTCTCCCCCCCCTCACACACACACACACACACACACACACACACAAAGAACCTAAATCACTGCAGTTTGCATTAGCTGCTTCCATGGTACAGAATGAGTACAATGTTCCCTGATTTTCGTCTTTTTTTTTTGTTTGAAATAATGTAACAATTACCCCAAATCAACTTTTTTTTTTTCAGTGCTTTCATCTACTAGTATTCGATTCCCGGCTGGGTAGGAGATTTCCTCCGCTTAGGTACTGGGTGTTGTGTTGTCTTCATCATCATATCATCCCTATCGACACGCAAGTCGCCGAAGAGGCGTCACCTAAAAAGACTTGCACCAGGCCGTAGCCACACGACATTTTATTTCAGTAAAAAGCTTTGTCAAAAATTATTTCCTTTCTAAATTATAAATCTAAAATGTTGTTGATAATTGTTCGTTTCTTTCGATGTATCCCAAAAGTTTCCGGTGGGCCGTTTGTCGGAAAAAACTAGCACTAAAACGGATATGAAAGTATTTACGTAAATGTACTGCAAGCTTCAAATGTTTTTGTTCGGTCTTCGTGTATCGGAAGAAGAGACGGATAAAAAAATGTTGCCTCAAGTCACAAAGTGCTGTAACATTACCTCACTTTTGCCCTCGGACGTGGTTCTTGGAGTCATATTTGTGAGTCAAAAGTGTAATCATATATGATGATATGAAATATGATTTAAAATGATAGCTTGCAACCAACTTAACAAGCGAAAACTATAATCAACGGTCACATTAGTTATTTGATGATATTTCTTTCTGCTTTATTTGTAGCTATTAAAGAAAATGCAAACCGGCATAAAATAAAAGGGGAAAAGCATTTTCTAACGTTATTTCGGAAAGAGATTCGATATTTATCTTATTGTTGGGTGGAAAGTATTGGTATTTTCATGAAAGCTTGAAAATCAGGATATGGAATTCAGTTTCTTACACAGTTATGGAGTTTTCAGTTTTCCCTAAATAAATCACTATATCATTATTTGTATTATTTGCTGCAGTTGATACTTTGTGTTGAATATTATATAACGGATTCCTTTCTTTCAATTGTATAATATTTGCCAATGTACTTTAACAAGAGAGTCTATACATTATAACTGAAAGTGCTTTAGTACCTGTAAGAGAGTGATTCAGGCTTGGATGCTCAAAGAAAGTAGTTTCGGCACAAAATTAAATTTATTTTTATCGTTTTTGTAAATTACATTTGACATTAGTTAGGTGTTAAAAAATCTAACTGTAGTGTAATATTTGCGACAAGGTACGCCGAATTACTCTAATAAATTCAGTAAACCTTTTCTGTTTATATGCTGCGTCTCTTCGAATGAAACACTCGAGCTTTGGACGGCTATCTCCGCCACAGTCATCGGGTATAAAAACCACTGACTGCCGGGACTGAGTGTTCGATTATATAGACGTTATTGCAGTGTGTGGAACCTTCCGGAGATGCCCGAAGTGATGCATGCGCCGAAAAACGAGTTAGGCAACTTCTCACAGCTCCGGTCGGCGTGGGACCATAGACGTCAGGTGGCGCAAAGCTGGGAACCAGAGAAATACGGGCCGTGCAGTGAACTTCCGACGTCACAAGTTGTCCGCCATACTTTGCGAAAAAGGTACCCACCAAAGGTATTAATTTTGTCGTTTGCTATCGAGAGCTTGCGTGAATTTAAAAGCGCAGTTAGGAATTATTAGAGTCGTCTGAAATAGTTATTCTCTCCCTGCCGAAGACAGCTGCTGGTACTCGCAGACATGCAGTGTCACATGCTTTGAAGTACCCGCAGCGTCCTGTCTTTCTCGTGGGCCTCGGGGCGCAAAGCGAGAAATATCTCCCCCCCCCCCTTTTCAGCAACGAGCTTGTGACGTCACACTAGTTGTCCAGCCCGACATCCATCGTGAACACTCGGCTACGTCCGGGGCCAGGCGGGAAATCAGTAAGGGAATGAAAACCTACCGACTAAAGTTCTTAACTTTGCCACTTGTTATCGAGAGCTTGACTGTACTTAAACGTGCAGCTACGAAGTATTAAATATGTGTGAAATAGTAACTTGCTTCCCCTCTGCAAACTGCCTCTGCAACTCGTTGAGACTTGTAGTAGTGTCACGTTTTCTGACGAGTGCTACAGATCCCCACGCAAGGAGTCGGTCCATTTCTGAAACTGCCATTCCCGCCTCCCTGCAAGCGTTAAGCATCCATCTTTGCTTTCGCTCGATTTCCACAACCCGCATCCCATGCCCCATTAATTGTGTACCTCTGGTCAGCATTAAAATTGTGGCAGTTTATTGCAATTTTGACCGTCTCCTTTATAACGGAATGCCTGTAAGACAACACATGAATCTCGTCTTTTCAAATTGTATTTAATGTCCGTTTTCTGGACAATATTTCACTATGTTCATCTTCTCTAGTTCCCGTTGTTTAATATGTCGCTTGGGCTCAGTACAACGTGCAGCAGTTCGAATAGTTTGACCTTTATAGATGCTACCGCTGTATAGATGCTACCGCATTCGCAGGGGACACCAGACTCTTGAAGAGCTATGTCGTCTTTAACGGGGCGTAAGATATCTACTATCTTGGAAGTGGGGCGAAACACTCGTCTACGTCCATGTTTCTGCAGCATACGTCATAACTTGGTGTTCATTGCCTCCCAGTGTGGCAGAAATGCAGTCGGCTTACCCTCTTCCGCCGTTTCGCGAGACGTCCTTCGTCGGTGGCACCTGAAAGCGTTTACAGTGTCTGCTTTTTGTAACCAATTTTTTCCAACACGCGTCTCAAATTCTGCAAGTCAGACTATAGGTGGTCGTCGTCAGAAATAATTTCTACTCTGTGGACCAACGTTTTCAGGGCCGCTTTCTTGGGTACAGGGCGTGTTCAACTATTGGTCGGTGTGCATTGGTTTCTTGTACACTGAATGAGCAAGCCGTCTCCTGGATTCTGCTCAGCTAAAGAACGGTTGTTTTACATTCTTCTCCATATCGATAATAAATTTAATGTTTGGCCGGACACCGTTCATCTGATCGACGAATTGCTGCAGTGCTTTTTCACTGTGAAGTCTTGTCAGGAAGATGTCGGCAACGTACCGCAAGATACAAGACGGACACAACGTAGCAGAATTCAGAGCCTGCTCTTCAAAGTGCTGCATGAAGAACTACGCGTCGGTCAGAGACTGGGGATCCTGCCATCCGTCATCTCGTAATATTCATTGCGGCACAATATGTATGTTGTCGTTAGAGGTGGCGGAACAACTTGACGATCTCAAGTACAAAGTGGTAAGTGCCAAAGACTTGGGTTTCAGTCCTCGGCCGGTTCTAGAATTATTTGTGGCACAGGACGCTTCCTTCACTTCAGCCAATTATTTGTGTACGTGAAAGATGTGAAGTTGCACACAGGTTCAGAGCCTTGTTGAACTGTCGGTTCCTCTCGTAACTGGCGTGGTAGTTCATCTAAAAGGTCAGAGGAGTGCAAAGGCCTACCACCACCACCAATAAGACTAGGTCTAGTAAATCGCCGTGTTGGTCAAACTAGTTTCGAATTGAGTTCAGCTATAGTTTTGACCAATGATCACATTTAATCCTCATTTTTAGCATGTTATTGTTTTTATTTCTTTTTATCCTATCCTCGACATTCTTCTCCAAATACACATACATATCGCTTTTACAGAGTAATAAACCAAAACTGGAGTATAGAACAACGCACGAGATACATGATTCGTCAAAATTTTTCAGTAGTATGAACTTGAAATTTAATCAGGAGAGGCTACTCATCTCACTTGTCACCTAGACATCGTTCTAATAGATGTTTAAATTATTCTTGCGTGGGAGAGTTATAATTTAAGGCGTGTTCTGGCTGTACAAGTGATGTCATGACATTACTTTCAGTCTCCTTCCCCACGTGGAATACAGTGAGGTAACGAAAGTCATGGGATAGCGATATGCACATATACAGATGGCTATAATATCGCGTACACTAGGTATAAGAGGGAAGCGCATTGGCGGAGCTGTCATTTGTACTCAGATGATTCGTGTGAAACGTTACCGACGCGATTAAAGCCGCACGACAGGAATTAAGACTTTGAACGCAGAATGGAAGTTGGAGCTAGAGACATGGGACACTCCATTTCGGAAATCGTTTGGGAATACAGCATTCCGAGATCCACAGCGTCAAGAGTGTGCCGAGAATACCAAATTTCAGGCATTACTTCTACCATGGACAACGCAGTGACCGACGGACTTCACGGAACGATCTAGAGGAACGGCGAGTCGTCAGTGCTAAAAAACAAGCAACACTACGTGAAACAGCCGCAGAAATCTGTGTTGGACGTACGACGAACGTATCCCTTAGGACAGTGAGGCTAAGTTTGGCGTTTATGGGCTATAGCAGCAGACGACCAACGTGAGTAACTTTGTTAAGTGCGCGACATCGCCTGCAGCACCGCTCCAAGGCTCATGACCGTATCGGTAGGGCCCCAGACGACTGGAAAACCATGGTCTGATCAGATGAGTCCCGATTTCAGTTAGTAAGAGTTGATGGTAGGGTTCGAGTGTGGCACAGGCCCCACGAAGCCATGGACCCAACTTGTCAGCAAGGCAGTGTGCAAGCTTGTGGTGGCTCCATAATAGTGTGGTGCAATTCGAACGAAACATGCTTCCCATTGAACATTTATGGGACATAACATCGAGAGGTCAGTTCATGCACAAAATCCTGTACCGGTAACACTTTCGGTGTAATGGTCGGCTATAGAGGCAACAAGGCTCAATATTTCTGCATTGGACTTTAAATGACTTGCGGATTGCTTACCACCACCAGTTGGTGCACTAAGCTGGGCAAAGGAGGTCCGACACGGAATTAGGTGGCATCCCATGGCTTTCGTCACCTCGGTGTATTATATTTCCACTGAAGAAAAAATTACAGATGACAGAATGGACGTGTGCTAAATAACAGTGATGGAACATTAATATTTTGTTAGGGAAACTTGAATAACTCAGTTGAGCTAAGTTAAAATGGCGGCAAAAAAGACGTTAAAAGTAGCCCACGTTTCCAAAATAAAAATACCAGAAATTTATCACTTGCCATATTAAAAAGATAAATGGCTGTGCAATCGCTGCCCCCCCCCTCCCCTCTCCTCTCCACTCCCTCACTTAACACGTGTCAGCCGGTTGCATCTCTATAATCTGCGGTTTTGTACAGGCGCCGTATCGACAACGGTATTTTCTATTTCACTAGTTGCTCGATGTACGTTGGCAGTAGTAGTAATTTTTTTGCAGTTCTGTGATGCGTTGAAAACTGCTTTCCACTTCTGAATGGTGTCAGTTACATACAAATAGCGGCAATGTTCCACAGCGGTGGTACGTGACTATTTCATGATACGCACTTCAAATATCTCTCCACTGGCGATACCATACAGTATATGTGCTTTCAGGATCAAGTATTTAAGGATTAGATGCATACAAGAGATGACCCGACAAGTGTGTTCCAAATCAACTCAAGCATTAGTGTGCCAAAATTTTGTTGCAGTTTGTATTTAATGCCTAATATTTGTAATCTTTCAGGAACTGTACGCGCCATAGCTACAGGGCTAAACGCATACAGTATGTAGACTTGCTTTTGTACACTTTTGTATTGTATCTTGTACAGCCCAGTAAGGACTCACTGAACTTCGATAATATGTAACATATATTTTGTATTTAACACCTGGTAAAGCGAACGTGACCACAATGGCAGCAGCGTCCTGTTTACGCCCGAGAAGCAGATAAGTGAGATAGTAACAGAATATACTCAAGTACTCTTACAAGTGGAACACTGTCACATGCTACACGTCTTTACGCGCCACTGAATTACATGCCAATTTAGAACAAGAACAGAGACTATTTCTCGCGTAGCTGCTCACGATACTTCGCTAGCAGTGTCCGTAAAACTACCTTCCGCGGGACGTCGCTATTTTCCACAGCGGTATCTGTTTATCCGTCGTATGCTGCTTCAGACGGTTATGATAATGCCGAATCTTTGTTCGGTTCTGTGTCGACTGATTTTTGTTATATTTTCGCTTTCCTTTTAAGTTAAAGTATCTCTCCTCCAATAGTCCTCACACACCTTCGTGGCGTAATACTCGGCCTTTTTTTAAGTCCTCTAATGTACAACAATAAAATTATCACAGCTGCAAAAGCCAACTGATCGCATGGTCTGGTAGTTAGCGTCTTTGGCTAGTAATACAGTCGTCCCTGGTTAGTTGCGCAAATATTATTGTGATGTGTAGCGATATGCATAACGATGTAAATTCATAAAGTTTGAGTGTTTTGTACGTGAGGGGGTTGTCGTTCTTAGTCTATGTATACTTGAATGTCTTCTCGTTTGTGTGTTAGTCTGTAAAACGTAGTCCTGCTGCCTCGCATACAATCCTCACAGATCGATGTGTACTATTGGCCGCTACGTATAATTTTGATAAATTAGTGAACAGCGCTACTTCTTGGAAAATAGTAGAACATTTTAGAAAACGCCATGACGCTAAATTAGTCAGCCATTGAGGAGAGGGAGCGATGAGAAAAGTAACAAAGTCAAATTTTAAATGGGCAGCCATTTTTTACGTAGATTTTGTAGCTTTGGAGATGTCCAAGGTTAGACTGCATTACATGAAACCTTCAGTGGCTGCCTGTGTGTATCAGATCTTTGCATATACAACACGTACCACTTTCACCATGAGTTAGCAAGGACTCAAAATAATTTCCTTTATATGGATACAGATAGCTTCATTTACCAAATAAACTCTTATGACCCATAGGAAGAGATATGTTGCCACGGTGTTGCATTACGCACATTTGGATACACCCCTGAAAATATGTAGGGCATAACTCTGGCCACTAAGAGACGGTCTAAAGCAGTGGTGTATAGACTGGGGCGGCGACGCCCTCACTGCGACTTCGTAATGGCCGCAACAAAGGAAAAAAACAACATAATTAGTTCACATCAATTATTTCACTAACATTCACTTTATTTAACAAGTGTAGTTAACATAAAGTATTCTCAAAAGAACTAACTTCTCTCCTTTCTGGCAGGAAGTGAAAGATGAGAAAAAAAATTACAGGACCGAAAGGTGAGGAGCGGGCCGCCGTCAGATCAATGTGAGCCGCATGCTGTCTGCGGTCTGTGCACCGCTGGTCTTAAGGGTTGTGGCAATCTTATTCCTGATTAGGCCGAAAGATTATCCGACGTGCTTGTGCGGCTTAGATGACGCTCTAACGGTAGCATGGGAGGGCAGACTCCAGTATAAGAGACATGTAGTCCAATAGAAAATCGGATTATCCCAGAGTTGCAATAAACGGTTCATTTTCGACGATAAAATCGGAACAGTTCTGTGATTGTACTATGTGCCGCTTAGAATTGTTTCTGCATGTGTTTGTATGTATTTTTTGTACATATAGTGTGCGTCTGGAATGTTACAATGCCGGCCGCGGTGGCCGTGCGGTTCTAGCCGCTACAGTCCGGAACCGCGGGACTGCTACGGTCGCAGGTTCGAATCCTGCCTCGGGCACGGATGTGTGTGATGTCCTTAGGTTAGTTAGGTTTAAGTAGTTCTAAGTTCTAGGGGACTGATGACCTAAGATGTTAAGTCCCATAGTGCTCAGAGCCCCTTCTTTTATGTTACGAATAGCCACATTGACAGTCAAAGTTGTAGCAACGATAGAGGATCTTAAACTCAGTATTTTGATATGAGGAACCAATGTTAGGAAATAAATGAGCCGTGCGTGCGAGATCGTATTTATAAACTACCTAACAAGTGCCTGCCGTATCGAATACATAATCGCTAATGATGAGTTTTCAATGGCATTTGCCATTGTTTACTGTCTGTGAATGGGCGTCAAATATTAGGTATTACTCATTTCATGAACATTCTGCCCTGCATTTAATGTGTGATGCAACAAGCCGAAAGATTATATAGAGAAAAGTTTCGCAACGGGAAGCCCAGTGATGGTAAAAATTTTATCGTCGTGGATAGAGGCTTAGGAGAAAATGTGTTCAAGTTACAGAGCGTTAGCCAGTGCTTTTGTCAAAGAATTTTAGGAGATTCGGTTGGATCGTGTGGAAGAAGATTACTTAATACACACTCGTCAAATTCTCCGTGAAAAGAACGCTTCGGAGAATACAGTAGAGAGAGAGAGAGAGAGAGAGAGAGAGAGAGAGTACTGGTGGCAAAACAATTTCACCTCCCATCATAGACGGAGCAATGCGACCAATGATTTTAAATGTATAGTTCATTTCTGTCTGTGGCTTATCCAGCGCAGTACTGTAGAGCCAAACTTCCTACAGTTTGTATTGTTTACGGATTCTGCATCTGTCAGCTGTTTTATGTTTCCAACTGCGGCAGCAATCATGTACACTGAGGTGACAAAAGTTATGGGACACCTCCTAATATAGTGTCAGACCTCCATTTGTCCTACGTAGTGCAGCAACTCGACGTGACGTGGACTCAACAAGTCATTGGAAGTCCCCTGCAGAAATATTGAGCCATGCTGCCTCTATAGCCGTTCATAATTGCGAAAGTGTTGTCGATATAAGATTTTGTGTACGAACTGACCTTTCGATTATGTCCCCTACATGTTAAATGGGATTCATGCCGGGCAATCTGGGAGGCTAAATGATTCCCTCGAATTGTCCAGAGTGTTCTTCAAACTAATTGCGAACAATAGTGGCCCGATGGTGTGGCGCATTGTCATCCATAGACATAAAACGTCCACCCTTGTTTGGGAACATGAAGTCCACGAGTGGCTATAAACGGTCTCTAAGCGGCCGAACATAACCATTTAGTCAATGGTCGGTTCAGTTGAACCAGAGGATCCAGTCCATTGTATGTAAACAAAGCTTGCACAGTGCCTTATTGACAAGTTGGGTCCATACCTTCGTGGGGTGTACGCCACACTATCAGCTCTTACCAACTCAAATCGGGGCTCGTCTGACCAGGCCACGGTTTTCCAGTTGTCTAGGGTCCAACCGATATGGCCACATGCCCAGAAGAGGCACTGCAGGCGATGTCGTGCTATTAGCAAAGGGACTCTTGTTGTTAATGCCTAATTTCGCCGCATTGTCCTAAACGATACGTTCGTCGTACGTCCGTCATTGATTTCTGCGGTTACTTCACGCAGTGTTGCTTGTGTGTTAGCACTGATAACTCTACGCAAACGCCGCTGTTCTCGGTCATTACGTGAAGGCCCTCGGCACTGCATTGTCCATGGTAGAGGTAATGCATGAAATTTGGTATTCTCGGCACACTCTTGACGCTGTGAATCTCGAAATATTGAATTCCCTAACGATTTCCGAAATGGAGTGCGCCATACATCTACCAACTACCATTCCGCGTTCAAAGTCTGTTAATTCCCGTCGTGCTGCGATAATCACGTAGGAAACAATTTTATATGAATCACCTGAGTACAAATGACAGTTCCGCCAATGCACTGCCCTTTTGTACCTTGTGTAAGCGATACTACTGCCACGTTTACTTGTGCATATCCCTAGCCCATGACTTCTGTGTATTGTATGATAAAAAGCCATACGAGACGCTTGTGCCACATGGTCGGCAACGATTTTTCACTAAATCGTGAGCGGAGATGGATTTGTTGTAGGTAAACTAGTTCTCTCTTATTTGCAGCCATTCCTTTTGGATGGTGCATGTTATCTGGTTTTCATTCGAGATGTACTTAAACAGTTGTTTGAGACTGTACCTCTAGTCAACAAGAATAGGCGGTTTTAATACGATGGAGCACCAGCTCACTTTGATATTACTTTTCTTGAGCACTGAAACAACATATACACCTGACTGTTGTATTGGAAGATGTTCTTACATATAGTAATTGTGGCTGCTGGATTTTGCTCCTACGGGTTTTATCTATGGGGTTACATGAAGTAATTGTTGTATTAAACCCCAAGTAGAAATGGAAGAGAAACCTGGTGGAAAGGTCCTAATGCCGGCCTCATTTCACAACCGGGTTACTTGAGAGTGTACAGCAATATTTTATGCTACGTTGTGATGCATACATTTGATACTGTTAGTTGTCACTTTCAGCAGTTGCTATGAGTTTAAGTTTCTGCTCTAAAGTGTAAGTTGTTAATGGAAATAAATTAACTAAATATTATTTTCTAACCATTAAGTATATCTCAGAATTCTGTGTTTAGGGTCCTCCAGTATCTTCAAGATGGTATTAACAGACAAAGCGATTTTTGTTCTCCACAATCTTCACAAAGTGTGTATCAGATATATGCAATCTAGGCTGAAAGACACTGAATCAGTTCACGTAACTGCGATTGTGAATGAATCGACCCTCGTATCGTACAGGCTTTTGTTTGTTTTGGTTGGTGTATCTCAGTGTCGGTTAAATCGTCAGTGAGAGAGCACCTCTAGTTCCTGCTGCTAATAAGCTGAGTACACCGTTCGTTTGTTACATATTTTTACGAGCTTCAAACAGGAACACCTTCAGTAATGGACAGGAACTGTGATTGCTGTGTACAGATGCGAGTTGAGTTGGTGACCCTTCACTCACAGCTCCAAGCTGTGTTAGCTTCCGTCACACAGCTTAAGGTTGCTGCCAAGGGGCATCACTGTGGGGGGTCCGACGCGGGGATGCGAGGGACGTCTAGCACGTCCCACGTCTCCACCGATCGGTCCACTGCTGTTGCTGCCCCGGATACTGCCTGCACTGATGTTGAGTGGGAGATCATTCCAAAGTCTGGCAGGCAGTGAAAGACTTCCCGAGGGGCCGATCGTAGGGTCTCCCCGGTTTGTTTGACGAGCAGGTTTCGGGCGTTAACTGTGGCTGACGAAGCCTCTGAGCCGGATGCAGTCGTCCATCCTGTTCTAGAGGAAGCTTCTCGGCCCGCAAGATCTGGGCATTCACAGAGGTTGTAGATGGGAGCTCCAATGGTAGGCGCGTAATGGGGCCTCTTAGGAACATGGCTGCCAAGGAGGGGAAGGAAGCCAGTGTGCACACCGTGTGCGTACCGGGGGAAGTCATTCTGGATGCCCCCCCCCCCCCCCCCCCCCCTGCGGGTTCGGGGGTTAGAATAGGCCCGCGGTATTCCTGCCTGTCGTAAGAGGCGACTAAAAGGAGTCTCAAACGTTTCGGCCTTAATGTGATGGTCCCCATTAGGGTTTGACCTCCATTTTTCCAAATTCAACAGAAGTACGAGCCTTATGGGGAAGGACACCTTACGTGGTGCACCATCAGTCCTCTGTGCCCTAAGGCCTTGGCACTCTTTATCGTCTTGGCGTCGTAACTGCACCCTCCATCCCTCATTTTGGGCATACACACGTGATGGATTGTGTAAGTAACGCCCTTAGTGCGTCACCATCTGCACCCACGATCACTATGGACTACCCACGGCACCCAAAATCCAGCACGGTAGCCAGCCCGTTGTGGTGGGGTCGTCATGTACCCTCTAGGTTGTAGCCCCCCTGACAACACAGGGATCGTACTGCCGATGCCTGAGCTGACACCTCCCCACGTAAGCCAAGGAGTGGATGCCCGTCTCTCTGGGGCATCGGGACTCCCGGCAACGGCCATCCGGCCAGGTGGCCTTTGCTGTGGCTGGGTGGCGCCCGTGGGGAGAGCCCCTGGTCGGAGTGGGTGGCATGGGGCGGATGCCCCGCAATGAAGCGGGTGAAATCTCAATCTGGTGGTCGCCCGACCACCAATGTCTCTAAGCGTGGTAAGGTGGAATTTAACGCTGTGACATATAACCCGAAATCGTTCCCTTCCCTAGCCACGCCATGGGAGGAACGTAGGGCTGCAGACAGACAGGAGCCGTATTCGCCGCGATACCTTGTATGCAGCAGAACTGATGGGGATTCGTTTTTGGGGACTAAGCCTCTTTTCTTTGTGCACAATCTCGAAGATAAGTTTGGGGAAGTGGCGTCTCTTTCCAAAATGAGGAGCGGGGCCATTCTGATACAAGCAGCTTCCTCTGCACAGTCCCAGGCATTACTCGCCTGTGAGAAGCTCGGTGACATCCCCGTTACTGTCACTCCCCATAAGTCCTTAAATTTGGTCCAGGGGATTATTTTTCATAAAGATCTTCTGCTACAGTCTGATGACGAACTACGTGAGAACCTGGCACGACGAGGTGTACACTTTGTCCGTCGTCTCTTTAGGGGGCCGAAGGATAATAGGGTCGCTACCGGTGCCTTCATGCTGGCCTTTGAGGGCGACTGCTTGCCTGAGAAAGTCAAGGTCATGATCTACCGGTGCGATGTCAAGCCCTATGTCCCGCCCCCTATGCGATGCTTCCAGTGCTGTAAATTCGGACACATGTCCTCCAGGTGCACTGCCAGCCCCACGTGTCGTGATTGTGGACGACCTCCGCATCCTAATGCTCCATGTGCTCCGCCACCCACCTGCGTTAACTGTGGGGAGCATCATTCTCCCTGCTCACCAGACTGTGCAGTCTATCAACGAGAGCGGAAGATACAAGAAATTAAGACCTTGGACCGTTTAACTTACCAAGAGGCAAAGAAGAAGCTAGAACGGCTCAACCCCACACCTATGTTGAGGAGTTATGCTACCGTCACACTGCCGCCACCAGCTCCTGCAAAGACTCCCTTCTCCGTTGGCCCACAGAGAAATCAAGTAACGTCTGCCCCACCGCTGGGACAGGCCACTCTCTCTTCCAGTACTCCCAAAACACCCAGTTTGGGAGCAGTGCGCCCCAAGCAACCGGGGACGTCAGTCCCCACCTCTCAGCCGGGGAAGCGACAGCTCTCTCCGGCTGCTCAGCCGGAGACGCACCAGCCTCCTCCGACCTCACTTGTTCGGAAGGGATCCCTTGGGGGAGTCCCTTCCAAGGACTTCCCCAGTGTGTCACAAGACACTAGCCAGTGGCTGAAGAAGCCACCAGCTGCTGGTCGAAGGGCTTCACGCTCTTCCTCTGTTCCTGATAATGCGTCAGGAAAGCCTCCCAGCATGCCAACCCTCCTCCAAAGACAAGAGAGAGAAGAGGAAGCTCTCCAAGAAGGATAAGGACCCAGTGGTTCCCGCACCACCGCTTCCTATCAGCTCAGCCTCTGAGGATGAGGTCGAGCTCTTTGCGTCCCCTGATTACCTCGATCTCGCCGTCTCCTCAGAAACGATGGCCGTAGCGACGTTCGTTACTCAGTCGGTGGCAGCATGTGACCCTGCGAAGTAATTTGCCTTTTCAGTGCCTGAATGCCCCTACAGGACACGCTTTGTACAATCCTCCAGTGGAATTGTGGCGGTCATTTTAGCCATCTACCTGAGCTACGACAGCTTCTAAGCATGACACCTGCTTTATGCATTGCCCTCCAGGAAACCTGGTTCCCGGCAATGCGGACCCCTGTCCTCCGTGGATACAGGGTTTGTTACTGCAACCGTAGCACATACAATAGCGTGTCAGGTGGAGCCTGCGTGTATGTCCTTACCTCTGTATATAGTGCTCCTGTGCCCCTTCAAACATCATTGGAAGCTGTGGCTGTCCACGTAAGGACTACCCAGGCCATATCTGTCTGCAGTATTATCTCCCTCCAGGTGGTACAGTCTCCCTGACCGAATTGGCTGCACTTGTCACCCAATTTCCCACGCCTTTTCTTCTCCTTGGGGATTTTAACGCCCACAATCCCCTGTGCGGTGGATCGAAGATTACTGGCCGAGGCAGAGATGTCGAGAATCTCATCTCCCAACTCGACATCTGCCTCTTAAACACTGGCGCTGCCACGCATTTCAGTGTGGCGCATGGCACGTTCTCGGCCATAGATCTGCCGTTGTGCAGCCCAGGGCTTGTACCATCGGTCCACTGGAGAGTCCATGACGACTTGTGTGGTAGTGACCATTTTCCCATCTTCCTTTCACTACCCCAGCGTCGATCCCATGTACGCCTGCCTAGATGGGCATTTAGCAAGGCAAACTGGGAAACGTTCTCCTCTGCTGCCACTGTTGAATCTCTCCCCCACGGTACCATCGATGTGGCGGTTGAGACACTGACTGCAGCGATTGTTTCCGCTGCGGAACGTACCATTCCTCGTTCGTTAGGGTGCCCCCGGCGAAAGTAAGTGCCTTGGTGGTCTCCGGAGGTCGCTGAAGCCATTAAAGAACGTCGGCGGGCTCTTCAGCGACATAGCGGCACCCGTCTTTGGAGAACCTCATTTTCTTCAAACGTCTCCGTGCTCAGGCACGGCGGCTCATCAAGAGGCGGAAACAGGAGTGCTGGGAGAGGTACGTTTGCACCATTGGTTCCCGTACTTCACCCTCCCAGGTGTGGATGAAGATTCGGCGCATCTTTGGATTGCAGCACTCTACAGCTGTCGCAGGGCTTACCATCAACGGGGCGGTATCCACCGATGCCGATGCAATCGCCGAGCATTTCGCACAGCACTATGTTCGGGCCTCTGCGTCGGGGAATTACCCGCCTGCGTTTCGCGCGCTCAAACGCCGGGAGGCAGGCAAACGGCTTTCTTTTGCTTCTCGCCACCCTGAGGCGTATAACGCCCCATTTAGTTTGTGGGAACTCCAAAGCGCCCTGGCACAGTGCTCCGATACAGCCTCTGGGCCAGATGGCGTCCACAATCAGATGCTCAAACACCTGTCCCCGGACTGTCAGCGATGTGTTCTTGCCATCTTCAACCGCATATGGGGCGATGGTGTCTTTCCGTCGCAGTGGAGAGAAAGTACCATCATTCCGGTGCTGAAGCCTGGTAAGGACCCGCTTAATGTGGATAGCTATCGGCCCATCAGCTTGACAAATACTCTGTGCAAGCTACTGGAACGTATGGTGAGTCGACGGCTGTGTTGGCTGCTCGAGTCTCGGGGTCTTCTGGCTCCGTGCCAGAGCGGCTTCCGTCAGGGCCGTTCCACCGTCGATACTTTGGTCTTCCTTGAGTCTGCAATCCGCACTGCTTTTTCCAGGCGCCAACACCTCGTCTCCGTCTTTTTCGACCTCTCCAGAGCATATGACACGACGTGGCGGCACCATATTCTCGCCACGTTGCACGGGTGGGGTCTCCGGGGCTCTCTCCCCATTTTTATTCAGAATTTTTTATCTGTTCGGACATTCCGCGTTTTAATTGGCACATCCCATATAGTTCACTTCATATCCAGGAGAACGGCGTTCCACAGGGCTCTGTATTGAGCGTGCCCCTTTTCCTTGTGGCCATTAATGGCCTTGCAGCAGCAGTAGGGTCGTCTGTCTCACCCACGTTATATGCTGACGATTTCTGCATCTTTTTCAGCTCCTCCACCATTATTGTTGCAGAACGTAGGTTGCAGGGAGCCATACGCAAGGCGCAGGCGTGGGCCCTAGCCCATGGGTTTCAATTTTCTCCTGCGAAGACTTGTGTTATGCACTTTTGTAGGCGTCGAACTGTCCATCCCCACCCTGAGCTTTATCTTCAGGATGCCATGCTCAGGGTTGTTGACACTTACCGTTTTCTGGGATTGCTGTTCGATGCCCAGCTTACTTGGCTTCCACATATTCGTCAGCTCAAGCGTCAGTGCTGGCAGCATCTGAATGCCCTCCGCTGCCTCAGCAACACAACTTGGGGTGCAGATCGTAACACGCTGCTGCAGCTCTACAAAGCACTTGTGCTGTCCCGACTGGATTATGGGAGTGTGGCGTATGGCTCAGCGTCGCCCTCAGCGTTGCAACTGCTGGACCCCGTTCACGACTGTGGGGTTCGACAGGCGACAGGAGCATTCCGCAACAGTCCTGTTAACAGCCTACTTGCTGAGGCTGGGGTTCCTCCGCTCCACATTCGGCGTCTACAACTCTTAGCCAACTATGCTGCCCACGTTCGTTGTTTGCCTCGTCACCATAACTACCGTCTCCTTTTCGCTAATGCGGCAGTCCATACCCCACACCGGCGGCCTCGATCAGGCCATACCATTGGGATCCGTGTTCGGTCACTCCTTAGTGACCTCGAGTCTTTGCCTCTTCCATCTGCTTTTCAGGTCCACCCACATACACCACCTTGGTGTATTCGTCGGCCGCAGCTTCGGCTGGACCTATCACAATGGCAAAAGGATTCAGTTCCTCCTGCAGTCTTGCGCCGCCAATTTCTTGCTCTCCTCGACGCATCCCGCGACTCGGAGGCTATCTATACAGATGGCTCGATGGTTGATGGCCGTGTGGGGTACGCTTATGCTCATGCGGACTATGTAGACTAGCGCTCCTTGCCGGACGGCTGCAGTGTTTACACCGCAGAGCTAACAGCCATTTTTCGTGCCCTTGAGCGTATTCGTATCAGCACTGGAGAGTCTTTTGTCATTTGCAGTGACTCTCTCAGTAGTCTGCAGGCTCTTGACCAGTGCTACCCACGCCATCCCATTGTTGTTGCCATCCAGGAGTCCGTTCATGCTCTTGAACAGCGTGGACGTTCAGTGGTGTTCATATGGACCCCGGGACACGTTGGGATAGCGGGAAACGAACAAGCCGACAAGTTAGCTAAAGAAGCCACCCGCAAACTGCCGTTGGAGATCGGCCTCCCGGCAACTGATCTCCGATCGGTGTTACGCCGTCGGGTCTTTGGGATGTGGGCAGACGAATGGCGCACTCTGTCTGTACCCAACAAGCTGCGGCGTGTAAAGGAGACCACGACCGAGTGGGGTTCCTCCATGCGGGCCTCTCGCAGGGATTCTGTTATTCTCTGTAGGCTCCGCATTGGTCACTCTTGGCTGACGCATGGTCATCTGGTGCGTCGAGAGGACCCCCCTCATTGTCGCTGTGGTGAAACCATGACGGTGGCCCATATATTGTTGGAATGTCCTCTTTTAACCGCCCTCAGGCGAACTTTTAATCTCCTGGGGGATTTATCATCTCTTTTAGGTGACGATGTCTCTATGGCAGATCGTGTGTTAAGTTTTATTCGAGCAAGTGGCTTTTATAGGTCCCTCTAATTTTATTGCGTCACCCTCTTTTGTGCTGTATCTTTTACTTAGTTTTGTGTTGTAATTCGACGCCACCCTAATCTTTTAGGCTGGAGGTTTTAACGTGTTGCAGAGTGGCTGGCTCATCCTATTATTTTCGTGATCAGCCAGCCACAGTCCTCTGCTGTGCAGTTTTAATTCCTTCTGCCTTTGTTCTCTATGTTGTTTTTGTTGCTGTGCTCCGTTTTCCGTGTTGTCTTACAATGGACCATGGGGCTTTTCTTCCCCCGGAATTTTTATTTTAGTGCTTCGCCTGACTGGTGGATAGTTTCACTGTGCTCTGTGTTTTTATGAAACAAGGGACCGATGACCTTTGTAGTTTGGTCCCTTTAATCTTTAAACCAACCAACCATTCTGGATGCGGAAAGGGTGCTTCCGGATGCCATGAAGATTACAGAGTGCAGCCAACTTCAGGTGGTGGCTCATGTCGTTACCAATGATGTGTGTCGCTTTGGATCGGAAGAGAATCTCTCTGGTTTCGGGCGGCTAGCGGAAATGGTAAAGACTGCCATTCTTGCGAGATTAAGCCGGAGCTCACTATCTGCAGCATCGTCGACAAAACCGACTGTGGTCCTTTGGTGCAGAGCCGAGTGGGGGGTCTGAATCAGAGGCTCGGGCGGTTCTGTGACCGTGTAGGCTGCAAATTTCTTGACTTGCGCCATCGGGTGGCGGTGGTCCGGGTTCCGCTTAATAGGTCAGGAGTTCACTATACACAGGAAGCGGTTACGCGGGTAGCGGGGGCTGTATGGAAGGGACTGGGCAGTCTTTTAGGTTAGAGGATCTCAGGAAACCATAGAAAGGGCGTCCGTCTAAAAGGGGGCAGGTAAAACACAGCAAGGTAATTGTAGAAGCGATCGGTATTGTAGTTGTAAATTGTCGTTGTTGTCTTGGGAAAGAACCAGAGCCCCAAGCCCTAATAGAAAGCACTGAAGCTCAGATAGTTATAGGTACAGAAAGCTGTCTAAAGCCGGTAATAAGTTCAGCTGAATTTTTTTCAAATTACCGAACAGTGTTCAGAAAGGATAGATTAAATACAGTTGGTGATGGAGTATTTATTGCTATAAGAAGTAGTTTACCTTGTAGTGAAATTGAAGTTGATAGTTCGCGAAATAATATGGGTAGGAGACGAGGTACTGGCGGAATTAAAGCTGTGAGGACGGGGCGTGAGTCGTGCTTGGGTAGCTCAGTCGGTAGAGCACTTTCCCGCGAAAGGCAAAGGTCCCGAGTTCGAGTCTCGGTCCGGCACACAGTTTTAACCTGCCAGGAAGTTTCAGTATGGGTAGAGGTTATACTTGACAGTAGGACTAAACTATTAATTGGATCGTTTTACTGACACCCTGACTCAGAAGATATAGTTGCTGAACAGTTCAAAGAAAACTTTAGTCTCATTTCAAATAGGTACCCCACTCATAAAATTACAGTCGGTGGTGAATTCAATCTATCCTCGATATGATGTAAAAATTTTACGTGTAAAGCCGGCGGCAGGCAAAAATTTTACATGTAAAGCCGGCGGCAGGCATAAAACGTCATCCAAAATTGAACTGAATGCGTTCTCAGAAAATTATTTTGGAGTTCATGAGGCCACTCGAAGCATAAATGGTTGCGAAAGCATACCTGGCCTCTTAGTGACAAATAATGCAGGACAAATAGTGAGTATCGTGACGAATACAGGGATTAGCTACCACAAGGCAGTTGCTGCTAGGGTGAATACCGTAACACCCACAACCATCAAAAAGAAACGCAAAGTATATATATTTCAAAAAGCTGATAAAAATGCTCTTAACGCCTTTTTAAGTGAGAGTCTTCACTCATTCCGATCTGATCTTATAAGCGCAGAAAAGCTGTAGAATGGTTTCAAGGAGATAGTATCGAAGGCAGTTGAAAGATATATACAACATACATTAATAAGTGATGGTACTGATCCCTCATGGTACACAAAATATGTCAGATCGCTGATGCATAAGCAACGAAAAATGCACGCCAAATTTAAAAGAACGCAAAATCGCCAAGATTGGCAAAGTTTTCCAGAAGTTCGAAATATAGCGCTTACTTCAATGCAATCCCGGCCAGTATATGAACTGCGGGTTGCAGTAGAGCGGTCGTGGATCCAAGCCATGGATCATGGTAAATCGCGTGCTAGATGCTACTTGATCTGTTGGTCTAATGCCGGGTATGACATAACCAGCGACAGGCGGCGGTCATGCAAACCATCTGAAAATTGATTGGATTAATATGAAGATGAATATGAGTCCATCGTCTAGCCTCAAGTAGCTTCAAAATGTTATGATGGTACCTGCTGGTAAGCAATCATAGGTTGGATTTGTACGCGCTTTGATGAATTATTATACCTCTATCGTATTTACGAAAATCAACATACATATAAGTGTCATGTCGTGTAAATGAATTTTGCTTACGCGGTGGAGAACTGATTTGGGAATGGTTCTCATCACGCCATATCTTACGTGGCACTCGCTGCCTCCCGGCGTGTCGAACGCTGTTGATAAGTTAGGCTTTTGCAATTCTCCATGCTCGCCACGTAAATGTATCATGCAAGGTTATCTACGCTCAGCAGATCCACATGTGACTGAAGGCAGAGCTTTGCCTGAGCCAGATACACTTTTTGGTTGATAGTGTTGAGGTCAGCCCGTTATCACGGCCTCACGTTATAACGGCCCCCCGAGCGCCGCTGCACGCCAGTTCCCTGCTCGCCGCCGCGTCGAACAGACCTGTAAGTAGGCGCCTCGACCGCCTGTGCAGTCTTTCACATAGCTTTTTAGTTTCCACGACGCGACTGTCGTACGTTCAGACGCTGAACACATTTTGAAAGTGATTACTATCCAATCTACGCCTGCCACTTATACGAACATTTGTGTGAGTACGTATTTCCTTAAATGAAACTACCTGACAGCTTGTAAGGGGACGAATCATGTTGTAAGAAGCAACCAATTAATATTGGAATCAGATAAATGCACGATTGACTTGTTGGTTGAACTGTCGTGATTTATTGTTTCCCTTTTCTTCTGCAACTTTGCTGCATGTGGTAAGTCTATCTTGTGGTACCACTGTGCTTTAAGTTTCTATCGTTCCTCATTCTTTTAATGCGCGATATTGCCTTAAAAGCTATTGAACAGTCTCCATTGCAGCAGGAAAGCAACAAGTGTTGTAACACACAGAAAATTTCCCTTCAGCCCATATCTGCAAGAACCCTTCTGCCGCTGGTGGATTTTAACGTATTTATAGTGTGTGCGAAACATATGTTACCATTTTCAAATAAACGACGATTTATAGGTGAGAGGTCCTGCAGATGAGGTCAAACACAGTTAAAATCCTGAAAGTTATACACATGATTTCAAACAATTCCATAATGAATACAACTCAAGTGGAAATTTTTGAGGTCGTTAAGCTTGTTTGTTAGCTACATGTTGACAGCTGATTACTGATGTAAACGTCAGACATTCAGAAACCTGTAATAGACTTTTCTGATGATTCAGAACACGACACATAGAGATAATGCTCTTGTAGTAATGTCATTTATTAATGCGCCAAATTGTCAGTGAGGTTTTCAATTACTCAGTTTGATCTCTGTAGTACTGCACGCTGTATTTCGTTGTGATTTGACCTCGAAGGAACAACCACACTTCCTATCCCTCCAAAACGAAAGTAGGTTTATTGCGAATGCTTTTCCTTGTTCGTTTAGAGGGCACACCGTCATTCCGCTAGATGTTATCAACAGCCTAAGCATGTACCGGACAGTATTGCATTACGAACTGTGGCTTCACAATAGTCTACTTACAAGACGATTCTGTAATGTCATAATTACTGTTAGGAATAGTCGTAGTTTAGCTAGGCAAATGTGCGGCTGTAATACACCAGAAAGAAAATCGCAGAAATACGTCTTGGCCACAGATTAGGAATGCTTTCGAAAGTGAATATTTTACCTGAAACTGAATTGTGTGCTACTCCAAAAACATTGCACTTTCCTCTGCAGAGTGAATGATTTATTCTGAAAGTTTGACCTGAAAATAAAATGGCGCACGTGCAAGATGTTTTAATAATAATAATAATAATAATAATAATAATAATAATAATATCGATCAAGACGCATCCAACACATGGCTAAGAAAAGGCAATATATACAGTGAGACGGAAGGATTCATGATTGCAATACAGGATCAAACAATAAACACCAGATATTGCAGCAAGCATATTATTAAAGATCCCAATACCACAACAGATAAATGCAGACTTTGCAAACAACAAATAGAAACAGTAGATCACATCACAAGCGGATGTACAATACTAGCAAATACAGAATACCCCAGAAGACATGACAATGTAGCAAAAATAATACATCAACAGCTTGCCTTACAACATAAACTTATAAAACAACATGTTCCCACATACAAGTATGCACCACAAAATGTACAGGAGAATGAGGAATACAAATTATACTGGAACAGAACCATTATAATAGATAAAACAACACCACATAACAAACCTGACATCATATTCACGAATAAAAAGAAGAAATTAACACAACTAATTGAAATATCCATACCCAATACAACAAATATACAAAAGAAAACAGGAGAAAAAATTGAAAAATACATCCAACTGGCCGAGGAAGTCAAGGACATGTGGCATCAGGATAAAGTTGACATTATACCAATTATACTATCAACTACAGGAGTCATACCACACAATATCCACCAGTACATCAATGCAATACAGCTACATCCAAACTTATATACACAACTACAGAAATCCGTAATTATTGATACATGTTCAATTACCCGAAAGTTCCTAAATACAATATAACATATACCGTACAGTTAAAAGGAAGTCACGCTTGATCAAGGTCCGCGTCACTTTCCATTTTTGACCAGACATAACGTCTGAGAAAAGAAATAAATAATAATAATTATTATTATTATTGGATCGATCGTAATCTGCAGTCTTATTTTACCGCAGTCGACTGCAGGAGATTTTACGGGGGATGGCATTTCTACGTCCAAGACTATTCTTTCATTGAGTAAATTAGTCCTTTAACATACGCCATGATGGTTCTAAGATTTTTTCAGTAAATGCTGAGGAACAAATGAAAATTTTTCCCAAGGTCATTAGCAGATATACGTAATTTCTTAGAATGGTACTGTTACCTACCTAAAATTTCGCTTTATCGCATCTATTACGGAAGTCTGCTGCCTGTTGCAAGACAATAACCCTAAAATGCTTGTTAAGCACCACAGTCAAGCGCAATAATGCCATTAGGGAAACCCGAGTCTTGCAGTTTTCACCTTGGGTATTGTGATGCGAGTTGCTAGCTCTTGTTGCTTGAATGAGTTCAGAGCTGAGGGTTAACCAAGGTCAAAGGGTGTTAACACTAGATTTTAGATCTTTACAAATAACTTGTTAGGGAAGATACACACTAGGTCGAAGTTCCAACAAGCATTTCGGAAAGCAATAACAGGAATTAAACATTTAATTACACAGTGTCAGGATAACCCATTGCCGAACGACAATCTTGAATGGGGAGGTGGCCTCAAAATGGTGTAAAGCTGATCAAAGGGGCTGTGTGCTTTCACATTAGGATAAATATTTCATCATTGTGGTATTGTTCGTTCTCTAGACATTTTACAATATACCAAAGAAAGGTTCGTTACATTATTACTGTAACGGAAAGATATGATGTCGCAGTTGGGCACGATTCAGAGACTTAATACACCTGTTAGATAAACGATCATTGCAGCGCTGAAGCTTGTTTTCGTTGAAATGACTGATAAGTAAGAGGCATAGTTTGTGTGATGCAATACGCAGGAGACACACTGATAAAGAACCATTGTATCGGTGGCAGAGGTTTACTTCTCTTTTTAGTTCATTAATTCTGATAGGACGACTCTCGTAAGATAGGTTTCAGTATGAAGTACTAATTTTAATACTGCTTCGTGAGTTGTCAATTTGATTACGTCCCTCTCAAGACATTGTACAAGTTTATAAAGAAGGCACTGAAAATTTATGGCGTTTCTTAGTAAGAGTGGTTTTCAAGCAAGTACCATCGACCCAGTTACGGTTACCATCCATGTGTGCACAGATACGCAGTCCCGAACAAGTGATGTATTAGCCATTTCTGAATATTTGGAACTCATAATAGTCTCTCAGACAGCTGCGGTGTGCGTCCCCATGGGAGGCAGGATAACTTTTGAGTAGCTGTACACTCGTTTTTCCTGCCTCCGTTGGAATGTGCCTTGTGGCCTTTCAGCAGCCTGGTTTATTTCCTTAAACATTGCGCTGCTTTTTTTGAACATGTAATATTATTCTGTCAGTGGTTTTTTCCCAAAGTTTTGAATAATTTTCCAATATTCTGGCGTTTCCCTCGAAACCGTCTGTGGTCCTCGACATTTGTTCGTGTTCGCTAGGTTATGTAGAGTACACTGCTACGTTATCCTCTATCTCTAGATTTAATCTTTCCCTTGCAATATTGATTTGCATAGGCTGTTCCATAATTTAACGCTCTCGCGTCACTAGCGAAATAAGCATTTTTGTAAAACTACAGTAACGTTTGATTACACATGCACACCAACGCATTCACTCGGATCTCCTGAGAGGGAACTTTTTCCAAGGTCATCGTCTGCGAGAGCTTGCAGAGAACTTTGCTACTTCCTTTCTTTTTTCGTTTTTTGTGCTGTGTAGCTGGCCTTGGCGACTGCCTGACAATCTCAGCCTCACTGACGTGACACACACTTTTTAAGTGCACCAAAACGACTCGAAAAACAGTCCCAAAAATGACGACAATCGTAGGTGTGGAGTTCACATGTCTCATTAATACGTATTACTAGATTAAATGCATGGAATCGCATTAGTTGTAACTAGTACGCCATTATTAGTAACTGGGCATATTGTTGGTATATAATTATAACGTACAAATTTTAATGGTGGGAACATATTTGAGCATCACTGTTTAGATGGCGTTATAGCCGTGTGCAGAGAACGGGATTTTAATCTGCCAGGCTACCTGCGCTGTTGTCCATTCCAGAAGTGTCGTGTCCTTGTGGCTTACATACCACTGCCGAAGAAAGTGCGAGCCTTTCGCGAAAGCAGGTTGGTACACAAATGTACAGGGAGAAAAGTGAAAGGCGTTCGGACTTTGTACTGCCAGCAAAGGTTGTTGTGGTAACGATGAAGTTGCCCGCTTTTGTCTCTGAAGATGCCAGACGGCTAGACAGCATGATCGTGTAACTGGAACGACCATTCTTCTTTCACTTAGGCACTATTTTGTTTTGTTAGAATGTGTACGTCCACCGTTTGTAAACGTAAGTTACATATTAATAATGTTATTTATGGGTTTTAAGTTTCCATACGAAAGCTCAAAACATTTAAGATTAATACAAATGTGACGTACTGCTAATATTTTTTGTGAACTGTCTTCCATAACAAAAGGTTACTATCAGGCGGTAGTCGCAATTGCTGTTAAAGCCTTCGGCCGTGATAGGCATGTAGGTTTTGGCTTACAAAGTACAAGCACAAAACAAGGAGAAAATTGATTTTCCCCTTACCGACAGTGGTCGGCGTGTGCATATTAACGTCAAAGTTGTCAGTGCATACAATACATACATTCTCGTTCCCACAGAATGTTTCACTAACTGTGGAAACAAGACAGTCAAATCATACATACAAACATCCTGTTACAGTAATCGTAGATTCAGCAGAAACCTTAGTTCTAATTTATGTTGAGCCGATGGTTATACGTATGAAATTGGAAAACTTGAAGAGTGCGAAGGAAAAATATACGAAGTATTTATTTCCGTTTCTTGTAAAATGACTCTTACATAGGAAGATGGCAGCAGAATGAAATTTCTCTCCGTCGGTAAGACAGTGATGCGCTTAGCTATCATTCAGATTACCTTTTCTTCAGTTTTTCGAAATCGCTTCAGATAAATACGAGATTATGAAAAATCAACTGCGCTAGCGATCAGTGTCTGATGGCTTTGAAATTGCTTAAAGGCAAAACCTCCCATCTAAATGAGTTTGACCACTATTTAAAATGACGGTCGTATATGATAATTACGGGTAATATGCAAAATTTTTTGTTTGGCGAATATTTATCAGGAAAATAAGTTTTCAGTAGAGAAGGAAAACCCAAAATATTAGTGAATGATAAAGGATACTGATGCTACGCAGAAAAGAGAGGAGTGAGGAGTACCGCGCTAACGACGTTATCTTGACAATACAGAAAGCCTGGCGAGCAACATATGGAAATGGTATGGAGCAAACGATGTGACAACTGAACGACAGCAGGGAGGAGGATGTGGTTGTCTACGAAAACCACTCTGGCTGCTAAAAACCTCCACTGTATCCAATTTTGGATTGTCAATTGTATGATGCAATTTACAAACACTGAGCAAACACACCGTATTTAATATATTACGTATTCTGCAGTCAAAAATCGCATAGTTATTACTGCAGGTTTGCCGTGAGAGTAGATAGGTGGGTCGTCATATAGAAAGTCTGTGTCCCCTCTTTGAGAACGGCGCGTTCGAAGAACTTGGCGCCATCAGAAGGGAACCCCCGGAGCTACAGCAAACTTCCTCCTATGTCTTCAGAGAGACTCGGTCGGGATCTGTCGCCACTTTCCTTTCACTTCGCAGCAAACGCGTATTGTGCAATTTCCTGTAAGCCAGAACCTTTCTTAGAAACAAAAGTTGTTTTTCAGGCATTGGCTTTTGTATCTACACATCTGCTCTAGCCAGCCTGAGTCAAGTAGCAGTCGCGTGCTCGCCCCTGATGTAACACGTATGACCCCGAGCCTTTGCATGTAAATGTCGTGCTGAGACTCCGACTGCGTTAGTCTACTGCGAATCAGCGGACTGAGGTGAACGTCGGGCTTGCACTTGTGTACCGGTAAGTTATGCTGTTCAAAGCGTAATTGAACTACTCTGACTTCTCGTGTGGCTAAGCGTCAGGTGTCGTGGTTTGGTCAATAAAGAAATACCTTTTAGGGTTTGCGGTGGATAAGGTCACGTTGTATGTAGCAACGGTTACTTGTTATATTTTGGAATACTGTGTTTTGGATCTGATGTGCTGTTTCGCAAATATAATAATTTGTAAATTTGTGGTAAGGTCTTATGGGACCAAACTGCTGAGGTGGAATCAAACGAGATATCACATATCATGAAAAGCTAAGCTTTCAATTCACTTCACTATCATACATAGGAATTTCGGCGCTTCCAAATACATTGTATTATTCTGGTATAAACAGATGTAAATGTTCATTAGCCTGTACTTAAGACATGACCATTTTCGCACTTCTGGGAACGTTCACGAAAAGATGAGATAACCGAATTTACTTGTCGCAGAATATATTGTTCTATCACTGAAATGGGTGAGTTTATCGCGACTCTGTAAGATCCAACACTGGAACAACATTGGCATGTGCTACATTAGCTGCGATACATCCTACAAGATAATTGCAGACATTTGAATAGGATTAAGGTGCGTGGACAACGCTGGCAAAGGCGTTAGTGTACCCTCACGTTGTAGCATGACTAGCAGTGTCGTACATAAAAAGTAAAGCAGTTGCTGGCAACAGCATACGGCGGGATTAGTAGGATCCCATACATACACCTTCGAACAGTCAAAAAACCGTTTCAGCTGACGTGGAAGGCCGTACGTGCGCCAGTGCAGATTCCTACCCCACCTCCGGTCCGTCACACATTTATATCCCAGATGGTGCTCCTCCTGCCCCACAAAAAGTATTGTTCTTCTGTTGATATTTGGAGTACTTATATTCAGTTAAGTTTCATTCTGAAACCCATTCCAGCAGGATGTGCGCAGAAGTTAAACGTCATACTATCTGTAACTGTTCAAGGGCTTCTTTGCCAGTTAATTATCTTTGTTATTTGTTACAAGTAATTGGTATTTTAGTGTATCATATCCCAGTTGCCGTTCCATACGTACATCTTTTAGCAATTGCCAAGTTCATCATAGCAGTGGGAACGAGAAAGAGTCGAAGGTCACAAGATACTTATTCACTTTCCTGACTATGGTTCGGGAATTTACGGTACAAGGTTTGATTTCTTACATTTTTCAACAGCCATAATATTTACACGATCGTCCTGTACAGCAGCAGGAAGCAGATACCGTGTTCCCACGCTTGAACTTTATGAAGGGAGCGGAAAACTATCATCGGCAATTGGTTGCGCATTGGTGGCGTCTGTTTGAAGAGAAACCGAGAATAAAAAGTGAGAGTTAAGAGTTCTATAAAATACGTTTTTTTTTAAAGTAACGAATTAAACTTAATCCGGAATTGTCTCTGAATTGAAGTTTTCTCAGTCATCGTGAACTGTGGTTCCCGCTTTTATTTCCTTCATTTGCTCTAAGAGCTGAGGCGTAACTGTCCTGTTCCCACAGGAGCCCCGGGGATCCTAGTTCAGATTCCTTCCCGTCAGTATTAGTTTAAGTTTCCGGTAATTTGTCTTTTTCATCCCAACTGAGGGTGGTTACTTTATCTTAGCCTTGGAATATTCCATGTCGTTCCCTCGTAGCAGACTCTTAACCCTGTGGTGCATGAATTTCACGGCAGTAGACAACCTTTAATGGTCAATTTTCTGGCGTTTTCAATCAGTCATGACGCTACAAATGCATGCGGGACACACCACCAGTAGGGAGTGCCCACTGCAGTGAACTGTTGCATTTGCAGCCTCAGGCCTGATTGAAAATGCTAAAGAAGCGACCTTTAACCGCTGTCCACTGTAGTGGACGTTATTCGCCACAGGGTTAAGGTTTTACGTCGAAAGAGTACTGATAATGAGCTCGCTGAAAATTCACTAGGCACTTTGGTCAATTTTTCACCATGCAACGGCAGTAGAAGTAACCTAATACAACGCAAATGGTGTTAAGCTCATCTCTTCTTTGCGATAAATTGAGATGAATGTTTTGAGGCAATGTGTCGTGCAGGAGTATAATGACATACAAATGAGGAAATAAGATCAGTAGCGTTTTAACGTCCTTATTTATGTTTAGGCTGTTGGCGACTTGAGTATGTATATACAGCTGATACGTTGTACAAAGGAGCAGCTGCTAAAACTCGCTGATTATAGGGCGTGTTGAGCTGAAGAAGGAAGATTAGTGTTTAACGTCCTGTGGACGACGAGGTCATTAGATTGGGGGAGAGAAAGCGAAGAAAATCAGTCGTGCCCTTTCAAAGCAGGGATATCACTGAAAACCTATATATGGATGGAAGGACAGGAATTTGAACCGCCGTCCTTCAGAATAAGCGTCAATTGTGTTAATCTTTGCGTACCATCGTCTGGATCGAATTGAGCCTTGTACTGGTAGTTCTGAAACAATATTGCGCGCCACAACATTTCAGTAAGACATGTTGATTACCCACGACCATGAAAATTAGCACCCGTTGGTATTTGGGAAGAAGCGTGAGCGGCAATAAACTGCAGTAGAGATGCAGCCAGATCATTCTGTGTTTTCCATGTGCAGAGAATGGGCAAAGCTGATGATTTGAGCTATTTCCCACGGGTATTTGCGATGACCCTACAGGTGAAAATACAAAAACCGCAATGCTCACTGCGTTTCCAGGTGCGATCATCATTAGTATTTATCGTAAGTGGGCTAATTTCAGTGAAACATACAGTTTACGGCGTGCACCGTCCGGAAATATGAACGTCGGACGCTGACCCACTCATTAACAAAATAGCGACATTATGTGCTGCAGCTGAGTTCGGAGTATAGTGTAGGGAAAGATGCGAGTGTTTAGGTGCAAGCTTTTCATTGCACATAGAACCAACAGGGGCTCCGCAGCGAAAGACCTCTGTGTGTATTATTGTTGAATCAACTACATCTTCAATTAAGATTGTGGTAGACGTAGGTAATTGTTGATTCGATCATGGAGCAGTGGAAAAAGGTCCCCGTGCCCCGTGTATTGCTCCTGTTGTTTCGCCACGATTGTTGTGTCCTGATCGGTAATCCGCCTGTAAGAAAAGGAATATATAGTGTGTTCGACACATTCACCGCAGTATATGGACAGACCGGATGGTTATGGTAAGTGAACATTCATCCGCTCTCAGCTCTTTGAGAGAGACTGCGGGTGCAAGTTGCTGGCTATGGCGCATCTGCTGTTATCAAAAAATGATACACAAGAGAGAGCTTAGCTCCACGGCCTTGAAGCAAGTTGATCTAGCTCCGACGGAGCGATGCTAAGTGACTGCCTACATACGGGTCTTCAAACACGGCACTTGTTTAGTCACAACGTCCGGTATGTCACAGGCATGCTATAGCGAACACAGATGGATTTTCGTTCTGTACACTGTATTTGTCAGGATATGGTCTTAGGGAGTTGTTCCCTGTCCAACCAGACTATAAATGTATGTTTTTCTGATTGTTAGTGTGCACTTGACGCAATTGTAGAAATGTTTTGTGTTGTTTTTAGTTGGGATATCCAGGGAATTATCGTCCTTTCTTATATTTGTTTCCTGTGTATTGTCTCCAGAATCATTTTGGACTGTAGCGCGAGTGAGTCTTCGGTAAAGTCCATTGCTAATTACTAGAGACCCCTGCGTGTGTTAATCGTAGTGGCGAATATCTGTACAGCAGGTATTCTTCATGGTATCGTATCGGACGGATTTGGGCTAAACATAGGACTACCATGATTTACATTACATGTTTTTCTAAATCACTCCAAAGGAATGCTAGGATGATTGTGTTAACAAGGACACGGCCAATTTCTTGACCAATCTTTGTGGAATCCGTGCTTCCTCAGTAATGACTTTTCTCTACTGGGAGAGTATCTGGTATATTGTATAACAAATAAAACACACTGCATACAGCCACTGTTATTTTTTTATCTCACAAACAAAAAACTGTAGAGTACATTACCACGTAATATTAATACAGAAAGGAATTATGTCATATTAAAAAAACGTCAGAGTGCTTAACGATAACTTAACGAGTTTTGTGTGATTTATATTCATGGATAGAACCTTAGGAGGCTCACAGCTGTATTTTATTAATAAACAGTTATTGTATAAGCCTTTTTGTTGGTTGATGATGGTATTTCATTCTCATCGATTTCAAAATTATATCGTTTCATCTTCAGACGTGCTTGCTCAACCGAAACATCGAAGAATAAACATGATACAAATCTTAACCTCATCGAAAATCAGTAGTGCTACCGTAACCATAAAATGTGCTTGTTCGTGTGTGCAGCTAATACGAAGGCCAAACATACAGTAACCAAAGTTCCATGTCTGCCCAACAAAAGCTCGTTAAGGTCAGTGCATTTTTAAATACCGCCTTTCGCTTCAGAGCCACTACTGAAGCATTCTTAAAACAATAAAAAATTGCTTTACTATTACTACTATCATTTGATTCGTATATCGATAAACTCGGACAATATATTCCACAACTAAGCTCTGCCTGTGTCGACTTGTGAAGTAAGACGTTAGCTAGTAAAACTTATTCGTGTAACTACTGTGATGTAGACAATATCTCCGTGTATTTTGTAAGTAAACAATTAGCAGTATTGTAGTAGTTAATGTATAAAATCTTTGTGTCTCGCTGAGTAAGTGTGTGGCTATGAAGCTAAAGGTGCAAGATTTCGTTCTCGATTGACGCTAGTTTTTTTTTTTTTTTTTTTTTCTCGCTTCATGGTCACTTCTTTCACTTTAGGCAATGAATTATATATTTTAAAAAGCCAAGTTCTACCGTGGTTTGCAATCCACTTTAAACTGTAGATGCCACTTATAACAGACTTGGTAAGTCAGTAGTAAACTACTACGCTGTTCAGTGTTCCGTGTATTACATCAGATATGACCAATAGGAAGTATCCGTTGTACTCATATGCAACAACAAGGAACAAATGATCTTGTTGTTGACGGGATGTTAAACCTTGCTATTCCTTCTATAGTGCCGCGCGGTCTAGGGGTGTTTGCCATGGTTCGCGCGGCTGCCCCCGTCGGAGGTTCGAGTCCTCCCTCGAGCATGGGTGTGTGTGGTGTCCTTAGCGTAAGTTAAAGTAGAGTGTAAGTCTAGTGACCAATGACCTCAGCAGTTTGGTCCCATAAGAAATTACCATCCGAACGTGGGTCGTTATACAGTATTTTTAGTTTTCGATAATCGCTTGTGCAGACTGATGTAGTGCCGCAAAGAAAATTTAAATTTGTTTCTAACGGTTTCGAGGAGCGTTAAACGGGGAACAGTTTAGAAATTAATGCTGTAACTTAAGACAAATTCAGTGTTCAGTACATATCAAATTAGTTGTTCAGTGCACCATATTGGTCAGTTGTTCCAACAGTACTAATAAATACCAATGTTTATCTTAGTAGTAAAAACAGTTTCAACTCGAAGTAGGCGTTACTATACATATTTCTGTTGTTAGAATTACTAACCTCATATATTTGAGTGGCCAACTTCCAATTGGACACCACTTCGGCTAGTTGTCTGTCCGTAATCCTAGCAGGGAAAGGGGGCCTACAGTTTAACGTAGAATCCGGACCCTGTGTCGTTCCCGGCGAATCCTCACATCGTTGAGAGGTGAAGGTTAGGTTAAAGGCAGACTGAAATATCCCATTGTTCGATCCCGCACTTGGTTTCCAGACACGCGCTTTACCACTAGACGTCACGGAGGTGACCCCCCTTGGCCCAGGAGCTAGAATGCTACGTTACGCAGGACAAGGCGCCTGACCACTACAACACGCCTTTGGAGACAACGCGCTACGATACCGATTGTGTATTGTACACACAAGATGAATGCTCTTTAGTTCAATTTCTGGGGATGCAAAGAAACGACGCTGAGGTCTGCGAAACTATGTGTGTCTTCGAAATAACGTAGTCACAATCTACCGTTCTTAACTGCAACAGGAAAGTAGGGAACTGACAGAGGTACACAAAGTTCCGCCCCGTAAGGTGGCCCACGGAGTGTAAATGTACCTGCAGTACCCTGAACAAAGAATTACATCTCATTAGCGGTGGAATGAAAGTAATTAAATGCTGGAAAACGGTTGATGGAATTCAAAAATGAAATAATTTGCTTCCTTGTACAACCAAATGAACACAGTAGGCTCGTAGAAGAATTTTGTTGTGAAGGATGATTTTTCATATCGTGCTCGCGTGTCTGTATTCAGCGTGGTTGCTAGAGGTCCTGCAAATGCTGATCACGTTTCATGTTGGATGTGCAGGTAATTGGTATTTTCCTTCCTACGAGAAAAGCGTGGTATAGACGGGCATGTGAAACTGTGGCCACTTAGACTTACTCAGTTGGTGTGCTTAAACATTTTTCCCTTGATATGGGCAGACGGAAGTACTTTTGAAGCACTTGGGTCGTTCTTATTGTGAACGATATTGATAGTGCGCCATACACGTTTAATATACAGGGCTATTACAAATGATTGAAGCGATTTCATAAATTCACTGTAGCTCCGTTCATTGACATATGATCACGACACACTACAGATACGTAGAAAAACTCATAAAGTTTTGTTCGGCTGAAGCCGCACTTCAGGTTGCTGCCGCCAGAGCGCTTGAGAGCGCAGTGAGACAAAATGGCGACAGGAGCCGAGAAAGCGTATGTCGTGCTTGAAATGCACTCACATCAGTCAGTCACAACAGAGGAACGGCACTTCAGGACGAAGTTCAACAAAGATCCCCCAACTGCTAACTCCATTCGACGATGGTATGCGCAGTTTAAAGCTTCTGGATGCCTCTGTAAGGGGAAATCAACGGGTCGGCCTGCAGTGAGCGAAGAAACGGTTGAACGCGTGCGGGCAAGTTTCACGCGTAGCCCGCGGAAGTCGACGAATAAAGCAAACAGGGAGCTAAACGTACCACAGCCGACGGTTTGGAAAATCTTACGGAAAAGGCTAAAGCAGAAGCCTTACCGTTTACAATTGCTACAAGCCCTGACACCCGATGACAAAGTCAAACGCTTTGAATTTTCGGCGCGGTTGCAACAGCTCATGGAAGAGGATGCGTTCAGTGCGAAACTTGTTTTCAGTGATGAAGCAACATTTTTCCTTAATGGTGAAGTGAACAGACACAATGTGCGAATCTGGGCGGTAGAGAATCCTCATGCATTCGTGCAGCAAATTCGCAATTCACCTAAAGTTAACGTGTTTTGTTTTGTGCAATCTCACGGTTTAAAGTTTACGGCCCCTTTTTCTTCTGCGAAAAAAACGTTATAGGACACGTGTATCTAGACATGCTGGAAAATTGGCTCATGCCACTACTGGAGACCGACAGCGCCGACTTCATCTTTCAACAGGATGGTGCTCCACCTCACTTCCATCATGATGTTCGGCATTTCTTAAACAGGAGATTGGAAAACCGATGGATCGGTCGTGGTGGAGATCATGATCAGCAATTCATGTCATGGCCTCAACGCTCTCCCGACTTAACCCCATGCGATTTCTTTCTGTGGGATTATGTGAAAGATTCAGTGTTTAAACCTCCTGTACCAAGAAACGTGCCAGAACTGCGAGCTCGCATCAACGATGATTTCGAACTCATTGATGGGGACATGCTGCGCCGAGTGTGGGAGGAACTTGATTATCGGCTTGATGTCTGCCGAATCACTAAAGGGGCACATATCGAACATTTGTGAATGCCTAAAAAAAACTTTTTGAGTTTTTGTATGTGTGTGCAAAGCATTGTGAAAATATCTCAAATAATAAAGTTGTTGTAGAGCTGTGAAATCGCTTCAATCATTTGTAATTACCCTGTATATATATATATATATATATATATATATATATATATATATATATATATATATATATATATAAAGAGGCGTGTTAGGGGAATATCATTTAATGTCGCAGGTAGTGCATGTGAATAGATTCCAAAAGATGATTAAAACATCATTGCACCCCCACCCCCTAGGGGACTCAGTTCTTTCGTGAGTTCGTGCCTGGCGCACATGGGTTCACAAGCTATTGTGGCCCATTCTTCCTCCCCGGGCTGCATTTCTTTCCCCATACCACTACCTCTCTGTCCTCCCTTCTACCCCTCTGCCCCCTCCTTCCACGCTCACGGTCTTCTTACTTACGCATTCCTTCCGGATTTGTCCCCCTAGCCTTTCTTTTTCAGCCTTTCATTTAGGCGTTTTTGGCCCCCTTTGGGTTCAAATTCTAATGGCTCTGAGCACTATGGGGCTTAACATCTGAGGTCATCAGTCCCCTAGAACTTAGAACTACTTAAACCTATCTAACCTAAGGACATCACACACATCCATGCCCGAGGCAGGATTCGAACCTGCGACCGTAGCGTAGCGCGGTTCCAGACCGAAGCGCCTAGAACCGCTCGGCCACTCAGGCCGGCTTGGAGTGGGTGATATCAGGGCGGATACTTTACATATGAAACGTAGTAAACTGGAAAACACTAGCTTTTCTTCTCTGACCGTCTCTTTGGTTGGCAATGGATCATTTAATGCTAATTCTTATAATCCTGGGGCCTTCCCTTCCATGGCTTCGCCCAGGGAGAACGGCTGGGCTCACCAGCTTGGGATGAAACACTTTCCCCAGTACCTGCTCTGTACTAGGACTAACGGATACACGTTCACCACCACCAATCCGGTTTTTTTTTCTGTGGTAAATATCGAAGGCATGTTTGGCGAAATGGAGTCTCTCAGTAAGATGCGGTCGGGTTCAATGTTGATCAAAACTACTTCTGCCACCTAATCTCCAGCCCGCCGTGCTTGTCACCACCTTGACAAAGTCCCTGTGTCCATTATTCCCCACCAGTTTTTGAATATGGTTCAGGGAGTCATTTTTCGTAGGACTTTATTCTTCAAACTTATGAGGAACTCCAGGCCAACCTGGAATGATGGGCAATTATTTTCATCGGTGTGTTCAGAAAGATCATAAGGATACTCACACCAGTACTGGGTCCTTTATTCTGGCATTTGAGGGAGGTACTGTCCCAGAGAAGGTCAAGGTTATGTGTTGTTAGTGTGATGTGAACCATACATCCCACCACCCATGAGCTGTTTTTGATGTTTGCATTTCGGGCACATGTCTTCACATTGTATGGCAAACACTCTGTGCGGTGGGTGTGGACATCCACTCCATGAGGTGAGTCCCTGTGTTCCGCCATCCATATGTGCAGTCATTCTCCACACTAACCATATTGAATGGTTTATAAGAAGAAAAACAAGGAGAAGTATAAGTCCCTTGATCATTTATCAAAAATGGCTCTGAGCACTATGCGACTTAACTTCTGAGGTCATCAGTCGCCTAGAACTTAGAACTAATTAAATCTAACTAACCTAAGGACATCACACACATCCATGCCCGAGGCAGGATTCGAACCTGCGACCGTAGCGGTCGCTCGGCTCCAGACTGTAGCACCTAGAACCGCACGGCCACTCCGGCTGGCGATTGTTTATCCTACACTGAGGCTGGTAGAAGTATTACGGACTTCACACTGTGTCGATAACATCTAATTTTACCTATGTTGTGTACTTTTCCCCTCCACCCTCCTTCTTACCCCAGTTCTGCCCCCCTATCCCTTCCTCCTCCCCTGCAGTTCCCATGCCTTCGCTTCTGAGTGCTGCTCCCCCTCCCCGGCCGGAGAAGTGTACCCAATTTTCAGCACCTGCCATTGATGGTACCCCCTCCTGGGACTCTTGTCCCAGCATCTCCCAGGCCGAAGGCCTGCTGCCAGAACTTGGCTGGGGGACCCACAGTCTCTGCACCCCAAGGTAACCCGCCCTCCTTCAGTTCTGGGTCCTGCAGATGTCTGCTCTCCCTCCATGCCCTACTCTCCTTGACATATGAAAGAGAAAAAAAGCAACATAAATCCCTGGACAAGGCTCCCGCTGCCCCAGAGGTGCGATCTCTTCCCTCACAACCTGAGTCTGACCTAAGGATGTCACCCTGTCCTGATTGGTGATGGTTGGTGACCCAGTGGCGTGACTGGCTGCAACCTGTTCGCCTCCTATTTGGGTCCCTGTACCATGTCTATTCAGTGGAACTGTTGTGGATACTACCGTCACATCCCAGAGTTGCAAGACCTTGTGTCCTCCTCCAGGAATCTCGTTTTACTGATACTCACTCCCTGACCGTTTGTGGGTTCCATGCTTTCTGTCAGCACTGGTTGGATTTTTGAGGGCTTCTAGTGGCGTTTGCATTTTGGTCCATATGGATGTTGTTAATACATGGATACCCCTTTGTACCACATTGGAAGCAGTTACTGTCTGGGTCCACTTGGACTATGTGGTCACCATTTGCAGTCTCTATCTCTCCCTCCTTACGGGGGGCATCTATACCTGCTGTCCTAACTGCCCTCCTTCAGTCACTCCCACCTCGTTTCCTCCTCCTTGGGGATTTCAATGCCTGTCACCCTTTGTGGTAATTGCTTTTTTGTATAGTCAGGGGCTTCTCATTGACTAATTTCTTGCAGACCACGACCTCTGCCTTCTTAATGATGGTTCCCCTACTCATTTTAGCGCCACATATGCACTTTCTGTGCCATTGATCTTTCGTTAACTTCCCCTTCCCTTCATCCTTTCTTACACTGGTTGCTTGACGATGACCACCGTGATAGTGACCACTTCATATTGATTGTCTTGTTCCCTTCCAACCTCCCAATGGCCACGTTACCCTGCTGGGGTTTCCATCGTGCTGACTGGTATGTATACCTCCTAGGTCGTGTTTACACCTTCTTTGTCAGGTTGTATTGTTAAAGTCGTCCGTGATATGTCCAATAAGATAATTCACGCTGCCGACATTGCCATTACCTGTACAATGGGCCCCATTCACCATCGACTAGGTCCATGGTAGAGCACAGCTATTTGCATCAGCATCCTTGCAACATCTTAAGCCCGTTCTCCACTAGTCTTATTACCTTGAAACGTCTTCGCACCAGAGCTACACTCCACACCCTCCAAGGTTATAAGTGACAGTCTTCTATGCAGGGTCTTTCCGTCTGTTGTGGCCTTTCAGTTCTTGCAGAACATCTAGTGACCCATTTTTAGAAGGCATCTACATAATTCCCCTGTACAGCTGCCTTCCTTGTCTGGAAACAATGGGCTGAAGTTTCTCAGTTATGGTTTACCCCTTTCTCCTACAGTGAACCTTTTACTGAGTAGGAACTTCTTCTGGCGTTCTATTCTTTCCACAATTCAGCCCCTGGCCCTGATTCGACCCATAACCAATAGCTTCAAAACGTCAGTTTAACCGTATTTGGCTCCAAGGTATTGTCCCCTCTCAATGGAGATACAGTTTTATGGTTCCTGTCCTTAAGCCCAGCAAGGATCCGTCATTGCTTCATAGTTACCAGCCGATCAATCTGACCCATGCAAGTTACGTGAGCAAATGGTGGCTCGTGGGCTCTGTTGAGTCCTCAAAACTTGGGACCTTTTATGTCCTTACTAGTGCGGCTTTTGGAAGGGATGGTCTCTGATCGATCATCTGCCTCAACTTGAAACTGCAGTTCAGCAAGGTTTTTCTCAGTGGTGCAACCCTTTTGAAGTTTTCTTCGAACTTCATAGGGCTTATGACATAGTTTGGTGCCATCACAACCTACTTACACTCCATGAGTGGCTTCTTCTGGGCCCCCTCTTGAGTTTTATTTCCCAGTTCCTGTCTCACAGGTCGTTCAGAGTTTGGGTTGGCATTGTTCTCAGCTCTCTGCAGACCCAGGAGAATGGCATTCCACAGGGCTACGTATTAAGTGTCCTTTTTATCATCGCTATTGATGGACTTCTGGCCTCTGCTGGACCGTTGGTCACTCCTACTCTGTATGTGGATGATTTCTGTATTTGGACTAGCTCCCACTCGGCGGCCTCCGTGGAGCAACAGCCCCAGGGTGCCATCCACGTGGAAAGTCTCGCATGGTTTTCAGTTCTCTTCCCCTAATTCGAGGGTGGTGCAGTTCTGTCGCCGTACTGTGGTCTCTCCTGATCCAGAGCTCTACTTCGACGCCCATCACCTGACCACAGTTTGTCACATTTCTTGGGTCTTCTTTTTGACAACAAGCTTACTTGGTTGCCCCATATATGCCGTCTGATGGCTGGCTGTTCTCGTGAACTGTGTCCTTCTCTTCCTTGCCCACACCTCTTGGGACACAGATCATTCAACCCTTCTCCACATTTATGGGGCGTTAGTTCTGTCTCATCAGGACTGTGGCTGTCGAGTGACTATGGCTGTCGAGTTTATGGACTATCTGCCCCTTCTACACTGCTCCTCTTGGACCCAATTCACCATCGTGGTATCCTTTTAGTCAATGGTGGCTTTATCCCTGTCTATAGTCTTCTGGTTGATGCTTGGATCCCACTCCTTTCGGTTCGGCAGTCCCAGCTCCTGGTTTCCTGTGTCATTATTAACTACTCTTCCCCTGTTCACCCCCTCCTATTTCATTCATTTCCTTGGCTTCAGGTCGTCGCCCGCCTGCTACCCGTCCTAAAGTGGATTTGCCAATTGGGCTCCGCCATGCTTCTCTCTGTGGCTGTTTCAATCTCCCTTCTTTGTCCTCTTCCCCACGTTTTCTCCCAGCAACCCTCCTTGGATAGTTCCTCAGCCCCGGATTCAGATGGATCCCTGCCAGGGTCCAAAGGCCTCCATTGCTCCAATGTTGTTCAATTATGTGTTTTGCCCACTCTTACAGGAGTTTCAGGATACCATTGTTTTTTTCACTAATGGCTCTAAATCCGCTGATCACATGGGATATGTCTTCATGTCTTCTGTTGGCATGGAACGCCATCTTTTGCCACGTGTTGGGTGTTTACTGCAGAATTGATGGCCGTCTGTCAGGCCCTCTGCTTCATTAAATGGTGCTCCCTCACCAGACTTTTGTTGCATACGGACTTAGCGAGTGGCCTTCAGGCTAGGTGTTTTTCCCACCGCCCCATGGTCTCTGCCATCCGTGACCAATCTTGGTGATGTTGCTTGTTCGGAAGATTTCCTTTGGGTTCCCTGCCACATGGGTATCCTTGGTAATGAACTTGTTGATCATCTGGCTGGGAGGGTGGGAGGGGGGGGGGAGCAGCGGCCACTTAACACCGCATTCTCCGAGACCCCTGCGGAGGCAGATCTTCGGCCTCACGTCAAATCCCTTTTTGCTCAATTGTGGGCAGATTCTTGGGAGGCTACCAACCTGTCAAATAAACTTTGTACAATCAAGATTGACCCATGGTTTTTACTCCTCACCGCGCCCCCTCCTCGCTTTGTAGTTGCACCCTCCCTCTCACGGTGTCCATATTTTGCTGGAACGCCGCTACCTTTTTGCCCTTCGCACTAAATGTGCCCTCCCACCTTAATTGTCTTGTGTGTTAGCGGATGGCTCTCGCACGGTTACGTCTGTACTCTTGTTTTCTTCGCGAAAGTGGTTTGACCTCCTAGGTTTAAGTCGTAGAATTTCCCTCTGAAATTGGAGTCCCTCATTTAGCATTGGCGTTGGTTATAGAGGCTTTGACCTTGTCTCACACCAACCGGGTTGGCTCCCCACCCATTTTCCCTAAGTCTTGTCTGGTTTTTTATGCCGTTTTGTTTCCCGTTGCCTTGTCTTCTTCCCATGGTGTTATCTCCGTTGTATCGGATCATGGTGTGGTGCGGGGATTGGGACAGATCGGTGGCGGTGCTGGTGTTCCAAAACGCGTAGCGTTTCTGAGGCGCCCCTGCTCTCGCCGTTTCCACCCCCTCCTGTTCTTTCCGCTTCCTGTTGCCCCGATGTTCCTTTTACTTTTTTGTTTGCCCGATTTTCCCTTCCCCTTGACTGGACTGTGCTGTTTGTGTTGTTCCTCCATTGGTTTCTGCCACCTGAGATCATGGGACCAGTGACCTCGCTGTTTAGTCCCCTCCCACAGCCAACCAACAATTTGGGTACGGTGAACGAATTTCTTGTCGGATATTGGGCATCAGTGTCTAGGTATGATTTTACCATGCATTCCGAAATGCAATGCGTAAATCCCTCCGTACTTTGTCTAATTTGCGCAATAATTTCGCAACGCTAGGCATATTTGTTTTTCTTATATGTGCAGCAGATCTGCTTAATTGTCAAAATTCCGCGTTGAACTGTAGTAGCCGCGCGGGAGTGAGCGGTCTGAGGTGCTGCGGTCATGGACAGTGCGGCTGGTCCCGGCGGAGGTTCGAGTCCTCCCTCGTGCGTGTGCGTGTGCGTGCGTGTGTGCGTGTGTGTGTGTGTGTGTGTGTGTGTGTGTGTGTGTGTGTTAGGCAAATCTCTGCCCATAATTCGTCTTCCACCAGTTTCATCCGTCTAACCCTAGTCGATGCAATACCTCTTCATTAGTTACTCGACTTACCCGTCATCATTCTTCTGAAACACCACATTTCAAAAGCATCTATTTTCCTCTTGTCTGAACTGTTTATTGCCGACGTTTCTCTGCAGTATAAAGCTATATTCCACACAAATACTTTCAGAAACTGTTTTCTAACTCATAAATTTGACGCTAAAAGATTTATATTTTTCACAAATGCTTTTCATGCTATTTATTGACAGTTTACATTTTACTTGAGCCATTGTGAGTTGTTTTGTTGCTAAAGTAGCAAAATACATCTGCTGCTTATAGGGTCTCATTTACTAATCTAATTCCCTCATCATCGTCTAATTGAATTCGGCTGTCCTCAATTATCCTTGTTTTATATTTGTTAATGCTCACCTAATAACCTCATTTCAGGACCCTATCTATTCCGTTCAACTCTTCAAAGTACTTTGACCTCTCGAAAATTACTGTGTCATAGGAAGACCTTAAGGTTTTTATTTCATATCCGTGAACTTTCTTTCCAAATTTCTCCTTAGCTTGAGGAATGTAACGATTGATCAAACGGTGGATAGGCTATAGCCCTACTTAACTACAGCCTCTCTTTCATGTCTTCGACCATTATAACTTAACTCACTAACTTTACATTACATTTCACGATGTACAAAGCTTCGCACTCGTCTGATGTTACTGTATTTCTACTGTGAAAAGGCCTAATTCCTTTAACGGCGAATATGATGTCCTTCAAAAAATTCTACATGACTATGAACCCTGACCAGGAGAAGTTAATCCATACTCATTAAGTTTGCGTGTAACAAACCTTCAGAAAACGATAATTGCATTTCGGAAACGTGACCGTCGTTTAGGCCTAAAACGATTTTGTCGAGCCCCATCGGGTATAGTTTTCCGAGCGTCACTTGTTTTACGCGAATGATGTCATTGAATAATACGTTTCAATTTCGTCAGTGCGATGAAGTGACGTTGTCGATACCTTATTAATTTCGATAAAGAATCTCGAGTACGATTTCCTTACGGATTTTAGTAAACTCGTAAGAAGCAGAACGATTCTTCAAGAAGAGACATTTGAATTGCAATCAACGCCATTTAACTAATGCGAAACTATTTTACTACATGCACCAAGATCACGCGCTTTCTGGAAAAAAGTGGAAAGTGGTCGTCAGTGGAATAGTATTGTACGCCAAAATATTGAAGCCTCGGAATGGTTGAAAAACTTTCGTATGAAAGAAGACGTACACCTGTTACTGTGGACAAAATTAGCAATTGTGTTGTTACCAGCCATTGATTCTGTAAGAGAAGCTTTCCCACTTCATCAAATATTTCATCATTTATGTATATCTGATAAAGATAAATGCTCTAATCTCCGCAGATAACTTAGTGGTCAGACAAATACTTCCTCTTTCCTTCAGCAGACACAAAATCACTTCAGCCGTATTAATGAACAATTCAAAAAGCAAGAAAGAACCAGACAACCCAGTTACGATTCAGATAGGTGGGGCGTTGACATGGAATGAATACAGATTGTGAAAGCTTAAGTTCAGCAGCCAAATCCTCATTTTCATTGTTTTACATTGTAGAATTTTCATGATTAACAAGAAGCGATATAGGGAGACCGGTTTACGGAAAACCAGATTTGGGAACGCATGTAAACGTACATTAGTGCCGGATAACTCATGAAGTCGCACGAGCAAACAGGTTTTAGGTGATGTTGTCACCATTAGTGCCGCCCATTGAGCACTTGTGATGAGATTGCTTATCCAAACTTACTGCACCTTGCTAATCAGAGTATTACACTGAAGTGCCAAAAAATCTTGTATAGGCATGCATATTCAAATACAGAGATACGTAAACAGTCAGAAGGGATTGCGATCGACAACACCTATATAAGACAACTTCAAATGGTCCTGAGCACTATGGGACTTAACATCTGTGGTCATCAGTCCCCTAGAACTTAGAACTACTTAAACCTAACTAACCTAAGGACATCACACACATCCATGCCCGAGGCAGGATTCGAACCTGCGACCGTGGCAGTCGCGCGGTTCCGGACTGAGCGCCTAGAACCGCTAGACTACCGCGGCCGGCAGTGCTGCTACAATGGCAGGTTATCAAGATTTAAGTGAGTTTCAACGTGGTGTTATAGCCGGCGCACGAGCGATGGGACACAGTATCACCGAGGTAGCGATGAAGTGGGGATTTTCCCGTACGACCATTTCACGAGTGTGCCGTGAATATCAGGAACCCGGTAAAACATCAAATCCCCGACATCGCTGCGACCGGAAAAAGATCCTGCAAGAACGGGACCAACGACGACTGAAGAGAATCGTTCAACGTGACAGAAGTGCAACACTTCCACAAATTGCTGCACATTTCAGCGCTGTGCCATCAACAAGTGTCAGTGTGCGAATCATTCAATGAAAACTCATCAATATAGGTTTTCGGAGCCGAAGGCCCACTCGTGCACCCTTGAGGACTGCACGACACAGACCTTTACACCTCGACTGGGCCCGTGAACACCGACATTGGAATGTTGATGACCGGAAACATGTTGCCTTGTCGGTTGAGTCTCGTTTCAAATTGTATCGAGCGGACTGACGTGTACGGGTATGGAGACAGCCTCATGAATCCATAGACACTGCGTGTCAACAGGGGACTGTTCAAGCTGGTAGAGGCTCTGTAATGGTGTGGGGCGTGTGCAGTTGGAGTGATATGGCACCTCTGATACGTCTAGATACGACTCTTGACAGGTGACACGTACGTAAGCATCCTGTCTGATCACCTGCATCCACTCATGTCCATTGTGCATTCCGACGGACTTGGCCAATTCCATCAGAACAATGCGACACCACACGTCCAGAATTGCTACAGGGTGCCTCCAGGAACACTCTTCTGAGTGTAAACATTCCCGCTGGCCACCAAACTCCCCAGACATGAACATTATTGAGCATATCTGGTATGCCTTGCAACGTGCTGTTCAAATTACGGATTTATGGACAGCCCTGCAGGGTTCATGGCGTCAATTCCCTCCAGCACTACTTCAGACATTAGTCAAGTCCATGCCACGTCGTGTTGTGGCACTTCTGCGTGCTCGTGGAGGCCCTACACGAGATTAGGCAGGTATACAAGCTTCTTTGGCTTTTCAGTGTATAAGTCAACGCTGGAAAAACCCTCGATTATTTCATTTCCTTATGCTTCTGGAGCACTTCGATTATTATCGTTTCTATTGCGATCCTTTTTCATATACTCTGCGGTGAATCATGTTGACTGAAATCGCAAGAGGGTGAGACGTTTGGTACCGAGAACAATGAAACTCAGAACCACGTTTCTGACGGGCGTGCAGGCCCGGATCTGGGGGGGAGTAAACCGTGGTATCTGCCCCGGGCGACAACTGCAGGGGGGTACGAAATTCATATTCTTGAAGGAAAAAAAACCTTGTTTCACAAAGTGCCTAGCATCCAGCCGACGTTGGTCTATCGATTATGCATATGATTTTGGAACGCGTCCCTGTTGGTTTTTGAGCACATTCTAAATTGATTTCTGAACGAATCGTAAGCTGATTTTAGAATGCGTGAATAGTGTACGTGATGTCTCTGCTAGGGGAATCCCCGTCGTATCTAGAAATATAAATCTTATCCCGCAGGAGATAGGGGACGGGGCTATACGAGCTGAGCCGAATAAACCCGAACGGGCGAATGCCAATCGCTTTTTGTTTATGTGGTTGATTGGGTGTGCGAATGATCGACGTTGTTATAATTATTAGCGAAATCCATAGATTCAGACAACCAGAGTGGAAATAAATGACTAACAGGTAAGAAAAGTTACATATTATCTTCTTGGTGTATCCAAAAACATTAAATTTTGACAGAAAATTTTTGCCAGATTGCTACATTACTAAGGGCCAGTTGTACAGTCCCCGGTTAGCAGCTGCTTAATTCTATTCTCTGAATAGCTCAAGCGTTGTACGAACCAGTAATAACGCCTAACCGGAGAATAAACGCCTGATAACTAAACCAGTGATTCTGGCAGTGTTAGTAAAGCTAACCGGAGAAAAAGTTTTGACAATGGCAGGAATAGTTACACAATTAGCGATGACAAGATCGTTTGTTAGAACGAGGAAGGGGACATCACACACACAAATTATATGGAAGAATATGACGCTTCCAAATTTGTATAAAAATTTCTTACTGTTGCTGCTGCTACTACTACTACTTTTAGATCTCATGCTTGAGAAACTGGAGCATATGGATGAACTGTAAAACTGTTTCCTAACAAAACATTTTGCTTGTAGTAGGCCTAATAGGCATGTGATATTGATACTTCCTGAATTTTATTCTGTCGTGTTGTTTATGTAAATGTCGTGTGACGAGAGTCTCCCGTCGGGTTGACCGTTCGCCGGGTGCAAGTCTTTCGATTTGACGCCACTTCGGCGACTTGCGCGTCGATGGGGATGTCCGGTCCCGGTAGTTGAGTGGTCAGCGCGACAGAATATCCTAAGGGCCCGGGTTCGATTCCCGGCTGGGTCGGAGATTTTCTCCGCTCAGGGACTGGGTGTTGTGTTGTCCTGATCATCATCATCATTTCATCCCCATCGACGCGCAAGTTGCCGAAACGGCGTCAAATCGAAAGACTTGCACCCGGCGATCGGTCTACCCGGCGGGAGGCCCTAGTGACACGACATTTATGTAAATGAGGTATATAAAAATGACCATTTCTGCCTAAACAGTCTCGCTTATTTGGCATGTGTTAAAACTGCTCCAATATTAGAAAGGCCTATTTCGTTTTATTTATCAGACTGTGACAAAATAGCGGTAATCAGATCGAGAAACCACACCAGTCTTGGGTACTATTCGTATTAACATCTTTTTCAGTGTTAGACAACGACATTTTGATTTTTCATGTAGCAAAACAGTTCGCGAACTTTGATGAGGTATTAGATTCTTTCGCAGAATGGGAAGTGCGTCGTGTAAAGCTCTAGCTAGATTAGAAAGGGGAAAAAAAAGCTGGGACCTAAGGATTGAAGAAATGTGGTATTACTTGTCTCTTGTCTTTACTGTTTTTATGTTTCCTATATTTAATTATATGTCACACAAAAGAGTAATTTATTAGCTAACAGGCAATAACGAGTCCAAATTTTATGAAGATTTCTTATTCTCCGGGTCATAAATAATCCCACTCAGTATTCATTCTGAGCTTTTTTTAAGGGGGTAGGAGAGGCATCACAGGTAATTTTAATTTCCACTGTCCTGAATATAGATTTGATGGCTTCCATTACAAAATATAAACGTTTGAATTCCACAGAGCGAAATACAGTGACGTGCAGTAGAAGAATGGAACTGCACTTTTGCACACTTAAAATAAAATGTCTTACATTTCCTAGAACATAATATGTTTTATATATCGAGCTCCTCAGAAAGATGTACGCCTCAAAATGAACATATTTTTGAAAAATCCGCCTAAGTAATTGACGAAAAGTCATCGATTAAAAGAGGAGTGGTTTCTAGCGTTCCCCAAGGTAGTGTTATAGGCCCTTTGCTGTTCCTTATCTATATAAACGATTTGGGATACAATCTGAGCAGCCGTCTTCTGTTGTTTGCAGATGATGCTGTCGTTTATCGACTAATAAAGTCATCAGAAGATCAAAACAAACTGCAAAACGATTTAGAAGAAATATCGGAATTGTGCGAAAAGTGGCAGTTTGACCCTAAATAACGAAAAGTGTGAGGTCGTCCACATGAGTGCTAAAAGGAACTCGTTAAACTTCGGTTACACGATAAATCAGTCTAATCTAAAAGCCGTAAATTCAACTAAAGACCTAGGTGTTACAATTACGAGCAACTTAAATTGGAAGGAACACACAGAAAATGTTGTGGAGAAGGCTAAACGAAGATGGCGTTTTATTGGCAGGACACTTAACAAAATGTAACAGACCTACTAAGGAGACTACCTACACTACGCTTGTCCGTCCTCTTTTAGAATACTGCTGCGCGGTGTGGGATCCTTACCAGATAGGACTGACGGAATACATCGAAAAAGTTCAAAGAAAGGCAGCACGTTTTGTATTATAAATATGGGAGAGAGTGTCACAGAAATGATACAGGATTTGGGCTGGAAATCATTAAAAGAAAGGCGTTTTTCTTTGCGACGGAATCTTCTCACGAAATTCCAATGACCAACTTTCTCCTCCGAATGCGAAAATGTTTTGTTGACACCGACCTACATAGGGATGAACGATCACCACGATAAAATAAGGGAAATCAGAGGACGTACGGAAAGATATAGGTGTTCATTCTTTCCGCGCGCTATACGAGATTGGAATAATAGAGAATTGTGTAGGTGTTTAGATGAACCCTCTGCCAGGCACTTAAATGTGATTTGCCGAGTATCCATGTAGATGTAGTTTTAGAGAGAGAGAGAGAGAGAGAGAGAGAGAGAGAGAGAGAAGGGGGGGGGGGGCTATCAAGTTTTTGCCTCACTTAGGAAATATCGTTGATTGGGGGCTGCGAGAATGGCAGCATTTGTTGTGTTGTCTTGATGCCAACAGATTTATTTAATCGACCATTGCAGAACGTTGCCACTCAACTGAGGCCACGGCGACGTCACGTGACAGGGGTATTCTGTTGACGTGTGTAGTCTCTACGTCACGAGCCACTAGCGTGGAAGCATAAGAAGCTCCGTGACCGGAGCAACAGTTTCACAGTTCGCTATTAGGATTGAAATTCGCGACTGTCTTTGTAGTGATTATAGACACGCCGTAGAACAAACACGTCTGACTACACAGTATCCACTTTCATGTTTGAAATGGAGGGAGACGGAAATTTATTGTTGTTGCGTCATGTAACGTCTCTGTACAAGTAGTTCATTATGCCCCTGCAGGTCGAGATTAAACATTAGAGAATGTTACTTTGTTCAGTACATTTAACCATCATTCTCTAGAAAATAATCAGCAAATCAAGGGCTATAACATATTTCGCCGGCCAGACAATATGGAGTCGTTTGATTTCTTATTTGCCGTTGCAAACATTGTTATTATTACTATTATTATTTTTCAGTTCGTTTCCGTATGTCAGGGCAATAACTTTTTTTGTTTTGACATTAGGAAGTTCTTGCAAGAAACCTATTGACATCCTAGAAAACTATGGAGGCATTGTGTAGAGCACGGCTGTTCCCACGCACTTGGCCTTGCCTGACGAAGAGTACCGCATTCTTATTTTCATTGAGTCGTGCGACCATAGCACATGCAGTTTCGTTAATGCTGTTTCGTTACTGAACTCGAAGGAACCTTCGACGTCCGTCTAAGGTATCTCATCTCTTGTAAAGTTATTTGAAATATTCAGAATTAGTAAGAAATAAATGAAATTGACTTTTGCCTCGGTTGTGCAACATTGTAGCCATCAAATGATTGTGTAACCTCCTTTTCTTGTGTTTTTGCTAAGTTTTCTACATGCTTTTAGTTGACGATACGATTGACAAATTAACGTGTGTCGGCGGCTAACGTATCCAAGATTCTCAGAATGCAGCCTTGTCCTTCAAATGCAGAATTCAGCGTCCGTCGCACTGAAATATTTTGGCACCTACGCTGTACGCTCCTTTCACTAAGTGCAAATTGCGTGTTACCGCTATCAATCACAGAAGTCGAGACATTCGCGTAACAAAAGGGCTTCCGAGAGGTCTCGTGCACTTTTGGTATTGTTGATAACATTGCGAGATGAATAGCTGCATTTCTATTGTTTTCTATGTAATGGTCATTATTATGTAATGTCAGTCTATAGATTATGTTGTAAAATGTTGTGTTTCAAAAATAAACGCAGGTCCGCGTCAGATTACTATCTTCAGACCCCAGGCAGTGAAAAGCATTTTCGTAATCGGCATTCGACGTGTTAATAAGGAAAATATCAGCATTTAGCTCATAACTCAGCTGGCGAGCCACGTTTAAATCTTGTATGTTGTGCGTTATGTCCTCACAGAAAGAGAGCATAAGATACGGGCGGCCTTCTCGATTCATTTTTCGGATGGGTCATTCCGTTTGTTGTCCGCACGTAACCGCTTTCTTATAGAAGTAAGACTGTGTGCTGTCACAGTTCATACGCTGCTTTTTTTCTATTTCCAATGTTTTCCACGAAAATATGGATGCAAGCCAACGGTTAACAGACTCTGTGTCAACTCTGTATCTAGCATAGGTGTAATTCAGATTTATGCTACTACTACAACCCTACATGCATATGAGGGGGTGGTGGAAAGTCTTTGGCTTTCATAAAAAAATGCTGTTATGTGTTTGAAAAAACTTTATTTACCCTACACATTCCCCCTTGAGCTCAACACATTATGGAAACTTTGTTCCAGCTTCTTTAAACTACCCTTAAAAAAAAAAAAAAAAAAAAAAAAAAAAGGCGATTGTGCTGCAGACCACTCATCCGCAGCCCTTCCGGCTACATAGTGTGTAGAAAAATTCGTCTTCCACTGAGATGTTTCATGAGGTTTGGGAACAGATAATAATCCGAGGGAAACCAAGCGCGGTGAATAGGGAGGATGTTTGAGGATTTCAAAGTGAAGATCTTCCAATTTTTGCTGCGTGTCGGCCGCCGTGTGTGGAGGGGCGTTGTCTTGTAGAAACAAGATTCCTTCTCTCGGCTACCTTCTACGTTTGGAGGCGAGTTGTTGTTTCAGTTCGTCAGGATGTTCAACGTAATACTTCGCCGTAGTGGCTTCACCATGTTGTAAGTAGTCTGTAAGTAAGATTCCATTTTTATTCCTAAAGACAGATGCGAGCAACTTATCTGATCTTTGTTTTGAACTTCTTTGGACGTGTAGAACAACTGTCTCGATTCTTTGGACTGTTGTTTAGTCTCTCTGGACCATAAGCGTACATCCATGTTTCATCCGTGGTGACGAGACGACCCAAAAGTCCCACAGAAGCACGACGAAATTGGACAAAGATTAGAGATTAAATTAGATTCAGTTTTCGTTCCATAGACCCAAAAATGAAGTTATTCTCGTGAGTGTGGAACATGTCAGAAAGTAAATATAAAAAACATAAAACATTTGAATATAATACTTACTATACTTGTCATTTGTCTGGAGATTGTCAAAAGGAGTGAATACATTACAATAAACCGGAACTGCTAATATTTACAGAATTAATACGCTGTCAGAATAAAACATTGTTATGCACTATTAATAAATTTATCATACACAAAATACCAAGTGCTGTCAAAACTGAAAGCTAACAGATATTTTTTATCTAAGCTGGTATAACAGTCCCTGTTAAGATATTCATCTATAGAGCAGGAGGTTTTGCCTATCAAGAACTCTTTCAAACTCTGTTTAAACCGTGCTTTATCTGAAACCAAGCTTTTAATAGTTGCTGGCAATTTATTGAAAATGTGTGTTCCTTAATATTGGACCCCATTTTGGACCAAGGTAAGTGATTTTAGGTCTTTATGTAGATTGTTCTTATTCCTAGTATTGATGCTGTGTATTGAGCTATTGGTTGGAAATAGAGATATATTACTTGCAAGAAATTTCATTATTGAATAAATATACTGAGAAGCAGTGGTTAGAAAACAAAGTTCCGTCAACTTAATGTTCTTGAATTTACACCCCAAATGATTCTTATTACACGCTTTTGCACGCTAAAATCTTTTGCTCGGTTTGGTGTGATACCACAGAATATGACCCCGTATGACATAATAGAGTGAAAGTAAGCAAAGTATGCAAGACTTTTTTATATTTGTATCTCCTACATCTGACATCATTCTCACTGCAAATACAGTCTTGTTTAGGCGCTCTGTGATATGCCCTTCCCAACTGAATTTACTATCGAGTTTTAATCCCAGAAATTTAACGCTGTCAACCTCTTCAATCTGCATGTCTTCATGTGTTATACACATGCTGGAAGGAAATATCTTACAGGTTCTGAATGCATATAGTGGGTATTTTCAAAGTTTTGTGACAGTGAGTTAGCTTTAAACTATTTATTAATGTCAGTGAAAATTTGATTAGCAGCTATTTCTATATCTGTACTTGACTTGCTACATATTGCAATGTTTGTATCATCTGCAAACAAAACAAACTTATATGCGATTGCAGTCTTTCTCGGCGTATTCCAATGATGAATTCTTCTCGGATTATCACCCGAGTGGTGGCGTCGTCTTGTCGCAACGTTTCGATGAGTTTCGTACCCATCATCTTCGGGTACGAAAGTCATCGAAACGTTGCAAGACGACGCCACCACTCGGCTGATAACCCGAGAAGAATTCCTCAAAACAAATTTAGCATTTGGCAGTGTAACAGACGAGAGGTCATTAGTGGAGTAGGAAGGGCAGTTACCACCCAGTTTACCAGACATGTCATCATAAATATGTTTGATCGTTTTCACTTTTGGAAAAAGATACTTAATCATGAAACGACTCACTTTCACTGTGGATTCTCTGTTTTCTTGCGCCGTGTTCAGTTCAAACCTGTAGAGAAAAATAGAAAACAACGTTAATGTTTCGCAGTTACTATCACATATAATGTAAATGGCAAGTTTTAATGTCAGAATATCAGAATTAATCGAATGAATTTTAACTAGGAAAAGCCGAAGACTTGTCAGCACCCCTTCTTAAAATCCGCATATGCAGAACGTCGGTCGGACTCCTTGTTAGTTACCCGCCGAACGATCGATTTCGAACTCAAGCGTTTTTTACTTATGTCATAATACCAAACAAGGTAGGTTTCCTATAGCAATTAACTGCACGTTACATTGCTAAAGTTAAGTCACTGGATTGCTGGAAACCTTTGTCTCCTAGCTATTAATCGAACCAACAGACCAACTCTGTTTAATACTTTCTGGCAGAGATTTCCTGTTTGCCAACAAACGTGTAAACTCATATTTCTACACACGCCAATAAAAAGATTTTACATAGTGGAAGGTCGTGAAATGTTCCATTGGTGCTTGTCACCAAGTGACAAAATCAGTGCGCCAGAGCGATTTATGCACTTTGGGAAGATTTATTTATTTTTTATTCACCAGTTTAATTTTTATCATATGTTTCATTATTTTAACACTTTTAATATTTCATTGCATTACTTTAATGTGATTTGCCAGATATAGTCCTGAAAATCGAAAACTGCGAGTGCATTTGTTGTGTCAGCATACACAGCGGCGGCTTATGGGTACACATTTTGGGTGTTCACAAAATTTTAGATTCAGGTAAATTTGAGAGTGTGAAATTAATCTGCTGTATAACAGTTATTCTTATCAACAGGTGTATACAACTACAGCCACTGCCAATAATAATAATAATAATAATAATAATAATAATAATAATAATGTGCATAACTTAACTGATAAAAGAAAGAATTGATTTTGTGGAACTTTGTTGTTTTGCACATAATTAAGTATAGTTTAGGATAATAACGAAATGATGTGTAAGCTTTCGCAACACTGTTTCGCGTTTTTGTGTAAGTGGGAGTTTTTGTGCTTTTCCATTTTTCTGACAAATGTACAAAATCCCCAACAGATGTATTAGTCCACGAATTTACTTCCGGGCTGAATATCGGATATTTTTACGTTGCACGCGCACACAACTTATGCTAATGGTGCACTTCCTTGTTAAATGTTCGCTTGTAGTCACGCTTATTTGATTTTGTCACTCCCTCAATCAACGGATCTGGTCTTGGAAGCCCTTGTTCCTTTACATCTAACGTTTCGTGGTGATTTACTTTTCTGTTCCCAGAATAAGATCTTCACTCTGCAGCGGAATGAGCACTGGTAGGAAACTTACTGGCAGATTAGAACTGTGTGCCGGACCGAGACTCGAACTTGGGTCCTTGCCTTTCGCGGGCAAGTGGTAACGACGGAGCTACCCGAGCGCGACTCAAGACCCATCCTCACAGCTTTACTTTCCTGTTAAAATGTGAAATAGATTCGAGATAGTTCATGCTTACATTGCATACGAAAGCCGATTCTCGCACAGTAAACAACCAACTCCAAACACAAACTGCCTTTTGCGGAAATGATTAAACTCAAGTAGTTCTGTCTGTTCAACGTGGTCACTTGACTGGAATACAAATGGGAGCTGAGATCCACAAGGGCCTAAAGCACAATGTAGTCGATCTCCCATTTAAGTGAATATAAGAGAAACTGGTGATACAGTTTTTCGTGAATTTTCATATATACAATGTGGGCCTACAGCACAGATAAACCTGACTCACCATAAGATCAACAGATTTCAGAAACATGAATTAATGCCACAATCTCACAATCGACGGCGATGTGCATAAGGCGCTTATGATTGTCAGCACCTCAAATATGTTACTATGATTAAATTCAAAACTTGATACACTGTAACTTATTCAGAAACCCACAAAATAGGTTTTCCTCTCAGTATAACGTATATTGATGTCCGATCTAATTTTACTATATAGGCAGTGAGTTGGCATGTCTGAGGAGTCTGCTATCATCTAGCGGGATTTATGCCGAGCGAACGGAGATAAAAGTCTGCTTAAGTGTGCTATCACATGGTGGCACTGCCTTAAACTTTTAGTTGATTGGTATGGGTTAGCTGTGCACATTGTGAACCGTGCACGTTGCTTATCAAATTTGTATGTATTTGGCCCGTAACGTAATTACGTCACGCCAGTTGCCCATGCGGAAGAGCTCCTTAAAACGTGCACAACCGAAGGTGTGCTCGTGACCCTGATGTCAAGTTTCACGGACTCTAGAGAAGCAGCAACGCGGTAGATTTAAGTGCTGTGTCTTTCAGATAACAGCATCTATGTTACATTAAGCAGCATTCAAAGAAAAGTAACCAATAAAGCCACAAGACGTTGAAAGTTAGGGTGTTCACGTGCTCTTGTGCTCTTACACAGCAGCCACCACTGATCATGTACACGGTAGAAATATGGTCACCACCCTAACTGTTTACCATTTTAAACATGTTTCTTGCTAAAGAAAAATAAGATTATAAAAATATAAAAACATATTAGTAGTTCAAAGTACACCTAGCATTTTATTGAAGAGCATCTCATAGGGTTCCAGAAATGAAGAAATGTTCACAACAGTTGACAATATTGAAGTTTCAGTGCTCAGTTGTAGAACTTCTCGCATAAAACTATTATAGTTTGAAACATTTCCAAGAAGCAGTGGGGTCACATAATATTCAGTACAAAAAGTATGATACAACCAAGAATTGGCACTAATGAGATTTTGGTGAAAGATCTAAGAAACAACAACATTCATTGGATTTGGAGATGACGTGCTTGTAGCAACAGACAAAAAACGTCAATTCAATGATTTAGAAATAGTGTGTTTGCAAAATACTTTGGAAAAGATCTGAGATAGGCTGGAAGCTGTAGTTGAAATAGTCTACTGGCCGCCCATATGATAAACTGTAAACTTCCACCCATACGATAAACTGTAAACTTCAGAAAGAAAATCGTTTCACTAGTCCGATATGTATCTTTTCAAGACATGTCATAATAGTTGAAGGAGATATTGACAACTGTGCAATAGATTGGAAAACTTATTATTTCAGTGGTTACAGATGAAACAAAACTTCTCCAAAAAAGAGTTATAAATGTTTTCTCGGAAAAGCACCCACAACGAAAGTATATTCGACTTCCTAGTAACAAACAAACTTACCCTCCTTAAGTTCACTTAGAGATTTCGAACTGGTGAACACTTTGCAGTTACACCAACAATAGTAATCAAGACACAAAGGTGTAAAAAACATGCTGAAAAGTCTACGTATTCAGTCAACTGAATAATACAGAAATCGTTTCATACCTCAGGCAAAATTCGGACCTGCAGAGGAGCTATGGATAAATATCAAGCAAATAGTTGATTTATCTGTAGAAAAATTGTCGCTGGCAGAACAATTAAAGGTGATTGAGACTTAAATTCATGTAAAAACAATATAAAGAAACCTCTCAAGAAGCAAAAGCTACTGCAGAACAGTTACAAAGCTAACCATAAAATGAGGCAAGCAGATGTTAATCTTCAGTGACTCCCTAAAAGATGACAAAATTGTTTTTATACACAAATATTTAGAGTCCAGGCACTTGATGATGAAACAGTGATCAAAATAGACAAAAAATAATCAACCGCCCCCCCCCCCCCCCCCAACCCAGGGGTCTCTCAACTCTCTTTGTAAGTATATGCTCAGCCAACACGGGGCTCCACTCCGTGCAGTGTTACTTCCCTTTTCGTGCTGCAACACTACTATTCTTGTCCCTCCTCTCTGCTTTTCATGTGGAGATCATCTTGGTGCCAACCACTCTTGAATTTCTGATTTTGCACGTTCCCTTTTCTTCTCTTCCGGCACTTTACACATCTTTTCATCCTAAACTACATGGTCCCCATTGTTGGGTTTGACCTACCATTCCTCTTCCAAATTTTACAAAAGTGCAGATCATGCAAGGAAGATTTCCCAGTGCAGTGTGTATTTCACCTTTGTATATTTCTATCTGTGCACCCTTCCTATCTACCAATGGTAAAACTCAAGACAGTAGGTGCCTGAGCTGTAAGTCCCCACATATGCCAAGGAGTATGTGCCCATTGTGGCTGAGGCCTGAGGACTCCAGGCAACAGATACTGACCAGGTAGCCCTTGCTCAGGCCATGTGACACCCATGGGTAGAGCCCCCGTTCAGAGAGGGTGGCACCATGGTGGATGACTCTCATGTTAGTAAGCTATCTATGGCTAGTGGCTACATGGCCCCAGCAGTCTATTCTGAAGGGAAAAATTCTTATAATTTGGAGAGATATGAGCTCAAAATGTTACCATCTGTTGCTACACTGTAGGAGCTACTTAGGTCTAAGAGGCATCAGGACAAATACTCCCCCCAAATGCTTAGTTTGTTCTAGGACTGATAGGGACTCCTTTTAGGCCACAAGGCCATTATTATTTGTTGAACATCTTGAGGACAGATTTGGATAAGTAGCATTGATTTCAAAAATGAAGAGTGGTTCAGTTCTGATAAAAACTGCGTCCCCTGCCTAGTCACGAGCACTGTTCGCCTATGGCAAGCTGGGTGACATTCCTGTAAACTCTCACCCTCCATGAAAGTCTAAGTATGGTACAGGGTATCATCTTCTACTGCGAGCACCTTTTACAGATCCATGATGAGTTTGCGAATTTGGAGTGACGAGGTGTTCATTATGTCTATTTTGTCCATTGTGTCTAATGGAGACCTAAGAAGAATAGGGTTGCTGCTGGAGCTTTTGCCTTGGCTTTTGAAGGCGACTTGTTGCGAGAAAAGATCAAGGTGATGGGGTATCGATGTGATGTGAATCCGTGTGTACTCCCTCCAATGCAGTGCTTCAAATGCGTGATATTCAGGCATGTGTCTTAGCAAGAGGGATTGTGGACATCAGTTGCACACAGACCTTCCTTGTGCCCCTCCCCCTCTGTGTCAGCTATGGACAGCACCATTTTCCATGTTCACCTGATTGCAGCGTCTTCCTATGAGAAAAGAAAATCCAAGAATAGAAGACTCTTGACCAACTGATGTATCAAAAGGCCAAGAAGGAGTATGAACATTTGCATCCTGCATGTATGGCAGTGACATATATTATGGGTAAAACAACACCATCTACTCTAACATCAGTACCCTCACCCTTGTACCTTCTATGCAATGCCCTCAGAGCCACTGAATTACACCCACTCCCCACTCCCTCTACTGCTTCCACCATGCCCACTTTGGGAGCATTGATGATTATTTATTGACAAAAGGTAAAGTCTTATTGTGCAGGTATATTAACTGCTTTATCAAATCTCATTCTCCTCACCTGTTGCAGACATCGGTCCCCAACTCCAGCCAGAGAAGCATCGTACTCCTCTGGCATCTCTCACCAGGAGGAGGTCCCTTGGGCAACTCCCCTCCCAGGTTTATGTTTACCTGCAACCAGATACTAGCCAGTGGCTGAAGCAGGTCGCAGGCTGCTGGTCATAGGGCTTCATGTTCCTCCCCTGTCCCTGAAACTAAGGCAGACAAGCCCTCACAGACATTGGAATCATCTAAGGAGGAGGATGACAAGAAGTAGCCCTCGAAGAAGAAAGACAAACTGCTGTGCCATGCATGGACTGCCTGTGCATCTGAGGTGGAGTTCCTGGTGGTCCCCCCACTCCCACCCACACACAAACTTATTCAGGGCCAGTGTGTATTGATGCAATATCCTCACAACCAGTGGCAGCAGGTGAATCTGGGGCGTGACCTGCTTCCTAGCAATGCTCCCCCCCACCCCCCCTCCAGAATACTGATAGCATGATTCTCCAGTGGAACTGTAGCATTTTTTTCACCACCTGGCTGAGTGTTGACATCTCTTATGAATTTCCTCAGCTTTCTCCATTGCTCTCCAGGAAACTTGGTTTTCAGCTATGCAGACCTCCTACCCTCCATGGCTACGAGGCTCTTTAAGAATCTTACCAACTATAAAAGAGTGTTCACAGCGAACACATGTCACTCAATACGTTTTAGTTTTTGAAAGCTGTGGCTGTTCTTGCTAGGAGCCTTGATTTTACCATTTATGATGTGTATCTCCCTCCTGATCATGAAGTGTCTCATAATGCATTGTCTGCACTGATTTCTCAGTTCTCCCCACCCTTCCTGATTTTGGGTGACTTCAGTGCCGATAACCCTTTATGGTGTGGAACCATGACCACCAGCCATGGCAAAGTTATAAAAACTTGCTCACAGACATCTTTGTCTCTTCAATACTGGTGCCCCCACGCACTTTAGTGTGGCATAGGACTCTTACTCAGCCATTGATCTTTCCATCTGTAACACTTGTCTTCTCCCCTCCATCCGTTGGAGAGTCAGTGATGACCTATGTGACAGTGATCACTTACTGATCATCCTATCCATACCTCAGCATCACTCACTTGGCTGTCGCCCTGGAGGGGCTCTAAACAATGCTGACTGGGATACCTTCACTTCTGCTGTCACCCTTAAGACACAGCCATATGGAGATATTGATGTGGCTGTCCAGAGTGCAACTCCAGCCGTTTTATTGGCAGCCAACTTAGCCATCCCTTATTCCTCAGGATTGCCCTGTCAGAAGACAGTGCCTTGATAGACCTCCAGAATAGCTGTGGCCATTAGAGATCACAGATGAGCTCTCCAATGCCATAAGCAACATCCTTCAATGGAGCACATTGCCTTTAAAGGGCTTTGTGCCTGTGTCCGCCACCTAATAAAATGACAGAAACAATAAGTCACTACCATTGGACTGCATCCCCACCCCCTCATGTCTGTGCAAAGATTTGACACTTCTATGCACACCAGTCCCCACAGGTGTATTTGGTATCTCTATGAATGGTGTTGCCTAGATCAAATTCACGTACCTTCCATTACATGCCACCTGGAGCCGTTCAGTTAGTGGGAATACCAAGTGTGTTAGCTCTTTCCCTTGATGCAGCTCCAGGCCCAGACTGCATTCATAGTCAAAGAATCAAACACCTATTGGTGGACTGGCGCAATTTTCAACTGTATCTATCTTGAGGGAGGGTGAGTTCCCATCTCAGTGGAAAGAGAACATGATTGTCCTGGTACTGAAACCGGATAAACACCCCCTTGAGATGCACAGGTATTGCCCAGTTAGTCTCACTAATGTTCCCTGCAAGTTGCTCAAACATATGCTGAGCCTATGGCTGTGTTGGTATCTTGAATCTTGGGGCCCTTTGACTCCATCCAAGGATGGTTAGGCCGTTCTACTGCTGACAATTTGGTCTGCCTAGAGTGTAGTATCCGGATGAATTTTGCTCAGTGAAAACACCTTATCACTGTCTTTTCTATTTGAAAAAGGCCTGTGATGCTGCATGCCATTGTCACCTACTTGTAACCGTGCGTATGTGAGTGGAGAAGGTACAACGAAGAGTGGTGCATTTCATCATGGTATCATTTAGTCGGTGCGAGAGCGCTACAGAGGTGCTCGACAAACTCCAGTGGCAGGTGTTAATAGAGAGGCAATGTGCATCACAGAGAGGTTTTTCTATTGAAGCTTCGAGACAGCATTTCCTGAGAAGAGTCGAACTATGGAAGAGTCGAACTACATATTGCTTCTTCCTACATACAGCTTGTGAAATGATCATGATGAGAAAATTCGAGAAATTAGAGCTAATAGAGAGGCTTACTGATGATCATTCTTCCATCTTGACATTTGTGAGTGGAACAGGGAAAGGGGGATAAGTTAGTGGTATCAGAAGTACCCTCTGCTACACATTGTTAGGTGTCTTATGGAGTATGATGTAAATGTAGATCCAGATGTCTCTGGGGCCTGCTCCAGATTTTTGTCCAGAACTTCGTATCACACTGTACTTTCCAGTTTCAGCTTGGTACTACACAATCCCCCCCCCCCCCCCCCCTGCCCAATACAAGAGAACAAGATTCCAACAGAGTTTTGTATTGAGATACACCTTTTTCTAGTGGCTAACAATGGTCTAGCTACAGCTGTGGGGCCTTCAGTGTCGCCAACCTTGTATGCTGATGATTTTTGCTTTTACTATTGCTCAACAACTGTGGGTGTTGCTAAACACTGACTGCAGGGTGCCATGCGACTGCACAGTCCTAGGCCAGCCAAGACACATTTCATGCACTTCTGTCACCATTTTACTGACTATCCGCAACCAGAACTCCACCTTGACGATCAATTGCTCAATGTGCTTGAGTCTTATCATTTATTGGGGCTGTTCTTTGATCCCTGGTTAACGTGGCTTCCCCTTCCTCACCAACTTAAGTGAAAGCGCTGGTCACATTTTAATACTCTTTGCTGTCTCAGTAACACCAGCTAGTTCTCAGTTCACTCTATGCTTCTGTGGCTTTACAAAGCTGTGATCCTCTACTTGCATGGTTATAGAAGTCTGACATATGGTTCAGTATTGCCTTTGGCATTACAGATAGTGGACTCAATACACTGTTGGACAGGTGCCTTTTGGACTAGCCCTTTGACCAGCCTACTTGTGGAGGGTGGAGTCCCTCCACTGCAGATTAGGCACCAGCAACTGCTGCTCAATTATGTGATATGCTTTTGCTACTCATCTGAGTATCCAGACTACTGTTTTCTTTTTCGAGGCAGGAAGTTCCACCTCCTGCAACAAAGCCCTAGGACCGGACTCACAATCGCACGTCACATACGATGTTTGCTCTGAATTCCGTCTTTCCCCACTGTTGCCTCTTGTCAAGGAGCTATCACATATGGCCCAATGGTGTGGCATCCACATATCTGTCTTTATCTATCCTTTGAACCGAAAGGCTCTGTTGACTTCATGGCTTTGTGCTGCCTGTTCCTGGCTGCCCTTGAAGCATTTCCAGGTTCAGAAATGGTATACACTGATGGTTTTATGGCTGACGGATAAATCAGATTTCCCTACACACATGCAAGGTGTAATGGCCTATGTTAACTGCTAAATGGATGCAGTGTATTCACTGCTGAATTGGTGGCCATCAATCGAGCTCTCAGTCACATTCATTCATGCACTGGTGAGATGTTCATAACTGCCAACGATTCCTTGAGTAGTCTTAAGGCTATCAACCAGAGCTGTCCTTGACACCCATTGCTTGTCACTATCCAGCTTCTCCTTTCTGATCTTCGTCATGCTGGACAGTCATCTTCATCTGGACCTCTGACCACATTGAGATCCCAGGGAATGAGCACACTCACTGGTTAGCGAAGTTGGCTACCAGGATGGCAAGTTTGGGGATTGGGGTACAGAACTGGACCATTGGTTTATTGTACACCATCAGTTGTTGGAAGCGTGGAACATGGAATGTGCCCCAGTTTCTCCAAAATAACTGTGGGCAGTAAAAGGGGCCATGGCCATGCAGCAGTCTTCCCAGTATGCTTTTCATAGGGGATCCACCATTCTCTGTCAGCTTCGTATTGGCCACACTTGTCTGACAAATGGCTGCATCCTATGACATAAGGATGTTCTATCTGATGGTGGCCCACATCATACTGGATTCCCCTAATTTGGCTATCTTACAATGAAATCTTAAACTTGCTGACAAGCTGCCTTTGGTGCTAGTCAATTATGCCAAAGTGGCCTATCTGGTTTCACTTGTGAAGTTAGTTTCTACTCCTTTCTGTGAGGTAGAGCACTTTGACCTTGTCGAATGCTTGAGGGATTGGAGGGGCTCCTGTTCTGTCCTAGGGGGGCCCATGGCTGCCCTCACTTGGTGGTCCAGCATGGCTCCTGTTCTTCCCTCCTTTTTATTCTTCTCATTCTTATACATTTGTTGTTGCCTTAATGTCTCACCATCATTATCTCTTTACTAAGATTTATCAATGTGTCCTCATTGCCAGTTTTCTTATGGTAACCAGTCAGATGCAGATTGCGTGTCTCCCACTGCATAACATGCCCCTGAGACCTCCAGCTGCTTTCTGGTTCAAGTCACACACCCACCTTACTCTTTCTCACCCTTCTACTGCTTCTCTCTCTTGGTTTTATTGATTCTTGGTTACAATTGGGTTCATCAGGATTTGTCTTCTGTGTCCTTCCTCTCAGAGGGCTTCCTTGTCTGGCTCTACTCAGGGCGTGAAAGTGAATTCATTCCACTTTTCACCATCTTGTACGAGGGTTGGAACTTAAATAGTGGCAACTATTTATTCACAACCGATACAACAGAGTTACATGTTTGCACATGTTACTGTCCTTCAAAGTTGTCACCAGCGTTGTGTAGAACCCCGTTGCCAGTGATGTGGAAGGCATAGTATACTGTTAGCAGAGCCTGTTCTGTTGATGGTGCGAATGGAGCGGTCTAAAATTATGGTGATTCTCATGTACGACTGTGATGGTGTTATCCTAACGCATTACGTTCCTCCGCGGCAGTATTACTGTTCGTTTTTGGAGCATCACCTGCGACCAGCTTTGTGCAAGAAGCAGTGACACTTTCTGCGCAACCCACCCATCATTTTGCACTACAATGCACAGGTGCATACAGCGCAAGCTGTGGCTGCTCTGTTTGGTCGATGGGACTGGGAAGTACTGTACCATCCACCATACTCCCCGGCCTTAAGTCCTTGAGACTTCGAATTGAATCTGAAGATGAAGGAACCACTTCGTGGCATTTGCTTCAGAACTGTTCCAGAGATTCGACAGACAGTAGACCACTCCATTCTCACCATCAACAGAACGGGCTCTCATAATGGTATACTATGCCTTCCATGTCAATGGCAATGGGTTTTACACAACACTGGTGACTACTTTGAAGGAAAGTGACAGGTGCAAACATGTAACTCTGTTGTATCTGTTGTGAATAAATAGTTGCCACTATTTAAGTTCTAACCCTCGTATCACAGATCCTATGAGAATGAAATTTGAAAACACTCTGCCAATAAAGCTCAATTCATACCCTTCACATATGACATCCTAAGTTAGGAGTAGAGATAACCATGTGTATTACACACTTTTAGATTTTCAAAAACTTACGATTCACTACCACACAGAATAAAAGTTATGAGTGAATTTAGAACTTCTTAATTCGCCAGACTGCAGCACTTTATTGTTCAATTTTCATCTACAATAGAGACAGAGATGTGGTGGCGCTATTAGTTGGTGGATACTATAAATTGAAATTCCGGTCTTTTTGCAGATCAAGTAGTTATATGTGAGGAAGTGTTAGCTGATGACGATAATAGTAATATCATGGTATATCCCAACAAAATACCACCATAGTGTGAAGACTGCCAAACTTTCTCTTAATGTCAAGATATGTAAGGTTCTGTGATTCATGAAACTTTAGTACCTTGTAAAGTAACAACCAGATTAATTACTCACAGCTAGGATTCGGAGTAATGAGTTGTAGGAATATGTTGTGGAACAATCACAGATGTTTAGTAGTGTATGAAGTGGCTGGACTTGATTTATTGTTAAGGTATTGTGAACTACAGTTTTCTCGCAATTTTTTTTTTAATAGCCTGTGGGTACAGTATTATAGTTCCCCCTCCCCCCCCCCCCCCTTTGTTTCTCGTTGCAAAATTTTTGTTGTTGTGATAAGTAGATCTTTAGTGTAGCTATGGGTCTAGGTTAGGTTGGAACCTGACAGTTTGGTAGGAAGTTGGCAAAACAAACTAACATGAGTGTAAAATAATAGGTCTGGTAACATTCTCTCCATAGTAATTCACTTCTCATTACAAATAACTAAAATAGCAAGGGAAATTCACAGATGTTGTAGTACACAATATATAAATCTCTGACGAATATTTTTGTTTATATTCTGTGTCTAAATTATGAAAAATAACAAGGGGGAGAGAGCAAACTGTATATAACTCATACCGAGCCCATGCTCGAACACTGTTAAAGTTGTAATCACACTGGAAGTTTCTCTTTTTGCAGCTATCTGAAACATTTAGGTTTCCACTTGGGCATTTTCTGTCCAAAAACTGTTTATGGAAGCTTGAGACAGAATTTCACTGCAGTGGATTTTGGCAACAATTGTAAATGTGAGGTTTGTTATCTTCGAAGACTGTAATTATCAGGGAATAGCATATACACCATAGTGTGTATTTGGTCATCATAAATTCTAAATAATAAGTGGCCAAATTTGTTGTGGGACAGATGCAATAGAACAGCAAAATACAGCGAAAATGAGGCTCACACCTTAAAAGCCATTTTTGCATTTAACGGTAGGAAGAAGACAGCCCAGTGCGTAAGCTTCATTGGCTCTTTGAGGAACATTAGTTTTACTCGTTGGAAAGAAGGTGAAGGATGCCACATTAGCCTCTTGGGAGCATTGGTGCTCTACGTAGCATGGACTTTGCATCATATGTGGTGATAGTTATGTTTTGAATGGTAATCATATGTTTGGAGGTTGCCACCCAGCCATTTGTGCAGTTTCTGTTTCATAGAACAATAGATTGTTTTAGATGGTATTTTTCTCAGGTTTGCTGCCTTGTTCTAAAATGAGCTTGAAATATCAAGGCCAGCTGTTATGTAAAGTTGATTTTAGGATGTAACAGCAAACCTCAGAAGAATACAATAAATTACCACACTGGGAAAACCTACTGAATGATTTTTTAGAGGTGCATCTACTGTCCTTTATCAAAATATTATTATATTTTCTGCAACTCAATCACCAAGGATTAGCATTAATCTACTTTACTGATTGTCTTCCTCTCAGATTGAAATTTAGAGGTGTGTGCTATTTTGGCGAAAGCAGTTTCACAGGAGGATGTGTTACAAATTTTCTGACTACTAATTTCTTTCACCACATTGAAATAAGGTCATTGTGTTGTAGATCATAGTTGTATCCAGTACTTTTATGACCCTCTGTACATTTAACAAGGATTTCATTGACTTGATAGTCATGTAATGGTAAGGAATTCCCATGCTAAATTAGATGGAAGTCATTAATTGTATGCTGTCATTTCTCACCACTGGGGGATAAAAATTAGAACATGAAACATTAATGCTAAGATATCATTTAACATGTACATTTGCAGCATTGTTAAGGAAGGAAGGAAGGATGGATGAGTCGGATTTTCTGAGGACTGTGATAAAGATGGTGGTGGTGACAATCTGTTGCTTCAAGTTTTCTAGTTGTTTTTCACTGCACAGGACATCAAGGGGCTTTGGATTGACAGGAAAGAACTATTTTATTTGCAAATTTCAGTCACATCAAGGATATGTCAATACACTATGTGATCAAAAGTTTCCGGACACCCCCAAAAACATGTGTTTTTCATATTAGGTGCACTGTGCTGCCACCTACTGCTAGGTACTCCATATCAGCAACCTCAGTAGTCATTAGACATTGTCAGAGAGCAGAATGGGATACTCCATGGAACTCACGGACTTCGAACGTGGTTAGGTGGTTGGGTGTCACTTGTGTCATACATCTGTACGCAAGATTTTCACACTCCTAAACATCCCTATGTCCACTGTTTTTGATGTGATAGTGAAGTGGAAACATGAAGGAACACGTAGCACAAAAGCGTACAGGCTGACCTTGTCTGTTGACTGACAGAGACCGCCGACAATTGAAGAGGTTCATAATGTGTAATAGGCAGACACCTATCCAGACCATCACACGGGAATCCCAAACTACATCAGGAACCACTACAAGTACCATGACAGTTAGGCGGGAGATGAGAAAACTTGGCTGCCCATAAGCCACACATCACGCCGGTAAATTCCAAACAAAGCCTCGCTTGGTGTAAGGAGCATAAACACTGGACATTTGAACAGTGGAAAAACGTTGTGTAGAGTGACGAATCACAGTACACAATGTGATGATCCTATGGCAGAGTGTGGGTATGGCAAATGCTCGGTGAACGTCATCTGCCAACGTGTGTTAGTGCCAACAGTAAAATTCGGAAGTGGTGGTGTTATGGTGTGCTCAAGTTTTTCATGGAGGGGGCTTGCACTCCTTGTTGTTTTGCATGGCACTATCACAGCGCAGGCCTACCTTGATGTTCTAAGCACCTTCTTGCTTTCCACTGTTGAAGACCAATTCGGGGATGGTGATTGAATCTTTCAACACGATCAAGCACCTGTTCATAATGCACAGCCTGTGGTGGAGTGGTTACACAACAACAACATCCCTGTAATGGACTGGCCTGCACAGAGTCCTGACCTGAATCCTATGGAATACCTTTTGGATGTTTTGGAACACCAACTCTGTGCCAGGCCTCACCGACTGATATCGATACCTCTCCTCAGTGCTGCACTCCATGAAGAATGGGCTGCCATTCCCCAAGAAACCTTCCAGCACCTGATTGAACATATGCCTGCAAGAGTGGAAGCTGTAATCAAGGCTAAGGGTGGGCCAACACCATATTTAATTCCAGCATTACCAATGGAGGGCGCCATGAACTTGTAAGTAATTTTCAGTTAGGTGTCTGGATACTTTTGATCACATAGTGTACTTGCAGGAAAAATGATTCCCCAATTGAAATTTCTGTTAGGCTTAATATTAGAAAAGTGCATTTCAACTGTCTGTCATGGTAGGCGAGACTCTGAGCCTTCGTCACCACCATTTACCAGGAAGTCCACACAAAAACAGTGAAACAAATTTAAAATATGTGTTGCTCCATAAATATTGTGTAATTGTGTTGTACTTCCCACAAGGTACACAACTGACGGATGTGCACAGTACAGTACGCAAATGATCCACAGAGGACAAGCTCACAATATAGTACCGAGTGAGGTGGCACAGTGGTTAGCGCACTGGACTTGAATTCAGGAGGACGATGGTTCAAACCCAAGGGATGGTTCCTTTGAAAGGGCATGGCTGATTTCCTTCCCCATCCTTCCCTAATCTGAGCTTGTGCTCCGTCTCTAGTGACCTCGTTGTCAGTGGGACGTTAAACACTGATCTCCTCCTCCTCCTCAAAATGTAGTAATATCTTCATAGAGTTTAATAAGAAGTTGAGAAGGCTTTACAGTAGCCAAGAGGCTACACATGAAATAACATAAAAATATAAAAATGCAAAAAATAAGAAATAGCTACCATTTTAGATCCACAACCATCTTCTTTCATTTTTTTTTTAAAGTAATTTTTATGGAAAGAGATTTTTCTGCTGTCTGAGAACAACTGTTAATGTACTGCATTCTTCATTTGCAAGGAGCGGGCTTGAAATTCATATTTGGTCTTCCAGATTTGTGTGGTGTCCGTGAATTGCTGAAGGCAAATTCTTTTGAAAATCCAGTGACCAATTCCTCCCTTCCTCTCTCCCAAATCTTCTGTGTCCTTACCCAGCTCCAATTTGTATTCAGTCTAATGAACCTCCTTTGTTCTATAAATCTATCTAAAGAACAGTGCATGCTTCTGACAAGACTATTTAATGTCATGAGATGTAATTCCTATAAGTAAAGGTAAAACTGTCTTCAACCCAAAGTTTTATTTGAATACCACAGTTCTTTACTATGTATTGTCCTAATGGAGGTATGCCCTTGCCTCCTTATGACCTATAATCGGTAGCCAACCAGATACAAGGGCTCCTACAATAGAAGCTGGAGTCCAAGTCATAGTGCCACTTCATATTTTTAACATACACAAATCATTATCAGAAGTGAAAGAAACTGTAACTGTCAACACAATCACAGGACTGGGTGGCGATTGAACCCTGGACTTTTCTGTATGTAGTCCGACACTTACCCACTAATACACAGAGCCACATGGATTTCTGTAGGGAGCATAGAAATTGTAGCAGTAGGAAATTTATGATGCTATCTGCGCAGTCTTTTTCTATCAGTGCCATTTATGGTCTGTTTTAACTAACTGATACTGCTCTTGAAATGTTTAATAGTATAAAACACTAAATTTGTAAAATGTGCTCAAACTTGTATGTTATGTGCAGTGATATATAATGAAAGTACTCATTTCTTCTTTATAGATTTAAATCTGCACAATGTCAGCCAAAGCAATAAGAGAAGCAACAGGAAAACAATTAATAAATAACCATCTTCAAAGTGGGACAGCTGCATCTTTCTGTCGCTTTGCATCAGTTGACGAGAGCACAAACTGGGATGAATTGCGAAGCAAACATCCATGGCTTCTGACTGAGGTGTGTCCTTCATCAATTTTTTCCTTTATATATATATATATATATATATATATATATATATATATATATATATATATATATATATATATAGATAAATTATGATATTTCTGTTTAGAAAATGTTTTACTGTAACTATGTGAGTATTATACTTAACCTTTACTTTCAATCATTACATTGTAAATAAACTGTAATCAAGCATGAATATGTTAAGGACTAAAGCAAGACAAAAAACTTGCTTGTAAAATTTGCTGTGACATTAATGCGGTAAGGAATATTATGGCAATGATTTATGCCAGCAGTAAGTGAGGAGCAGGAGTGCAAACTACGTGGACCAGAATACATATATTCACATGTTGTTGAAATTTTTCCAGATAAAAAATGAAAAAATGCATGTCATGCTATGCCACATAAAAACATTCCATCTGTATGCCTGTCAGTGTTCAAGATATTACCAGTTTGACAGATCATGAAATGCGTAATGTAATATCTAATGTGCTACAATGTTACCAAAATTATTCAGCAACAGCAATAATTGTTATTGTCATCTTTATCGTTAATAATAATAATAATAATAAATCATTTTCCCCTTATAAAAAAATGTGGCGTTTTATTTAGGTAGCCCCCAAGGAAACTTAACGTTGTTCTTCTTTTTTTGTGTGTGATTAAAAAAGAATTCCATAGACATGTAGAATTTCAGACACACCATTAAAATTTTACAAATAAAATTACTGAATTATGATACTGTTAACATAAATACTTCCATTTTGAATATCCAGAAGCTTGTATTTTAATTTAGTTGTTAATAAGGTGCTGATAAATGTTAATAAGGTGCTGATAAAGTTTTCATGAAAGTTATGCCAGCATTGTACTTATATATTTCCCTTGGAACTATAACTAACTGTTTTATTTTCATTGCAGTTTATTGTATTTTATGTACTTTTATGTGAATTTAATCTTCAGTAGTTTTATTTTAATTGCAGAAACTGGTAGCAAAACCTGACCAGCTTATCAAACGTAGAGGTAAACTTGGGCTCATTACTGTCAATAAAGATTTTGAGGCAGTGAAGGAATGGATTACAGCTCGGCTGGGTGTAGACCAAGTAATAGGAAAAGCTACAGGAAAATTAAGAACATTCATCATTGAGCCATTCATTCCTCATAAACCAGTAAGTATTTTAAGTAAATGAGATATGCATCCTCACTTGTTGCTGTTATTCAGTAAATAAAGAGAATTCATTGTCTGATTAAAACCATCCAGTTTATTTTTATTTAGTTTTTTTTATAGTTTTAAACAAATTTGTAGAAGGTTTATGCAATGCCTTATCCACATCCTAACACAGTTTTCTTATATGAGGAAAATGTTTCATGATGCGATGAAATTAATTTGTAAATTATACTGATAAACTTATCGGAGTGAACTCTTTTTTTTTTCTGTTAGAAAAGGCTGGAAAGAACCCTCTAACCTGTTCATCATCATCATCATCATCATCATCGATATACAGTTCCAATTTCCTGCATACTGTTCATGTGCCTCTTCAACTTTCTTCTTTTCATGTATAATCTGTCATGGAGAACATCATCCATTGTCCCCCTTCTGGCAGTGAGGTCTTCCTTGATCATGTCAAAGCATTGGGTTCTTGGTCTTCGTAAGGGACGTTTTCCTTCCAACTCTCATTTCAAATTTATTCCGGCTTGTAGTCTCCAACCTTATTACATGCCCATATCACCATAGTCTGTACGGGCTGATTCTATGTAAAAGGGATGTCTTGATTCTGGCTTTGTTCCTCACCTCCTCAGTCTTTAACTTATCCATCTTAGTTTTCAGGATGGTGGATCCAAGGAATTTCATCTCTAATGCCTGGAGCCTCAGTGACTCTCTCTGTGTGGGGGTGCATGCCTTGATATTTGTACGAAGTAGCCGATGAGTGTCACTAGTTTTGCGTTCCCTGGAATCATGTCATCCTGTAAAGGAGTTTTCACTTACTGATATAGTTCAGCACCCTTTTGCATTCCGTTGCTAAACTACTGTCTAGTCAAATTATCTCTGGGGATTATTCTTCTGAGATGCATAAAGCTGTCTATACACTCTACATGATGGTCAGCTAGTACACAGTTGTGGGATGTCCATCTCTCTTGACTGCCATCACTACCGTCTTGGTCATGCTGATACGGAGGTTGTAATCTTAGAACTTGAATTTCCATGTGTTTAATCTGATCTTAACTGTTATTGTAATTTAGAATAAAGAACTTTATCATAAATAGTAGATGTGAATGGTAAAGGCCACAAAACTGATATAAAAATCATCTTAATTTTATGAAAACAACAGTCACCGACAATTTGCCTGTCTCTCCTTTTTTGAATCTTTGGAAATGTTGGTGCTTGATTTTTGTTATTGTTTGTATAACAGTTACAACAAGCACTTTTTGTTCATAATTTTTTCTTTTCTGCATTCCTGAGAAGAACACTGCAATATTGAAATCATACTTTTATTTATAGATTGATATTATTTCTTTCAGCCCCGTGAGTGATACATGGACTGTTGTGTGCTGATTTGGTATAGCCTAATCTGGCTATCTTTGCTGTATGTTTCACTCAGATTTTTATGGCAAATACAAAGAGTTAATAAAATTGCCTTTGTGACTAAGAATTACACCTGTACAGAATGTTTCAGCATAATTTGTAATGTGGCATTCTGAAAGTGATAAAACAGATTCATTGTAGCAGTTGCAATTCCTTCTCGTCATACGTATTGTTATGCTTGTATTCCCAACTGCAGTAATTAAAAAATGAGTAAATGTGTTTGTGGTTAAGTCAATATTTTTAATCCACCATCATTGGTTACTACTTGATCTGGAACAGATTATACCATTTGATTGTCATTAAGAGATGTTATGGGTTCATTATGGTGTTTTTGTAGTCCAAGAGTGCAATGTTACATTGCATGCAGGTAAATAAAATATACTGGCCATATTTGAGATTACTCTGATATTGTGCCATTTGTATTAATCAGTTATATTAAATTTTCCACTCCACTTCTAAACTTTATTTATTTATTTATTTTTTCTCTTTCTTAAACAGTGGCATTCAGCTGCGTAGCCTTACAGACAGGTCACTAGTTGTTAGGAAGATTCAATGACATTTGTTTGGACAGATTATGGCAATGTGTCAATAGCTTTTCTTCTTTGTCATATTTGCAAATATCAGATGTATATTTGATGTGTGCAGGAACAGAACTGATCATAGTAATGGCATTCCTATGCTTGATGTGGGATTCAAACCTGCAACATCTACTCCATGGTGCAGTGACACTGTCTGCTGATCATAGGGACTGGTTTCAGTAGCCACCTGTATTACTTGTTTATTACAGTGTGGAAAACTGAACACTTATTCACAGTGGAACATATTGCCTATTTGTAATACATGCACCGGGTCTTTATTAGTGAGTTTTGAATTACTTATTCTTCACTGGAAGAAGATGACTGACTGGAACTGAGCTTCCTTCGATACAGTGCTGTTTGATTTTAATTTTCCGCAATGAATACATGAAATGAATAATCCATTGTTTTTGTGCGTTAGCACAGTAATTTGTGTACAGGCAACCTTTGAAGACAAGAAGTGTTTGTGTTGGAACACTTTTTGGAAATTTACAAACACATTTCAAGCACTTAAACTGAATAAATTGTCCTATCATAGACACAAATTAAAAAAAGAATAAAATAAAAAAAAATATAGATGCCCAGGTAATTTTTGGGCATCATAGATAAAGGATTATGTATAATTTTTGTTTAATTGACACAGTATTTGTTAATTTTTTAAACTTGTGTGTTTCGTCTCTCAAACAGATTTTAATTACAAAACGTAATGCATTTAGAAATAAGCTTCCGAGCTATATTTTTAAAATCACTGCATTTACTTTCCATCATTCTTTTTGATCCAGATTTGAAACTGATGAAGTTAAGTGTTTTATTTTTCTTTTAGTTTATATACACCATTAACTAAGTTTTAAAGAAGTATCAGTTTAATTTCATGTTTTCTGTTGGGACCCTCCTGGTTAATAGTTAAGAGGGCATGCTGAAAAGTAATCCATCTGAATGCATTAAAGAAAACAATCGTTTTTAACATTCTACATCTTTATCCTTCATATCTACATATTTGCAGCCCTCTGTCACTAAGGGCTCTGAATTGTAGCATGTAACATGACAGTGTGTAACTAAACCATGTAGGTACATGCGAAACGACTTGCTGTAATCCAATTTTAAGTTTGAAAAGTTTGTCCACACAGGTAGCACACAATCCTTCAGCCTGACAATACCAGAACACTCACAAGTGCTGTGACATCTGCAACAATCCGACACCTTGGGTTCACTGTCATCGATGATCCTCCATGCTGTCCTTGGTCTTATCTGATATTCATCTGTTTCCAAAATTTAAAGAACACCTCTAAGGACTTCACTTTGATAGCGATGAAGTGGTGCAAGCAGAGGTGAGGTTGTGGCTCCATCAACACACTTGAAACATTCTATAGCGACGGTATCAACAAACTGGTCTCTTGGTGGGAGAAATATGTGCATGACCAGGATGACAATGTTGAGAAATATAGATGTAGGATGTTAATAACATTTGTTTTATTTCAAATGGTTCAACATTTTTCACATAAGGGATTCGGAGGCATTGCTTTTCAGTACTCCTCATGTTTTCTGTGTGATTACTCAAAGCAGTGTACAACACACAAATGTAAATTACGTATCTTGCATTCATGTCTGATTTCTCAGCACATGTTCTGTTAAGAGTGAACTGCACATCTATCCAGTAGCGCAACTTTTCTGGAGTGTTCACTTACAGAAAAATTAGGAAAATAAATGCCTCCCAGTATGTCATAGAAGATTGAAGTTTCCAGAATGTCTTCCTCTGTCGACTTTTCTCTATTCTATCGTATAAGTTTCTCCAGTTTATCTTAATAGAGATAGACAAAACTTTACCTGTGCTCAGATGTTACATTAAATGAATGTTCTAATTTTGTATGAATTATGACTGTGAAGTATGGTTCACCAAGTGCATTATCTGTTTTACACAGAAAATGCCACTCTGTCCGTTTACCCATTTGCTTGCTGTAGGAGCACTGATTTTGCAACATTCAACCACACGCTTCAACTGTTGAACAGCTACAGCTGTAACCACAACATTCTTCTTGGGTTTGAGTGGGAGTTGACTGGAATTTTGTAAGATCATTGAATGTAATACTTGTACACATGGTAAAGTAAGATTGTGTTCTGTGAAACCATGCACTCATCCAGGCTTATTTCAACAGGAGACCCACAAAGTACAAATCTCCCTTGTTCACCTACAGCTTCACCCCACAACCCAGTAGCATATGGCATTTTACCATTTGGAAGTAATGTGTACTACTAACATCTGAACTCTGTCAGTTGTAGCAAAAATTTAACTTGTGCTTTAATTGTTCTCCACAGGAAGAAGAAGTTTATGTTTGTATTTATTCACATCGTTATTCAGATACAATACTTTTCCACCATGAAGGTGGTGTTGACATTGGAGACGTTGATGCTAAAGCACTAAAGTTAGATATCCCAGTGAATGAAGAAGTTTCTCTTGATGATATCAAACGCACATTACTGACAAATGTAAACCAGGAAAAGAAAGAGTAAGTATGCCTCAAAGGTTTAAGTCTCATTTTCAAAAACTGTAAAGAAACTCGACTTTGAGGTATGAGGTGCATAGATTAAATATTTTTCAGAAGAGTTTCGGATATGTGGCTCAAAGATCTAAAAATCTAATAGTTGAGTAGAAATGCAGTGAATGTGAAGACAAAAAGTGGTAAAAGAATAGATTACCAAAACTAAATATATATTAAAAAAAGGAATCTCAAAAATTAAAATGCAACTATTAATAAGGGACCAGAAAATGTAGCATATATTTTTTGCAAAATTTGCATATATATTTGAAATTCGCATCTATATTAAATAAAAAAAAATAAATGATTAGATGCACAAATTAAAAACCTTGTCACACTACATGAGAGACAAAGGAAGCCTTAGTGCTTTGTAACTGATTGTTTAAAAAATGTGCTAATTGGAACCCTTATAACTGAAATTTTTGCTTTTGCTAAAACTTCAAAAGCTTTGTTTTCCAAAATGGTCTTTACTTTCTTCGTTTGGCCATGTTCAAGCATTCAAAAATGGTTGTTCTGTGGAAAAGAAGCAGCATGTTCCCAGTGGTGAAGTGTCTGGACATTACTTGTCTTTGCTGCAGACTATTAATTTCAACTTTTTATGGGCATTCATAGCTGTGCGACAGTGCTTGATGATACTACAGATAGAACTGACAAGACACTTAGCATAGCAGTATAACAGCAAGTAACTATTTTAATGTTCAGGAAGGAATTTCAGAGCAGTTGAAAAACATGACAGATTTTGTTTTCATATTGCTATAGCACAGAGTGTGAGCACTATATAGTTGTGGATGGCCACTAGCCTAAGCAAACTAGAATTTTGACCACCAGACGGGAGAGGAACAGTATGGGGAAACAAGCCCTGCCTCCCTTTCCCAGTGCGGCAGTTTGCACGTCATCTGCAAAAGCAGAACTGTCGCACTGTCACAGGATTGCTGATCTCTTCTGGTGTTGCAAGGGTCATAATCGAAAATGGTGATGGACAAGGATCAGTTGCTACACTCATTTCAGAATAAGAAGAGAAAACAATGAGCAACGTACAACACAAAGCATTCAGGAATGGCTACCACAATGACTTGCCTGTTGAAGTTGGTAGAACTTTGTTAACAATATAGTTCAGGCTCGACCTCTAGCAGTTTTCCATGCAACCTTATATCAAAACATACCCCTCCTAATTTGCCATGTTAAGTGTCTGCACTGTACCAACTTTTGAACTTTAGCTAACAAACAAATGTTTGTGTTCCTTTGTTATAAAATGCTAGGTTGAACGGTTGAGTAATGTTGCATTATGTAGTGTGTATCTTAAATGAACCATTCAGCTGCCCACAATTTTCATGGCACCAGAGCATTGAATGCGTGAATACACTGTTACATTTGTGCACTTTTTATCTTGCAAACAGGTTTGTAAGTACATAATTTTTTTAAGTTGGGCTTTGTCAGATGATGTATAATACCAGTAACTGAAAACTGGTTACATTTTCGATAGTTATATGCAGAAAATAAAGCTATTTCACACTATCAGTGATAAAATAGTTCATATGGATACAAGTCACTATGAAATAATAGTATTAAATAATTTTGCATTTTCGCATTTTGAGGCAGAATTTGCATTTTTTGGTCCAAACTAATAAGTGATCAGGGATGCTTCTACTTACCAGGTAATAGCAAGCTGATACACTTAAGAAAATATGTTGTTGTTGTTGTTGTTGTTGTTGTTGTTGTGGTCTTCAGTCCTGAGACTGGTTTGATGCAGCTCTCCATGCTACTCTATCCTGTGCAAGCTTCTTCATCTCCCAGTACATACTGCAACCTACATCCTTCTGAATCTGCTTAGTGTATTCATCTCTTGGTCTCCCTCTACGATTTTTACCCTCCACGCTGCCCTCCAATACTAAATTGGTGATCCCTTGATGCCTCAGAACATGTCCTACCAACCGATCCCATCTTCTGGTCAAGTTGTGCCACAAACTTCTCTTCTCCCCAATCCTATTCAGTACTTCCTCATTAGTTATGTGATCTACCCATCTAATCTTCAGCATTCTTCTGTAGCACCACATTTCGAAAGCTTCTATTCTCTTCTTGTCCAAACTATTTATCGTCCATGTTTCACTTCCATACATGGCTACACTCCATACAAATACTTTCAGAAATGACTTCCTGACACTTAAATCTATACTCGATGTTAACAAATTTCTCTTCTTCAGAAACGCTTTCCTTGCCATTGCCAGTCTACATTTTATATCCTCTCTACTTCGGCCATCATCAGTTACTTTGCTCCCCAAATAGCAAAACTCCTTTACTACTTTAAGTGTCTCATTTCCTAATCTAATTCCCTCAGCATCACCCGACTTAATTCGACTACATTCCATTATCCTCGTTTTGCTTTGTTGATGTTCATCTTATATCCTCCTTTCAAGACACTGTCCATTCCATTCAACTGCTCTTCCAAGTCCTTTACTGTCTCTGACAGAATTACAATGTCATCGGCGAACCTCAAACTTTTTATTTCTTCTCCATGGATTTTAATACCTACTCCGAACTTTTCTTTTGTTTCCTTTACTGCTTGCTCAATATACAGATTGAATAACATCGGAGATAGGCTAAAACCCTGTCTCACTCCCTTCCCAACCATTGCTTCCCTTTCATACCCCCTCGACTCTTATAACTGCCATCTGGTTTCTGTACAAATTGTAAATAGCCTTTCGCTCCCTGTATTTTACCCCTGCCACCTTTAGAATTTGAAAGAGAGTATTCCAGTCAACATTGTCAAAAGCTTTCTCTAAGTCTACAAATGCTAGAAACGTAGGTTTGCCTTTTCTTAATCTTTCTTCTAAGATAAGTCGTAAGGTTAGTATTGCCTCACGTGTTCCAGTGTTTCTACGGAATCCAAACTGATCTTCCCCGAGGTTGGCTTCTATTAGTTAGAAAAACTAATTTTTGGAACTGTTTTGCAAAACAGAGAAAACGAGTGTAGGAGTTGTGTGTAGTTAAATTTTAGACAAGACGATACCCAGAACCCATTGTCCATGGAGAGAGAGAAGTACACTGTGATTTTGCTCTCTAATACTTACATAGCCTCTTTCTTGCCACAGCTAAGGAGATCTTATTACTTTTGTCACCTGCTAAATGGGTTGTTCTTTCTGTCTTGAGGCTTTTATTTATTTTTTAAATGGGTTTTATTGCTCCTGTGGTTTCCTTATGGTGACCATCTTCGTTGTTACCTATCTTGTCTTATCTACTGCTTTCTCTCTATTATTTGTGCTAGATAGATTGTTTCTGTTTTTATGTTTTGGTGTTTGTATCTTTTTGGTTCATTTTTTTTTGTTCTCACTTGTTGTAGTACACCCCCCCCCCCCAAAAAAAAAAAAATGCTTTCCAAGCCCTGTATTGTGTACTTTCCTACTATCCATTTGTGTAGTATGTAATCACACTTCCCCATCTGGCAGTGTCATTTTTCACAGTTTTCTACTTCTTTGCCATCAGCCATTCTTCTTTATTCTTTGTTGCTCTTTTTGCCATGATGAGTCCCTTAAAACAATGGCTTCACTCTCTTTACCATCATGCTATGCCTACTATTCGGTAAAAATTTGAGTCTTTCACACCTTGCAGCCTCATATAGAAGCTTTATGGTGAACTGCTTATGTTTTTGCTAATGGCCACAATTATTGCAATATTTTGAAATTAAGTAACTCATAATACAAAATTCTGATAATTTGCAATGAAAAATACGAATCACAGTGAGTTTACATTTTGTTCACATTAGGTCATGTGTTACTCCATACAAAATGTTGCTAACATATTGATATTTTGAACCTGCGATGAGATCTATAACTCTCCAGTCTGGAGGGAATGGATTGTATGTACAGCACCCACTTCTGCGTGCACACAGCTGTTTGCAACAAGAGGGGACTATTCACAACATGGGGAGCCAGCACACAGTACTTATAGTGTTCTCTGGAGGTGTCTGTAACTAGATTGAGCTACACTGGAAGCCAGCATACAGGCTACCAGCTTTCTTCATGTTTTCACACTCAGGAAAGACAGCAGTTCTGTTGCGGTATGATTCAGTTTACAGTGATTCTCCTTCCCTGCTGAATTTTACATTGTCTAAAAGAATCAGTACACAAAATTCAGACTGCACTAGCTAAAGACTTAATTTTTTTCAATCATAATATGAATGGAAAATTACATGTGAATCCCCATTTTGAGATTCATTCTGGTGTTAAACCTAATCTTGAATCATATCATTCACAGGCTTGTTCATCATTCTTACGGAGATATTTTATATACTCATCATGCTTGTACCATTTTTTTCTCTTATTCCTCCAACATCTTCCCACCTCAGAGATTGCAGAATGAGACTTCTCTATCTTTAAAAACTCTGTGCTCTGTTATAAATCTAGATCACAAGGGGTGAATTATCCTTACCATATGCTATTACATCCACATGACTAGCAAAATTTACTGTGTCTGATGGAAAGCCACTTGTGAGACAACCCATATTATACAGGTTGAGTCAGCTAAGACAGGCCACCCAAAATATTTGGAGAATGAGTAAATACTGGGTGGTTATAACTAAACAGCAGATACAGTGGGGTGTAATTATCATATGGCAGCGAAACTTGGTAGATGTGCTAATGCATTAAAGCAGATTGGATTTATGCTGGAATTACTATTAGTTCCAATTGTGATCACCAGGTGCAAATCTTGCATTGTACACTGTATGGTGCTATGATATCCACACTGTCATTTGACAAGCCATAATGTGAGTGAACAGTATGGCTATAGAGGAGAGATTGTGCACTGTTAGTGAAACTGTTGTATGTGAATGGCAGCAAGTACAGTGCTGCATTGAGAAAGTATTGCTGACTGAAAGGTCTGAGGAGAGGCCCGATGTTGCTAAATGGTTCACAGAAGATGATAATGAAATTTGGAAACACAGGTGAGCTTGGTATGGCACCTTGAAGAGGAAGGCCTCCTATCCCAGTGGAAGTTACTGATAAGGTTGCTGTTGCTGTAACTGTCCATGCTGCATGTGCCCCAGGTAGTGCTTGTGCTCATACAGTGCCGTGACAACTGTCCATCCCCTAGTCAACAGTGCTGAAAATTTTGCAGTTTATTTTACACTGGTACCTGTATAAGATACAAACAGTGCAGCAACTGAAACCTCATGAGATGCAACAACGTTTTTGAATTTGCTCTTTGGTTTCTGGTACAGATCGAAGTTGTTTACCTGTCTGTGACTGGGGAATATGTTGTGGAGTGATGAGGCATATTTTACACTACAGAGTGTAGTGAATACACAGAAATGCTGAATTTGGGGTACTGTTAAACTGTGTGTTGTCAACGAAGAGAAATTGCACTCACCGTATATTACTGTGTGGCTGTGGACTCACAAGCACCTTTTATTTTCAGTCCGTTCTTCTTTGAAGATAATACACCCAGGGGGCCTGGCAGGTGTACCATGACACCTGCACATTATTGAGACTCCTTGTACAGCATGTGATACCTGCTTTGGAAAAGCACAACTGTATAGAAACCCCCATTTTTATGCTAGATGGAGCAACACCTCATTCTGCTCGACCATCTGCTTAACACAACCTTTCACAAACATGTTACCTCCAGGGGGTTACCAGAACATGACATGCAGGACCACCTGATCTGAATCCATGTGATCTTTGGCTCTTGAATATCTAAAAGAACACATTTACCAGGAACACATTCAGTCACTACCTGAACTGGAGGCCAGTATACAGTTACACGTTGCCGAGATTCCACTGGAACTGCTGTGAACAACTGTTGATCATATTGTTTTATGGATGCAGCATCTCGTTGACATCTCTGGTGTTCATATTGAACAAATGGTGTAACTGACAGTTAATAATAAAATCATCATTATGCCTTTATCATTTGTTTGATCCTGCTCATATCCCATTCCTAATCCATTATGTATGCAAACATTTCTGTGCGTGTATCTTGCATTCACAGACCAGATTTGCCCATGGTGGCCAAAATTGGAACTATTTTTTTTCCCAGTGTAAACTGGTTCCCCACTAATGCATTAGAATATCAACAAAGTTTCACTGCCACATGATAATTACAGCCCACATGGCACCTCTGTGAGGAGCTGCTCTTTAATTATAACCACCTAGTACATTGAGATGCGGTTTTTTCCAAGTTATAGTGGACAATATGGCAAATTTCCTGCTGTTCACAGATTTGATTGTTTAAATTGCTGAATTATGACACTGGATTTGATTTTTCTAATGGAACTATATGCTTTCTTGTGTGAAAGGAGATTCTAAGAGAACTTATACAACATAACATGTATGGGATAACAGTCATAAACCACTATCCTGCCATCAGGAGAAGTGCTTTCACAAACGTCTGTCCTGTTATACCAAATGTAAGCAAACACGTAGCTCAGGTATGGTTCCTGAGTTTACCTGTGTGCTTGAAGCCCATCAGTCTGTCTTCTGCTGTTGTAGCAATCAGATAACTTACTCGTAAAGCTATTGAGACATTCACAATGTATACGACAAATGAAAAAGTTAATATCGTTTATGGTAAATGTCACCAAACTATTAGAACAGTGGTATGGTTGCATGCTGAAGAGTATCCAAATTGTATCAAGCCCTCAAGATCTGTCTTTGCAAACATAACAAAAAAATATTCTAGAAACTGGAAGTGTGGAGAGTAAAATATGCCAAGGAAAAAGGAGAGCAACTGATGAAAGAAATGAAAATAATGTTTTAGCAGCAGTAAAACACAATGCATGCCATGTCATCTTGAAAGTATGGAAGGATCAACCAAATGAGTGTTCTGTGAACACTACATTCCATTGCATTTCCTCCTCTTGACATTTCACTGCATCTACAGCTTCATGGCACTGACTTGCAAAATTGGTTATAGTTCTCCAGATTGTATCTGTGGAAAGTGGAAAGTGATGCGGTGTATCTATGCGAAATTTTGTTTAAGGAAGAGGCATTGTTTACATGGGCAAGTCAGCCTTCACAATATATGTGCACTAATCATCAGTTGAAAATCCAAACTGACTCAAAGAAGTGGATAAAAACAAAGCTCTCATTCTATCAATGTTTGGTGCATGTTACTCAAGACCCATATCAATGTTCCCTGTTTGATTGATGAGAATCTAAATACACCCCAGTATCTGCTGCTGCAGTTATCGGAAGATATCCCACTGGTCATAAGGCAATCTGTGTGATACCAACATGATGGATATCACTCCCATTCCACACTTGTAATAACACACCATTTTAAGAGAGCATGGGAACGGTCACTCAGGAGACACAAAGTGGTCTACACGCGGCCGCTCTCTCTCTCTCTCTCTCTCTCTCTCTCTCTCTCTCTCTCTCTCTCTCACACACACACACACACACACACACACACACACACAAAGTTGCACACTTCTATACTTTTATCTGTAATGAAAATTCAAACAAGAGGTCTGTTAGGAAACATTGACAACCCCCAAAGACATGAAATGCCTTATAAAACAGGCCTGTGGTACACTGAGCTCTATACAAAATTCAATATGCTGTATTGTGTCTCCAGAACTGCTTTATAGTGCATAGCTGTACTCAGGGTCAACACTTTGAGCACTTGATATGACAGGCCAGATAATAAAAAAAGGAACTGTAGCTGAGTTATGTGTTTCCTTACATTACCTGAGTTATGTGTTTGCTTACATTTGGCATAGTAGGGCAGGCATTTGTGGAACCTCTCCCCCTGACAGTGGAATAGTGGTTTACGATGCTGTTACCTTGATGCTATTTGATCAAGTCCCATACAGGGTATGTTGTTGAAGTTCTGTAAGAAGTTTCTTTCAAATGCCACTGAAAAAAGTATATAGTTCCATTATGGGGGGGGGGGGGGGAACACAGCTGTTGTCGTAATTCAAAGACTATATATGATATAAATTGCTTGTGAACACCAGTAAATTCACCATATTATCCACCATAATTTGGCAAAAACCACACCTCGATATATTTATTCATTCTGGATATATTTGGGGTGGCCTGTCTTAGCTGCGTCAGCCTGTATACTTACTGGTATCAAACAACTGTCCAGCTTGCAGTGTTCATGTAGCAACTACTAAACTGTCTGTGGGGAAAAGTGATTAGATTATGATGATGGTTGTGGTACTGTGCGAGAAGGCTTAGAGAGTCTTGTTGTGCCATGGATGAATAGACACAGTAGTGATTAATAAAAGTATAAAAGTAAATTACTATCAAAGAACATGACCCACACTATAGAAACCATAAGCCACACTGGTGATTTTGATTCTTTTTCCTTACGCAGCACTCGGTACTTGGCCGGTGAATAACTGCTCTGTGGTGTTGCTGTCAGTGACCTAGTTCCTGCTGTTGTTGATATCTTGTTTTGTTCTCTACCTTCTATTCTCTTATTTTCCTTCTCCCCTTGTCTCTTGTGTTTGTTCCACATCCCCCCTCCCACATATTACATTATGAGGCTTCTGTTATTATCAAGCCTTTTCTTTAGTTTATTTGTTCTTTTCCATCATTGTTAGTCCACATCACTAAATTCTTGTTTCCAGTATCATTGTTGTTGTCCATCTTTCTATTTTACATTTCTGACTTGTTGACTGCTTTACAGAGTCTTTGCTGCTGTGCAAAGCCCATAGTTTATTTCTGGTGGGGATAGCTTTAGTATGAAAGCAACTATATATGCTCATATTCACAAGACCATAAAAGTTGTGTTAAGTATAATTGTGAATAAGAGTTTTAATCTGAATCAGTGAAAAGTTCACTGGGACATAAATTTTCAGTGTTATGTGGTTCTCATGCTATTTCATGGAATTATATTGTAAGAAATTGATCATGGTTCTGGAAATGAAATGTTAATTGCAATAATATGTTCATTAACCTAAATGCACTGTATGATCTCTGAATTCTGAACACACAGTCAACCTGTAAATGTGGTCATGTGCATGTAGTATCTACAAGAAATTGTTATGAAAACACACTGTGTGTATTGACAATCTGTGGTTAGTGTTTAAGTGATTTAAGGCAATGAAAATATTTATTGGTCTTTAGTGACTAACAGATCACCAAATCTGGAGGGCTAATGTCTGTACTTGGTGAAGTGTTTAAGAGCTACTGCAATTAAAGTATACCAGTGTTTGACTCGCCCAATTAACTTTGTTACTTACTGTGTGCTACATTTTAACATACCAAAGAAAAATCTTTCGTTGTAGATAGTACTAAACAGTTTTATATTTTCAGGTGATGCCATTAGACATACTCTTGCACTTATTTTTAAGAAGTAACCAGATTTGTTAAAAAATGTCTTAGGAATGTGTAAGTTACTTTGAAAACCGCCCTTCCATAGTTCATCCTAACCCCACAAAGCCTATTCTAGACATACAGTGGTTGGACAAAAATACAGAAATACCAAAAACACAACACATTACTTTGCCTAATACAGTGTATGAAACCTGTTGGCATTCAAAATAGCTTCCAGTCATGTCAGGATGGATAAATGCAGATACTATATGGTTTTCGAGGGAATCTTTCACCATTCTTCATGCAGAATAGTGGCAATTCAGGTAACAGTGAAGGAGGTGGATAGCAATCATGCACCTTTCTCCCTTCTCTCCAAAGTAGATCATAAAGGGTCAATAATGTTGAGATCTGGTGATTGTGGTGCTGAGGGGAGATGCGACAATACATTGTAGTGCCCACAGCATCAGCATTAGGGGACAAACATTGTATCATGTGATGGACCTGATCGGTCGAAATGGCCACACAATCCTTGGCAGTAATATGACCTTGCAGAGTAACTGTGGGGCCCTGGAATGCCATGTAGTCCTCTTATTTTTTGCTATGATCCTCTCCAATAACTGTCCATCAGGATCACTCAACACACACTTACTTCTGCATTGTGACTTGGCAGATGATGTTTTTCCACTTCCCTTTATGCAGTGTAAGTCTTTGATATGATGTCTCTTGAAATGCCAAACATTTCGAGTTCATTGGCTATGAAAATGTCTACCATGTGAACATCAACAATTTGCCCACTTTTAAATTCATGTAGCTCTGACATAACGCACTCCCAATTACATAGAACACTGTTCTTGCCGTAACTGACATTTGCAACATTTGGTCAACGTTGCACAAATGCTGTTCCGGTTGTGGTGAAATACAACAGTGCAACCTGTAGGCTTGGCTAGCATCTGCATCTGTTACAGCATACATTTCTCACAGTGCTTCCATATTTTCATCCAACTCTTGTATATTGTGTTTATTTTGTGTTCTAAAAGTTAAATGTAAAATTAAGTAGACACTTATATGTGAAATGGTTTGTATTTGTTTTAATTTCAGATTAATAGCACAATTTATTGTATCACTGTATAAGCTGTATGTGGAACTTTACTTCACGTACTTGGAAATAAATCCTTTAGTTGTTACTGAGAAGTCTATCTATATTCTGGATCTAGCTGCTAAGCTTGATGCAACAGCAGACTACATATGTCGTGCTAAATGGGGTGAGATTGATTATCCACCTCCATTTGGACGTGACGCTTTTCCTGAAGAGGCTTATATTGCTGATTTGGATGCTAAAAGTGGAGCATCCCTAAAGGTAAGCTGCCATCTCACTTGTGGATATGAGTTAAAATAGTTCACTCAGTAATTAAAATTGGCACTGGTTTGTGTGTGGTTTTTGTGTTTGTGTGTGTGTGTGTGGGGGGGGGGGGGGCTCATTCAATTTATTAATTTTGTGTTACAGTGGTTGGTGTGTAATAAAATATTCAAATATGTTTTCACTTTTCTTTAGCAGTAAATGTGACATTAATTTCCTGCATCAATGTAAATCATAAAACTTAAAAACTTGGTTGTTAGATGTGAAACTTAGCCAAATTATAAAATATAACATATCATGAATTGTGCGTGGAAACATAGTGTTGCCCAAGAAATTTATGTTTATACTTCCAGTGAGTTTGAGCTATTCCAGATGGGCATGTCAGTTAAATATACCATTATTTATTCCAGTAATGGCTGAAATTCCCTGAAAAACAATTCTGTAAGCTCTGTTGAATGTGAATGTCGTTATGGAAAAGCTGCTTTCAGTGCAGCTTGTATAGGGGGGAGAAGGGAGGTGAAAGTTGTATTACACCAAACTTGCTCTGTTGGGTTGAGTTTAGATGATCAGGCTGCACTGAGTTGTTTGCTATTTAAGATACACAGTAGAGAGAGAGAGAGAGAGAGAGAGAGAGAGAGAGAGAGAGAGAGAGAGAGACCATGAAGGAATTATCCAAATGGGGTGGAAATTGATAGATATGATGTACATGTACAAGAAAACAAATGATTACAATTTCGGAAAAATTGGATGATTTATTCAATAAAAAGGGCTTAACAAATTGAACGAGGCAATAATGCGTAGGCTCATCTTACGTAAATGGGTAACCAGTTGGCATTGATTGGTAGAGTTGTTGGATGTCTTCTTGAGGGGTATCATGCCAAATCTGTCCACTCACACATTAGATCATCAAAATCCTGAGCTGCTTGGAGGCCCTGCCCACAATGCTCCAAACGCTCTCAGTTGGGGACAGATCTGGTGAACTTGCTGCCCAAGATAGGGTTTAGAGTACAAAGACAAGCAGTTGCAAATCTTGCCATGTCGGTTGGGTATTATCTTTCTTAATGTAAGCCCAGGATGGCTTGCCATGAGGGGCAACAGAACAGGGCTTGGAATATTGTCAACATACTGCTGTGCTGTAAAGATGCAGCAGGTGGCAACCAAACAGGTCCTGCTATGAACTGAAATGGCACACCAGACCATCACTCTTGGTTGTTGGGCTGTACAGCATGCAACAGTCAGGTTGGTATCCCACCACTGCCTGGGGCATCTGCAGACATGTCTTCAGCCTGGAATCTCATTGGCTGGAGTAGACTTGTCTTCATTCCCACTTAGAACTGAGTCCTGATGATGATCAGCAGAGACAGATCTGGAGACACTCCGGATAGCTGTGGTATACCAACCTGACTGTCATGCATCATACAGCCCAACAACCAGGAGTGATGGTCTGGGGTGCCATTTCTTTTATAGCTGGACCCCTTTGCTTGTCATCTGCGGCACTCTCACAGCACAGCGGTATGTCGATGAAATTCTATGTGCCATTTTATAGCCCTTTATGGCAAGCCTTCCTGCAAGATAATGCCTGCCAGCTTGTAGTGAAGAGTTTCTGCTGCTTGTCTTCATTCTTGCCAAACTGTACCTTGGGCCACAAGGTCACTGTATCTCTCCCCAGTAGAAAACATTTGGAGCATTATGGGCAGGCCCCTCTGACTGGCTAAGGACTCTGGTGATCTAACATGCTAATTAAAAATAATTTGGCATGATATCCATCAGGAGGATATCCAATAACTCTATCAATCAATGCAAAGCTGAATAACTATTTGCATAAGAGCCAGAGGTAGACCAGTGCATTGTTGCCTTGCTCAGTTTGTGAAGCTCCTTCTCTTGAAGAAATCATCCAGTTTATCTGAAACTGTAATCATCTGTTTGTCTGTAGATGCTCATCACATCTACCAATTTCTGTTCCATTCAGATAATTCCACAGTGGTGCATTGTTCTTTTTTGCTAGAGTGTCTTTGTTCCATGGTGACTCCTATGTGATCAAGCATTATCATATTGGAAATGGTGATACCATCTGCTTTTATGGAATTAGGAATTACATTAGCAATGAGATTGTAGTCTCTTTACCATTACGCTTAAAAAAATACCATGACACAACCTTGCTGGAGAGTGAAAAATGTGCTTGCTTTGTACAGGGTGTTTCAAAAATGACCGGTATATTTGAAACGGCAATAAAACCTAAACGAGCAGCGATAGAAATACACCGTTTGTTGCAATATGCTTGGGACAACAGTACATTTTCAGGTGGACAAACTTTCGAAATTACAGTAGTTACAATTTTCAACAACAGATGGCGCTGCAAGTGATGTGAAAGATATAGAAGACAACGCAGTCTGTGGGTGCGCCATTCTGTACGTCGTCTTTCTGCTGTAAGCGTGTGCTGTTCACAACGTGCAAGTGTGCTGTAGACAACATGGTTTATTCCTTAGAACAGAGGATTTTTCTGGTGTTGGAATTCCACCGCCTAGAACACAGTGTTGTTGCAACAAGACGAAGTTTTCAACGGAGGTTTAATGTAACCAAAGGACCGAAAAGCGATACAATAAAGGATCTGTTTGAAAAATTTCAACGGACTGGGAACGTGACGGATGAACGTGCTGGAAAGGTAGGGCGACCGCGTACGGCAACCACAGAGGGCAACGCGCAACTAGTGCAGCAGGTGATCCAACAGCGGCCTTGGGTTTCCGTTCGCCGTGTTGCAGCTGCGGTCCAAATGACGCCAACGTCCACGTATCGTCTCATGCACCAGAGTTTACAGCTCTATCCATACAAAATTCAAACGCGGCAACCCCTCAGCGCCGCTACCATTGCTGCACGAGAGACATTCGCTAACGATATAGTGCACAGGATTGATGACGGCGATATGCATGGGGGCAGCATTTGGTTTACTGACGAAGCTTATTTTTACCTGGACGGCTTCGTCAATAAACAGAACTGGCGCATATGGGGAACCGAAAAGCCCCATGTTGCAGTCCCATCGTCCCTGCATCCTCAAAAAGTACTGGTCTGGGCCGCCATTTCTTCCGAAGGAATCATTGGCCCATTTTTCAGATCCGAAACAATTACTGCATCACGCTATCTGGACATTCTTCGTGAATTTGTGGCGGTACAAACTGCCTTAGACGACACTGCGAACACCCCGTGGTTTAAGCAAGATGGTGCCCGGCCACATCGCACGGCCGACGTCTTTAATTTCCTGAATGAATATTTCGATGATCGTGTGATTGCTTTGGGCTATCCGAAACATACAGGAGGCGGCGTGGATTGGCCTCCCTATTCGCCAGACATGAACCCCTGTGACTTCTTTCTGTGGGGACACTTGAAAGACCAGGTGTACCGCCAGAATCCAGAAACAATTGAACAGCTGAAGCAGTACATCTCATCTGCATGTGAAGCCATTCCGCCAGACACGTTGTCAAAGGTTTCGGGTAATTTCATTCAGAGACTACGCCATATTATTGCTACGCATGGTGGATATGTGGAAAATATCGTACTATAGAGTTTCCCAGACCGCAGCGCCATCTGTTGTTGAAAATTGTAACTACTGTAATTTCGAAAGTTTGTCTGCCTGAAAATGTACCGTTGTCCCAAGCATATTGCAACAAACGGTGTATTTCTATCGCTGCTCGTTTAGTTTTTATTGCCGTTTCAAATATACCGGTCATTTTTGAAACACCCTGTATATTTACTACAGTGACTGGGTGACTTGATGTCATAGTGATCATAGAAGAAAAGTGAATTAAGAATTGAGCTACAACATAAAATATTGAAATATCATTGAGAAGAAAGAGGAGTTTCCCAAAACACAAGTAAATGTGAATTCTTATTTCATGAGACACACATGAGTTATTAACTATTTTTGTTCACTTTTATGAGACTTTTGGGATAGAAATCTGCATTTCAGTTATGAATTTAAGTAAGTAAATTCCACTATCGTGTATGGAAAGGATAAATTGCTACTCAGCATATAGAGAGGCACTGAGTGGCAGAGAGGAATATTGGAATAAGACTGCTAGATATTATTTGGCTATGGAAATAAGTCCTTTGTTATATTCACATGTGCATAGCTCACCTCACACACATGGGGCTACTGCCATTTTCAGGTATTAAGGTGCAACTGTGACAGCATCTGAGATGAATGATGATCTTGCTTATGTTGGTAATGGAGGTAAAGAATACTCATACGTGTGTGGGAGGGGGGGGGGGGGATAGTGGAGTAGGAGTGGGGAAAGATGCTAGTGCTGCCTGTTGAAGACACAGAAATGTGGCAGGGACAGGATAATGGACTCTGTGCAGCTTCGTGAAGAGGAATGGAGGGAAACAAGAGGAAAGGACTATGCAGATGCTGGTGAGATGGAAAGCATGTATAGGGCTGGGTTGGGAGCAGGGAAGGGGATAGGCAGGTGGAGGACAGGGACTAGCAAACACCGAGGCCAATGGGGTTACAGAAATGAAAGATATGTTGCAAGGAGAGTTCCCACCTTCATATTTGTGTGAGTAAGCCAGACAGCACAGGCTGTGGAGCAGTCACTGAAGTCAAGCACATCATGTTGGGCAGCATGCCCAACAGTTGGGTGCCCCAGCTGTCTGTGGTTCAATTTTTTGGGGGTGGAAATTCATGCAGACAGAGAACTTGTTGATGGTCACGCCCCTGTAGAATGACTCTCAGTGGTTGCATCTCAGTTGGTAGATCACTTGGCTGCTTTCACAGGTCACTCTGTGCTTTTGATGATGTAGGATATGCCTGTGACAGGACAGGTGCAGGTGATAGGAGGAGGATGTGTGGGACAGGTCTTGCGTCTGTACTCATGTCCAAAATTAAAGCAACAAGCTGCTATTTCCCCAATCTGTGTCTAATTCACGATATACTCATACAAAATGTTAACTGATGTCCCTAATATCGTTTTCTGCACAGAAGATGGCGTTCCGGTTAACGGACAACTACGCCAACAATGATGCAGGGCACCTATCAAATGGGGGTAGTGTTTGCTGTGTTGTCACACATCCACAATCACTGCGTACACAGTCACAGGTGGTGCATTATGGCACAGAGAAGCTGCTTACCAGACACTCTGCGGTGGAAGACCTTAGGAAGAATGGAAGCAAGACAGTCGCAAACTGATGTGGCTGATGGCTTAATGTGAATTATTTTGTTGTATGTTGGATGTGGCGACAGTTTATAGAGACTGAAACTGTATTCTGAAGACCAGGGCAGGGCTGAGCACATGTGACATCAGAAAGAGGGGACTGTTATTTGGCTGCAAGTGCACGATGGTACTGCCATAGTACTACACAATGACTGGCATCTGACCTCGCAGCATCCGCTAGATGTGTTGTATCGAGGCAAAAAGTATACGGAAGCCTTTGGTAGAGTGGCCTATGTTGGCTGAGAGCTGCTGTAAGTGTATCTCTTATGCATCTTCACAGAAGGGAATGTCTAGAGTGGTGTTGCCAACATTCCATCTGGACCGTCGAACAGTGGGCCAATGTTCTTTCCACAGATGAGTCGAGATTTGGTCTGGACAGTGATTCTTGATGGATTTTGCATTGGGAGGGAACATGGAACACATTCTCGGGACCCAAACATTGTTGAAAGAGACTGATATTGAGGTGGATCCCTAATGCTGTGGGCAGGGATTATGTTGACCACTCGAACACCTCTTCATGAAATTGTTCGGATGGATGGGCAAGGTTTAACTGCTGTCAGGTATTGTGATGAGATCTTGGGACCTTATGTGCATTTGTTGCAAGGTGCTGTGGGTTGAGACTTCATATTGATGGACAATAATGCTCGAACTCATAGAGCATAGGTTGCTGATGTTTTCTTGGTAACAGAAGATACTGCACTCATGACTTGGCCTGCTTGCTCTCTCGATTTGAATCCCATAGAGCATGACTGGGATGCACTAGGGAGATGGGTTGCATCAAGTGAGCATCCACCAACCACTCTCCAAGACTTGTGAGCAGATCAGCAGGAATAATGGGCGTTATTGTGTCAACATGAGATTGATGACATCATTCACAGCATGCCCCGTAGTTGCCTGGCTGGCGGCAATAGTTCATTGGGTTAGGAGGGGTGGGGGGCATTCAGGGGAGAGGTTCTGGGATGGACCAGTGGGTTTGAAGAGGGACTGGAGATTCTGCTGGCTTTCTGGAATGGGGTCACTGTGGCAAAAAGACCAGTGTGATTGCATGAGTGGTGCAAAAGGTAAGGCCTGTGGAAGGAGTGATACTTCTGTGGGATGGAGGTTTTTGGGGGACAGGTTCAAGACTGTTTTGCAAGTAAATATAAAAATAAATAAAAATGTGATTACTGAGTATGCTGCAGGTCAGTGCATAGATGTGTGTGGAGAAAGGAGATAGCAGATGTAAATACATTCAATGATTGGGAAGAGGGGAGGACTGTGAGGTATAAGATGCATGATGCAGGTACAACCAGGAGAATGCACAAAAAATTGGTGGGGTGAAGTCACCTACCATACTCAAGTACCCACTGACTGACCACAAAGGAGCATGAGCACTAAATTTGTGACTCGGTACAACCCAGGACTGGAGCAGCTAGATCACATTCTCCACCAGGGTTTCAGCTACCTCTCATTGCGTCCTGAAATGAGAAATATCCTCCCCACAATGGTATTCCACTGCCTATCCAACCTCCGCAAATATTCTTGCCCATTCCAATTCTATCATTGCTCCCAACCCCTTGACATCTACTGCCACCTACTCCGATCCTGTCACAGGCATATCGTACCACATCAAAGGCAGGGTCACATGTGAAAACAGCTATGGGAGCTACCAATATAATGCAGCCACTATGTGGGATCCCATAGAGGCATCGCCATCTCCATCCACATGAATGGCCACCCCCAAATTGTAGACAAGAGGTAGTTGGATCACCCAGTTGTAAATCGTGCCTTCCATCATAATGTGCTGACTTCAACAACTAATTCAGAGCCTATAACATCTGTACTCTCCCCCCCCCCCCCCCCCCCCCCCCCCCCCGCCCAAGCGCGACCACACACACACACACACACACACACACACACACACACAAAGCTTTGATCAACATTATTAATGTAATTTCTGTGAAAGAGTGATTCATAGACATATTCACTCTCAGGTGATATTTCGCCATTTTTAATCCACATTCTACTTCATGTATGACATCTGCTACTAGTAGATTTTCTTGCTGATATTGTATCGAAAAAAAGAAAATGATAAATTAGGTGAAACAGAGGCATTGATTTCCAAAAAGTATTATACTTAATATTAATCCATCGTAAAGTGGATGTGATGATTTGTATACCCGTGGTCCCAGGTAGCTTTGCAGTGTGTGAGATAAGTTTGTGTAAAATTGTCACTCTTATCTTCTAAGATCACAACAAACATTACTGCCTGTGTATGGTGGTTTCATTGATAGGATACTAGGAAAAATATATTGTGTACAAAACACTTATGAGTTCCACCCTAAGATATTGCTCAGTTGTATTGGATCCATACCAAAATGGTCTATCAGCAGACCCAGAACTTACACGTAGAAGTTGTTATTCCATCCCAGATTTTCCATTGTTCCATTATTCCATTACTATACATGGTGTATTCAGTATTGTTAAGCCAGGAACGTAAAAAAGAAATAATTGGTCCCTGTTTGAAACTTTTGCAAGGAAATCTGCTTCCCCAAACCACAAGGTTGTTTCATAAAGCAAATTGAAGTTGAGAAAGTACACACAGGAGCAGCTGGTAAGGAAAAATTACTTACTGACCATGTTTTCTTAAGACAAACATGTTTAACATCAAATGTCAAGGCACACATGTCCTGAATAATGCATGCTGTGATTGAGATATGGTTGTTTCCACCACTGGATGTAATTGTGTTCAGAGCTGACTGATGTAGTGTAGTAGTTTCTCAGTGACAAGAAAAGTGTATGGTAGTTGTAATGGAGCATATTAATATTTTCTTGTTTGTGTTGATTATGTAATGTGGCCTCAAGTTTCACAGTGTACCAACACACTGAAATAAAATAATGCTCTGATGGCTAACTCAGTCTGTCTTGTCGCAAAATATAGACTGTTTCAGATAATGAAAAAGAAATTCTTATTCAATTAAGGGGAGTTGGAATGCCCTATCTCGCCAATGTTAAATTTGCTAACTTTGTGTACCTTTTTCTTTGGAACTATTATCTTCAGAACTTTGAAATTCTGGCAGAGGTTTTCAGCATATATTGTGAGCCCACTGAACTAGAACCAATGTTTTCTTTTTGTTGGTATAGTATTTATGAATTTTTTACCATTAAGCCATTTTTTATTGGAAAAAGTATAACATAAACTTCCCTAGTTCAGAGAATAAGCCAGTTCTTGTCATGATTCTAGTTCAGTGGCCTCTTTGAACTGTTTTGCAGCATTTCTGAAAATTTGAATGTTGTTGGTTGAGTGGTTTATGAGATAAAGGTACATGTAACACTAAAAATGTCAAATGCCAGAAAATGCGATTAAAGTAATTTATTATGAAAATTCACAAATACCTTTTATTCTATTATCAAAAGTGTCCAGCAGAGTAATCAGGGTCATCTTCTAGTTCTTCTTCTTCACCTAGAAGCTTTCTTCTCCTTGCTGCCCTTGCTTTTTTTGTATTAAATTCAGCTGCATACTGAGCCTTCCTTACTCGCACGCTGTCCAGAAGCTGAAGACCTCTGATGGTGTTGATACCAGGAGCAATGCCGAGCCTTGCCATGACCTTTAGCCTACCCATATGACCATCATTGAATGAAATAACAGCATCACTGACTCCCCATTTCAATGTTTTTATCCCAACAAATACATTCTTAGGTACACGAGTCCAAATGAGGTTGTTGAACGACTCGTTTTGATTCTGGGTACAACCATGAAGACATTTTCGCAGAAGATCAGGATGCCCCAAGTCTCTATATATTGGTTTAATTACTTCCATAACAGCCAATGGAATATAATTTTTATGGTGATAAGGATCCCCAGTAGCTTGAGATTTTCTATAATTGCACCATGACTGAGGACCATCTGGACAAGCAAAATGTTGAGGATTATCATCAGTTGATGATCGATGTAAATATGTGGCCCATACAGCTTGTCTCATTTCCTGCAAATTATTTGCATTATTTCTTATTGCCATACCATAGTATTGTTGTAATTCATTTATAATTTTATCTGACAGGCGACCTCTAATGGTTTTACCATCTGACAAAATTTTGTCCTTCAGATTCTGTTTCAGTTTCCTTAGACGAGTGCCCATTCGTTTCTGAACATGACCGACACATTCTAGTTTAGTTATTGTCTTATTGACATATGGCATGGATTCTGTAACACTTTTGTATGCCTTGGAGTCCCCATCTCCAAGGAATTTTGTGTAAAATACTCCCCGTTCTTTTTCTGATCTGCTAAACATTTTCACAGCAGCGGCAGCCTCCATGCCTCCACTCGTACCTTCATAATTCTTGCTACATATGTGAGCTGCTTCTATCTTACCAGATGCACAATGGTAACAATGTTTAGTGAGCACTTCATAGTCCAAAACTTTACCGCTGTCCACACTAGTAACAGTAGCAACAGCATTTTTGGATGTGTGACCCCTTTTCTGCCAGGTTCCATCAAAAGCAACAGGGATATCTGGGTTTCCTTCATTTATATATTTTGCTTCACTGGCAGCAGCTTTCATTGATAAATCTGCTACAGACTGAACAGCATCTCCTATCACTTCAGTGTAATTGTCAATTTTAGCAGGTGGAGGTGGAAGATTCATTATGGCACAAAATGTTTGAGCAGCAGTATGTCCTTTACCAATTGCTCTCATTGCATACATTAGCCTGATATTACTCTCAAACAAATTGCTACTGCATGTTTTAGAGCTCCAAAAACAGGTCTCATTTTCACAACTGGCACAAACTATAGCAATTTTGCAGGAAAGTCCTATAGATTTTGTTATGTTCATATCAAAAGAACCTCCACAAAGATTACAACACAAACATTTCTTCATAAACTCAGTAAAAACAGGAAAGTCGACTAAAACATATTGTTCATTAGAAGCTTCATCTGTAATTTCACTTGCACAGTTTGATAACTTCTTTTTTGATGCACTGGTGGGCGTGTCTCCTTCACACATCTCAGCTGTACAAACGTCAGAACTTTCACCAGCATCAACAGGTGCTGAAGCAGAATCACTTGAACAAACGTTATTTGTAAATCTATTACCGCGAAACTTTCGCTTTTTAAATAATGATGCACTCCTAGGCATCGTAGAAACTACGCACTCACCACTGAAAGTCAAAACAAGACAGATAACAAACTCCAAATGAGCGACAAACTAAACTCGAGGCTCAAAACAAACACTCACAGATCAAAAACTGAACAATAAACACAGCTAGTCGTAAAAACAATGGTACCTATGGAAGGATCAAAGATTCTACAACTGAAGAGTGAAATCCACAGCCTTCTATATGTAATGTTTTCGGAAATGCGAAGATTTAAATGTGTACAAATCACAAGATGGGTAACTTTGCTGGGCGCACATGTAATTTTGAAAAATTAAATAAAAATACTTCCAATTGGAATTTCTTAACAAATTTTGCACCATTTTAAGCAGAAAATTTCAAATTAAGTTATAAGGTTAAAAACTGAAAATGTGAATTTTTTCCATTTTCCGGCATTCCAACTCCCCTTAATATGTCTTATTGAATAATACAGATAATTTATAATTTAAAAGCCCTAAGATAGTGACACATTATAAGTCATTGCAAAAGTCACTGTTTTATATTTTGAATTTTGTGTGCAATTTTCAGCTTACTATTTTAAACAAAAGTGGACGGATTTGGACAATGGTTGCTGGTGGTGGAGCTTCTGTTATCTATAGTGACACAATATGTGATCTTGGAGGAGCTTCTGAGCTAGCTAATTATGGAGAATACAGTGGTGCACCATCAGAGCAGCAGACATACGAATATGCTAAAACAATTCTTAGCCTCATGACTCAGACCAAACACCCAAAAGGAAAGGTTAGTATTTATTATTTCCTGTTGCTAAGCCATTTTATTAAGTAAAGCAACACAGCATCTTACAATTTCACATTATTAAAATAAACCAACTTCAAAACAATGTCATATATAACAGATGTATCCATTTGCTATAATCTTTATTAACAATAAAAAGGAAACACAATATGCTTGTATAACAAACACAACAGTAACAGCAACTGTGCTATCTTAGTGAAAGATGCCAGGAAGAACTGATTACCTGTTATCCTCTGTCAAATCTGGGGATTTATAATAAAAGTTATGTATCTATACAGTCAATAGATATATTTTTGATACACCAAAATTTCTTCCATGTCAGACAAAATAAATAAATAAATAAAATCTCACATAAATGCAGTTGGATCCATGGTGTTAGAAATATTTTAATGGGGCATGCTGCAAGTAAATGAAATGAAATGAATTAATAAATGAATGTTTACTATCTGGGATTGTATTTATAGATAGTGGTGAGTATGATCAGCTCAGGTTATTTGTGAGATGACTTTTTTTGGACCCAATTATCATCCACACCAACAAATTGACACACATTTAGTTTTGTTTTAGTGGTCCAAGCACTGCATGGAGATACATCTTCATATTACTTTTGGCCAGCATTAAACAAATGCCTATGGTGTCAGCTATTTCATATACCATTAACTGCAGATTGTTCAATAAAATATTCTGCACTTTCTTGGTGTTTTCACTTGTTGTTGCAGATTGTTCAATAAAATATTCTTCACTTCTTGGTGTTTCACTTGTGGTTGCAGTTTTGGGATGTCCTTTATGTGGACAATCTTGAAGAGTAATTTGATCAGATTTGAATTCAGTCACCTCTTTCTTAACTGTTGATAATGCAGGAGCTGACGATTCATTATAGGCCATCACTAACTCCAGATAAATTTTTGTTGTTACAAAAAACAGAATTTTACAATGTGATGGTATCTCAGTTTATTTTTATTTAATGAAACATATTTGAGGTGACTTACAGAAAGCTGTATAAACTGAATTATTCTGCAAATCAAGTTGACGCTTGACTTCCAAAATGTTAATGAATATAGTACTTTACAAATTTCATACTGTCGTAATTGAAGATTGATCAATGTTGTCATGTCATTACTTACTATTCGCACTGTACTTTACATCTGCTGAAAGACTGCAATTGTTTCATGAGCTTTATAAGCTTATCATATGGAAATTGGTAAGAGCTGTTGTTTATCTGTTAAGATGTTGTCTTCGAGGAGGTCTTGACTAATTCCTATACACTGTTCTTAACTTTCAGTTATTCACTATCTTAGTGTTGATGGGATATTAAGTTTGATAAGGGCAACTAGGTGTAAGTTTACTACTTTCATCAGTGTGTATGCAATCATTGCCATAGAATTGATACACTGGACTCGCATTTGGGAGGACGATGGTTCAAAACTGCATCTGGCCATCCTGATTTAGGTTTTTTCTGATTTCCCTAAACCACTTCAGGCAAATGCCAGGATGGTTCCTTTAATAGGGCACAGCCGATTTCCTTCCCCATCCTTCCCTAAACCAATGGGGCTGATGACCTTGCTGTTCAATCCCCTCCCCCAAATCAACGAGCCAACCAACCAATCACAGAATTGATAGCATTTAGGCCAATTTTACATATTACAAGTTATGGCAAAGTACGGACTCTGTTTATCCTTCAAACTATTAGCATTTTAATCTTTTCTTATTAAATTCGACGTGGGTGCCATTTACAGACTTTTCACTTGTGTTGTGAGACAGCACTGTTTCTCTGAACTTAACGATACCAAAGTTTCCTGTTACATATAGCATAGAGTGCTTTATGTATATGTATTTTAGTATAGTTTATTCTTTTTTTAATGATAGTACTAATTCAACATTTTTTGTTTTCAGATTTTAATTATTGGTGGAGGAATTGCAAATTTCACAAATGTTGCATCAACATTCAAGGGTATTGTCACGGCACTTCAAGAATTTCAACCAAAGCTAGTTGAGTACAATATTTCAATATTTGTAAGAAGAGCTGGACCAAATTATCAAGAGGGTTTAAGGTACAATGATGATGTTTTCTTAATTCTTAGTAGTGTTTATTTAATTTGTGCTCGAAGTCTGCGACAATAGAAATACATCATTGAACAATACAGAGGATGTTTCCATTGTAATATTCTGCCCCTTTCATGCTATTTTTAGGTTCTCATTGCCTCCATACTATAAAAAGGTATTTAATAGATAGGGATAGGAAAAAGGCTTTTGTTTTTTGGCAAATTTTGTTGTTATATTTGGCTGAGTTCAGTATTATTTTCTGATAGCTTATTTTTCAGTTGTATTATTTATTTTTGTCATATTTCATGGTTATTCTGTGTTGTGTTGAAAATGCACATATATTTATCAGTTATATTTATTGACATCATAGTCTCATTTAGTTTAAATATTTTTCTAAAAAAATATTTCTACTTCAGACCTATTAAATATAACAAGAAACATAACATAGCTCTGCATCCAAATAATGTTCAAAGTTTATCAAAAGAACTTCACATTTAAACTGCCCCTTCAGTGCAACAGCAGACATTTGACTGTTCAGATTTTCTACTAGCATGGAAAATTGCTATTTCACTAAAGTCTGAAGGGATCTCTATCTCTTCAGAATATTTGCACTGCAGAGACCTATAATCCTATTGTTGAAACAAGAACTAACTGCTGTGAATGCAAACTTCCATGTAACGGTGTCTATAATAATTGGCAGCTTAATTTGGAGATAAACGCATCTCACTGTTTCCTTCACCTCTGCCTGATGTATTTATCTTCATATTTTTCAGAAGTTTGCTAGTTTTATCATGATAATAACAAATCCATCTTCAAACCGTTTTAGCTTGGAACTTAGGTAAAAGTTTTATCTGCCGATGTCACATTTCCAAACTGTTGTGCATAACAACTCATTTCAAAAAACAATGTATTTCGAGGAGACTTCTAATGCTGTCCAACAATTAAACTGCATATTTTCATCAGACGGAAATGTAAATACCAAAACTGCCAAATATGGCACACAGAAATGAACATGACATCCACTTAGTTTCTATCAACCAGTCACAGCAGAGGACACGTGATGTCACACAGTCCTTTTCCTGGCAGTAGAACACAACCCTGAGTAAGTTTACCGCAATATTTACTCAGTATTATTTTTACAGTACAGGGTGTTCATAAAGTCCGGGAACACTTTCAATTATTTATTGCACAAGAACTAAACATTGTGCAGATGTAATACATATTGCAATTTGAAGAGAAACTCTGAAAGTTTTTTTTACAAACATTTGATACGCGAACCATGAGTGACCTGGCACACTTCAATACGGTAATCAAATTCTTGCCATACCCGTCCCAGCATGGCATCGTCGACTGTGGCATCTATTCTCTCCCAGAGCTCTGCTGCATCACGTGGTAGAGAGGCGGTACATACACCAGATCTTTAATGTGTCCCCACAGAAAAAAGTCACACAGAGTGAGATCTGGTGATCAGGGAGGCCATTTCATGGAACAGCTGTCCCCTCCTGTAGCATGGGCGATCCACCGATGTGGCAGCTCCGTGTTCAGGTACCTACGAACTTCACAGTGAAAATGGGGTGGAGACCCATCATGCTGAAAGATGAATGGAGAGTCTGATTGCATTTGAGGTATCATCCATTGTTGCAACATGTCCAAGTTGGAATATCCAGTGACAGTGCTCTCGGGAAAGAAGAATGGCTCGTACAGTTTTTGACGTGACAAGGCACAAAAAAACATTTACCTTTGGGGAATCATGCTCAAATTCAATGCATTCGTGTGGGCGCTTCGTACCCCAGATTTGACAATTATTCACACTTGTTTTTCTCGAACTCCAACACACAGAAAGCTCGCTCTGCACCTGAACTCGCTATGCTTGCGACTAGTGCTGACTGTTGGCAAATTACCAGACTACGCTGTGGCTGTGTACATGAAATAAAAGAAAAAAACTTTCAGGGTTTCTCTTCAAAATGACAGATGTATGATATCTGTACAATGTTTGGTTCTCGTGCAATAAGTACTTGAAAGTGTTCCCGGACTCTATGTACATTCTGTATTGTGAAATGAAATTTGTGATTGACAGCATGATCTGTAGTGTAGCTCAGGTGACTGATCAAAGCAGAACAAGGTTACACCATGTTGATTTATGTGTTTGCAAAGCTAAAGAGCAATATTTGCTGGTTTTAATAATTATGCTGTCGTACTATGAAAATGTGCAGTTTAACTGACATGCAGCATTAAAGGTGTCTCCAAAATGTGGCATTGTTCCTGTGATTTGTTATATGAAAGGGTCAGGAAATTTGATGTCAGCGGATAAAACTTACATCACATCTAGGCATCAGTTTTTCAAACAGTGGATGAGTAGTTATATGCATACCTAAGCTTTGAGAACAAAATCAAGACCCAATTTCAGCATTAAATAAGTATCAGTTACCAAGGTCAGTAAACTGCAGCCTTCAGATTTACAAGCTTTTTATACAGAAGTGGGAAATTTTCAAATTCCACAATAATTTGTAAAAACCAATGATTTTTGTGTTATGCCAATTTGACATTATCTATCAAATTATCATTTATGCAAAATTTTCCTGTCCTTACAAACAGATTAATCAGCATGAATCATAAGAACTGTTGTATCTGGATGTATAGTACAGCCTATCAAATTCTTAATTTATAAGATTTTATAACTTCTTGTACTGCACACTTATGGGCTGAAAATCATATAATTCTTCCAGTAATTTATAATGTCACAATTGAAATGAAAAGCATTTATTTTACTAATCTCAAGTAAGTGAAACACCTGTGGCACTGTCCATTAGAACTTGAATTATCTGACACTCTTTGATGCACACTGTTCTGCGATAATGCTAATTAATGCTGGGAAGAATATTGCTTACACAAGCACAGTTTCTGGGCTTAAGTTGCATTTTAGCATACTGTTTTAATCAATCACAACACTTCACTACACAGTGCAAGATTCATAATGAAAGCATTATGTGTTTGTGAAATTTCTCATTGGGAGAGAATTGACAAAAAAAATTTAAATGTCTGCTTAATATGCATGTTTTAAGCTTCACTGGGAGTTGTGTATTGTGCTCTGGTCACTGTAGGTCCTGGGTCAGGCATTAGCATGCTCACTGTATATCCCTGATATCAACTATTAAGAATTTGTGGGGCACTTATAAGAGGTATTTTCATGTACAAGATCAATACTGGGGAAGATAGTGCTTGCCATACCCATAGGATTCTGCAAGTTAGGTGTGCATCCTGGGTGACCCTGAACTGTTAATAATACCACAATGAGCTCAACCAGAAGTAGGTGGGTTTTGCCTGGGAAATACCACTTCTTTCTGTGCCATTGTTCCAACTGCTCATGGTTTTGGCATTATCAAACAGTATCTCTTCGAATGCATGGCTGACTCCAGACCCACAGACTTTCTGCCATCCATGTAGCATTCGCAATTCGACAGACAGATTACCATCACGCCCTCTCTCCATGAGACCCTGTGGAGAGATTTGGAATTTAATCTGTGACATTGATGCAAAGATTGATGATAATGAACTTTATGCCACCACCTTTCCATCCCTTGCTGACCAAATAGTAGCAGGAAAATTTTTTTATTTCACCAGAATTTGATCTGACTTACCTCTGAGGTGAGCGTCACCATACAGGTGTGTGCTAGTGACCTCGGCTACTGCGCAGGCAGAACTAACAATTACATGAGAAAATTCTGGTCATATACAAAATCATTAAGTGCATCGAAACCTTCTACCCAGTCACTAGTTGACCACTTTGATGTGGCAATAGAAGACAGCGAAATGAAAGTCATCGTTTTAAATCTCGCGTTTAAGGAATCATTCACACAGGTGGATTATGCAAATATACCACCATTTGACTGTTTTACAGACTCCTGTGTGGTGGAGATAGCAATAACCATTACGGGCATACCAAAGCAACTGAAAGAGTTGAAAACAAACAAGTCACCAGGTCCGGATTGAGTCCTAGTTCGGTTTTACAGTGGCATTGGGCCTTTACTTAGATTGTATTTATTGCCAATCTCTTGCCTAGCGCAAAGTCCAGTGGAAACATACCTATTTCTCCCAGGATGTCGATGACACCTTCGTCATATATTCTCATGGAAGAGACGAGCTGGATGGTTTCCTTATACATTTCAGTTCCATACACCAGAACATCTATTTTACCATGGAAGTTGAAGTGAGTGGAGTGCTACCCTTTCTGGATATCCTGGTGAAGAGAAGAGTGGTTGGGCCACAGCACATATTGTAAGACTACACTCACTGACCTATACTTACATGCAGAGAGCTGGTGCAGAGGAACGATATGCTAAAAACATTGGTATGTAAGACTCATGCCCAATCTGACAGTGAGAGCCTCTACCAACAACTTGAACATCTAAGGATGATGTTCCAGGAAAATGGCTACACAGAGTGGCAAATTCGAAGATCTCTACATCATACACTGACTGTACAACAAAAGAGGATATTCAGGAGGATGCGGCCATTCTATTTATTTTATTTTGTGGCACATTATCTGGAAAGATTATACGAATTCTTTGAAAGCATCGAGTGAAGACTGTCTTCCTCCTACCAGTGAAAATACAGGCACTCCTTGGTAACGTCAGGGATGATGTTGGACTATGGAAGTCTAAGGTCTGTCGGATCCCCTCCCAACGTGGTATGATTTACAAGTATATAGGTCAAATGGTGTGCTGTTGAAGATGTTTGCCGAGAACACCAGGCAGCAACAGCTCAACAAGTCGACAGTCATGGAATATCACCTAACAGAATTACATGGAATGCATCATGATCATACTAAGTGTCTGACACAGACATCTAACTTCTGATACTGTGTCATTAAAGAATCTATCAAGATTCGAGTGAGGGAATGCCAGATCAATCACGATAGCAGCAACATCCTTAGTAAGGCCAGAGAATACACATTGAGTCTGATGGAGGAGGAGGAGATATCCCACAAAAAACTGACTTCGGTGGCAGGCAGAGCAATAACAGAGACACCATCAGCATGCGTCCTAGGATGTGAACCTCAGATGAATCGACTTGGTGGCTGTAGGAGGAGGAGGAGGAGGAGGGAGGAAGGAAGGAAGGAAGGAAGGAGGGAGGGAGGAGAGGAAAGGAGAGAAATTCTGGATCCACACTTGCACCAAGGTGCAGATCACATACAAAGTGCCAGGTTAGAGGGAGGCCAGTTCCTACGCAATCAGTCCATCCGCGCACCTGATAGTGGTAGTGTGGCGATTTGTCAAAATATTGTGTCATTGGACTCTGACATCCAGCTGTCACTTGTGAATTGTTTCATTATTTACAGTCTGTAGACAAAAAGCTGTCAGATATGTAACATAAATTGTGGTTGTATTTATTGATTAATATTAGATGTATTTGTATGGTTTTTTAAAAACATTTATCATTTGGGGTCAATTATTATCAGCCATCAATATTTAGGCATTGGTGATGAAATGAAAATCAGCATTGATTATTTACCAAGATTACCCATCCCTATTTCTTTCCTGCTTTATTAATAACTTTCAGACAGTTGCTATGTTAGTACATTGCTGTACTCACCTTCCTCATTGCTCAGCCACAGATTCCTCTTGAGTTGAACACTTTAAATTTCATGCTAATTGTGTCACCTGTATAGTGATGTTTTTGTGTATTTTGAACACAGTTATTTGATGGATACACATTTACTGTCAGGCACAGTTGTGTAAGACACAGGACATGCTGATAATTGTCTATTTTGTTCAGTTTATTCAGGACATTTTTATGTAGTTATTTACCAAATAATGATGTTGGTGTGACTTTTTGTGTCACTGCCTTCTTTAATCCAGTTGTCAGTAAGTGTATCATAATTGATGTGTTACTCATAACTCTGTTAGTTTATTTATCCAGTGGAAAGTAGTAAGCTTAATAATTGGTCTGTGCAGATTAAAACTGAATGCAGGTTCTAAGTGGTGGTGAAAACTGAAAAAAAGTTCCAAAATTTCATGTCATTGCCGCTGTTCTCTTTTTAAATCTACACAGTTTCTGGCATTCAAGCATCCATTTCTTTATGCTTTGTTGTTGAATTAGCAAGTTATGTTTGAATGAGGGGAAGGGGGGACAGCTACTTTATTGCATGTCACAGGTATGAGATAGATAATAAAATAAAAGTAAAGAAATCATCAAATAGTAGGTCTGTCTGACCACTTCAACTTGGTCTGTTACTACTGGAGCTGTATGCCCTACCTAACTTTGGCCCATAAATTGGCCCACACTGATAGTTGCTAGAGGGAGATTCAGGCCATTGTTTCAGTTTTGTATGATCCTTATTTCCAATGGCAGAGTTTGAGATTTGATTATGTTTTTTTAAATTGACCACAGGGAGCACTGAGGCTATTGTATTTTAGTACATTTATATGTTTTTTAGCTATTGTGTTATAAGAGGTTATCTGTATTAGCACAGGCCGCAAAACTCTACACATTGTTAAATCCAATTTCTAGACAGATAGAAAGAAGCTACTGCAAATGAACTGAATATAATTTTTATGATGTTAATTCATGGATATATGAATAAATAATTCAACTGTAATTAATGTAGCTATTATTTTAACGGTTTTCAGAATCATGCGTGATGTTGGGAAAAACTTAGGCATTCCATTGCATGTCTTTGGACCAGAAACACACATGACTGCCATAGTAAGCATGGCGCTTGGTAAGAAGCCAATACCAAGTGTGATGGAAGTTGAATTTGCCACAGCAAACTTCTTATTACCAGGAGGACAGAAGGTTTGTGTTATTGAAAAACAATATATTCATATGGTAGATACTTTATTTGCATTTTAGTCTGAAATTATTACTTTATGTGGGTAACAATTTTTTCACTTTGTTGTTTGAACCCACTCTTCATCTTGTTATAACTGTTCGCTTTAGTGCTTGAATTTTTTTTTTGAAGACTCGTCAATACATGTCCACCTCCATAGCTCGGGTCACTGTGTCTGGCTACTATATGGAGGACCTGAGTTCGAGGCCCAGTACTGCCAGAAATTTTTTTTCTTCATGGGAAGACTGGAAAGGGGTGTACTCAGCCTCATGATGCCAGTTGTGGAGTTACTTGAATGTCAGTAGTAGTGGTTCCAAGGTCAACAAAGTTGACAACTGCCGGGAGAGTGGTGTGCTGACTCCATGCCACTCCATACGGCATTCGAATGATTCCCTCGAAGAGGATGACATGGCAATTGGTTGGTCCTGATTGGTCCATTTGGGCCTGAATGCGGAGCGTTGGCTTTTTGCTTTGCTTCAATGAGGGACTATGGCAGAGTACAGTTTATCTGCCTGCTTTTATGCTATATGGTTTGTGCATATTTTTCCATGATTGGACCATTGTTAGAAGAAACTGAAAATTAGAATTGGGCTTCTAGTACAGCATACAGGTTAAGCTTCCCTCCAAACACACCATTTTCAATGGGATATGTAGGAGAACTGTTATTGTGGTTGGCCATAAGAAATAAGCTGTTCGTAGGATTGTAATACTTGCTTAGGTACCTAGCTGTTGAATAACAGATATAAAAACAACAGCTTCTGGCTAAATTTGGGGTTTTGTGCTCAGTTTTAATTTTCTACTAATTCACATCATAATTAAAATATAATCCACAAAAGCAGCATTTTTGGACAATATGGCTTTTGGATACCTCACTTAAGCAAGCCATGTGATACCCAAAAAATTTCAGTTAAGTTCTTCTGCATGGAAGTAAATGCACAGTTCTGCTCCATTTAGTTATGAATTTAATCTCTGGGTGTTGTGTCAGCCCCTGTTCGAGTCAGCACCAACACAAACAAGGAAGGAGATAAGTTGCGATGGCCAGTGGCAGGAATCCAAAATGATCTGTACAGAACACTTTATTTCTAAAAAGGAGAGAAACATAGCATAACTTTTCATTATGGGGTGGCTTTATGTGCTTCCTGTGCCTCCTAATGCAAGTTCTTTTGCACACTAGTACGACTCGCAGAACACAGGCTAAATTGTCTTCATATTACTCAGTACTGATGCTCTTGAAGTCTGCAACTGAACTAGGCGTGACAAGTGATAGGTGCCTAGTTAAGTTAGTGTTGACAGTGGATGCTGAACTCTATCTACCTGGAGGTGTGGTGCTGCCCACTCGTTTTATTGGTGCACAGGTCAGCGCCTCCTTGATGCCATTTCATGGCACTGCACTGGTCTATGTTCAGTTGATGCTTTAGGACTGCACATTAAGTGCTTTGTTGTTGTTGTTGTTGTTGTTGTTGAAAACATAACTGTAAAATTGTTATTTCACTTTGGCCATACTGTTTTTGATGTAGTTTTTCTGTGTTCTCATTAAATGTCAATTTAAAAAGTTTTGAAAATGCTCTGTAAAACAATGTCATTTCTTCTCCAGTTTGAGCATGCTCATTGTGTAATGCTCTTACTATGTAAAAAAGCTTTAAAGTCTAATGATTTAAAATTCATAAATGCATTTGGAGAAACCTGCATGTTTGCGTTCACTTTCAAGGAGCTTTTTATGTTACAGTCCAAGTTTTGAACATAGATTGCACTTGAAATGCATAGTAATGCAGGAAACAGTAATTTTTTGCTGTTTACATGTACTGTTGAGTCTTTGAGAGGGTAGGAGTGTTCAGAGTAACTCTAACTCAACCAACAAATGAGACTGTTGCACTAAAGATGGTTCACATCCCACACCTACTTTCTGAGCTGTGATCCCATTAGTATATTAGGCTATGAGACTACAGACAGGTTAAGTTCCAGTGTCAAAGAGCCATTCATGCAAAGAATTAGAATCCTTGAATTTCATTTTAGTTGATGACTGACTGTAATACAGCAAGTAGTATGATTGATTGAAAAGAGGATTTGATCATTCCAGGTTTGTATTAATGTGTTATCCTGTTTCTAAAGTCACCAGTTTTAATAATATTGTAGTTATATTCCAGGTATCATGTTGCTATATAAGTCACTAAGTCACTAGTTGGTTTGTTTATGTATGTGAGAGTGGTAAGATCTGTTATATTTATGTGAAATTGTGAGATGGTGTTGGAATTCCCTGGAACAGCAAAAGGAAACAAGCATTGCCCAGACTGTGGAAGGTCACATTTATTGAATCACTCACTAATAGTGCTAGCCAGGGAACAGGCTGTCATTGCCAGCAAGCAGTCACTGAGAGAGAGATGAGTGATTTAAGTCCTGAAACATTGAAGTCTTTGGGCATCTTTACTCGATTTGGTAGTGTTGGTGGTTGCTGCCTATGTTCTCTTTGTCTCTTTGCAGTGGTAGGTCAGCATTGTAAGTCAAGTCAAGTCAGTTCAAGTCAGTCTGTGGCTGATTGGGTTATTGGCCTGACTTCACAGCAGAAGGAGAGTGAAGGTGGTGGGCCCGTCACCCCAGCTTTACACTTTAGAAAGATCATTGGTACTCATTTGAAAGCAGGCTGCGTATATTTGGGCCATCCTGGAGGGACTGGAATGAAGAAAAGTTCCCACCCCTCTCTGGAATTGAACCGGTGTCTCCAGGGCCAGAATCTTGCACTCTTCTTGCTAGACCACCATGACCACAGGTGAACTTTGTACCCAGCAGGAACAAAACTTCAATTAATCTTATTCATCAGTTATTGTAGATACATAGCATAGTTATGGGACATGTGTGACACATTTAATCAGCTGCTGTCCGCCTGCTGAGCTGGGTGGTAATGTGCTTGCCTCCCAAGCACTGGGCCGCAGTTCGGTTCCCAGCTGGGTTGGAGATTTTCTCCACTCGGGGACTGGGTGTTGTGTTGTCCTCATCATCATTTCATCCTCATCATTGGCTGCAAGTCGCCCAATGTGGCGCCGACTGAAAGAAGAGTTGCATGTGGCAATCGCACCAAATGGGACAGCCCAGCCAACAATGCCGTACGATCATTTCATTTCAATCAGCTGTTACATGACTCAGGGTAAAGTATGTGGTCAGTGTGTTTTATATTTAGTGCAATAACTGCTATGGAGGGGAGGTGGCTACCTGCACGACTGCTATACTTCCAATCACCCAGTAACATAAACCATGCAGCTTTACAGTGAAAAACCAGTCTCATTGTATTTATTGCCACTGTAGCACACCCAAAACTTTTTTTTTCATGGAGGTTAATTTGTGTTTAAACATAATTGTTGGAGAGTCATATCACAGTCCACTCTATAATACATATCACTGTTAGCTGTTACCTCAGACAGTTTTGTAGCGCTGCCATCTGTTGATGGAATATACTGATACTCCCAAAAATTGTGGATGGTGGTTACAAAATCACTTTCAAAGCCAGTTTTATCATATTATTATCTTTAAAAAGATAAAAGAATATGAGGAATTTCTTTATGAGCACCCTTTTGTATAAAGACATACATTATGTATGGTGACAGTCGGTCATGAGAAACCTAAGATGTCAACATTGTAATTTGTAATTATACTTGAATATATTATGTGCCTCACATAACTGGAAATTTCATTTTTCAGGACAGTCCTCAGCAGTCTCGCAAAGGATCACTGGCATCAGCTACGGGAAATTCAGCTCAAAGAGAGGCACCAATTAGAAGCCTCTCATCAAGCGGAGGTGAAGATGTTAGAGATGGAACACAGAGAGGAGTTCTGTTTACAAAAAATACAAAGGCAATTGTGTGGGGAATGCAGAGCAGAGCTGTCCAGGTTAATCTTCATACCTACAAATTTATTTAGAAATGTTTGTTGCAGTAGAAATATTACATGAACCAAAGACAGTGACACACTAAAAACTCCTACCAATTTCATTTTATGTTTGTGCTATCAGCAGTGTATTTATAGTAAATACATTATGGGAATGTAATTATGTTTCAGAGTATGTTGGACTTTGACTTCGTTTGTCGTCGATCAGAACCATCTGTGGTTGCTATGGTGTATCCTTTTACTGGAGATCATAAGCAGAAATTTTATTGGGGTCATAAGGAGATCCTTATTCCAGGTACCATAAAATTTTCTGATAATTTCTATCTGACATGTACTGCAGCTTGGATCATATATAATGGTACAACATTCATTTCTGTTCATTTACATACAAAATATCTTTGAAGGAAATCAACTGGTTGCTTTTAAGTACCAAAATAAAGTTCAAATAATTCACAGAATTAATATAATTTTTGTAATTGAGGCCCCTGGAAGCAATCAGTTGATTTTTTTTCTGTTTTTCTTACAGTCTACAAGAAAATGGAAGATGCCATGACTAAACACAGATCTGCAGATGTATTAGTGAATTTTGCTTCTCTCAGGTCAGCTTATGAGAGTACTTTGGAGGCGTTGAACTATCCTCAGGTAGGTACTGTAGGAGAACATGCTTATTTGTGACTTTACATTCTTAAGTGTTCTATCAATGGAAAATGTGTAAAGTGTATCAACTATCTTTTTCTTTGTGGTATATGAATAACAGGATATTCAGTGTTGCTTTTTTGTCTGTTAATTTTTTGAATCATTTAAATGTTATTGGATATGTTTGTCTTCCTGGCAAACATATTTGAACAGACAGGCATCTCAGACATTTACTTAAAGTTGTTTTTCATATATACTTTTTTAAAGATACGAACAATTGCCATAATTGCTGAGGGAATACCAGAGAATCTTACACGTAAACTTATTGTACAAGCACATAAGAAGGGTGTGAGCATCATTGGTCCAGCAACAGTCGGCGGTCTGAAGCCTGGTTGTTTCAAGATTGGCAACACAGGTGGCATGATGGATAACATTCTGCATTCGAAACTGTATAGGCCTGGAAGGTAAGACAATTCCAAGAGATACATGGCAGAGTAATAATCAAGCATAGGAAAAAAATTTAATATTTCAACCAGTAAAAATAAATCTACACTAATTTAACTGTTCAAATCAGCTTTTTAATTTATTAGAATTATATCTTATAGACACATTCTCATATTTGAATGAATGAATGAATGAATGAATAAATAAATAAATAGAAACGGACTATGGACTACCCCAATTTTACAAACCAGTGATTAGATCTTGGCTTATTACAGCTTGTACTTATGTGGACTAGGATTACATTTCTGGGGAAAGATTTTTGTTGATATTGTGAAGGCTTACAAATACCCTAACTGGCTTAGAAGTCATTTGAGTTTGACATGGCTTGCCAGCAATAGAATCTTGGAGGCAGATTTTTTATGTATTGCTCTAAGTTACAGACTTTGCCACACATTCTTGATGGTCCAGCACAAGTTTAGTGGCACCCTTGTGTGTTTGGAGTATCATAGTGCTCTGATTACTTTTCATAGAGTTAATGATACTGCCATATATACTTGAATAATCCGCCCATGTTTTTTCCCGAATTTTAGGACGAAAAACTGGGGTGCATGGATTATTTGAAACATTGTTGGTACTGCTCCGCCTCCTACAATACATCCCATTATACTATTGCATTGTTGCGGCCTCTGTCTGTGACGCATCAGTAGCACGTTAGGAGTGAAGTATTAACGTCTTCAAACTTGTTAATTATGGCTACAAGTTCTCGTTATCGCTTGTACACTGCTAAAGAAAAAGTGAAAATTATTGATGAAGCCGAGAATATTGGAAACTGTGCAGCAGGAAGAAAGTAAGACGTGAGTGAGAGTTGTATTACTACTGGCGAAAAATTAAAACGCAGCGTCAAGTAACTACCATAATAGTAATCGCCGGGCATTTCACGGCCAAACAGTGAAGCATCTGGACCTCGAGAAAAGGCTCTGCAATTATGTAGATGAGAAGCGACAATATGGATGCACAGTGACGAGTGAAATGTGTCAACTTAAAGCATTGTCTTTAGCCAAAGGACTAGGCATTACCAGTTTCAAAGCTAGCCGGGGCTGGCTATCAAGATTTTTCAACCAGAATGGTTTAGGATTCCAGATGAAAACTACTATTGCTCAGTGGCTTCCAGGCGATTACGAGGAAAAAATAGTGAATTTTACGTTATGTGATAAATCTGTGCCGTAAACAGTCCTATATATCATCACAAATTGGTAATGCGGAGCAAACGCCAGTCTATTTTGAGATGCCGCTTGACAACACAGTGAACAGGAAGGGAGAATCCAGCATCATGATATGAGCTGGCGGCAGTGAGAAACAAAGATGTACAGTGATGTTGTGTGTAACTGGCGAAAGCTACCACCTTACATGATATTTAAAGGGAAAACTATTCCGAAAATATCAGTAAAAGGCATACCGGTATTAGTGAGAGCGAATCTGAAAGGGTGGATGGACAATGAACTTATAATTGACTGGGTGACACATGTTTGGCAAAGTCGTCCTGGTGCGTTACTGAATTTACGCAACATATTGGTCCTGGACAGCTTCCGCGGACATACAACTATGGAAGTGCGAGAGAAATTACAAAAAGGGAAAACTGACTTGGTCATTATCCCTGGAGGCCTAACATCCATCCTACAACCACTAGATGAGTGTATAAATCGGCCATTCAAAGCTGCACTTAAACAGCGATATATGCGATGGATGGCTGATGAAAACCATAAGTTCACACCTAGTGGAAAAATGAAACGGCCGGATTTGTCCCAGATTTGTGAATGGGTGAAAAATGCATGGGACTCCATTCCGCAGCCATTGGTGGAAAAATCCTTCAAAAAATGTGGAATCACAAATTCACTGAATGGAACAGAGGACGATGCTCCATGAGGAGATGGTGAAGACGACAATGATTCTCCTGCTAGTAATGATGATGAAAGTGATGAATAGAGTGGTAAGAGAGGAAACGTACCGGTATTGACTAAAATATTTTATTGCACATACCGTATTAAAAATTCTTAAACAAGATAATTCACATTTCTTTTTTTGCTATTGTAGGTACACGTAGAGTCCCGGCTGGAGGTGATAATGTTCCCCGGCCGCCTGCCCATCTAATGGGCCAGCTGGCCAGCTGCACGTGCTGGCCGCCCGTCCGCCGGCTGGCCAGCTGCACGCCGCTGAATCGGTTGCGTTTTAACAATGTATCAACCTGTACAGCAGCGTTGCTTCAAACCAATTGTTATTATACGTACTTTTGAACACATCATAGCATTGGAACAATTTTTTTTGTAAATAAAACAAATTAAAGCAAAAAATAATTTTTTTTCCTCTTCCTCAAGATTATGGTGCGCGGATTATTCGAGTATATATGGTAAATTCTACAGAGCTCAACGTGCTGAAATTTCAAACACATGTGGGAAAAGAAGAGGGAGGTGAAGCTGGAAGTAAAGAGCCTTTTAAAGGCTGTTAGAGGATGGTATTCTTTCACAACATTAGGTTGCTTACCTGTTCTAGTAATATTTTGCTCTATTATTCTGTTTATACCTGTGTTAAGCTGTCCCTTTTACTTTTTTCATTTGTATTTTATGTGTGTGTGTGTGTGTGTGTGTGTGTGTGTGTGTGTGTGTGTGTGTGTTGGGAGGGGGGCAGTGCAGTTAGTATGCCTTCTTCTGTTTACTTTAATTTTGCTTAGGAGAGACAAGATACAGGATGTGAGTAAGATGCATCAGTAGCTATGTGACAGTGTGGTATTTGTACCTGTTTATATACTGTTTACATTTATTAAAACAAACTGTTCATGTTACTGCACATCTTATGCAAATGGGAAAAACTGCAAAAATAATTTATTTGTAACATTTATCAGTACACTCACTAAAGTTTTGTGAGCATTCCAGATTTTACTTTGATCTTTTCTTTTTTTCAGTGTTGCATATGTCTCAAGATCAGGTGGCATGTCAAATGAACTTAACAACATAATATCAAAATCATCAAATGGTGTCCTGGAGGGTGTAGCTATTGGTGGAGATCGGTACCCAGGAACAAATTTTATGGACCACATATTGAGATACCAGGCTGATCCAGAGGTATAAAATGTTGTTTATGCAGCTGTCTTTAATTCCAAAAATTTAATGAATCATGGTTTTTTCTGTATCTGAAGGCCTGTATAAATAATTTTTTAGTAGATAAGACATATTTAAATCTTTCTGACACTATGTAAGAACTCTTCAAACATGGAAGTTCTCTCACTTCTGCTCCAATATAGAAAGATGTAGGACACTTTCTTATTTTGTATATATATATATATATATATATATAAAATACTGTACGCCCACTTAAAATACTCAAGAGTACCGCATGTGGAAAAATGTTATCTCAGGAAAAAACAGATGACTTTGTTTGTATACATGTAGCTCTGATGTTGACATTGAATGAAGTGCTGGGGAAGTTAAGATATTTGACTCACGTTCAGAAGGAGCATCTTTCAAAATCCCATCCATTCCCCCTTATTCAGGTTTTATATGGTTTCCTTAAATCTCTTCAAATAAATGCTGGGGTGTTTCTTTTATTGGTATGATGAATGGCAGCTAGCTCTAAATGTATAAAAATGTAAGTTAATGCAGATGAGTGGGAAAAATAGACCCATAATGCGAATACAGCATTATTAGCATTCTACTTGACAGTGTCTCATTGTTTAAATATCTGGGCACAACATTGTAGAGCTATATGAAATGGAACAAGCATGTACAGATTGTAGTAGGGAAGGCGAATGGTTGACTCTGGATTAGTGGGAGAATTTTTCCAAACTGTGAGTCATCTGTAAAGGAGACAGCATCTAGGACACTAGTGGGGTCCTGTTCTCGAGTACTGCTAGTGTATTTGGGATGCTCACTAGGCCATATTAAAGGAAGACATCGAAGCAATTCGGAGGCAGGCTGCTAGATTTGTTACTAGTAGGTTTGTACAGCAAGCAATTTTTTACAGAGTTGCTTCAGGAACTAAAATGGGATTCCCTGGAGAGAAGGCAGTGTTCTTTTCAGGGAACACAACTGAGAAAATTTAGAGGACTGACATTTGAAGCTGACTGCAGAATGAGTCTCCTGGCGTAAATGTACATTTTGCGCAAGGACCTCAAAGATAAGATAAAAGAAATTAGTGCTGATGTGGAGGCACATAGACAGTTATTTTCCCTTACTCTGTTCGTGAGTGGAACAAGAAGGGAAATCACTAGTAGCAGTACAGGGTATCCGATGCCATGCTCTCTACAGTGGCTTGCAGTGAGTGTATGTTGATATGTAGATGTAGAATAGGCTACAACAGTTTTTTTTTTCATCTCTTATTATCTCTGCATTGGCAGGAATTAAATTCTTATTTTTTCTTCCTTCCAAGTTAGAAGATGCAAGTAGTTGGCTATGTTACTGAAACGTGTCGTTTATTTAACTTTTCCTTTCTCCCCCAATCTGTATTTTATCCAGTTGTTTTCAATGTTACATGTAGTACCTCTTACTGCATATCAAAGGAGTCTGCAAATGTGAGGAAAAAAGTGGCAATACATTCACAAACTTCATTTACCAGGGAGAAATGTGGTTATATATAAGAGCATAGTGATTTTAAAAGGACAGATTTCTACTCATGCGTTTCACACTGGGGGTTGTACAAAATATATTCAAAGATTTTGCTGTAAATATGATTTACAAATTGGTTATTTTTTGTTTCCTTCAGTAGTATGGTGACATAGCAACAGAAATTTTATTGATCCCAGTTCTCCATTTACATTTTGAAAAGTTCACTTGCCACAGGTTTTGCAAGCCCTTGCGTGTTTCAGGCTGTCGCATCCACAGTAGCACTCAAAAGTACTTGTAGAAAGCATTAGTTACATTTACATAAAGATAAATGCTAGTGGACAATTGAAAAGTGTGTAGTTATAATCCATTTAGTACAAAACTACATTTAGTTTACACAAAGTTATCTTTCATCAAAACAGGAGTTACGAATGTTGCTCAAAAGTAATTTGTAGGTCGAAGCATGTAAGAATAAAACAAAACTATTTTAGAATCTGAGGAACAAATAAGTATTTTCTTGCATACCCATTTACTTTGATCACAGCTGCACATCCATTTGGCACTGAACCCACAAGCTTTTGTAATAGGCCAAGTGGGAGTTTTGAGAAACCATTTTTCCAATAAGACAGCAGCAGACTGATCTCTACTTGAGTAGTTTCTATCACAAACATGTCAATCCATCGCATCCAAGAGGTGTTCTGTTGGATTTAGATCTGGGGTTTGGCTTGGCCATTCCAAAAGTTTGATTATTTCTGAAAAGATTTTTTTCCCCACTGACAGGAGTTGTGCTTTGAATCGTTGTCCTGCTGAAATATCGTATTACATGGCATATTTTTTCTCCCGTGTGGAACCATATTCTTCTCAAAAATGTCACTGTACAGCAAACTACCCATTTTGCCACCTATTTGGACTAGAGGACCTACCCTATGTGTAGAAAAACACCCCCACACCATGATGCTGCCACCGTCGAGCTTAATGGTTGGTACCTAGTACTTTTTGTTGCCTCTTAAGTTTCAAGTTCCTTTGCAAACTCTTTCCTGGCCTTTCTGTTTTTTTGAATTTGAGTGGTTGACTTGATGATACTTTACCATTTATGTCACCTGCTACTAGGTGGCATTTTACAGTAGAGAATTGTAGGTACAGTCCATGCTACTGCTCCTGATCATCCCTAATTTGTCAAGCTGATTTTCTTGGATCAGCAACTGAGTCACTACAAATTGTTATGTACTCCCACCTTGGTTTCCAGGATGACCTTACCTTGGCTTATTGGCTATTGTTCCTCCCTGATTTCACTGTTGACTGCACACACTTATTAGTTGTTGTGATATACCATAGTCTCTAGCAGCACTAGACTGCAAATTTCCCTTCTCCAAAGCATGCAAAGTGCTTGTCTCACATCAACCGAGTATTCTTTATGTTTTAACCTGCTTCTAGTTGTCTCTAAAAATAAGCAAACACTGTGTGAATGCCTAAGTAACAATAGTTAATGAATACTGTACCACCAAAGCAAATTTCAAAATACCTTTGAGCTAAAGGAATACATACTTATGTTGTTATTGTATGACCTTGCATGATTACTAGTTATGTAACGACAGTGGCATCAAGCTCTTCATGGAGTGACACAGTTACATGCATTGCTCTCTTGTGACTGCATGCAAACAGTACTGACACCATAACACTGCAACTACAAAATTGTTTTGAGCGCTACTGTATACAGGATATGGATTATGTGCCACCACTGTGGAACAGAGTGCCATTCTACCATGAGGACTTTTACCACACACTGCACTGTGGCTTACTAGGTAGAGTTGTGTGAGCTGTTGCAGAATAAAAACCAACATTACAGAAAAATTAATGCAACAGTAAATTACGAAAGTTATGAGAAGAGACAGGAAAGTTTTGCAAAAGTGATAATGCAAAAAATAATGCAAAATTATCAGTTTTTAGCAAAATAATTCAAAATCAGCAATTTTTATGTGATATTGCAAAATTTATCATTTTGCCATATAAAAATCTCATAAATCTGAGGACAGCAGTTTACTAAGATTCTTAACCAACAGTTACTAATTGTTGAAACAGTATTTTGACTTGTAATCTCATCAATGCTGATGTTCTTGTATAATCTTACACTGACAGTTCATTTTCCGTGTAATGAGCTTGGAGTTTGGCAAAAATTTATCATCGAATTTGGCAAAAAATAGCATTGAATTAGCAAAAAAATAATGAGTTTGGTGAAAAAGAGCACTGAACAAGGCAAAAAATGACACTGATTGTGCCAAAAAGTGATGCCGACTGTGCCAAAAAATTACACTCTCTGTACCGAAAAGTGACACTGTCTATCTAAAAACATTTTGGCAAAAAAATACACCAAAATGTCAAAAAAATACTAGATTTGGTAAATAAATATAGCAAATTTGTCAAAAAGTAATATGAAATTTGTCAAAAAGTATTAACGAACTTGCAAATATATTTATTAATTTGGAAAAATAATAATGTATCTGGAACAAAATAACATGGCTTTTGGCAAAAAAAAATGATCATGTTTTGTTCCCATGCCGATATGTTATAAATACAAAGTTTCGGCTTACATGTTAATGTATGAACCTATTAACAGAGCAACAAATCTCAGAAAGAGCACATTGAACAACATATCCACTGATATGTTTATAGAGTCTTATGTTAACAAGCAAGCTGTAATAAGCAGTTACTTTTTATGGTGCAAAATTTTGCTGACTATCCCTATACACTGTAAAATGTTGGTTTGTGCCCAGGCACTGCTTAAAAAAGCTTATTTTTGAAACTAATCAGAGTAAATAGAATAAGGACAATATTGTGGAGTCAAAATGGAACAATTGTTATATGCTTCTCACATCATGTTACCCAGTTTATGTAAAATACTGAAATAAGAATGTTCATTATGGGGTGAGTTTTTTGTTATTTCAGCTTGCTTCCTATGTTTAGATTTCCATGGATGCCGCATGTGAATTCCCATTGAAGGTTCTAATAGCTCACCACAATGATACTATTTTCTAACTGCCTGCAGTTCAATTTTTATTGGTTTTATTTTCATAACTTCTTGTACATACAAATTTTCCTTACTACAGCCATATCAAATGAGAAGTAACATATGTTTCATGTTATTTATTTTGCCCATAGGTGAAAATGATTGTCTTATTGGGAGAAGTTGGTGGCGTAGAAGAATATGCAGTTTGTAAGGCCCTAAAGGATAAACGGATTACTAAACCACTTGTAGCATGGTGCATAGGCACATGTGCAGGTAAGAATGTAGTTTCTGATACTGTAGTTACTTTAGTCTCACCAAAGTGTATCTTGTTGTGTCAAACACTGCACATTTTCTATGCATTCATCAAAACTCATATAATGCCGTTTAGAGCAGGGGCAATAAGAAAGTGGCTCAGACTGAATATCCCAGGAGTGTTGATTATTTGCCATAACTTCCTTCAAATGATTGCGTATTAACTGCTTTGTTGCATTGCGTATTAACTGCTTTGTTGCATCACTTTCTATTCAGATGGTACACTTGACACCCTTAAGTTCAATTTGATATGATTTTTTTGTGTGTAAAATAGCTGGATTTCAATTTGCAGTCCATAATGTCAGTTTGTAAAAATATCTGTCTTTAAAAATTAATAAATAGCTTCTTCTTTTTTAATAAATGGCAGTAGTCTCAGTGACAGGTAGTAATTAAGAAAAAATGTCTAATTTAAAATAAATTATTTAGAGTGTTCATTAAGAAAATATGCTGTGGTCGGTTTGTGTTGTGGCCTGTTCTGCAACTTGAATTGTCATTATATATTTAGGTTATACACATTTTGTTTTTATTTGTTGAAGCACTGTCTTCAGTGTACATTATGTTTGTAATTAGCTTTCTTCAGTTATTTTACAATGTCTGTGGAATGCATTTGCTATTCATTTTAGGCCTGAACAGCTCATTTGACCTGTTGATTTATGGGAAAGCTATAATTGCTATTGAGTCTATGCAAATGCTTTCACTTAAAGACAAGTTTCCAATATTGTACATATAAATCTTCACATAATTTAATGGGTCAAACTGATGGCCTTTAATGTAAACAAAATAGCAGATGTATTAGTTATATGATGTAAAATAATTAAAACACTATCTGTAGTGATAGTATACATTTGCAGATTGCTGACCACACAACTGAGAACCAGACAGGTTAGGCACACCTGGAAATCTTGTGAGACCATTGAAGATGTTTTGCTCAGTGACAACTGTAATGAAACACATGATAGTAGATGCATTGATGGAACCCAAATGAGTTAGGCAGTGTACTTATTTTACTGGTCTTACTGCAACATCAGATTTTTCTTACTTTTCAGTGTCCAATCAGTGTTTTATTGTCTTCCTAATGAAGTGTTTTATCTGATCACTGTTTCTCTGTTTGGCCTCATTATGTGCCACATAAATGATGAGTATCAACCACCAACATCAAATAATATAATTCCAGGTTGTCTCCTATTTTTCTCATTTTATTCTTCCTTGTCCTGTGGCTACTGATACTGGTAAACTCCACTTCTGTTGCTTGGTTTGTGCTTTTACCTCTGTCTTGAATATTGGAAAAAGCATATTACAGTTTTTTTTTTTTAAAATGTTGTACTTCCTCTTCTTTCACATCCTATGGTGAGTGAAGAAGTTTGATTCTTTCTGCAGTCTGTTGGTTATAGTATGTCACACAAGGATGTTCTTTGATACAATATTTCAGAGCTTTTGTAAATGTGAATTGATTCTAGCATAATTCCTCAGCAGTATGATTTTGTTATCTATCTCTTCTAACTGACTTTTCAGGTCTGATTTATTTGACACTCCACACTAATACATCACACTGGTGTATCAGATACTAAAACCTAGGAACCAAATTACATTCAAGGTCAATACACTTGTAACAACAAACAGTGATGTGCTATAGGCAGAAACAAAAGAAACAGTACATGAGAAACTGGATGCTTGCAATATTGGTTTCATTGCAATGTACTGACAATTGGGGCTGGTGTACAAGATGGTTCATTGCTCTTTTTGTTGCTATCATCTCTCACTCCATTTTCCTGGGACAGCTTCATACTTCTGATCAGCCTTGCTGAATGGCCCAGCTCAGTGCTCATTGTTGTAGTGGTCAAGAGCTGATGTTTGCTTAAGCCACATTTTTGAGTTTGTGTGTGAGTTCATTCGAGTGCACATATCTACATTTTTATGTTAGTTGATGAGACTGTTAGACGTTGGTAGCTGATGATGTTTTGCTGTACGTTTTGTTCATTTTGAATATATTGGACTATACATTTGACCACACAGTGTTGTTATCAGTTATATAAAATGATATTTTTCCTCAAATGGCAACTACATGTTAGCATGTTTCATTCCTGTGTGCTGTATGTATGTTGTTGTTTGTCCATGTAATCTGTTGGTATTTTCACTTGTACTTATTTAGTGTTTACACTATATGTACATAGTTTGCTTTATGCTGCTTGACAATGGTGCTGAGGTCAAAGCTGGTCCGTAGCAAATAAATTTGAATAGAATCAGCAGCTGTGAATAGAAAATGACAATTTTAAAAAAATTTTAAGCAGTGAGAGATGATGATGATGATATTGTTGGTAGGTTTCCCGAAAATAATAAATTCAATCCAGCATTACAATTGGCAGTATTGTGACATTTCCAAATTGTATAATTGTTATGTTCCAGGTATGTTTACATCAGAGGTACAGTTCGGTCATGCAGGTTCATGTGCTAATTCAGATATGGAAACGGCTGTTGCAAAGAATAAGGCACTGAGTGAAGCTGGTGCTCATGTCCCACCATCATTTGATTCTTTTGGAGATGTAATTGCTGAAGTATATGAGTCATTAGTTGAAAGTGGTGTGATAGTTCCTGCTCCAGAGGTTCCACCACCTACGGTGCCAATGGACTACTCATGGGCAAGGGTAAGTGTTGCAATAGTAGTTTCATTGTAATAATTTCACAGGTGGGCATTATAAGCATTGTAATTGTTTCTTAAAAGGTGAATACAGTTTCAAAGTTAAATACCAATCAACATGTTATATTGTCCCATTCTTTGGATGAGTAAATACACTCATGGTTTAAAGGAGCTGTTCAGTAAACGAGAGGCACATAATCAAGAAGTTGAATGTTATAAATGAGATTTTTAACACACATTGTTCTTCAATGCAAGAGGGTGGGGGAGGAAGCATGCAAGATTCTTTGTGAGCACTATGACTTGGACTGAGCGGTCGGATTTGATGTAGCAGATGAGATCAATGTGAATGTGAAGGAGCCACAGATAGAGAGGGAAAAACCTAGGAGAGGAACAGAGCACAGGAATGTGGCTGCAGAGAACATTCATTCCTGAGCAGGACATGTTGGACACTGGTGCAGCAAATTAGAGGTTGATGCAGACGTTGTGGAATATCTGAGTTATCAAAATGTAAATTGCCATCCATGAACTTTGACACTCTTCCGTGCTATAAGTAGATCAATAATCTAACAACTTGATTGTATCTTTATATAGTTATAGCCACCTCTGAATGAATTTAGGAAAATTCAAGGCAATTCTTCTTAACAAGGATATGCCTCTTTCATTACACTGAAACCTGAAACATGCCTAACCTGTGTGATAAACTCACTACCAACTATTTTTTAAATAGTTAATGAAAGAACTGTGGGATTTTAGTTCTGTACCTTTACTTAAAAGAGTGCAGTTTGCTAGTCACACTTTATGCCTTCAAACGACGCGCGTGTGTGTGTGTGTGTGTGTGTGTGTGTGTGTGTGTGTGTGTGTGTGTGTGTTTTGCAAAATTGCATTATTTGGTGAAAAATTATACCAAAGTCTGTATAATACATTGAATGTATGTTTTCTATTGTATGTGTTACAGCATTCAGGAAACTTATATTCAATGTTCCATGAAACATGAAAATAACTTGAGTAATGAACTGGGCTGTGTATGGGAAACAAGCATAATATGAAGTGTACCTAATAACCTGTGTGAGAAGGTACATTAAACATTGGTTTGCTTTTGTACAACACAGCTGTCTTCTTTGTGGAGGAGAGGTGAAAATAACCTTGAGACACCACATCCTTCATAAAACATTAAGGAAATAATAACTGAATATTTTAAAGGCTTGTCATAAAATATTCAAAGAGAAAGTGGTTGAAAATAACTGTATGATGAATTGTGCCATTTAAGACATAATTGCGACTGGCACTAGCATAAAATACACAAAAGCTGCAAAAACAAGAGCAGTTAAAAGTTAATATTAATTTTCAGATACTGGAAAATAAATGTTCAGTGTAGGTAACACAGGATTCTCTCTTTCTCTTCTTTTGCTTCTCTGCCAATGAGTGGAACTCAAACAGTCCCATGGTGTGTATTGATTTATTTCCTCCTCCTGCTGCCTTTCTCGTTGTTAATGTGAAAGGTGTCAACACTTACATTCATCAGGTAATAGTAGACTGGAGGCTGTGTGCATCTTCTAACTATCTTCATTGATAGCAGATGTTGAAATATTGGTTTGCATTTTGAGAATTAGGCCTCTGAATATAAATTAAAACCCTTGCCCTCCAACACTTGAAAGAGCATTCCAGACACCACCTTCATAAATTGTCCAAACCTTCAATTGACATCCTTCTCACATTTCATAGCACCACTACCTGCCACCTGTTACCCTACCCACAGTGAACCCCTTGTCAGACTCTCAAAACACCCAGACCATGCCTAGCGGACCTTTTCAGTTTGCCACATCCACAAAAACTCCCTTCCGGCACTTCACAAAATTTAGAACCCTAACAAACTCAAACTGTTGCTAACATGTCCACCAAAAACCTCAATTCCATAGAAGTTTCAATCCTGCCAAAGCCTACAAGCTCTGCTCTAGTGATAACATCCTAGAAGTCCAGTACAACCTCCAATCCATACTGAAGTCCTTAGGCCCATTGCAGATCCTCTTCCCTGAGTCCATCTCCCTCTTCATTCTTGTGACACCCTTACACTCACCTTCTACATGTTCTCCAAATTCCACATACCCTAGCTGTTGTAGCTGGTTAATGTGCTCCTACTAAAAGAATTTCCACTCTTGTTGATCAACGCCTCCAGCCACTGACCCAAAATGTAGCCTGACACATCAAAGATACTTACCACTTCCTTCACTGACTTGTCACCATTCCCATCCCTTTACCTCCTGGATTCTTACTTGTCACTGTTGATTCCATCTCCATATACACCAACATTCCTCTTGTCAATGACCTTGCCACTATCAGACACTTCGTCTCCAAATGTCCTTCAGACTCCAAACCCAATATTTTATTCCTCATACACCTTACCACCTATATTCTGACTCACAGATACTTTGCCTGTGAGGAGAAGGTATATAAACAAATCCACAGCACACCCACGGACACCCACATGGCACCCTCCTACGCCAAACTTTTTATGGGCCTTCTAGAGGAAATGTTTGTATCTTCCCAAAAACCCAAACCCCTTGTGTAGTTCAGGTTCATTGATAATAGGTTCATGATCTGGACTCGGGGCCAAGACACCTTGTACTCATTCTTCCACAATCTCAACAGCTTCTCTCCCATCTGTTTCACCTGGTCCTCCTCAACTCAATGTACCACCTTCTTGGTCATAGACCTCAACCTCTCTGATGGCTCCATCTACATCTCTGTCCACATTAAACCCACTAACCACCAACTTCATGATAACTGTAATCCCTTCTATGCCAAAAAATCTCCCCCATACAGTCTGGTCATCCACGGATGGCATATCTGCAGTGACGAGAACTCCCTTGTGCAGTAGGCTCAAGGTCTCACAAGGGCCTTCACAGACAGGCACTGCTCCCAAAACCCAGTCTGCAAACAATTTCCCGTGCCGTATCCTGACACCACCCCCAAGAATTAACTACAAAAGGAAGGCTTAGGCTTTCTATCATCATGCCTTGAAATTAGGGACATCGTACTAAAGATTCTTTTCAACCATCTTGAAGTGGCATTCTGTCGCCCACCCAACCTTCACAACATCCTGGTCCATCCGTATGCCACTCCCACTCTCAACTCCTTGCCACAGGGATCATATATGTGTGGAAGATACAGGTACAAGACCCATCCATCACCTCTGCTACAGTCCTGTCACAGGCTTAACCTACCCCATCAGAGGCAGGGCTACCTGTGAAAGCAGCCATGTCATATACCAACTGTGCTGCAATCAGTGCATAGTTTTTTATGTCAATATGACAGCTAACCAGCTGTTCACCAGATGAATGGCCCCCACCAAACTGTGACCAAAAATGAAGTTAACTGCCCAGTGGCACAACATGCACGATTTCAGTGGCTACTTCACAATCTGGGCCATCAGGACCCTCCCCTCCACCACCTTCTCTGAATTATGCAGATAGGAGTTCTGCTTGCAACACATCCTTTGCCTCTGTAACCCTTCTGGCTTTAATCTCTGTTAACCCATTGTCCCCACATCCTCCACCCAACAGTTTCCCTTCTTCCATCCTGTCGCCCCCTCGCAGTCCACATCTCCCTCTACCGAAATGCAATCCTGACATTGTCTGTCTTGCTGGCTCACTGTAGGGGCATGTTCTCATTTGCATGTGCATTTGCATCTCCCTCTCCCTCCCTCCCCCACTGTGTGTGTGTGTGTGTGTGTGTGTGTGTGTGTGTGTGTGTGTGTGTGTCTGGGGGGGGTTGACATACTGTTGGTTCTTATGCAGTCATAACCATTTCTCTTTCCTCTTCCCCCTTGCTAGTATGTTTCCAGGCGGATGATGATGGTAATTAGTGTTATAGTTATGCCTTTTTACCCAGACATTAATCATAAATTATTACAGAAGAGAATAAATTCTTAATGTTATATAATGCCATACCTTTAATAAGATTTGTTTCTCTCTTTCTCATTTTATAGGAATTAGGACTTATAAGAAAACCAGCCTCTTTCATGACAAGCATATGTGACGAGAGGGGCCAGGAGCTGATCTACGCAGGAATGCCAATCAGCAGTGTAAGTTATCTTCCAAAACACACTATTCTTTTAACTATTGTGTTGCAGTATATGTTGTCTCTCTATGATTTTCTTTTTATATCACAGCAAACCTTGAGTGTAGAGAACTATAGGGAAAATACTTGTCACTATCTCTGCTTGGTGACTTTATTAATGAAGTGCTGGGCCCTGTACTTGGTTTTGTGAATCCAGGAAATCACCAGTTCAGAATGACTTTTTATGTAACAGTAAAATGAAGTTCTGCATTCCCAGTCCTTACTAAATTTGAGTATTTTGTTGGAAAAGATTTAAAATGAGTTTTGTAGAGGGACATTTAGCTGTGCACCATTTTACCCACTGGGTGAATGGAGATCATTTGGTTACCTGCACAGGTTGTTGGGGTCATTATGACTGAAAAGATATGCTCGTTACTGAGTGATTCTGTTATGTTTTGTTAGGAAAAATGATGTCACTGTAGGAAGTTTGTTCCCCATCATGGCTGTCAGTAAAGGATCCCTATGTGTTGTCTTTACTTTGTTTTAGACTTCTCATTTTGAAAATACTCTCCAAGCCTTACTATTACACATTGACAATATTACAACAGATATATGGGTGCCTAAGGTTGGACTTGGGAAATAGCTTAATGTTTTAACAAGTAAAAACAAATTTGCACCAACTTTAACTACTCACATCTGCTTGCTTTTGAATTTTCCAGAATTGTGTTCTATGTTCATATTCTTATGTTGAAAGTCATATGAGACTATTAGGTCTCTTATTTGAGTACCTGAGTTAGGAGATATGATAAACCCCAGTTTCACTAACCTGTCAGTTGATCCATGGCCAATTATTGCTATGTATCAATAGTTATTAGATTTTCATTTAAATATTTTTGTCACTATTTTGAAGGCTTGATTGGTTGGACAGAAGTGACTGATTAAAGTATGTTATCAAATATTAACTTCTCATTTCACAGTTAACCTTCCAGTTTGTCAGTTACATCACCACCAGTCTTCAGTACCATTAGTTACAAGGGCCGTTCAGAAAGTAACCTCCGGTTGATTTAAAAAAATACACCAAGTTAAATAAAAATATTTTAATATATACATCTTACAACTACATCTTTGCACTATTTTTCTACATAGCCTCCATAGCGATTGAGGCACTTATCGTATCTCTTCACAAGCTTTGAAATTCCTTCTGCATAAAAATCACCCGCTTGTGCCTGGAGCCAGCCTGTGACCGCATCTTTGAGCTCTTCGTCGTCATCAAACCGCTGTGACCCGAGCCATTTCTTCAAATGCATGAAGAGGTGATAATCACTTGGCGCCAGGTCTGGGCTGTAAGGTGGATGGTTGATAACGTCCCACTTGAAGAACTCAAGAAGGGCCGTTGTTCTGCGAGCAGAGTGAGGACGGGCGTTATCGTGCAAAAAAACGATACCGGAAGTCAGCATACCACGGCGTTTGTTCTGTATAGCCCGTCGTAACTTTTTTATTGTTTCACAGTACACGTCTTGATTAATGGTCGTACCACGTTCCATGAATTCAACCAACAACACCCCTTTGGCATCCCAAAACACCGTTGCCATCAGTTTTCTGGCAGAAAAATCTTGCGAGGCTTTTCTTGGTTTGGTAGGCGAATTTGAATGTGCCCACATCTTTGATTGTTCTTTTGTCTCAGGGTTCACGTACTTAATCCAGGTTTCGTCACCGGTCACGATTCTGTTTAACAATGGTTCTCCTTCGTCCTCATAACGTGACAGAAAGTCTAATGCAGAGGCCATTCTTTGAGTTTTGTGGTGGTCGGTAAGAATTTTGGGCACCCATCGTGCACAGAACTTACGGTAACCCAACCTTGCTGTCACTATCTCATACAAGAGAGTCTTAGAAATCTGTGGAAAACCAGTAGACAACTCCGACATTGAGAAACGTCGATTTTCATGAACTTTTGCATCAACTGTCTGAACGAGTTCGTCAGTCACCAATGATGGTCTACCACTCCTCTCTTCATCATGAACGTTTTCTCGTCCACTTTTAAATAAACGTACCCATTCACGGACAACTCCTTCACTCATAACTCTTGGTCCGTACACGGCACAAAGCTCACGATGAATAGCTGCTGCAGAATATCCTTTGGCTGTAAAAAACCTAATGACAGCATGCACTTCACATTTGGCGGGGTTTTCTATTGCAGCACACATTTCAAACTGCCACAAAAACTAAACTAGCGCAGGTACGATGTTCACTCGACCACGGCTTGATGCCGACTGACCTGTTGAGTGCGTGAACGCACAGATGGCGTCGCTACTCCCCCCACAACCCGCACTGTGACCAATCGGAGGTTACTTTCTGAACCGCCCTCGTATATTGTTACACTGTTGACTTTTCAACAATCATGCATGAATAAGGAGCCTATCAGAGAAGGAAATCTGAAGTCAAAAGGTGCTCTTTACTGTCAACTGAAGTATAATGGCCAGGTGTAGTTCTGCAGGTTGGAAGCTTGTATGGAGCACATTGTGACACATTGCAATATTTACTTCCTCGTACATCTCTGCTGAGGAGAAAGATCTTGTGTCATTGGGAGAATAATTACAAAAAGTTATTTGTGAACCTCACCCAACCATCAAAAGGAAAGATCTTGCATTTACTTGGCTAAGGGATGACCATTGGAGAACTACATATGGCTCAACTTCGTTTGGACAACCAGAGTGCAGCAATTGGGTTGCACTGTACATGTGCATCTCACTTTTTTTCATCATACTCTGATATGACTGCAGACTTGTTTCTAGTTACAGATTTGCCATCCAGTTTATGTGATGGTGGGACTAAGGTGAATGTATTTGCAGTTTAGTGTGATATCTAAATTTATAGGGAAAAGGTGTTCTAGTAGGTCTATCATATAAAATGTGTTGTATTAATTTCATACATCTATTTGTGTTGTCCTGTCAGAGTTTGCAGAGTTTGTTCTCTCTCTCAAAAGAGCTCATTACTGATGACAGGCTGTTAATCCCTAATCTTCTGTCATTTTCAGACCTAACATTTGTTTTTTATGGTAACTTCACTACTTGGAGTATATAGGAGCTGTATGAAATAGTCTAATCACTGTTGGTATATTTCCAGGTTCTGAAGCAAAATTTGGGAATTGGAGGAGTGATATCTCTGTTGTGGTTTCAACGATGTTTACCAGCATATGTGTGCAAGTACTTTGAAATGTGTCTGATGATAACAGCTGATCATGGACCAGCAGTTTCTGGTGCTCACAACACCATTGTCTGTGCTCGTGCTGGTAAAGATTTGGTATCTTCTGTTGTTTCTGGACTCTTGACCATTGTAAGTATAGTATTTTTTTCTTTTATTCTCTTACATTTTATTGATTACATTATCTAGAATATTAATATTATTGGTTACATTGAGGTTGCCATTTACTCATTCACTTACACAGTTGCAAATACTTTTCTCATTAGATATAGTATACTACGTGTGGAAATTTCAAGGGTGTTGAGAGATTGTTAATATGTAGTCAGTGATAAACTATATTTTATATCATTAACTGTCTCTAATATATGAATTACATCTACATACATACTGCACAAGCCACTGTACAGTGCGTGGTGGAGGGTACAGTGTACTGCTACTAGTCATTTCTATCCCTATTCCACTTGCAAATAAGGCAGGGGAAAAACAACTACCTAAAAGCTTCCATATTGGCTTCCGTCCAGGGATTCCCATTTGAGTTCACAAAGCATCTTCATAATCCTTGCATAATGATTGAACGTACCAGTAACAAATCTAGTAGCATTCCTCTGAATTTTTTCAATCTGGTAGGGATCCTAGTACTCAAGAATGGGTCGCACTAGTGTTCTATATGCTGTCTCCTTTATGGATTAGCTACACTTTGCCCAAATTCTCCCAATAAAATGAATTCAAGCATTTGCCTTCCCTACTACCAACCTGGCATACTCCCTCCATTTCATATCACTTTACAACATTATCCCTAGTTGTTTAATCAGTGTGACAGTACCAAGCAGCACCCTACTAATGCTGTATTCGAACATTATGAATTTATTTTTCTGCCTCATCCTCATTAACTTGTATTTTTTCTACATTTAGAGCAAGCTGCCATTCATCACACCAACTAGAAATTCTGTCAGAGTCATCTTGTATACTCCTACAGTCACACAGTAATGACACCTCCACATACAAGTAGAGGACAAGATACAGGGTTCTGTTACTTAAAAAGTCTTCAAGCCGCTCACATGTCTTGGAACCTTGGACCTTCAGCAGTCTGCAATGGGGCATCATGTCAACACTTTCCATAAATCTGGGAGTATGGAACCTGCTTGTTGCCCTAAATCCATGGTTTGTAGGATATCATGTGAAAAAAGGGCAAGCTGAGTTTCACATGAGCAATAATTTTTAAATCTGTGTGGGTCTGTGGACAGAGGCTTTTCTGCCTTGAGGAAATTCACTGTATGCAAACTGAGATTGTGTTAAAGAATTCTGCAGCAAACTGGTGTTAAGGGTATTGGTCTGTAATTATGAGGGTCCGTTCTTTTACCTTTCTTATATGCAGGAGTCACCTGCCTTTTTTCGGACTCGCTTGGCACTTTTCTCTGTGTGAGAGATTTGCAATAGCTTAGAGCTAAGTAAGGGGCCAGTGCTGCAGAGTATTATCTATACTCTGCTCCAGCTGCCCTGAAGAATGTGGAAAATAAAGCAGGATGACTGTGCAACCGTCCTGTACATTGACCCCTGGTCTGATGAGTGACTGGCATGTTGATACATTTTCTCAGACCTGTCATTGTAGCTATCCTTGGCAGCAAATATTGCAAGATGGAGGGGAAAGTGGGTCAATCCCATTCCTGACATGTAAACAAATGAGTGACTTAGTATCCACACACAAGAAAAAATCAAAACATGCGCAGTGCACCATCAGTGAAAATTTTGATGCTTCACAAAATTGAAGGAACGTAGCCATCATCACTGAATTTTTATTCTGTGAACTGTGTGAGCTTGAGAAAATTCTTAACAGGCTCCAATTCTTGGTTTCTTGATGTTTCTTCCACAAATTTATTAAAAAAAAAGTCTGCAGCAGAAGGAATCTTATTGACTTCGCAAGACATTTGTGTTTAGAGTCTTGTGTAATGACAAGTATTTGTTTTCCTCCATTTACCTCCATTACTCTGCAGTTATATATCAAGGTCTGTCATGAGTAAAATATTTTCACAACAGTCAGTTTTGGGTGGGGTTGTTTCTGCTGGCAATCAAAAATGAATGTCTTATAAATGTTAAGTTGTGGAAGATTTCTCTTTCAGTAGACATTAAGTTTTGCAAAAATTTGCACTATTTCATGCATATTTAATTTGGTTCATGTTGGTTTTGTTAAATTTTAACATTTGCAATCGATTCCTTTGATTCTAAAATGTTAGTTCATATAACTCAAAAATTTTGTAGATGTTTAGTTTTGCAGTTTTGGCCCTCAGTTCCATTATGGAAACCAGGCTGGGATCGTTCTGACTCCCAACAGCTTTTGGAGCGAAGCCTGTACCAGCTTTTTGGGTAAGACTCTAGACCACGTGGTCAAGTGCCACCTGATCTGGCTCCTCAAATCCTGAGGTCATCTGTGCTGCTCCCAGTGCAGTTTCAGGCACTGCTGTTCTGCCAATAACAACTTAATTCATCTACATCTACATCTACATCTATACTCCGCGAGCCACCTTACGGTGTGTGGCGGAGGGTACTTATTGTACCACTATCTGATCCCCCCTTCCCTGTTCCATTCACGAATTGTGCGTGGGAAGAACGACTGCTTGTAAGTCTCCGTATTTGCTCTAATTTCTCGGATCTTTTCGTTGTGATCATCACGCGAGATATATGTGGGCGGTAGTAATATGTTGCCCATCTCTTCCCGGAATGTGCTCTCTCGTAATTTCGATAATAAACCTCTCCGTATTGCGTAACGCCTTTCTTGAAGTGTCCGCCACTGGAGCTTGTTCAGCATCTCCGTAACGCTCTCGCGCTGACTAAATGTCCCCATGACGAATCGCGCTGCCTTTCACTGGATCATGTCTATCTCTTCTATTAATCCAACCTGGTAAGGGTCCCATACTGATGAGCAATACTCAAGAATCGGACGAACAAGCGTTTTGTAAGCTACTTCTTTCGTCGATGAGTCACATTTTCTTAGAATTCTTCCTGTGAATCTCAACCTGGCGCCTGCTTTTCCCACTATTTGTTTTATGTGATCATTCCACTTCAGATCGCTCCGGATAGTAACTCCTAAGTATTTTACGGTCGTTACCGCTTCCAATGATTTACCACCTATGGCATAATCGTACTGGAATGGATTTCTGCCCCTATGTATGCGCATTATATTACATTTATCTACGTTTAGGGAAAGCTGCCAGCTGTCGCACCATTCATTAATCCTCTGCAGGTCTTCCTGGAGTACGTACGAGTCTTCTGATGTTGCTACTTTCTTGTAGACAACCGTGTCATCTGCAAATAGCCTCACGGAGCTACCGATGTTGTCAACTAAGTCATTTATGTATATTGTAAACAATAAAGGTCCTATCACGCTTCCTTGCGGTACTCCCGAAATTACCTCTACATCTGCAGATTTTGAACCGTTAAGAATGACATGTTGTGTTCTTTCTTCTAGGAAATCCTGAATCCAATCACAAACCTGGTCCGATATTCCGTAAGCTCGTATTTTTTTCACTAAACGTAAGTGCGGAACCGTATCAAATGCCTTCCTGAAGTCCAGGAATACGGCATCAATCTGCTCGCCAGTGTCTACGGCACTGTGAATTTCTTGGACAAATAGGGCGAGCTGAGTTTCACATGATCTCTGTTTGCGGAATCCATGTTGGTTATGATGAAGGAGATTTGTATTATCTAAGAACGTCATAATACGAGAACATAAAACATGTTCCGTTATTCTACAACAGATTGACGTAAGCGAAATAGGCCTATAATTATTCGCATCTGATTTATGACCCTTCTTGAAAATGGGAACGACCTGCGCTTTCTTCCAGTCGCTAGGTACTTTACGTTCTTCCAGAGATCTACGATAAATTGTTGATAGAAAGGGGGCAAGTTCTTTAGCATAATCACTGTAGAATCTTACGGGTATCTCGCCTGGTCCGGATGCTTTTCCGCTACTAAGTGATAGCAGTTGTTTTTCAATTCCGATATCGTTTATTTCAATATTTTCCATTTTGGCGTCCGTGCGACGGCTGAAGTGAGGGACCGTGTTACGATTTTCCGCAGTGAAACAGTTTCGGAACACTGAATTCAGTATTTCTGCCTTTCTTCGGTCGTCCTCTGTTTCGGTGCCATCGTGGTCAACGAGTGACTGAATAGGGGATTTAGATCCGCTTACCGATTTTACATATGACCAAAACTTTTTAGGGTTCTTGTTTAGATTGTTTGCCAATGTTTTATGTTCGAATTCGTTGAATGCTTCTCTCATTGCTCTCTTTACGCTCTTTCTCGCTTCGTTCAGCTTTTCCTTATCAGCTATGATTCGACTACTCTTAAACCTATGATGAAGCTTTCTTTGTTTCCGTAGTACCTTTCGTACATGATTGTTATACCACGGTGGATCTTTCCCCTCGCTTTGGACCTTAGTCGGTACGAACTTATCTAAGGCGTACTGGATGATGTTTCTGAATTTTTTCCATTTTTGTTCCACATCCTCTTCCTCAGAAATGAACGTTTGATGGTGGTCACTCAGATATTCTGCGATTTGTGCCCTATCACTCTTGTTAAGCAAATATATTTTCCTTCCTTTCTTGGCATTTCTTATTACACTTGTAGTCATTGATGCAACCACTGACTTATGATCACTGATACCCTCTTCTACATTCACGGAGTCGAAAAGTTCCGGTCCATTTGTTGCTATGAGGTCTAAAACGTTAGCTTCACGAGTTGGTTCTCTAACTATCTGCTCGAAGTAATTCTCGGACAAGGCAGTCAGGATAATGTCACAAGAGTCTCTGTCCCTGGCTCCAGTTCTGATTGTGTGACTATCCCATTCTATACCTGGTAGATTGAAGTCTCCCCCTATTGCAATAGTATGATCACGAAACTTCTTCACGACGTTCTGCAGGTTCTCTCTGAGGCGCTCAACTACTACGGTTGCTGATGCAGGTGGTCTATAGAAGCATCCGACTATCATATCTGACCCACCTTTGATACTTAACTTAACCCAGATTATTTCACATTCGCATTCGCTAATAACTTCACTGGATATTATTGAATTCTTTACTGCTATAAATACTCCTCCACCATTGGCGTTTATCCTATCCTTGCAGTATATATTCCATTCTGTGTCTAGGATTTCGTTACTGTTCACTTCCGGTTTTAACCAACTTTCCGTTCCTAATACTATATGCGCACTATTTCCTTCAATAAGCGATACTAATTCAGGAACCTTGCCCTGGATACTCCTGCAGTTTACCAATATTACGTTAACTTTTCCTGTTTTTGGTCTCTGAGGACGGACGTTCTTTATCAACGATGCTGATGTTCTCTCTGGTAAGCCGTCAGGTATTTTATCGTTTCGCCCAAGGGGGGGTCCCTCTAACCTAAAAAACCCCCGTGTGCACGCCACATGTACTCTGCTACCCTAGTAGCTGCTTCCGGTGTGTAGTGCACGCCTGACCTGTCTAGGGGGGCCCTACAGTTCTCCACCCAATAACGGAGGTCGATGAATTTGCAACCATTATAGTCGCAGAGTCGTCTGAGCCTCTGGTTTAGACCCTCCACACGGCTCCAAACCAGAGGACCGCGATCGACTCTGGGCACTATGCTGCAGATATTAAGCTCAGCTTGCACTCCGCGTGCGATGCTGGTTGTCTTCACCAAATCAGCCAGCCGCCGGAAGGAACCAAGGATGGCCTCAGAACCCAAGCGGCAGGCGTCATTCGTTCCGACATGTGCTACTATCTGCAGCCGGTCACACCCAATGCGTTCAATAGCTGCCGGAAGGGCCTCCTCCACATTACGGACGAGACCCCCCGGCAAGCACACCGAGTGCACACTGGCATTCTTCCCCGACCTACCCGCTATTTTCCTGAGGGGCTCCATAACCCGCCTAACGTTGGAGCTCCCTATAACTAATAGGCCCGCCCTCTGTGACTGTCGGGACCTTGCCGGAGAATCGGCCACTGGCCCAACAGGCGAGGCATCCTGTGGTGGCTCGGAAACGATGTCATCACCACTAGGAAGCACCCCGTACCTGTTGGAAAGGGGTAAGGCAGCTGCCACGCGGCCAGATCCCACCTTCGCCTTTCGGCCAGGCAGGCGCGAGCCCACCACTGTCCGCCATTCACCCTGGAGTGATGGCTGACCGGTAAGATGCTCACTGCCGGAAGACGCAGCGACATCAGGGGTTCCATGTGATTCCAAGGCCACCAAAGTAGGCATAGGTCTCACCACAGTTGCCCCAACGCCACTACGAGCCGACGCCTGCACCTCGAGCTCGATGAGCCTAACAGACAAAGCCTCCACCTGCCCCCGAAGAGTGGCCAATTCTCCTTGCGTCCGCTCACAACAACCACAGTCCCTACACATGACTATGTTTACCCTACTCTATACGGTGACAAATTCCCAAGATAATCTTCTGATGAGCTACTCTGATAATCAAGAAACACTCACTGAAATACGAGACGCGAAAACTACGCTAGGTTTTCCCAGAAAAACTATTTAAAAGCTAAGCACAGCAAATAAGTACAAAATAAATTTCTCTCCTAACGATCAAGAACTGTTAGTTTCTATGCAGAGCAGATAAACACAAATAGAATCCCTTCCTTAGTGGAAGGTCGTAAACAAAATGCAAAATAAACGCTTTATACAAACAGTACTTGCTGCTGCTGGTGCTCTCGCTCTGGCTGTCACAAGACAGCACTACAGGGTTCCTTCTTACACCAAAACCATTTGATTGGTGTGTTTTTGACCTTGAAAAATCATACACCACCACTTGGAGGTACATCATCCTTCACCGATTTCATCAATGGGGACTATGTGGATGTTTGCCACTTCTTATTCAATCCTTCTTCGAGGACCAGTGCTTTTGCTATTATGTTGGTGATGCCTTGTCCGACTGCTATGTTCCTGAGAATGGGTTCCCTCAAAGTAGTGTATTCACTGTCACCTTGTTTGCAGTTAGTCTCAATGACACCTTGTCCACAGGCAGGAGCCCTGTTAAATGTTATTTGTTTATGGATGACTTCACAATCTTCTACTCTTCCTCCTATCTTACAACAAAAATGGGTCAACTACAGATGACCATCAGGAAGCTTGGGCCAATGAAACTGGTTTTAGGTTCTCACCAAGGAGACTAGGTGTGTCAGTTTTAACTGAACTCAACAAAGTTGTAACCAACTAGAGCCCACAGTGGAGACAATATTTTTCATTTTAAGAACACCGTGCCCTTTTTGGCCTTCTATTTGACTTGAAATTAACCTGACATCCGCACCTCAAAGACCTTAAACAAAGGGCTTGAAATCATTGAATATTCGGAAATGCCTAGCAGAAAGGTGAGGGGAGTTGACAGGTCTCACCTCCTACAGTTTTATAGGGCATTTGTTACATCTCAGATTATGGCAGTGTGGTTTATGGATTGGCCCATATTTCTTCCTTCAAGATGTTATATGCTGTCCACTATGAGGATATTCAGATATCAACTGGAGCAGGCCAGTTCAGAGTGTGTGCAGAGTCAGGTGAACCACAACTCTGGATTCAGCAGTGCCTCCTTCTGGCTCAACAGCCTCTGGAAATGTCAGCATTGCCTCAGTCATTGGCATTTAGTGCAGCAATGTACCCCAACTTTGAGCAGCTATTTAGCAATTGCACATCCCCACACAACCAAGTCATCCAGGGTACATGCTACTGACTCACTGACAATTATTACTATTTCAGACCTCCAAATGCATAACCAGGGATGGAACAAATTGCCGCCTAGGTGTCTTCAGAGTCCCAAAGTTCCCCCTGCGGGTCCGGGGTAAGAATAGGCCCGAGGTATTCCTGCCTGTTGTAAGAGGCGACTAAAAGGAGTTTCAACCGTTTCGGCCTTCCATGTGATGGTCCCCCTTGGGGTTTGACCTCCATTTTTCAAAATTCTACAGAAGTACGAGCCTTTTGGGGAAGGACGCCTTACGTGGTGTATCACTGGTCCTCCGTGCACTAAGACCTTGGCACTCAGCATTGTAACGGCGTTGTAACCATACCCACTATTCCTCAAATTGGGCCTAAACGCCTGATGGGTTGTACAAGCTACGCCCATAGTGCGGCCCCATGTGCACCTACGATCATGATGGACTTTCCATGGCACCCGAAATCCAGCACGGTAGCCAGCCCGTTGTGGTGGGGTCGTCATGTACCCTCTAGGTTGTAGCCCCCTGACAACACAGGGATCGTACTGCCGATACCTGAGCTGCACCCTCCCCACGTCGGCCAAGGAGTAGATGCCTGTCTCCTTGGGGCATCAGGACTCCCGGCAACGGTCATCCTGCCAGGTGGCCCTTGCTGAGGCTGGGTGGCGCCCGTGGGGAGAGCCCCTGGTCGGAGTGGGTGGTATCGGGGCGGAGGTTTCGCAGATGAAACGTCAACATGTATCATGTCACTCTGCAGCCGAGTCTTTTAAAAAGAAAGGTACTGTCTCTGGTTCTGGTTTTCCTGCCCTTTCCCCCTTGGCCACTCCTTGGGAGGAAGGACAGGCCCGCCGGCTTGGGGCAAAGTACTTCCCCCGCTATTTGGTCTGTTCTCGGACCGATGGGGGGCCATTCGAAACCTCCAAGCCCATGTTCTTTGTTCAGCACATCGAGGACATCTTCGGGGAAATCGAGGCTCTCAGTAAAATGCGTTCGGGGTCCATTCTTATAAAGACCACCTCCGCCACACAGTCGGCGGTGCTCCAGGCGTGCGACCGACTAGGGGACATCCCAGTGTCCATTGTCCCGCATCTGGCACTGAATAGGACGCAGGGGGTTATTTTTCATCGGGCCCTCCTGCTGCAATCTGATGAGGAGCTCAGGGCCAACCTGGAGCGCTGAGGCGTGCATTTCGTCTGGCGAGTCCAGCGCGGCCCCAAAGACTGTCACATCGACACCGGGGCCTTTATCCTCGCCTTCGAGGGGGACGTTCTCCCGGAGAATGTAAAGGTGATGTGCTACCGGTGCGACGTGCGACCTTACGTCCCGCCTCCTATGCGCTGCTTTCGGTGTTTGCACTTTGGGCACATGTCGTCACGGTGTGAGGCTGAGCCCCTTTGTGGCGATTCTGGACGTCCTCTTCGTGAGGAACATACATGCACCCCACCACCTCGGTGCGTTAATTGTCCTGGCATCCACTCGCCTAGATCTTTAGACTGCCCCGCGTATCAGAAGGAGAAGAAGATTCAAGAACTCAAAACTTTGGATCGTCTCTCTTATTCTGAGGCCAGGAAGAAGTATGACCGCCTCCATCCCGTGACGTTGACAACTTCGTTTGCCTCAGTCGTGTCTACTCCTTCCACAGTATCCTCACCCCTATCCTGTCCCCCCTCCACCTCCTTCCCCCATCCGGGGTCTATGCCTCCACCTCCCAAATCCCTCCCTTCCAAATCCTCCTCCTCCGCGGCCCCCGCCCCCTCTTCTCAGGCGTCCATCGGGGAAACGTTCCGGACCCCGGCTTCCGAGGTCTGGCGTTCCAAAACGGACCCCGCGCGTGAGGACCTTCTTCGGGTCCAGCCCACCATCCCTGTGCCTCCTCGGACTTCCAAGAAGGCCTCCAAGAAGAAGTCTCTATCCCCCTCTCCACCCCGGCACGTTTCGTCTGATGCTCCATCCGTGAGTCGCTGCTCCCGGCCGTCTTCAGTTTCGCCGGGACGCTCTGCTGCCAGGCGCTCAGCTGACCTCTCGTCGGCAAATGATGCTGCCCCTCCTACGCAACCCGGGACAGCGGTCGCAGCTGGCGATGACTCGATGGAACAGGATCCGCCTCCCGCTGGTTGTAGCGTTGTTCCCTCGAAACCTGGCCCTCCGCGGCCGTCGAGGTGACCAGCTCTTCCCCCGTCTCGTTCCCCCCTTTTTTCTGACTAGCGATGGCCTTGTTACATTGGAACATAAGAGGTATTCGATCTAATCGGGAGGAATTACAACTGCTCCTCCGCCTGTACTGTCCGCTCGTCCTTGGTCTCCAGGAAACCAAGTTGCACCAAACTGACCGTATTGCCTTTACCCACTATACCTCGGAGCGATATGACCTCACCCCTGTGGACGGTATTCCAGCTAATGGTGGGGTCATGTTTCGGGACGATGTCTATTACCATCCCATCCCATCCCATTGACCACCCCACTCCAAGCAATAGCTGTCCGTATTACTCTTTCTGCCTTTACTTTTTCCATTTGTACCGTCTACACTCCATCGTCATCCGCAGTTAGTCGGGCTGACATGATGCACCTGATTGTTCAGCTTCCTCCGCCGTTTTTATTGTTTGGCGACTTCAATGCCCATCATCCCCTTTGGGGCTCTCCTGCATCCTGTCAAAGAGGCTCCCTCTTGGCGGATGTCTTCAACCATCTCAATCTTGTCTGCCTCAATACTGGCGCCCCGACTTTCCTCTCGGACTCTACTCATACCTACTCCCACTTGGACCTTTCGATCTGTTCTACCACTCTTGCCCGTCGGTTCGAGTGGTATGTCCTTTCTGACACCTATTTGAGCGACCACTTCCTCTGTGTCGTTCGTCTCCTGCACCACACTCCATCCCCACGTCCTTCGAGCTGGAACATACCGAAAGCTGACTGGGGACTTTACTCCTCCCTGGCGACCTTTCCGGACCACGATTTTCTCAGTTGTGACAGTCAGGTCGAATACCTCACAGCTGTTATCATCAATGCTGCCGAACGTTCCATTCCTCATACTACCTGTTCTTCACGTTGCGTTTCCGTCCCCTGGTGGAATGAGGCTTGTAGAGACGCTATCCGTGCTCGACGACGTGCCTTACGCACCTTTCGCCGCCATCCTACGTTGGCGAATTGTATTGGATACAAACGACTTCGAGTGCAATGCCGTAGAGTCATCAAAGACAGCAAAAAAGCTTGTTGGGCCTCTTTCACCAGCTCCTTTAACAGTTTTACTCCCTGTTCTGTCGTTTGGGGTGGCCTGCGCCGGCTGTCAGGCATTAAGGCCCACTCCTCGGTACCTGGCCTGACCTCAGGTAATGAGGTCCTTGTTGATCCTGTGGCTGTCTCCAATGCCTTCGGCCGCTTTTTCGCGGAGGTTTCAAGCTCCGCCCATTACCACCCTGCCTTCCTTCCCAGGAAAGAGGCAGAAGAGGCTCGGCGACCTTCCTTCCACTCGCTGAATCTGGAAACTTATAATGCCCCCTTTACTATGCGGGAACTCGAATGTGCGCTTGCACTGTCCCGGTCCTCTGCTCCGGGGCCAGATGCTGGCACACCTTTCTCCGGCGGGCAAAAGCTTCCTTCTTCATACCTACAATCGTGTCTGGACCGAAGGTCAGGTCCCCATGCGTTGGTGTGACGCCGTCGTTGTTCCTATACCCAAACCTGGGAAGGATAGACACCTTCCTTCTAGTTACCGCCCCATTTCTCTTACAAGCTGTGTCTGTAAGGTGATGGAGCGCATGGTTAACGCTCGGTTAGTCTGGATTCTTGAATCTCGACGGCTACTTACCAATGTTCAATGCGGCTTTCGTCACCGCCGCTCCGCTGTTGACCACCTTGTGACCTTGTCAACATTCATCATGAACAACTTTTTGCGAAAGCGCCAAATGGTAGCCGTGTTCTTCGATTTGGAGAAGGCTTATGATACCTGTTGGAGAGGAGGTATCCTCCGCACTATGCACAGGTGGGGTCTACGCGGTCGCCTGCCCCTTTTTATTGATTCCTTTTTAACAGATCGAAAGTTTAGGGTACGTGTGGGTTCCGTATTGTCCGACGTCTTCCTCCAGGAGAATGGAGTGCCTCAGGGCTCCGTCTTGAGCGTAGCCCTTTTTGCCATCGCGATCAATCCAATTATGGATTGCATTCCCCCTAATGTCTCAGGCTCTCTCTTTGTCGATGACTTCGCGATCTACTGCAGTGCCCAGAGAACATGCCTCATGGAGCGTGGGAAATGGCTTCCGGTTCTCTGAAGAGAAGACGGTTTGTATCAAGTTTTGGCGATATAAAGCGTTCCTTCCGTTGTTCTCCCATTCGTGGAAACAACTAAGTTTCTAGGGCTCACATTGGACAGAAAACTTTGTTGGTCTCCGCATGTCTCTTATTTGGCGGCCCGTTGTACACATTCCCTTAATGTCCTCAGAGTTCTTAGTGGTTCATCTTGGGGAGCGGATCGCACTGTCCTGCTTCGCTTGTATTGGTCCATAGTCCGATCGAAGCCGGATTATGGGAGCTTCGTCTACTCGTCTGCTCGGCCATCCCTCTTACGCTGTCTCAACTCCATCCACCATTTGGGGTTACGTCTTGCGACCGGAGCCTTCTACACTAGTCCCGTCGAGAGTCTTTATGCTGAAGCTGCCGAATTACCATTGACCTACCGGCGCGACGTACTGCTGTGTCGGTATGCCTGCCGGCTGTTGTCAATGCCCGACCACCCCTCTTATCAGTCCTTCTTCGCCGATTCTCTCCACTGTCAGTACTGGTTGTATGTGTCTGCCCTGCTGCCCCCTGGAGTCCGCTTCCGTCGCCTGCTTCGACAATTGGATTTTGCCCTCCTTACCACCTTCAGAGAGGGTGAGAGCCCGACACCACCTTGGCTCCAGGCTCCGGTTCATATTTATCTCGACCTCAGAGGAGGGTACTCCGGCTGCAGTGTATTGCTCACGGTTTGTCGAACTTCGTGCGCGACTTGCCAGTCACACCTTTATTTACACCGATGGCTCCAAAACTGACGATGGTGTCGGCTGTGCCTTTGTCGTCGGGGCCGTCGCCTTTAAATACCGGCTCCTCGGCCAATGTACCAGCTTTATGGCTGAGCTTTTTGCTCTCCATCAGGCTGTTCAGTATGCCCGCCGCCACCGCCATTCATCGTATGTACTCTGCTCTGATTCACTCAATGCTCTTCAGAGCCTTGGAGCTCCCTATCCGGTCCATCCCTTGGTGCAACAGATCCAGCAGTCCCTCCATTCTTTCGCTGATGATGGCTCTCCTGTCAGCTTTCTGTGGGTTCCCGGACATGTAGGAGTGCCTGGGAATGAGGCTGCTGATGCTGCAGCCAAGGCTGCAGTCGTCCTGCCTCAGCCAGCCTCCCATTGTGTCCAGTCATCTGACGTTAGTGGGGTTGTTTGTAAGAGGCTTGTGTCGTTGTGGTGGGATACTTGGTCATCCCTTCAAGGAAACAAGCTCCGGGCAGTAAAACCGTTCCCAACTGCTTGGACAACCTCCTCCCGACCATGTCGGCGAGAAGAGGTCCTTCTGACCAGGTTGTGGATTGGGCATTGCCGGTTTAGTCACCGCTACCTGCTCTCCGGTGACCCAGCCCCGCAGTGCCCTTGTGGTCAAGCATTAACAGTGCGCCATGTTTTATTGTCGTGTCCCCGCTTTAGTCAATCTCGTGTTGTCCTGTCCCTGCCATCTACTTTACAGGATATTTTAGCTGATGACGCTCGAGCAGCTGCTCGTGTTCTTCGTTTTATAACTTTGACTGGCTTGTCCAAAGACATCTAACTCTTTTACTTATTTTATCTGCATCTTTGTAAGGACTTTCTGGTGTCCCCCCTCCCCTTGAGTTTTACTAGATTCTATGTGCTCTAACAATTGTGACTGGGCGCTAATGACCTCAGTAGTTGAGCGCCCTTAAACCCCACAAAAAAAAAAAAAAAAAAGAGAGAGAGAGAGAGAGAGAGAGAGAGAGAGAGTCCCAAAGTGACTCCAGAATATGTTTTTGCAACTCTGTTTTCTTTTTAAGTATTACCACAGTGTTTTCATTGTTTACACATTTGGATCCCAGCTAGGAAATGCTCTCAGTTGTTCAGCGGTTTTTCCTACATGATTTTCCATGTACACCTTCTGGAACAATTTACAAATTATGATGCAGATTTATATGGTGTTAGGATGCCACTGGAATGGATTCAAAGATATTATAGTGCAAGGTTTGTCATCTGTTATGATTCACTCAGTGCACTACAAGCAGTCCATCAAATGTACATGGTAGACCAGTTGAGTCAGCCCATCCATGACTCTGTACAGTTGCTCCAACACCATGACAAGGAAGTGAACTTTTCCTGGGCTCGTGGACTCATTGGGACGCAGGGAAATGATATAGCTGACAAAGCAGCTAAAGAAGATTGTTGGGATGGTGTTGTACATTGATGTGGCATCCCGTTGCGTGCTGTCATCGCATTATCTGACAGACAAAACATGCCTCAGTGGGAAACTGAATGGTTGGAGATGACAGAAAACAAACTACGGTCACTCAAATCAACCACACAGATGTGGCAGACTTCATACCAACCTCACCAGTGGCAGGAAGTGCTGCTCACCAGATTGCACATAGGTCATTGCCCTCCAACTCACATTTTTTCCTCCTCCAGTAGGAGGATCCATCACTCTGTAAAGTTTGTGGTATGTAACTCTCAGTTCATCATGTTTTGGCTATGTGTGTCTTATATTCTTACATCATGGCAGCCCTCGATTTGGCTGGAGATCTGCCCACCATCCTCGCTGACACTGACACCAGTGTTACACCGATTCTGAAATAATAATTATAATAATTGTATGAAAACATCTCTCTTTACTTTATGAGTACTAAAGTTCATCAAATTCAGGCGAAAAATTGTTGCTTTGAAGGGTTAACACTGCGTACAATTTTATTGTTTCTTGATTTTGTAAGAAACACACTGCTCAACAATGCCTTGACCATGCGTGTATCAACAGTTACATTTATTCCCATTTCATACTACAGTTTGCCATTCCCGGACTGCTTTTCTGAATTAGCCTTTCACATTATGACTGTCCATGGTAGCTTTATATACCTGTTCTAAATATTTATGTTCTGCCATCAGAAGGCACTGACTGAGAATGACAATACTATTTTGTACGCTAATGTAATATGTAATTATACATACCTTCTGTGAATAAACCGTATCATTACTCACTGTTACTCCCCCATTTCACAAAATACATACAGATTCATAATCCATCACCTTGACAAACTGTTTAAGTAATTGTAGTGCGACACAACTACACATGACCACTCCGCATGAAACCCAAACGATAACTCTGCCCTCCCATTCTGGTGTGTGACCAGTAGCACTCGAGCATTGTTGAATGTAAGATAGGAAGACAATGCCCTTGCAAGACAAAGGCACGCTCAGCTTTGAAAGTTCCTGAGAACCAGCGGTGCATAACGGGTATGGTTTACCACATCGTACCACTTTCAGCAGCAGAACCCCTTAAAAGTTCAGCTGCTGAGGTATCAGGACAAGAAATTACAGGTGTTCACGTACCTGTAGAAGAATATTTCTTTCAAACAATAATTGCTAATTTTCAATAATCTTATTGAGAATATTTCCATTGTAGTTGTGTTGGTTGCTACCTACATTATGTTGTTGACTTACTTTTGCACAGTATTGCATAATATAAAAGTAGGTTTTCAGAAATCATTTTGAACAAGTTCATTAATTACCAATTTATTCATTTTTGCCTGTGTCTTGTTCTCCTCAACTATTATGCTGGCATTTCAGTTCAAAAATTTTAAATTCATGGTTGTCTTAATTGGATTAGATGTACTTATTATAATTTACTGGCGTCAACAGTCACCTGTTGATGTCAAGTGACCAAGATGGGCATTAAGTGACTATTTGAGTTGCTGCATTCGTAACATAATACTGTTTCTGATTATGACTCATAAGAGTCAAAACTGGCAAACTATTGTAAATCCATCCATTGTTTTCAAGACAATCATGAATAAAAAAGGAATTTCCAAAGTAGACCATGGACTTAAATCTGACAATGTGAAATCTCATTGAATTCAAGTTGAGGCATGAAAAGTATGTGGTAGATGATTTGTTGTACATTTTTTACCACATAATGTGTTCACTCTAAAATTTCATAAACAGATCAAGACACAGTAACAAGAAATGGTAATGTGCAAATGAGGAAGAAAATACATGTAACGCCCCCTGCGGGATCGGGGGTTAGAATAGGCCCGCGGTATTCCTGCCTGTCGTAAAAGGCGACTAAAAGGAGTCTCACTTGTTTCGGCATTATGTGATAGTCCCCTCTCGGGTTTGACCTCCATCTTTCTAAATTCTTCCGAAGAGCGAGCCAATTGGGGAAGGGCGCCTTACATGGTGCACTGTATCCGTCGTGCATTGAGACCTTTAGCCGGCTTTTTCGTCGTTGCAATGGTGTCCCGCTCGTTTTCCATCTCTTGGGCGAGGATACGTCCCTGGGTGCGATTCCCACGCTGCACTATGCAGTGTTTCTTTTAACTGTGACGACGACCTTGGACAGTTTTGCACCTAAGATCCAGCATGGTAGCCAGTCCGTTGTGGTGGGCCCGCCATGTACCCTCTTGGTTGTAGCCCCCTGACAACACAGGGATCGCTCTACTGATGCCTGCGCCGTTAACTCCCCACGTATGCCAAGGAGTAGATGCCCATCTCCCTGGGGCATCAGGACTCCCGGCAATGGCCGTCCTGCCAGGTGGCTATTGCTGCGGCTGGGTGGCGCCGGTGCGGAGGGCCCTTGGTCGGAGTAGGTGGCATCAGGGCGGATGACCCGCAATGAAGCGTGGTACATCATCTCTCGCTGGTGGGCCTCCACCAGCAGTCTCTAAGCGATCGAGGTCTAACCTCAACGGGAAGAAATTTGATCAGAGATCGTTTCCCTCCCTAGCTACTCCATGGGAGGAACGTCTTGCTAAAGAAGGCAGTGGAGAATATTCACCCCGGTACCTCGTGTGTACGCGAGTTGATAGGGAATCGTTTATGTCAACAAAGCCCCAGTTTTTTGTGGAGCATTTAGAGGACAAGTTCGGGGAGGTGGAGGGCTTGTCCAAGATGGGCTCTGGTTCTGTGCTCATCCAAACGGCATCCTCTGCCCAGTCAAGGAGGTTGCTCAGTTGTGACAAGTTGGGGGATGTTTCAGTTAGCATCACGCCGCATAAGAGTCTCAACATGGTCCAGGGTATTATATTCCACAGGGATCTTCTTCTGCAGTCCGACGATGAATTACGCGCCAACCTCGAACGACGAGGTGTTCACTTCGTCCGGTGTGTCCATCGGGGTCCGAGGGATAATCAGGTAGCCACCGGTGCCTTCATCTTGGCCTTTGAGGGTGATGTATTACCCGAAAAGGTTAAGGTGATGGTTTACCGTAGTGATGTGAAGCCATATATCCCTCCTCCGATGCGGTGTTTTAAATGCTGGAAGTTCGGGCACATGTCATCTCGCTGTACTTCCAGCATCACGTGTCGGGATTGTGGACGTCCTTCGCATCCTGATACTCCATGTGCCCCGCCTCCTATCTGTGTTAACTGCGGAGAACACCATTCCCCCTTGCTCGCCGGACTGTAGGATCTTCCAGAAAGAAAGGAAGATAATGGAATATAAGACTCTGGACCGCCTGACCTACACCGAGGCAAGGCGGAAATATGGGCGGCTACATCCCGTGCCCATGACATCCACCTATGCCGCTGCTGCAACAGCGGTCCGATCCTCTCCTGTGACGTCACGTACTGTTGCCTCTCAGCTATGTCACAATCAACCGGCCCCCTTGGTTGTGGGGGGCACTTCCCCCTCTGTTGCTCCATCTACTCCAGGAGCAACGCCACCCCAACCATCGGGGACATTCGTCCCCCCTTCACAGCCGGAGAAGCGTGGGGCTTCTTCGGCTACTCTAGCCAGGAAGGGGTCCCTTGGGGCCCTCCCTTCCCAGGCTTCGCCCAGTGTCAAAGCGGACACCCGCAAAGTTTTGAAACAACAACCGGTCGCTGGTCATAGGGCTTCACGGTCGTCGTCCGTCCCTGAGACTGACCCAGTGGGGCCCTCCCAGCCAGACCCTCCAAAGGCACAGCGTGCGAAGCAGTTGAAGAAAAAGGCTCCCAAGCATCCTGACATTGCGGTGGCACCTGTCCCACCGCAACCTTCAAACTCTGCGTCTGAGGACGAGGTGGAGATCCTGGCGTCTGCTGAGGACCTCGATCTCGCCAGTCCCTCCGACGCCATGGAAAGCACTGGCACAGGTGCTCACTTGGAGGCAGCAGGTGACCCAGCGGCGTAATCTGCCTTCCCCGTCCCGTCACGCCTTTCCCAGCCATGGCCAATACCATCCTCCAGTGGAACTGCAGCGGTTTCTTCCACCATCTAGCTGAGCTCCGCCAACTTATCAGCCTTCACCCTTTCTTCTGCATTGCTCTCCAGGAAACTTGGTTTCCAGCAATGCGAACCCCCGCCCTCCGTGGCTATCGGGGTTATTATAAGAACCGAGCAGCTTATGAAAGGGTGTCTGGTGGCATCTGCATATATGTCCTTCACACTCTGCACAGCGAGTCTGTCCCTCTCCAGACGCCTTTAGAGGCTGTCGCTGTACGCGTGTGGACGCCACAGGCTGTTACCGTCTGCAGTCTTTACATTCCACCGGATGGTGATGTCTCGCAGCATGTCCTGGCTGCACTGGTCGCCCAATTGCCGCCACCTTTCTTGCTATTGGGCGACTTCAACGCCCATAACCCTCTGTGGGGTGGGTCAGTGGCAACAGGTCGAGGCGCCATCGTTGAGCATTTATTGTCGCAGCTCGATCTCTCGCTGTTAAATGATGGTGCCTTCACACACTTCAGTGTGGCGCATGGCACCTACTCCGCCATTGACCTTTCAATCTGTAGCCCTAGCCTCTTACCGTCTGTCCAATGGAGTGTGCATGACGACCTGTGTGGTAGTGACCACTTTCCGCTCTTTTTGTCACTACCACAGCCTCACTCTTCTGGGCGCCCTAGCAGATGGGCTATGAATAAGGCTGACTGGGACTTGTTCTCCTCCACTGCCGCTTTTGAGCCTCTCTCTACTGATGACATTGATGCGGTGGTTCAATCGGTCACCACCGGCATCGTTACTGCCGCCGAATCTGCCATTCCCCATTCCTCTGGGTCCCCTCGGCGGAAGGCTGTGCCTTGGTGGTCGCCTGAGATCGCTGAAGCGATTAAAGATCGCCGGCGGGCGCTCCAGCGTCATAAGCGACATCCCTCCATAGACCGCCTTATCGCCTTCAAACGGCTGCGTGCACGGGCCCGCCTCCTTATCCGCCAAGGCAAGAAGGAGTGCTGGGAGCGGTATGTGTCCACCATTGGCCTCCATGTCACTCCATCGCAGGACTGGGCCAAGATTCGACGCGTCTACGGCTATCGGCCACCTGTCAGCGTCCCTGCGCTCTCACTGAATGGAGCAGTTTGTACTGACTCTGACGTCATTGCGAATCGCTTAGCAGAGCATTTTGCTATGAGTTCCGCTTCTGCAAATTACCCCCAGGCCTTCCGCTCCATTAAAGAGCAGATGGAACGTCGGAGCCTTTCGTTTCGCACCAACCACCCAGAATCTTACAATGCTCCATTTAGTGAGTGGGAATTTCGCAGTGCCCTAGCTGCTTGCCCTGATACCACTCCTGGGCCAGATGGCATCCACTGTCAGATGCTGAAACACCTTTCAGTGGACTGCCAGCGGCGCCTTCTCGATCTTTACAACCGTCTTTGGGTCGAGGGGGAGTTTCCGTCGCAATGGCGGGAAGGCATTGTCATCCCCGTTTTGAAACCTGGAAAGAACCCTCTGGAGGTGGACAGCTACCGTCCCATTAGCCTCACCAACGTTCTTTGCAAGTTGCTTGAACGGATGGTGAGCCAGCGCTTGAATTGGGTACTGGAGTCTCGGGGCCTTCTGGCTCCGTCTCAGGGTGGGTTCCGTAAAGGCCGCTCCGCCACCGACAATCTGGTGAGCCTGGAGTCGGCCATCCGTACTGCCTTTGCCCGCCGTCAGCACCTGGTCGCTGTCTTTTTCGACAAGCGGAAGGCGTACGATACGACATGGCGTCATCACATCCTTTCTACGCTTCATGGATGGGGTCTTCGGGGCCCTCTGCCAATTTTTATCCGCAATTTCCTGTCGTATCGTACCTTCCGCGTGCAAGTCGCAGCCTCATATAGTTCCACCCATGTCCAGGAGAACGGTGTGCCACAGGGTTCTGTTTTAAGTGTCTGCCTGTTTTTAATAGCCATTAACGGGCTCGCTGCGGCCGTGGGGAATTCTGTCTCCGCTTCCCTGTATGCTGACGACTTCTGCCTTTACTACAGCTCTACTGGCATTGCAGCTGTTGAACGTCAGCTACAGGGCGCTATCCGTAAGGCGCAGTCCTGGGCTGTAGCGCATGGGTTTCAGTTTTCGGCAGCCAAGACCCGCGTTATGCATTTCTGCCGGCGCCGAACAGTCCATCCTGAGCCGCGGCTTTATCTTGCCGACGAACTCCTTGCTGTGGTGGAGACCTACAGGTTTTTGGGGGTGGTTTTCGATGCCCGGTTGACTTGGCTGCCTCATATCCGGCAGCTCAAACAGGCGTGTTGGCGGCATCTCAATGCACTGCGATGTTTGAGCCACACCCGCTGGGGCGCCGACCGCTATACCCTGTTACGGCTCTACCAGGCTTTAATCCAGTCCCGCCTGGATTATGGGAGCCTGGCTTATGGCTCAGCATCCCCATCTGCGTTACGGGTGCTGGACCCAATTCTCCACAGCGGGATACGCCTTGCCACTGGTGCTTTCCGCACCAGCCCTGTGGACAGCGTACTAGTGGAGGCAGGTGTACCTCCACTGCGGTTCCGACGCCAACGTTTGCTGGCCGCTTATGCTGCCAATGTTCTAAGCTCGCCCGGGCATCCTAATTATCGTCTCCTGTTCCCGCGATCGGTCGTCCATCTGCCAGAACGTCGGCCCCGTTCTGGTTGTACAATAGCGGTCCGCGTCAAAGAGCTTCTCTCTGGGCTTCAGGTTTTCACTGTTCCACCTCCTTTCCGGGCTACTTTGCATACACCCCCATGGTGTGTTCGTCGCCCTTGCCTTCGGCTCGACTTGGCACAGTGCTCGAAGGACTCAGTCCCTCCAGAGGCCTTCCGCCGCCGCTTTCATTCCATCCTGGCCACGTATCAGGGCTCTGGCATTGTTTACACTGACGGTTCGATGGTTGCTGGTCGTGTCGGGTATGCGCTCACTCTAGGGGACCGTTCCGAACAACGTTCCTTGCAGGATGGCTGCAGCGTTTACACTGCTGAGCTGGTCGCCATCTCTCGTGCCCTACAGTATATCCACTCCTGCTCAGGTGAGTCCTTCGTTATCTGTAGCGATTCCCTGAGCGGTTTACGAGCTCTCGACCAGTGTTTCCCTCGTTCTCGTCTGGTGATGGCTATCCAAGAGTCTCTGCATACTCTTGCCCGTTGCGGCCGCTCTGTGGTCTTTGTGTGGACCCGCGGTCATGTCGGTATCCCGGGTAACGAACATGTTGACCGCCTGGCGAAAGAGGCCACCAGTAAGCCACCTCTGGACGTTGGCCTCCCAGAGACTGATTTGCGGGCAGTCTTCCGCCGCAAAATCTTGGCGCTATGGGACGATGACTGGCGCGAACTGACAACGCGCAATAAACTCCGTGATGTCAAGGAGACGACGGCTGTGTGGCGGTCATCCCTGCGAGCCACTCGCAGGGACTCAGTAGTTCTTTGCCGGCTCCGCATTGGCCACTCCCGGGACACACAGTTATTTACTGCGCCGGGAGGACCCTCCTCTATGTCGATGTGGGGCGGCTTTGACAGTGGCCCACATTTTGATGGCCTGCCCCCTTTTAGCTGTGGTCCGGCAGACATTTGCGCTGCCTGATACGCTCCCTGCCCTTTTAACAGATGACTCCACTATGGCTGACTTAGTTTTACGTTTTATTCGGGCAGGGGGATTTTATCATTTAATGTGAGTGTTTCTGTTTTATTTTATTGTTTTGTGTTGATTCTGGCCTTTGGCCTATGATTTTAAACTGTTTTTTTTTTTTTTTTAATGTGTTTCTAAGTGGTTGGCTTTTCCTTTTTTTATTTCTATGGTCGGCCAACCACCGTCACACTCTGTGTGGTTTTAGTTCGTTTTGTCTTGCCTTTGTCTCAGTTTCTCTTGTTCTGTATCGTCTGTGATCTGTTCTGTTCCTCGTTTTTATTCTCTGTGGGTGTTCTTTGTCTTTGGAAAAAGGGACCGATGACCGTAGCAGTCTGGTCCCTTTCATCCCCAAAACCAAACCAAACCAATACATGTAACAAGAGAGCTATTAAATCAGTTAATTTATTAATGGAAAAACTTCCCTATTTCAATTACTAACAAGAGATCTGCAAAAGATGAGTACAGTGATACATTCCTTGCCTGTGGTCTGAGTGAAACGTTTTGTAAGAATGCAAATTTTAAAGCTAAGTTTGGCACCACAAAGGCTTTCTCTGTTGTCTGAGGTTTGATCTGCCAAAATGGGTGAAACTCTGCTGTTTAATACATTATTTCGAACAGCTATTTGTCACATTTTAGAGGTGTATACGTCACATGAAACATCCGGCATTTCACTTTTTCCCTTCGTCAGCTCTGTTATATTGTCTTTTGAGCTTAAGAATGCCTGGAAAGTATTGAACTTAACTTTCTTATGTAGCAGAGTATAATGCATTGATGATGATGTAACCATATATTCACATCAAAGAAATATCTAGCCTTGCTTAAATGCAGTGGAAATCCAAGATGGTTTATAAATATGTATTTGAGGATAGATCGTGCTGTCCAAATACAAGAGGAGCTGAGCAGCAGATAGGAAATATGATTATTAAGAGCTGATCTTATGGACTAAATCTTTCTTGTGCAATATATGGTTGAGAGACAGAGGTACATCATGGATTATGTACATGCTTGTAGGGAGGGGGGGGGGGGATGTCATTTGCACAATTTGGCGAGGTATGGGATAGGAGAAATGCTTAGACAAGAGTATAAAATATAAAGAGTGACTGCTAATGTGATTGAAGCCAGTGGGAGGAAATATGATTATGGATGTCGGGGTAAAATTAAGAAGAGCTCTAGATAGTAGTAGTAGTAGTAGTAGTAGTAGTAGTAGTAGTGATGGTGGTGGTGGTGGGGATTCGGCAGTGTTGTTGAAGTCAGCCACATGATCCTAGACAACATGTTCCATAATTGGGTAGTGCAGTTACCCTCAGCCACAGCTTGGTAATTGTCATTCATTCTGGAGAAGACTGAATACTTCCTCACTATCTGTAACATTGTACTGTGGTTACAGTGAAGTTAATACATGATGTGTGTGCTTCCATAGGTAGCACTACTTATGGTTGGTTAGGAAATGTTGCTGTCAGAACTAAAGTAGAATGTAGTACATAAATGTATGGGGCAGTTCTTGCACCTAGTTTTTTTTTTTTTTTTTTTTTTTTTTTTTTTTTTTTTTTTTTTTTTTACAGAGGAATAGGAATATCATGCAGATATTACACATGGATATTCCATTGTATGATTGGGTGGGAAAAGGCAGTAGGGATGATTATAACAAATTCAGGACATGATCAGAGCCCTTGTGGAAAATGTGACTTACTTGTTGCAGTTGTGGACAGAATTGTGTGCAAAGGAACTATTCCATTGTGACTGGTCAGGAAATGTATCTCATATTTCTTCCATAGGTGTCTCATCAGTGACACTAATCTCATGACAGTGGGCAGGACCACTATCTGCAAACTGAACCAACCAGATCATCCTTTCTACACACAAAGACTCCATCATTGACTCTATGAACCACAATGAGTGTCTGACAGAGGGCGTCTGCCATATTTCACACATACAGGGGGTGGACAAAAATATGGAAACATTGTGAGAAATGCATGCTTGAACATAAATGCAGATGTTAGGCAAGCCTGCAGGTTGCACTGTAGTACTAGACCATGAACAGCATCTGTGCAGTGTCTTCAACACATTGTAAGTGTCAGTCGTGGGGAAATTGTTGGTGCTCGCATGCTGGATGCTTCCATAACGAAGGTAGCCAAAGTGTTTGATGTTTTAAGAAGCCCTGTACCAAAGATTTGTACCACATACAGGGAAACTGGAACTACAACATCCACCAAGTCACAACTCAGATAAAAGTGCATGGTGAATGATTATGATGGATCGTCACTAAAGAGTATTGCAGCAAAAAATAACAGGGTGACAGCTGCAAAGGCCACTGCAGAACTGAATGTCACACTCGCAAATGCTTTCAGCACCAAAACAACATGAAGGTAGCTTGATAAGCAGGGAATTGCAGAGCAAACAGGAATTCCAAAACCAGTCATCAGTAATGCAAATGCTTATGACATGAAAACATGGTGCCAAAACCATAAAACCTGGTCTATGGATGTATGGAAGAAAGTAATTTGGTCAGATGTGTTTAGTTTCACACTGTTTCTAACATCTGGCCGAGTTTACATCCCAAGAGTGAAACATGGCAGGGGTTTGATGATGACTTGAACAGCCATCTCTTTATATTAATTGGCCCTTGGGTTACTCTGTAAGGTTGCATTACTGCCAAGGTTTATGCGACCATTTTGGCTGGCCAGGTCCATCCCATGATACAATGTTTGTTCCCTAATGGTAATGCTGTGTTCCAGGATGACAGGGTCCATGTTCACACAGCTTGTGTTATCGAGGACTGGTCTTGTGAGCATGAGAGTGGATTGTCGCATCTCCCTTGACCACCACAGTCACTGGCTCTCAATATTATTGAGCCTTAGGGTCTACTTTGGAGAGAAGAGTGTGTGGCTGCTATCCACCTGCCTCCTTGTTATCTTAACTTTCCTGTATATTACAAGAGTAATGTTATAAGATTCCCCTGAAAAGTGCACAGGACCTGAATTTATCCATTCTGAGAAGACTGGAAGTTGTTTTGAATGCCAACAGTATTCCTACAACATATTAGGCATGGTAAGCTCATTTCTTCAGGATCCCTGCCCCTTCCTCCAGCACCAGATTTTTGTTATACAGATGGTAACTCTCCCTGCACCCTGCAACATATCCTTTTTTCTTGCAATTTTCATCTCCTCAAACTCCAGTAGTCTGTCCTGCACCTCTCTCCACTCTCTCTCCCAGCACATTCTGCCATCCTCATTAAACCAACCTCTCATCCCCCCCCCCCCTCCAGGCACCTTTCTTCCCTCTTTCCAGCTCCCCGTATCATTCTTTCTGATTTCTGGAAAGTGATGCAGGCCTTTTACAATTTGTATTAAAGATTTTGATGAAATATTCTTTTGTCGTTTTTTTCTCATGATCCATGTAATCCTCAATAACATTGACCAATGTTCTTTTTTGTTCTAGGGAGACAGATTTGGAGGTGCCTTAGATGGAGCCGCCAGACAGTTCAGTGAAGCATATGACACTGGTCTTATTCCCATGGAATTTGTTAATTCTATGAGGAGTAAAGGTCAACTGATAATGGGTATTGGACACCGAGTGAAATCGGTATGTAATTTGCTTTGATCAAAAAAATTTGTACTTTTGTTACTTACTAGCTTTCATAATTAATATATTTGAATGTCTTAAATATGGTAACGGGCTTTGACTAAACACCATGAACTTATTTTTAGTGCTTGGCCTTGTCCCCCCATCTAGTTTCACAAAAATAATGATTTCTTAACTGGGCAGCCAGTTGACTGGCACCTGCTGATTGATTATTTTCCCTTTTTTTCGTCCAATAAGAGAAGAAAACCATTTCTCTGTGAAGTTCTACATTCATAATTTGGATGATATTGATATAGGCTATTTAACTGTAGATATGTCTTAACATATCATCTTACTTAAATAGCACATACAAATGATAGGTTTTGATGTAAAGTAGAAGATGTGTGCTGATATTTGTGCTATTGGGAGGAGCTGGAGCCTTAAACATTTACTTGTGGTTCTAATGGATGACTCGGTATTGTCTATTGTACAGATTTCAAGTATTGTTTATGGTCTGTGTTATTGTTATTGAACTGACAATAGTTAGGTGGGAGGCAGCGGTTTATACTAGTGCAGCAGAAATGTAAACTCATACATTTATGTCCTTTTCCACGAAATCTTCATGTTTTCTATGGATCCCCAGTTTCCTCAAAATGTGCCGGATGTATTATTTTGTGAAGTGTTGCTTATACCTGTCTGTCAGACATTCTATTCCTATGGGTGGATTTTCACTGTGTTATATAGCTATGTATTTCACTCCTTTCTTGCTAAAGTTTGGACACTTAGATGGTAGTGTAGATTGCTTTTCCTTTTAGCATTGCATTTGTGGTTGTAATTACTCAGTTAATTGTTGTCAACAAATTTTATCATGGAGTAAATATGCAGTGAAACTGCAGTTAATACACTATGTGATCAAGAGTATCTGGACACCTCTATGTAATGTGGAGTTGACCAGTAGATGTCATAAGAGGAGGACCTGCAAGTATAAAAGGCGGTGATGAGTATTTTGTTGTCAGTAGAGAACAAGTAACAACAGAATGGTTCAGTCAGGAGAGCTCAGTGACTTTGAACATAGACTAGTCATTGGATGCCACCTGAGGAAGCAATCCACCAGGGGCATTTCAACTCTTTTGAATGTTCCCAAGCTGACTGTTGGTCATGTGATTGAGAACAGGAAACACGAAGGGCTAGCCTCTGCTAAACTCAGACATCGCGGTTGTCACATACTGACAGACATCGAACTTGGCAGTGTGTGGTTGTAAAAAATCATATGAAATCAGCAGAAAGAACCACTCTAGAGTTCCAAAGTGACACTAGCAGTCCTGCTAGCAAAATAACTGTATATCAGGATTCAAAAAGAATGGTATGCATTGGTCAAGCATCTCCTCATAAGCCACACATTTCTGCAGTCATTGCTAAGTGATGTGTGAGGGAGTCATACCTTCCAAGTTTTCCGGTTTTCTGGGAAGATTTCTGGATTTTGGGGTAGTCCTTTGGTTTTACAGATGAACATTTCTTTCTTTTTTTTCAACTCCTGGGCTCGTTCCCACCCTCTGCATTCATACTGCATTTCAGTTTTGACTTTCAATAATAGCTGCTATTCCGAGATACGGGTGTTTGAAATTCAACTGAAAGTCAACTGATAATATTATTGATAATCTCTTCTCGCAGAATATCACTGCGCTTTTGTCATTAACTCTGTGTGTTTGAAACACCATTGGTGAAAGTCGATCGAACGTTCTATCCCTAATCGCGTCTCGCAGGTTATCGCTGCATACTCTTTGTGCTTTGATGCATGTTAGTGGGAAAGCTTTGTTCATGCTTGCTTTTGTGTGGTGTTTCCTGTATTTTCTGGTATTCGTGCTATTGTGTGACGAATTGGTGTCCGATTTGGTTTTGTGTGTTGTGCTTCAATTGCGTGTTAGTGGGAAAGCTTTGTTTATGCTCGGTTTTATGCGGTGTTTACTGTGGTTCTGGTATTCATGAAATTGTGTGATGAATTTTTGTGTGACTTAGTGTTTTTGTGATGTGTTCAACTAAGAAATGATATCAGTCTTTCAGGGATGCATATTCCGCTGAATTTCCTTGTATTATGCGACCATGGAAAGGCAAAACATTTGCATTATGTTCCGTGTGTTCATGTGATATAAACATTGCTTATGGAGGAACTGAATTAATAAATCATATTAGATCTGTTAAAAACATCTCCAATACAAAAGTGAAGGGCAGCAGTAGGAAAATTGATTCATTTTTTACCACTCCTGGAGCTGACCTTGATGTAGTAAGAGCAGAATGTTTGTTCACTTCATTTTTAATTGATCATAATATTCTGTTAGCTGCTGCTGATCATGCTGGTGCCCTTTTTAAGAAAATCTTCTCTGGTTCGGAAATTTCAAAAAGATACAGTTGTGGTCATACAAAACTTCACATATTTTGAAAGAAATGGCTACTACAGATTCAAGAAATGAACTCATTAGTTGCATGCAACATGAACCATTTACTTTGGCTACAGATGGGAGCAATGACAGTGATGCTAAGCTTTATCCCTTATCCATCACCTGTTTTGAGGAAAAGCAAGAAAAGATAGTTACTTCGGTGCTGTCTGTCCCAGGCTTAGTGGGTGATTCACCGGGACATAATATTGGAAATTTGTTAATTTCACAGCTGGAGTATTACAAAATACCAACTGAAAATTGTGTAGTGTTCTGTTCAGACAATGCTCTAGTCATGATTGGAAAGAAAAATGGGGTTGCTGCTGTTTTAACGGAAGCATAGCCATATGTGTTTGTGCTGGGTTACTCATGTCATTTGATTAACTTTGCTGGTGAGAAAGATGTAATCAGTTTGCCTGTTAAGACTGATGAACTTTTAGTCAACATTTTCTATTATTTAGAAAAGAGTTGCAAGAGGAAGGAACGCCTTAAGAAGTTCCAAGAGGTTCATGACAAGGAAACTAAGAAGATACTAAAACATGTCTGCACAAGATGGCTATCTTTAGGAAAGTGTCTGCAGAGACTGTTGGAGAAGTGGGATTCATTAGTTGGGTTCTTTAAACATGAGGTGCGTGCTAGTGCTCAGTGTGCATCAAGTAGCTTAACATAGTTTACAATCCCAAAAACTGAGCTTGGTGGTTCTAAAGAGAGTCATCAGACTTGGTTGTTCCCAAGAGATTTGCATCTGCCACAAAATCTGACGCTCCTGTGCTGAAGAACAATATTATTCAAACCTGTGAAGAAAAACTGTTTATGTTTGTCTCTTCAGACTTAAACAAGGCTACTGTTATTTCCTGTGTGCTGTCATTCCTGTATTTGAGAATCTCAGTTCTGCACCTGAAATTCGTATAAACTGTTAGAACTAATGACAAAAAATCTATTACAGCAGCTTCTTTTCAGGTTTGTTAAATCTAAAATTATAAAGAGTTCCCTGTTACAGAAAGTTCAGTACCATCTTGTTGAGAATCAGAGAGATAATGATGATCTAGTTATTGGCATTTAGACAATGAATTTGGCGAAGAAACTTAATGATAAAGACAAATCAACGTTCTTTTCATCTGTCAGGGCTTACTTTTGCTCTGCATGTGATTATATCAGAAACAAGTGTCCCTTCAGTGATGAAGTACTGAAGCATGCAAAGGTCGCACAAGTTTCCAAAATTAAGGATGTCAGGTTTTCTTCTGTAGAATTTCTTGTAGAAATGTTTCCATCATTGCTGCTGAGGAAGGCAAGTGAGTCAGCTGAGGGTGCAATGAAAGTGTTTCAGAGCCAATTTGTGGCCCTGCAGGTTGATAACTCGGCTGCTCTTGAGAGCGAGAACTTGACGGGTGATACCAAGTGGGCGTGTTTGATGAGCATTCGTGGAGCTGATGGTGTTCCAAAGTATGATAGGTTATCCAGGCTAATGCTTTCTGTTTTGACTTTACCGCACAGCAATGCTGAGTATAAGTGTGTGTTTAGCTTGGTGAAGAAGAATTGCAGTCAGTTTTTATGTCCTCCATGTCGAATGAAACTCTGGGATCAATTTATGTTTTGTAAACAAGAACCAGTGGTCCATGTTACATGAATAGTTTTCCTTCAGAATTCCTAAAGAAATTGAAGAAAGCTACTCATCTTCATCTCTCCTCTGCAACCTGTGATGGAATGTAGCCAGTGTTCTGTGAACTCGAGAAAATTTTGTAATTAAGTGTAAATCGGTGTTGGTAGTTTTGACAGTGTCATTCATATTGTGGCTTGCAAGAACAAGTGCAGTAAAGCTCACTTTTGTGTAGTGTGTGAAATGTTCCCAGTGTTAAGTGACAACAAATGAACAGTCATCAGCAAGTAACTTGTGTAAATACATTGCTTCAGGGTTCAAAAATAGTTATCTTAAAATGTAGGCTACACTATATGTGTTAACATTATTTGTAATCTCGACACTGCATGTTTTGCCTAATAGCTATTCCATAATAGTTCTGTATTTTGTCAATTACACTGTCAATTAACCTTCCCTTCCCATCCAACCCTTTACCATTACTGAGTTTTTGTGTTTTGTACGAAGCCTTCAGTCACTGAGGTCTTGATATCATTCATTTCTGTACATGTCCAGTACATTTAAATTTCTGTAGTACATCACCACCACCATAGGGCTTCAGTTCTTGAATATGTTTTAAACTTTTGGAATCGCCGTCACCAAGATAATTCACATATCACTTTATACATATCACTTTATAACATGCGACAGAACACTGAAATATACTAGCAACAGCAGCCGCTTCCATTCCTCCACTACTGCCACTATAGTTAGCTGTGCAATTATATACACCTAGAATATTTAGATATTATTGCTACATCTAAAACTTTCCCAGTATACATACTGGTGGCAGATACTACAGCATGAAGAGATGTGTGTCCTTATATGCCAGGTACCATCGAATGCTGCAGTAAAGTATCTATTACCACTCTTCTCTATTACTGCCTCTTCCACAGCTTTCTTCATAGATTCTATGCAGACATATTCGACCTTAGATCCTACAAATCTGTTATAGTTCATAAACTTGGTTGGGGGATTTGGAAGATTCATCATGCCATAGAAAACTGCACCTGCAGTTGCACCCTTACCAATTGTATGCAAGGCATAAACAACTCTAATTTTGTGTTCATAGATTTTGCTACCATTTTCTTCATTTGGAGTTACTGCAACACTGTTCCAAAAGGTGGTCATGAACACTTGCCACATTTCAGTTCCATTTCACTGGCAAGTCCTACATGATTTTTTAGTGTTCCAGACCGACTTCACTGCACTGAATACATCATACACAGTTTGCAAAAATCCCGTTGAGAACTGACATATCAAATATTTCATTCACATACAATTTCACCCATAAAATATTGATACTTTTCACTAACTGAACCAAGCTTCCTCTGCGAAGTACTTTATTTCCCACTTTCATTGCAATGGGCAGGTGTACCAGCAAGGTTAGGTTCACACACTTGGTTGTTGTCTTTATTGTTTATTGTAATAACACCTACTTTTGGCTTTCCAACATTTCTCCTTTCCTTAAAAGCCTTCAGAGGATTTCTAGTCACATTACATTTACTCATGATTATCCTTCAATAAAACAGAGACTTCAATGAACAGAATTCACTACGAATATTTTCAGGATTACAAAAGAGTAAATAAACATGAAGTACACGGCAATTGAGCGAGCGAAATATATCGAACTATCATAGGTGACCCACAACACTTGTTTTGTAACACTTATTTTCTCTCACATCACTAAAATGTACATGATGATCATGTAGACTGAGGAGTACAACATTTGACAGCAGTTTAACAGTGCCACAGTGGGTCACCCCCATGCAGAATATATTTCAAAAATATTTTTAAAATAGATGTAGTCATCTAAACTGAATAAATTATATATCAATTGAAAGGGGAAAGTCTGTAGATTTTTAAAATGCAAAAAAGTAAAAATTGAGTATTTCAAGATTTTGAACCTTTCCAGAGGCCTTTAATGTAGAGCAAGAACAGTACTGGAAGCAGGCAGACAGCAAACAATTTAACCCAAAATATATAAGGTCTCCAACAGAATGTCATGATTGACACAATCAAATGCCTTAGATATATCAGTGGTCATAAATTACCAGTAAATAATTTTTTTGCTCATAGTTTGTATAAATATCTTGAATTGAATTTTATTTGATCCTGTAAGATTACCTTGTGTACAGTAAATGTATGCATAATATAGGACATGTCAAAGTAGTAACATTCATTATCACTTATTTTTCTACCCCTTTAGCTTACATTTGTACATCATTGATAATGAATAATAATATATACAAATTTGATGGCATAAATATTCTGTAACACTGTAAAACTCTATTTCAATGAGATAGTCTTTAAGTTTCTTTGGAAAGTCATTGTCAAGTACACTATCTTGCCCGTTTTTAGGCAGACTTCTTAGTAGTCTGATACTAGAGTACTGGGGTCCTTTTTCTAGCATTGCCAGTTGGGGGGGTTTGCTCCGTAGTTCATTCTTCCTTCTTGTATTGTGGGTGTGTACCCTAGCATTTGTAATCTAGTCCTCACTGTCTTTTGTGATGTACATTATCTCAGTATAATGCCATTTTGGAATCCAAACATTCATGTTTGATGTCCAATAAACAATGCAGGTGGGTGACATCCTGAGAGTAAATTATATTCCCAAAAATTTGGAAAAATGATTCTTGCAAGTATAACATTAAAGAGCAGAATGAAGAGGTTATAGCTGTCATATATGGATGTTTTTTAAATCTTCAGTTATCAAATTTTGGGAATTCTATCTATGCAGTGGGCATATGTTGAGTAAAAATGCATTGACTGAAGAATAACACCATTGAATAATTAATGCATTTTGATACAAAATCAGTCAAGTTGTTCATGTTAACATAGCGAGTGGCAAAGCATGTTTAGGTGAAAAGATGTTGGAATTTTGTCTTTCTGTAGGCAGATTTATAAAAAGTTATGTTAATTTAACTAACACTAATTGTACTTAAAATTAATTTTAAAACTGCATTATTTGGTGTGAGATGAGAGATACACTCTTTATAGTGTTTTCCCTTACTTTACACAAAACGGATTCACCCACAGAACCACCAGCCCTTGAATTATATTTATACTTCATAAATATTTAAACATATATTTTGAAATATTACAACAAGCAAAATACACACTAGTTGTACAGGCAAGAGGCTAGCAAATTATTGCATATCAGTGTAAAATGTAAATTTTTATTTTCAGATTAATAATCCAGACATGAGGGTTAAAATCATTAAAGAATTTGTGATGGAACATTTTCCCAATAAACCACTAACACAGTATGCATTAGAAGTTGAAAAGATAACAACTTCAAAGAAACCAAATCTTATACTAAACGTAGATGGAATAATAGCCACATCCTTTGTTGATATGCTGAGGCACTGTGGGAGTTTCACAAGGTGAGTTACAATTTTTCTTTTATGTCTTAAAATTGTTTATTACATAATTGGTGCAACTAAATAAATTTCTTCAGAGCTGTAATAATTTAATTGTTTTACTTTTAGGGAAGAAGCACAGGAATATATTGAAATGGGATCAATCAACAGTCTCTTTGTGCTAGGAAGAAGCATTGGATTTATAGGTAAATATACTTCAGTGATACCCTGTTTCATTTAGAAAATAAAAACAGAACTACAGTAGTTTATTTCCTTTTTACTGATGTTCATTGTGGTACATCAATAAGTGCTTTGAGAACTAATATTCAAGCAGAAAGTGACTTGGTGATTGTGAAAGTGGCCACAGAAATTTGGTATGCTGGTACAGAAGTTGAAGGAGTTTAAAAATTAAAGTTCACATGTACGTAAAGAAATAACTAAATGTGAACAGATAATTGATTTTAAATAATACTGATGTGTAGGAAGATAGTTTATTACAATGAGATGTTAAAAAATCAAAATATTAGCCAAATACATAAATGATGATTTAGTGTAGGAAAGGATGTCTGAAGGTGGTTGTTGTTGAGGTCTTCAGTCCTGAGACTGGTTTGATGCAGCTCTCCACGCTACCCTATCCTGTGCAAGCTTCTTCATCTTCCAGTATCTACTGCAACCTACATCCTTCTGAATCTGCTTAGTGTATTCATCTCTTGGTCTCCCTCTACAATTTTTACCCTCCACGCTGCCCTCCAGTGCTAAATTTGTGATCCCTTGATGCCTCAGAAAATGTCCTACCAACCAGTCCTTTTCTTCTTGTCAAGTTGTGCCACAAACTCCTCTTCTCCCCAATTCTATTCAGTACCTCCTCATTAGTTACGTGATCTACCCATCTACTCTTCAGCATTCTTCTGTAGCACCACATTTCGAAAGCTTCTATTCTCTTCTTGTCCGAACTATTTATCGTCCATGTTTCACTTCCACACATGGCTACACTCCATACAAATACTTTCAGAAACGACTTCCTGACACTTAAATCTATACTCGATGTTAACAAATTTCTCTGTTTCAGAAACGCTTTCCTTGCCATTGCCAGTCTACATTTTACATCCTCTCTACTTCGACCATCATCAGTTATTTTGCTCTTCGAATAGCAAAACTCCTTTACTACTTTAAGTGTCTCATTTCCTAATCTAATTCCCTCAGCACCACCTGACTTAATTCGACTACATTCCATTATCCTCGTTTTACTTTTGTTGATGTTCATCTCATATCTTCCTTTCAAGACACTGTCCATTCCGTTCAACTGCTCTTCCAAATCCTTTGCTGTCTCTGACAAAATTACAATGTCATCGGCGAACCTCAAAGTTTTTATTTCTTCTCCTGAAGGTGAAAAAGATGAAATTTATAGAACAATACAAAATCACTGTTGTGGAAATGAAATACTCGCCAAGAAAAGTGCAATAAAATTAAGCAAAATGATGCAGTATTTAAGAGATGAAATTCATATCCACCAAAGAGTTTCATCTCCTTTCTGGTTGAGTAATTCTGAGGTAACCCTAAATTGTATTAGGCAAATCTTGATATGGATCCTTTAGGACTGTAAAGGCCAAGTTCTTTCCTAACTCTTGTCCTATGCTGTTATTGTTGTCAGCGTGGTATGAATAAAAATAGTATTACAGTAAATCCACGAATAAATTGAAGGCAAATAAGTGGTATGGTAGAACAGATAGTGCACGAAGAACTAATAAAACAAAGATAAGATGAAAACATCATATTAGGACAGTAAAGCATTTTATTGTGCATAGAAATCTGATAGAGAAAACACAGTAAAATCAGTAAAGACCGAGGAATTTTATGAGAAAACTAGACAAAGAAAAATCATAAGGAAGAGAAAAGTTTAAGAGAGAAAGCTAGTGAAGTGGCCATTGTTACATGCATTGATATAAAGAAAGAACTATCAAACCTTAAACTGAGTGGTGTGTTTACTGGGCAAATAAATGATATACAGTGAAACTCTTTGTTGTAATTAGCCCCTGAGATTCATGTTAAACCTCAGTAGTATGTCAAGTGGAGTTTTGTTGAATAGAGGCAGATTTTTCAAGCTGCTCGTAACTGAAAAGGGTAAAGGAAAAAGAAAGGAAATCATACAATAGCCTATTAAAGCTCAGTAGTTCATCAGGTGAGTGAAGTTTTGTTTCAATAGAGACAGACTTTTCTAATTGCTCTTAACTAAAAACAATAAAGAAAAAAGAAAAGAAAGGAAATCATGCAGTAACGCCTACTGTAATCAACAAAGATTTTTCATCATGATACCTATCCTGAATATTGATTTATTACTAGCTAGAAATTACATCTTGCTATAAGAAAATTGTAACTGTCAGTAAGCAGTGAGAATGGAATATTTAAAAGATTTTTTCCTCTTATATTCTGAAGGGTTTGCAGGATTTTGCTGTAAGTACATCTGAACCTGCCTAATAGATTCAGAGAGAACTGTTCAAACCTTGCTGCTGAAATCATAACAGTTCAGTGAGAATGAAATAAATAATGTATTGATCAACTTGCAGAATTAATAGTGTGCTGTAAATGCAGTGATATCATGAATGTTGATACTGTTGAGGTAGAAATTGCATGGAAAGGAGAAAGTATTCCAGAGGTCAAGCACACTGTGAGAAATATTAGCAGGAAGCTTAAAAGCAAACATTCATATTACATGAGTATTATTACCTAAACTGACTGAATTTTACCGTGTATAAAAGTAATAAGCATATGCCCAATAACAAATTTCAGAATGTAAGGTTTTAGTTTGGAACCTACAAGGAATCCTAATTTGGTAGATTTTCTACATGTACATCAAAACTCTGCAAGCCACCACTACTTGTCATTTCCCCTTCTGTTCTACTTGCAAATAGAGTGAGGGAGAAACAACTGTCTGTATGCCTCCATACGAGCCCTAATTTCTTGTATCTTATCTTTGTGGTCCTTACACATGATTTATGTTGGTGGCATTAGAATCATTTGACAGTCAGCTTCAAATGCCGGTTCTCTAAATTATCTTAATAGTGTTTCACGAAAAGAACATTGCCTTCCCTCAAGGGATTCCCATTTGAGTCCCCGAAGCATCTTCGTAACACCTATGTTTTGTTTGAACCTACTGGTAACAAATCTAGCAGCCCTCCTCTGAATTGCTTTGACATCTTCCTTCAATTCGACCTGGTATGGTTCCCAAACACTTGACCTGTGCTCAAGAATAGGTCGCACCAGCATCCTATATGCGATCTCCTTTACAGGTGAACCACTCTTTTTGCACAGGAATGTAGACTTTCCAAGTGAAAACGTTAGCCTTAATTATACCACTTAGCCTACATGTGCTTAAAATATTATTTTCTGTACTGTTGTAATAGAATTATTGTGGAATATAACTGTTTGCTGTTAATATAGCTGTGCTGATTTCATGAAATGATAAATTAATTTTCTTTTTCCCAGGTCATTATATGGACCAGAAACGTCTGAAGCAGGGACTGTACCGTCATCCATGGGATGACATTTCTTATATTTTGCCGGAGCAGTACAATTGATATAACACATATTTTGCCGGAGCAGTATAATTGATATAATACTACAAATTGATGCCATGTAGCAGAGATCACTCTGAGGACATTTCATTTTAATAATGCAACAACAGAATTTGCATTACATTTATTATTACAGCAGCAACAAAAGACTTTACGTTACCTTTATTATTATTATTACATCAACAAAATAATTTGTGTGAGGTTCACCCTACATAATTAAAAATCATCTTCCATGGTTGTTGCATTTCAAAGAACTGTTATAAGCGTATTCTGTGCACACTACACTTCAGTATCAAGCATTTATGCTGATTGCATTATATAAAGATAGTACAACTGTCTTAGTATGTAGCAGTTGAGGGAGCGCAATAGCCTTCCTCCAAAGAAAAGTGACTTAAAATTGTAATTCCATTTTACTGTTTTGTTGTGTATATGTTTTTAATTGTAAAAGTTTAATTTATATATGTTTCTATATGTTGTTTGTGTATGACTGTGCCAAATTTGACACAAGTTATGGAAAATATAGACTTTTAAGTGAATCTTATCCCTGATCACTATTTATGAATTATTAATCCGCATGCAGTGATATCTGGTAGATGCATCTCTCTCTCTCTCTCTCTCTCTCTCTCTCTCTCTCTCTCTCTCTCTCTCTCTCTGTGTGTGTGTGTGTGTGTGTGTGTGTGTGTGTGTGTGTGTGTGCGCGCGCTTCGTGGAAATGGTTGAAGCACCACTCATGGCACCCTCAGAGATCTTCATTGAGGCACTGGCTGTGGCAGTGTCGATAAGCTACAATACTACAGATAGTCTAACAGGTTTTAAGTCAAAATCAGAAAGACTGTCCATGTTAAAAAGAAAGTGCAATAATAAAAGCTATAATGTTATTAATGACCATACACATAAACATTAAGACAAAAGAAGAAATCTGCAGAAAGTAAGTCAATTTTGGGACCTTTTAAATCTCCAACCTACCTATGAACAATGCTAAAATACTTCTCGATGACTTCAATGCACAAGTTTGAAGAGAAAAGAAATTTAAGAATATTGTAGGCGAATATCCAGTGTACTTGTGAGCAAACAGAAATGGTGAAAGATTGATTAATATGTGCAAAATAGTCCACTTAAAACTGACAACCACACATTTTCACCATCTACTAAGTAAACACAGAACTTGGGTATCTCCAAATCCAAATCTCTGAGAATTTCAACTAGATCACATTTCCATATGCAAAAGTCATATCAAGGAAATGATGAATGTTACAGTTACGGGAAATGAGGAATTTGATTCAGATCATTACCTCTCTGAAGTTAAAACAATATTTCTCCCATCCAAAACAAAAAAGAAAATGCAGAAAGTAACCAGATAAAACTTCAGTTAAGTCAATATTATACTCAAAAACACAGAAAAATGTAGAGAAGGAATGGAGACAACTGAAAAGGTGAGTACATGAACTATAGATACAAAGTACTAAAGCATCACCAAAAGCATTAGGATTGGTTAAGAATAAAAAGAAGACATGGTGGAACAAGGAGTGTGAAGAAGCACTAGAACAGATAGGCCAAAAATGGAACAATTCAGACAGCAAATAATCCAGAAAATCAAAAGAACCTTTGACAAATCTCAGCTTATAGAAAAACAAGAAAATGTCACCAAAAATAACACTAGCACTTTTTACCAAACTTTTAAACACATATTGAAAGCGTATCAAGCATTAAGTATTTGTTTCAAAAGTGAAAATGGCAAAATGGAATTAAATAACAGGAGAATTGTGCTTTTAAGGAATTTTTTTGGTGGGCTCTCAAACTGGCTAGTTCCAACAATTAAATTAGAGTTTCCAGTAATACCAGAAAATCTTGAGGAAGATTTCCCACCAACTGAACTAGAAATTCCTGAAGCCATCAAAACACTCAAAAATAACAAAGCAAGTGGTGAAGACTCATTACTGCAGAATTTTTGACATGGTCAGAACCAAGATTATAAGTGATTTACACATGACATTTTGAGAACATTTGGAAAACAAACGATTCTAGAAGAGTGGAAAATAGCATTGATTCATCTGTCACACAAAAAGGGAGCAAACAAAATGTCAACAATTACTGTGGGGTGTCACTTACGCTTGAGTAACTTGATCTATCGCATTTACTGGTTGACTGTGCAAAACAAATTGAATTAAGATAAACTAGCTGGCTTTTTCAATACTTTCAGAAAATATGACAGCAGCAGTTAAACAAATCTTCTCAAAAAATAGCAAATAATACTGATCTCAAAATTTTAGCTGAAAAAAAAAACCAAATACAAAAACGCCCAAACCTACAAAGAAACAGGTAAAATAGAGTGAGATAATAAATTTAAGTATGCTGGAGGAATTATACAGCAGAATGGACTAGAAAAATTTGAAATAGATGTAAAAGCTATTGACATGGAAAGAGCATATGCACTAAAGCACTCAGTCTTCAGGCCACATGTGGCCTATCGGGACCATCCGACCGCTGTGTCATCCTCAGCTGAGGATGTGGATAGGAGAGGCGTGTGGTCAGCACATCACTCTCCTGGTAGATATGATGGTTTTCTTTAACCAGAGCTGCTACTATTCAGTCGAGTAGCTCCTCAATTGGCATCACAAGGCTGAGCACACCCCGAAAAATGGCAACAGTGCATGGTGGCCCGGATGGTCATCCATCCAAGTGCCTGTTATGCCTGACAGCACTTAATTTCGGTGATCTGGTGTATCCACTGCAGCAAGGCCATTGCCTAAAGAGCATATGGCTTGACAAAAAATATCTTAAAGAAATGCTTGTTTAGGAAAACAAAATTAAAGCACTACACAACAGTGGCAAGACCAGATTGTTTACATGTATGTGAATGCTGGACAGACTAAGAGATACCTGAAAGATGAGAGCAGGCATGGCAACACTATTCCACCCAGTGTGCAAGATATGAGACAGGTGATTGAACACTTGCAGACTTCAGGAAAGAATGTAATAAGAATCCCAATTCCAAAGAAGGCAGGTGCTGACAGGTGTGAAAACCACTGAACCATCAGTTTAATAAGTCGTGGATGCAAAATGTTGACACAAATTATTTACAGAAGTATGGAAAAATTGTTAGATGCTAACTTTGGCGAAGATGAGTTTGAGTTCTGGAGAAATGTAGGAACATGCAAGGCAATACTAATTTTAGGACATGCTTTAGGAGGCAGGTTAAAGAATGGCAAATCTACATTCGTAGTATTTAGAGAGAGCTTTTGACAATGTGGGCAGGACTACACCACCTGAAATTTTGAAGGCAACAGGGGTAAAATACAGAGGTTGAAAGTTTATTTACAACTTGTACAGAAACAGCCTGCGATTATGAGTCAAAGGACATGAAAGGAAAGATATAGTTTAGAAGGGAGTTAGACAGAGTTATAGCTTGTCCCTGATGTCATTGAATCTGTACACTGAGCAAGCTGTTACAGCAACCAAGGAAAAATTTTGAAAGGGAATAAAATTTTCGGGAGAAGAAATAAAAAGTTTGAGGTTTGCTGGTGACATAGTAATTTTCTGAGAGGCGGCGTAAGACTTGAAAGAGCACTTTAATGGAATGGATAGTGTCTTGATAAGAGACTGTAAGATGAACATCAACAAAAGCAAAATAAGAATAGTTTAATGTAGTTTAATTAAATCAGGCAATGCTGAGGGAATTACATTTTGGAAAAAATAAATAAATAAAAGAAGACACTAAACATAGGAGATGAGTATTGCTATTTAGGCAGCAAAATAACTGATGGTGGCTAAAGTAGGGAAGGTAAATAAGGGACAGGCAAGTAAAAATGAGACAAATGGGAAAAAATAAGCGAACTGTTTATTATTTCTAAACTAATCAGCATGTCTGTTAATACATTTATCCATCTGTGAGACAAGATGGTCAGTACCTTCACGTTTGTGATTGTACCGAACGTGGACTAATTAATCTTTTTTCAGGGATCCAAAAATATGAAAATCACATGAGGAGAGACTGGGACTGTATGGGTCATTCCATGTCAACTCACTTAGGCCTCCCTGCTTGATCACCTCAGATTTTGATGAAATTTATGCAGACATTTGCACATATTCTCAATGAACATTAGTAAAATTTAACATTCGTCGAAGCAATACTGGCCAAAATATAGTCATTTGTTTGAATTCATGTGCAACTTTGCACAGAGTGAGCGTGGGTTTCTGGCAATTTTTAAGCTGTTATATCTTGGGCAGTAGTTCGTTGAAAGAAATGAAATTTGGCTGGCTTGTATAACTTTGTGCATTCTCCTAAGAATAAAAATGAAAAGAATTTTACGAGTGATATTCAACCAGAGAAGTTTATGCAAAGTCGCCCAGAAAAGTGTCAAAGGTTGGCTTCTTATATCTCGGAGGCTAAAGGTATGACGAATGTGAAATTTTGCTTGTACTAACCTAAAAGCACAAGATTCTCAAATATAAAGTTTCATTTACATAACACTTTTCAATACTGCATAAATTAAGTGCAAAATGGAAGATTTTGTAAAAAGGTCAAAATGCGGTATTTTCGACCTGAGTTTGCAAAAAAAATGTGATCTATAAAATTCTTCAAACTGAGCTATGTAGGAAGAGCATGGTTTGAACAGTAAAACAAAGTGTGTTTGATTATCCAACAGTGGCTAACAATGCTAGATAATTTGAATCAAAGTTGGGTGTGAAAATATACAAAAATGTAAACTTCAGATTCTGATATTTCGTAAAGTAAATGCCTGCTGGACATGAAACTTAAAACTCATCAGCTTGGTAGCACAAGGATGTGGAATACAAAATTTCATTCACCTACTATTTTCGAATAATCTACAAATTGTCTGAGAAGATGGTGATTTTTCGGGAATGGTGAAAATAGGGTATATATGACACTTCTTTTACAAATACACCATTTTATATGAAAGTTTAAAAACCAGACTCATTCGAAACAGTGTTTTAAGCCCCCTATTCCTCATCCCAGAACAGTGGGTTTTATTTCCAACACGGACTAACAACGTTACATAAACAGATGCAAAGTAGCTGGAATAATTACGCTACAAGTAAAGTTTTAACTTTGGCTTTTTATATCTTGTTGATTAAAGGCATGATAAACATGAAACTTTGGACACAGCAACTTACCAACATAAGGTTTTCCAGAATAAAATATCATTCACATATTACTTTCCAAATTCTTACAAAATAAGTTCAAACTTGATTTCCATAAAAATTACAAAAATAAATCATGTTCAATTTTATTTTAGAAAATTTGTTTTACATACTTGATTTCAAATTAATCACAGTTGGAAATAACATGTTTCCAAGCATCTAGAAAATAACTTTCAATTTTTCAGTGTGCACTAACAATGCCTGAAAATGACAGATAAATTTGAGGGGATGGACCATGACAATAGGCTACATTGCAACCTGTGTTTCATTGCGTGTGGTCTCTATTTTTAAATTGATGAGTAATATCTCACTATATTGTGAGAACTGAATGAATTTTTTTATTCCACATCCTTGTGCTACTGAGCTGTTGTGTACTAAGTTTCATGTTCTGTGTGCGTTTATTCAACGAAATATCAGAATCCAAAGGCTACATTTTTTTGTGTCACAATTTTCGCTTCCAAAAATGGAAAAAACTTAAATTAGTTTCAAACTACTTCGTGCACACACTTCATTCAACACATGAATGTCACGTACTTGGATTTAGGTTATAACATGTTTGTTATACCTGCCACCATTGGCAATGATGTGGCTCACAAGAACAGTGAAATTCTGCATGACCAGTTGAAGTATTCGAACGTTGATACTGTTGATGACCACCTGAATTGCTGTTTTGAGATCAGCGGTGGTTTTGGAGTTATTGCTGTACACCTTGTCTTTAATATAGCCCCACAAAAAGAAGTCGTATGGGGGGGGGGGGGGGATTTATTAGTTATTGGGAGCTCCAACGTTAGGCGGGTGATGGAGTCCCTTAGGGAAATAGCGGAAAGGTCGGGGAAGAAGGCCAGTGTTCACTCTGTCTGCTTGCCAGGGGGTCTCATCCAGGATGTGGAGGAGGCCCTGCCAGCGGCGATAGAGAGCACTGGGTGCACCCGACTGAAAATTGTTGCTCATGTCGGCACCAATGACTCCTGCCGTCTGGGTTCAGAGGTCATCCTCAGTTCGTACAGGCGGTTGGTAGAGTTGGTGAAGGTGGAAAGCCTCGCTCGCAGGGTGGAATCTGAGCTAACTATTTGTAGTATCGTTCCCAGAACAGATTGCGGTCCTCTGGTTTGGAGCCGAGTAGAAGGCTTAAACCATAGGCTCAGACGATTCTGCGGAGATCTGGGGTGCAAATTTCTCGACCTCCGCTATCGGGTGGAGAAATGTAGGGTCCCCCTGAATAGGTCAGGCGTGCACTACACACAGGAAGCGGCTACAAGGGTAGCGGAGTTCGTGTGGAGTGCACATGTGGGTTTTTTAGGTTAGAGAATTCCCTCCCTAGGCCCGACAAGACGCTTCCAGAGACTCGGCAAGGTAGGAGTAGGCAAAATGCAACAGGGAATAACAATATTAATGTGCTAATAGTAAACTGCAGGAGCGTCTATAGAAAGGTCCCAGAACTGCTCTCATTAATAAACGGTCTCAATGCCCACATAGTACTAGGGACAGAAAGTTGGCTGAAACCAGACATAAACAGTAATGAAATCCTAAACTCAGATTGGAATGTATATCGCAGAGACAGACTGGACAGTGAAGGGGGAGGCGTGTTTATAGCGATAAGAAGTGCAATAGTATCGGAGGAAATTAACGGAGATCGAAATGTGAAATAATTTGGGTGAAGGTCATGGTTAAAGCACGCACAGACATGGTAATTGGATGTCTCTGTAGGCCCCCTGGCTCAGCAGCTGTTGTGGCTGAGCACCGAGTAGATTTGCCCACCATGTTATAGTTCTGGGTGGAGATTTTAATTTGCCGAATATAGACTGGGAGACTCAAACGTTCATAACGGGTGGCAGGGTCAAAGAATCCAGTGACATTTTTTAAAGTGCTTTATTTAAAAACTACCTTGAGCAGTTAAACAGAGAAGTGACTCGTGGTGATAACATATTAGACCTTCTGGTGACAGACACGAACTATTTGAAACAGTTAACGCAGAACAGGGAATCAGCGATCATAAAGCGGTTACTGCATCGATGATTTCAGCCGTAAATAGAAATATTAAAAAAGGTAGGAAGATTTTTCTGTTTAGCAAAAGTGACAAAAAGCAGATCACAGAGTACCTGACGGCTCAACACAAAAGTTTTGTCTCAAGTACAGATAGTGTTGAGGATCAGTGGACAAAGTTCAAAACCATCGTACAATATGCGTTAGAGGAGTATGTGCCATCGTAAGAGATGGAAAAGAGCCACCATGATACAACAACCGAGTTAGAAAACTGCCGCGGAAGCAAAGGGAACTTCACAGCAAACATAAACATAGCCAAAGCCTTGCAGACAAACAAAAATGATGTGAAGCGAAATGTAGTGTGAGGAGGGCTATGCGAGAAGCGTTAAATGAATTCGAAAGTAAAGTTCTATGTACTGACTTGGCAGAAAATCCTAAGAAATATTGGTCTTAGGTCAAAGCGGTAGGTGGATCAAAACAAAATGTCCAGATACTCTGTGACCAAAATGGTACTGAAACAGAGGATGACAGACTAAAGGCCGAAATACTAAATGTCATTTTCCAAAGCTGTTTCACAGAGGAAGACTGCACTGTAGTTCCTTCTCTAGATTGTCGCACAGATGACAAAATGGTAGATATCGAAATAGATGACAGAGGGATAGAGAAACAATTACAATCACTTAAAAGAGGAAAGGCCGCTGGACCTGATGGGATACCAGTTCAATTTTACACAGAGTATGCGAAGGAACTTGCCCCCCGTCTTGCAGCGGTGTACCGTAGGTCTCTAGAAGAGCATAGCGTTCCAAAGGATTGGAAAAGGGCACAGGTCATCCCCGTTTTCAAGAAGGGACGTCGAACAGATGTGCAGAACTATAGACCTATATCTCTAACGTCGATCAGTTGTAGAATTTTGGAACACGTATTATGTTCGAGTATAATGACTTTTCTGGAGACTAGAAATCTACTCTGTAGGAATCAGCATGGGTATCGAAAAAGACGGTCGTGTGAAACCCAGCTCGCGCTATTCGTCCACGAGACTCAGAGGGCCATAGACATGGGTTCACAGGTAGATGCCGTGTTTCTTGACTTCCGCAAGGCGTTTGATACAGTTCCCCACAGTCGTTTAATGAACAAAGTAAGAGCATATGGACTATCAGACCAATTGTGTGATTGGATTGAAGAGTTCCTAGATAACAGAACGCAGCATGTCATTCTCAATGGAGAGAAGTCTTCTGAAGTAAGAGTGATTTCAGGTGTGCCGCAGGGGAGTGTCGTAGGACCGTTGCTATTCACAATATATATAAATGACCTTGTGGATGACATCGGAAGTTCACTGAGGCTTTTTGCAGATGATGCTGTGGTATATCAAGAGGTTGTAACAATGGAAAATTGTACTGAAATGCAGGAGGATCTGCAGCGAATTGACACATGGTGCAGGGAATGGCAATTGAATCTCAATGTAGACAAGTGTACTGTGCTGCGAATACAAAGAAAGAAAGATCCCTTATCATTTAGCTACAATATAGCAGGTCAGCAACTGGAAGCAGTTAATTCCATAAATTATCTGGGAGTACGCATTAGGAGTGATTTAAAATGGAATGATCATATAAAGTTGATTGTCGGTAAAGCAGGTGCCAGACTGAGATTCATTGGAAAAATCCTAATGAAATGCAATCCGAAAACAAAGGAAGTAGGTTAAAGTATGCTTGTTTGCCCACTGCTTGAATACTGCTCAGCAGTGTGGGATCCGTACTGGATAGGATTGATAGAAGAGATAGAGAAGATCCAACGGAGAGCAGCGCGCTTCGTTACAGAATCATTTAGTAATCGCAAAAGCGTTACGGAGATGATAGATAAACTCCAGTGGAAGACTCTACAGGAGAGACGCTCAGTAGCTTGGTACGGGCTTTTGTTGAAGTTCTGAGAACATACCTTCACAGAAGAGTCAACCAGTATATTGCTCCCTCCTACGTATATCTCGCGAAGAGACCATGAGGATAAAATCGGAGAGATTAGAGCCCACACAGAGGCATACCGACAATCCTTCTTTCCATGGACAATACGAGACTGGAATAGAAGGGAGAACCGATAGAGGTACTCAAGGTACTCTCCGCCACACACCGTCAGGTGGCTTGCGGAGTATGGATGTAGATGTAGATGTAGATGTTAATAATTGCAGCAGATGCATTTGAATATGGAAATATCACAGTTTTGTCACCGAAACAACATGGATTTGAACAGCTTCTAGTATTCACAACAAAAATATTGACAGACACAAAAGAGAACTACATTAATCTTGAGATGAAAGCTCTTACAATCATCTTTGATGTTAAAAAGTTTCATTGATACATTTATGGCTGAAAATTCATTCTCCTTATGGACCACAAACCTTTAATGACTGTATTTGGACCAGCTAATATTGTTACATCCAGGACAGTTCAATGACTGCAGTGTTAGGCACTACTTCTGTCAAATTATGACAATGAAATAATTTTCAGGTCCACAGCCCAACACGCGAATGCAGATTTGCTATCATGACTGCCAACAGGACAGGAAAACATTATGATTCTTTTGCTGATGTGTGTTTCACATTAGACTTACTCTATCAAGACACTGTGGAAGATTTCCCACTGAATTCTAATTTAATTGCAAAGTTAATGCCAAAGGAGTCAGTGTTATCTAAGATTAAACACTATATTCAGTCAGAATGAACCAGAGATGAAAAGTTGATTATTCAACCAGGAATTAAATCATACTGGCACAAGAGACATACTGTACAAGAGGCATGAAAGGTGAGGGAGCAGACACCTAAATTAAGGTGGTCAAAGGAACAACAAAAGGTTAGCTGTCAAAAGGCTGAAACCCAAAAAGATTTTTTCTGAAAGAGAGTATATATTGGTACTTACAGAAGTGGAGAGGTGGCCAGATGCGATGTTCGCCTGCTTTATTTCCTCATTGATTGTCCTCGGTGTCGACGTACTGCGCTGCTACACTGGCTGAAAAAAATGGGTGTGGAAGTTCAACCCTGACTACTTTAAATGGTGTAGCTGGCAGGTGCACATTTGCGTTTCACTGTTCTTTACTTTCACTGTTGACAACCCCCCAATAATCCATAGTTATATTGCCAGTGCACTATTTTTAACTTTTGATAAGCGTCATTAATAGGTTGCAGGCAAACATTCACACTCTGCTACAATAGTTTACTGTTGAACATTTATGAGCAGTAAAAGCCTAACCACATATTTCACAGTCTTTGAAATAAATTGAACAGACACTGTCATTGCTTTAACACATGGCCTAATTGTATTACACTTATTTTACAGTTAAGTTGATGCATTGTTGTTGCTCTAACCAAGACAGGTTTCTTGTCTGAAACTCAGCCATGGACTGACTGTTTCGGGATCAAAAATTGGGCCCTTATACATCCTCACAATAATAGGCACTGAAACTACACATTGTTTGATGTTTAATTTACAGAATTACAATTAAAACTTAACTCATTAAATTAACTGAATACATAAAAAAATTACGTCTTTTTAACAGCTGCTTCTACTACGAGGGCTAAGCCGAATTATTTGTTTAAATGACGAAATTAACAAATATCGTTATGCAAACAATACTTTTGACAAAAATGTTAATTACTTTGGAATTAATTAAGGGTTGGCTTTGCTAACACGTTTTTGAATAGAGCCAAATAGATCCTTTAAGAATGCTGTTAGTTGTTCCTCCAAATGTTTATAATTAGTACAGAATTTATATTTGGTTATGAGTTAACAATAGAATTTAAGTTACAAAAAAATTACTTATTTCACCCTATAATGAAGATATTAACTAGGAATAATCCAGATAAATTAGACAATCAATTACATACATAAACTAAGCACAAAATTAGATCTGGTGTTAAATTCTTTAAAACTGAGGGCCAATATTTTTCTTTTATGTTACTGGTAATTAGTTAAAAGTGAAAAAAATGAATTTTAAGGAGGCAGAAGGCAAAACAAGAGGGGAAGTAAAAATATCCCAGCTTGCTTCGTCACACAGAGAAACCCAAAGTTTAGCTCATGAAAGTCTAACTAATGGCACTGGGGAGCAGAGTAGGAATGTGTTTGCAGGACTAGCATCGTGAGGCAAGAGCTAGCCACATCCTCATGCAATCCATTGTGTGCCTGCACCTGCAGCGTCATGTGACTCCTTTTACTCCACCCCATTGGCCAGGGTGGTTGAAAATGCTGCTAGGCAATGTCACATTTAACATATATTTTTGCCAATGCTAATCTTCAATGTGTGCAATGTGTGTGCCACTCTAATTTGTCCTTTTTCCTGGGTAATAAGCCTATCCAAGGATTGTGGCAAGTACTTGTTGGGAATGTTAAGTGGTAGTAACCAGTTGCTATGGGGGCACACCTCTAAAGGTAAGTCAGGTAGTTATGATAAAAATGTTTTCACACTAATGGTAAAGTGGTATTCCAACTGAGCAGATAGTTTAAAGAAGAGAGTGATAAATGTCACAGTGGAAGTTATTGAATAGCACTCCAATGCCATTCACAGATACACGATAAATTTGAGGCATTGGTGTATGATTGTAGCAGACCAGGATAATAGTTAATGGTTCAGGCATAGAGTACAGCTTGCTATTATTGACAGGGATGAATTCAGGTGACTGTAAAGTATTATCAGTTCATGGGCACTGAGGTTTAGTGAACTCAGTTAACATAAGAGCTACCTCACAACTGGATGCATCTGATCAAATTGTTAGATCTGAACACAAATTATTCATGGTTTGGACACGCTGTTGCAACTCAGCAGCCATTTCAGAGAAATAAGTAAAACCCAGATTGGAAAGATGTTTTTAAATTTTTTGACACTGTTTACTGTTAAACTAATGTAATAATGCCCTAATTTAAAAATTCCTCTTTTTCTCATTTCCATTTTTGGGTCACTTTTAAACCCAAAATGGGAAGTTTTGATTACTGTTCAAGGTTAAAATAGATGCAATAATGCCCTAAATATGAAACTGCTATCTTCACATTTATGTTGACTAGTTTTTAAGCTAATAAGCATGACTTTTGTGCACTGTTATTAATACTATAACAATGTCTTTATTCTATGTATTTTATTATGTACATTGACACGTTCCACATCTGAGTGACTTGCTCACATGTACAGATCTATGGAACAAGTATATAAATAAATAAATAAATATGTTTGCCAGTCCTTATTAACTGCTAAGAACTCACGTGACTGCCAGTTAACATATTTTTGTAATGGTTCCCACACAACCAGAAATGTGAGTAACTGATAGCTACTCACAGGTGGTAGAGGTGATGGTTAGCTTTATTTTCCCCAAGAGGTTGTCATCAAGGCAGGTTATTTCCACATGTGCACTAATGTAACAATAAGACAGGTAAGATTCAGTTACAGGGTAAATCTTTTTTAAACGTGCCACAAGGCAACTGGAGATATTAGTTACTACATGCATGAATGAATCAACAAGCAGGAGGGCAGAACTGAGTTTACATTGTGAGTAATAGTATACAAGGTATTTACATGTAACTGAGTTGTGTGTGTTGTAGAGAAGGATTTGAGTAGCTTGTGCCACTTCCAGCCCAGCAGCAAGGTTGGGTAAATCCATGCATACCAGCTGGAGATTTTGGATAACAATGTTTCAGATTTCTCGTACTGTGGCCTCAGTACAGGCGTAACTGTTTGACTTGTTGATTGGTGCCGAGTAGATTACCTTCTAAACATGTAAGTTGCACATGTTGGTGGATGAGCATATTATGAGTACTCTTTGAAAGGGCAGTGGCACAATGTAGAGCTGTGTCCAATCAGTCGGCATCTGTGTGATCAGGTGTTCCAAATACAGTCTTGAGTACAGATCTTCCTGCAGTAAACCATGCTCTCTTCATGTAGAACAGCATCAGTGATGGTTCATAATTGTCCATGGATGTTATAAATCATTTTAATTATATCTCATTGTGAATGGAGGGCTTCAGGTTGCTCAGTATTGACTGAAGTGTGTTCACATTCTATCAGTTTCTTTGTCACATGTTGCAATTTAGCTTCATCACTATGTAATGGTAACAATTTGAGTTCTGTAAGGATTACAGCTTGATGTAGTGTATGCAGCAGATTACACACCCATTCAAATAACACTCCTGATCAGGATGGCTGAATGTGGAATGGAGGCAAGCCAACAATGGTGGTTAAACAGAGTATTATAATACTACACTTCCTCCTGATACATTGGATAGATGGTACAAACTCCAACAGCAGGCAGTAGTATGATGGCAGTCAATATGACCCTTGTGTTCACAGGCAGGTCATGCAGTCACAATGATGGCAGTAGACAGAACTACCTAGAAGACCCAAGTCCACAGTCTTAGGATGGAGCTGAAAATGCATATCATCTAACTTGTAACAGAAACAGTGTAGGTAATTATCTGTGTTCAGTGTCAAGAGTGCTAACAGGCAACATTTGACAGGCGGGCAATGATATTCATGTACAACCACTCAGTGTTCACTAAAACTGGCTTATGAACATTCACCTACGGAGTCCTCAGTATACAGAAATCTATGGCTCAGTTATTGCTGATAGGTGCTGAATCAAGCATTTTTTTCTACGGAGTGGGGACTGTAAGATGACACTTCTGCCATGCAACTGAAAAGAGGCATTAGTCGTAAATTTCTGGCTCTCACAGAAAACCAGGATCAGCATTTGTAATTCAAGATGCTCACTGGGCAGGATCCAATGTCTAATAACACTGGCTAGTAATACAATACTTGCAATATGATAATTACCATAACTTTAATTGGGGGTCAAGCTATCCAACTTGGCACTAGGCTTGATTAAAGTCTGGTTAGGAATTTGTTTGTAGGCATTGTGTAAGGGGCTGGAAAGGAATAATTTACATACTAGCTCAGGATTGGTGATTTTTCATCCAAACTGGAGCTTCACAGGCAATCTTCATACTGTGCACTACGTAAGTTTGCTGTATCAGCACTGGATTGTCAATGCAGGTTCTAGGAATGATGTAAATTAGAAAAGCAGGACAATGGTTTTTTATGTAGAGAGAGGCTGATCGATGCAGTAGGAAGGGAGATGCGAGCTCTCAGTGATCTTGAGTTGAATAGATGAGATAGTGAACCATTATTGCTGGGAGAGATCAGCCAGCGACTACCCTCTTTCAGCAAAAGAAGAAGCAAAGGATAATAAGGTTAACTCCGCAACTGTGAAAGTTGCAAGAAGGACTTGCATAACATGGCTATTCCACATTTGGAAGCATGATTAGAAATGGTAAGAGTTGATAAACATTTAGGTGGCAGGGATGTAAAGGTGCAGAAGGCCACTCTGCCAGTACCTGATGAGAATGTACTGTCAAATAACTGTAGCAAGAATGAGTGATAAACATGCAGTACACTGTTATCAACTATGATCCAGCTGTCAGAGTGATGGTCAGGTATTGGTGTTGGTATGATGATTGATCAGTTTTGATCTAAATCACAGGTGTTTCATCATTATCACAATCACATCTGATAAATCTGTGAGTGATAGCCATATTTTTGGAAAAAACATGTTTGTGCCATGAGCTGTACAGTTTTATGTTTATTCTCTGCAGTTTCAATTGTTAAAATCACCTTTAAGGTGAAAACTGTAAGGTACGTTACAGTTGAAACCGGTGGAGAATAAACATAAAATTGTACAGCTAATGGCACAAACATGCTTTTTTCAATTTGTTTAACAGTTATTGGCAATCACCTTCAAAAAGGGCCACATTTTTCTTGGAACAGTGGTCCAAGTTGAGGTCGAAGGCAGTAACTGAAAGAAGCATTGTGGTCATATGTTATCAGCATCATGGATGAATGTAGACAGGATAGTGTAAAAGTCTGTAGAACAGAATGTAAAAATTGTTCTCTGCACCACCATGGCATGGTGGTATTCTGAAGGAAGTCAAGAGGCTGATAGCAGGCACAGCTGAGCAAGAGGATCCCAGCTCCATGCAGTGTTGTTATTTCAGCCAGGGGTGTGCATACCCAGTCTGAATCTCTAAAGTAAAGAAGCTATTGGTTTCAAGTGTAAAGTGTTGTAGAGGGCCTGGAGCAGGGAGAAAGGACTCTTCAAAAGGTAGAGTGAACTTTTTAGTTTTGCCTTTCTTAACTGCAGGACTGTGCAAAAGCTCTCAATCACCTGGCTGACATGGAGGCAATATTGCTTGTATATTTTTCCTCTGTACGTGCTTGGCTTTAGGCTTAACAGTGTTATGTCAGACTTGAGGCCAGATTGCTTTAAGCCTTTGTGCTAAACTCCTCACTTCTTTTGATTCTAAATGCAGTGGTAACTTTTTTATTTCAGAGGGGGAGGTCATGTTATTCCTCCTCTCCTCCATCCGAACAGGCCTTGGAAGGCCCAACATCACTGACCAACTGCTGTGTCATCATCAGCCAAAAGGCATTACTGGATGCAAATATGGAGGGGCATGTGGTCAGCACACCATTCTCCTGGCCACTGTTAGTTTTCATGACCAGAGCGACTAATTCTCAATCAAGTAGCTCCCCAACTGACCTCACAAGGGATGAGTGCACCCAGCTCACCAACAGCACTTGGCAGACATGGACAGTCACCCACCCAAGTGCTAGTCAAGCCTGACAGCACTTAACTTTGGTGAGCTGACAGAAACTGCTGTTCCATTGCAGCAAGGCTGTTGGCAGAAGCTCATGGGATGGCTATATACTACCTCAAATGGGATACATCCTGTCAACTCGTGAAGTCTGCTGTTGTAAGATGATGTATGAAAGGAATGTATCTGTCCCAGTCAGACTGTGTTTGGTTGACATAATAGGGTAACATTCATTTAACAGTTTTATAGACACATTCAATATGGCCAGTAGCCTTTGAATGAAAGGGGTAGTTCCCCACTGCTTGGTTCCAAGTAGTTTGCACACTTGTACAAACACTGAGGACATAAAATTTATTCCCTGATCAGTTAGAATAGTGTCAGAGCTTCCAAATGGTAGTACCAAGTGATTTAAAAATGCTTTAAACATGGTTTCAGCTGTTACATTGGCAATTGGCTCGCATGTTAGACATATGGAAAAGTTGCCAATTACTGAAAATATATGCCTAATCAGTTTCTGGGTTGACAAAAAGGTCCCATTACTGTGAGTGCCATGGTTTCATATGATTTGGAAGCTTCTGGTAAGATTTGTAAAGGAATATGAAACCACATCAGATGTGACCAATGAGCATAAGGCAAATACCATGGATATACTTATCGACATCATGGAGTTGACAGAGACACCAATACTACATAACAATGTGGGTGTTAATAGTGTGTCTGCTGCTAAGGTAAGCCTATATGATATCATGACACTAAGCAATGATAAGGGGAATGACTTTGCTATCACCAACCAGTTTCCAACAGAGTTTTGCAGTGCAATATACCACCTTGCAACACAAAATCAGGCATTGTGGTATACCATTGACAATCAGAATCTTTTTCCTGGATGTTTTGTAATTCTGCTATTAGTACTTTGTCTGCTTGCTCTACTCAAACCTTTCTGCTGAGAGCATCTGCATTTTGGTGCAGTTTTCCAGGTTTATGATGTACTTCATAGTCATACTCCACCAGTTTCAAAGCCCAACACGCAAGGTGGCTACTGGGGTCGTTTACATTTAATATCCACAACAAGGCAGCATGCTCAGTTACCATGGTAAATTTCCTACCATAGAGGTAGTATTCAAAATAGTTAACACCAAACATTAAGTTCAACACTATTCTCTTTCTGTGGTACTGGAATTGATTTCAGCTTTGTTGGGCTGGTGTTGTTTTCTTTGCTGTTGTGCTCTTGACTCAAAACAATGCCAACAGCAAAGTCTAAGCATCACCCGAGAGTATAAATGGTTTCTCAAAGTCAGGATATATCAACAGAGGTGAACTTGTCAAAACTTCTTTAACTGTATGCTTGGTAGTTTCATATTCTGTGGACCATTCAAATTTTATTCCTTTCTTTAATAACTAGATTAAGGGCCTAATCATAGTGGTGTAATCCTATATGAAATGATGATATTAATTACTTAACCCCAGAAAGCTTTGTTAGTTACCCATGGTTTCTGTCAATTGTGAGTCCAGTTTTACTCCATTGGAACTGACAATGTGCCCCGAATACTGGACTTGTGACTCTGCAAAAGAGCATTTCTCCAACTTCAAACTTAGATGATCTGCCAACACATTCTTCAATCATTCCACATGTTCTTTGACAGTTTGAGAGAAAATAATGAAATCATCCAGATAAACCAGAAAGGTAGTGGGTTGCAGATATCGTAACAAATCAGTGAATGACAAACTGCCTATTGGCTTCTGTCTCGGGTTCTTCGGCCGATGTTCATCTAATGATTTTTCTGACGTTTCGCCAAATCATTAGATGAACGTCGGCCGAAGAACCCGAGACAGAAGCCAATAGGCAGTTTGTCAACAAGTGGCCACGAAAGCCTTAACAATTTTGTAAATCAGTGAATCTTGAAATGTGGTGGGTGCATTTCTTAAGCCAAAAGGCACCCACAAATAGTTGTACATACCAAAAGGCATGACATAAACTGTTTTAGATTGACACTGAGGGGCTGTTGGGATATGATGGTAGCCTGAGTTAACTTACATTAGTGCCCAAACTAACAAAAATAAAATTTCATTGATTGCAACACTTCTTTGTGTCAGGCCTAGAAACTATCTCCTTCCCTATAGCTGTCCCACATTTGATGTTAGCAGATGCCCACTGCAAGCATTTCTATTGTAAGTTCCTATTCTTCCTCCCACTTTCCTTTCTGCAAAACCTACTGACAGTAGTTTGGTTTTTCACTCCTTCCTTCTACTGTCTTCATTAAATAATTAATAGCAAATGTCATATTTATTCATTTTTACTATCTCATTTTTTGATGTGAAGACAATGAGCAACCAATCAACAGCTACCAGCTATCTTTTCACCAGTACTTGCCTCCTTATGTACTGTCATATTATATTTTACTTTTTTATGCCCATGTCTCTTAAATATATTTGAAATATTTGTTGCCAGCTAATGTAATACCCTCCTCTCCCTTGGTGTGCATCAGACAACTGACTATAAAAATAATATAATCCCATGATTTTTTAAATGTAGATGACGTACATATGCCATTTTTGCCAAAAATTTAAGAGCCATTTTTGTTCCATGGGATTACAGTGGGCACTTATACACTCACAATGGTGATAAATGATGCTCAAATAATTACAATCCAATTTCTCTAATACCTAGTGTCTCTAAAATGATACTGTGGTGTCACAGCCAGACACCACACGTCCTAGGTGGTAGCTTAAATCGGCCGCGGTCCCGTAGTACATGTCGGACCCGCGTGTCGCCACTGTGTGATCGCAAACCTAGCGCCACCACAAGGCAGGTCTCGAGAGACTGACTCGAACTCAGCCCAGTTGTACGGACAACAGAGCTAGCGACTAGACGTATGAAGCCTTTCTCTCTCATTAGCCGAGAGACAGAATAGCCTTCAGCTAAGTTAATGGCTACGAACTAGCAAGGCGCCATTAGCCTTACAGTGATTGTAATTAGAGTCTCACTTGTGTTCACCATAGAGATGTACAAGAAGAAATTAAAGATAAGTATATGAGAAGCTCCGTTCTTTTCTTCATAGCATTAATTACATATCCTGTTCCAGTACTTCACGCCTGTCTGCGTTAGTCTAGCGTGCTTTCTAAGCCACCTCTATCTACAAGGTGTTGGCCCAGCTGCCGACACATCACATGGCGACGAGTCTACAAAGGCTCTTGTGTTTTACTTTGCCCTAATTTCTTTGTGTCATGGCTTCGCCACAATCTCCAGATGTACTGTCCGAATTTTATCGCTTGCAGAATCAGCAGATGCAGGCGTTATTGGATGCTCTTGGACAGCTCGTCCAGGGTCAACGTGCGCTGCACACCGATGCGGCCGCCGCCGCTTCATCGCTACCGCCGCCACAACATGCTGTTGCACCTCAATTCAGACCCTTTGATGCCACCCACGAGTCATGGCAGGAGTGGTCCCGTCAGTTCGACTTCCACCTAGCAGCCTACAGAATTCAAGGTAATGAGCGGCAGCCGTTTTTGCTTTCTTGTGTCGGTGTGTCCACCTACCGAGTGATAGTGAAGTTGTTTCCCCGGCGCGACGTAGCAACTCTGTCCTACGAAGAACTTTTGTCTGCTTTAGATGCCTATTTCAAGGAAACAGTAAATGTCGTTGCAAAAAGGTATACGTTCTTTCGTACAAAACGTACGGCCGGTCAGACTCATAGGGAGTGGGTTGCGACATTGCAAGGACTTACTAGGGAGTGTGCGTTTGAATGCGAATGTGGCCTTCCTTATTCAGATACTATGGTGCGTGATGCAATAGCACAGAACGTTTCTGATGTTCGCATACGGGAACAGATTTTGAAACTAGTTAATCCCTCCCTTCAACAGGTGATAGACATATTGGATAGGCAAGACACACTTGACTTTGCTCAGGACCCATTTGCAACTTCGCCGGCAGTGTGTCACATTAACTGGCCCGCTGGGCCCGCTGCACGGGACGCTATGCGGCCCTCGCGCCCGTCAGCGCAGCGGCAGCCTAGCTCGCAAACACGTGCGCCGTGTAAGCAAGCTAATGCAGTGAAATCATGCCCGCGGTGCGCAACTAGACATTCGCATGACAATTGCCCGTCACGCCAAGCTATTTGCTTTTACTGTCATAAGAAAGGACATGTCCAAAGTGTTTGCCAGAAAAAGCTCAGATCAGACACTCACACCAATTCCAGGCCCTTTGCTTCGCGCCGGAATCGAACCAAGGAAACTCAGGCTCGTGAACCTTCGCCCATGGATATTCATGTAGTTCATTCCACCCCGTCCGGTGACAGTGTTCATTCCACAAAAAGTGTGCGTCGACGTCGACGGAAGTCCCGTCACGTCGCACGTGATTCTGTCCCAGTGTCTGTTCCAGTTGCACAAAACAGTCGCTTTTGTCGTCAGCAGGACAATAAACTTTTTGTCGACTTAGACTTTGCAGGCAAAGTGATACCATTCCAGCTCGATACCGGAGCTGCAGTTTCATTGCTCAATCACGACACGTACAACCAACTGGGCAAACCTCCGTTGCGTGCCGCAAATGTTCAGCTCAATAGTTACTCAGGCCAGAAAATACCAGTGTTAGGACAGTGCAGCCTTCTTGCAACATACAAGGGACAAACAAAACTTGTGTCATTTTATGTTCTTCGTTCTTCTACTGCAGTGAACTTGTTTGGTTTAGATTTATTTCTGTTGTTTAATTTGTCTATAGTAAATCAGGTCCTCTCAGTGATTCAGACTGTGCCTTCCGCCAGTGTTTCTAGTCTATGTGAAGAATTTGCAGACATTTTTGCACTGGGCCTTGGTTGCGCTAAGAACTATGAAGCACATTTGGAACTGAATGCAAACGCGCAACCGAAGTTTTTCAGAGCGCGCAATGTTCCCCGCGCATTGCGTGATGAGGTCGCAAGAACATTAAACGATTTAGAATCTCAAGGTGTAATTGAACGTGTGCAGACTTCTCTCTGGGCCTCACCCTTAGTAATTTTGCCAAAACCTTCCGGAAAATTGAGACTTTGTGTGGACTTCAAGGCAACTGTGAATCCACAACTTGTGACTGCAACTTTTCCTTTGCCCCGCCCGGAAGATCTTTTTGACAAACTGTGCCCGGGAACATATTTTTCAAAGTTGGACCTAGCAGATGCGTACTTGCAAATACCTGTGGACGAAGAATCCCAGCGCGTCTTGGTGGTAAACACGCATCTTGGTTTGTATCGCTTCAAAAGATTGCCATTCGGGTGTGCATCCGCCCCTGCATTGTTTCAGCAATATTTACAAACTGTTTGTGCGTCGGTCCCTACTGCTGCGAACTATCTGGACGATATTGTGATCTCCGGAAAGACAGAAGCCGAACATTTGCAAAATCTCCGAACATTATTTCAGGTCTTGCGACAAAATGGTCTTCGCTTGAGGAAGGACAAATGTGTGTTTTTTGCTCGGGATTTACCCTACCTGGGCCATGTCCTCAATGCCCAAGGAATCCATCCGAGTCCCGAGCACCTCCGTGCCATACAGGATTTGCCGTCACCACAGACCTTGAAACAGCTGCAAAGTGTGTTGGGGAAAATTAATTATTATCATAAATTTCTGCGCAATGCTTCTTCCATTTCAGCTCCGCTTCATCGCTTACGCCGTAAAGGTGTTCCGTTCGTCTGGATGACGGAATGCGACCGCGCCTTTCGCCACTTGAAATCGGCGTTGCTTTCACATACTTGCCTTACGCCATTCGATCCCCGAAAACCCCTTTTGTTGATGGTAGATGCATCGGATTTCGGGATCGGTGCTGTGCTTGCGCACAAAGATGGATCGCATGATCGCCCTATTGCCTTTGCGTCAAAATTGCTATCATCTGCGCAAAGAAATTATTCACAGATAGAGAAAGAGGCTTTAGCTCTCGTGTTTGGTGTTACTAAGTTTCACGATTTCTTGTATGGTCGTCACTTTACCATCATCACGGACCACAAACCTTTGACATCACTTTTTCATCCGAACAAGCCGGTACCTCCGCGTACGGCGCAGAAATTCATTCGCTGGTCTCTTTTCCTCTCGCAGTACCGCTACGATATCTTGTATCGGTCCACTGCTAAGCACGGAAACGCTGATGCATTGTCCCGTTTGCCTGTTGCTGAGGATAAAGCATTCAATTCTTCCGAACTTGCTTGCATGTTCATTGATGCGGAAACCGATGCCGTGGTCACATCGTTTCCGATTGATTTTCGTCGTGTCGCTACAGCCACAGCTGCTGACCCTGTCCTTGCTACTGTTTTGCGTTTTGTTGCTACGCAATGGCCCTTGTCCAAGTCACGGATCGAGGATCCGCTGGTTCGCCGATTTTTTGCTCACAAGGAGAGACTTTTTGTACGACGTGGTGTTTTGTTGTTGCGTTCTGCTAATGATCAGTCCCGAGTCGTGGTCCCACGTTTGTTACAGTCCTCTGTCTTACGTCTTCTTCACCACGGACATTGGGGTATAGTGCGTACGAAACAACTTGCTCGTCAGCACTGTACTTGGTTCGGAATCGATGCTGCGATTACGATGTTCTCCTCTTGCGTGGCGTGTGCCGAACAACAATCCGCACCGCCGCGGAAATTCTTTGCATGGCCGAAAGCCACTTCCCCTTGGCAACGCTTGCACATCGATTTTGCTGGTCCATTCTGGAATGCTCGTTGGTTGGTTGTGGTCGATGCTTTCAGTAATTTTCCTTTTGTTGTCCGGATGTCTTCCACGACGTCTTCTGCCACAATCCAAGCCTTGTCTGCTATCTTTTGCATTGAAGGTCTTCCGCAGACTATTGTTTCCGACAATGGCCCACAATTCATGTCCGCAGAATTTCAGTCCTTCTGCAAGGCCAATGGTATTCAACATCTGACGTCTGCGCCGTTTTCGCCTCAGTCAAACGGTGCCGCGGAACGATTGGTCCGGACTTTCAAGTCACAGATGTTGAAATTGAAAGAGTCGCATTCTAGGGAGGACGCGTTATTGCTCTTTTTGTCCTCGTATCGCTCTCAGCCCCGCGATGGTCGCTCACCGGCTGAGTTGCTCCATGGTCGTTCTCATCGAACCTTGATGTCTTTGCTGCATCCGCCGCATCAGGTTCCTGTGCAGCGGCAGACTCCTGCTTTTGCTCCTGGCGACGTTGTCTTCTATTGCACCTATCGCGGTTCACGGCGTTGGCTCGCAGGGCGCATTCTTCGCTGCCTCGGCCGCGCGATGTATTTGGTTTTGGGGGCCTCTGGTGAGGTGCGTCGGCATCTCACTCAGCTGTGCCTCTGTTGTCGCCCGGGTTCTGCCGCTCCCCATCTGCTTTCAGCGATGGAGCCGTCAGGTCAGCACCCTGGGGACCCATCTACTGGCTCGCCTCATCCCCAGGTGTTACCGACGCTGCCTTCCATTTTGCCTCATGGCGTCGCGCCGCCGCAGCAGCCGCCGCAGCCGCCGCAGCCACCTCCAGCGCCGCCCGCGGTGGACGCTTCGCTGCAGCCGCCACGCGCCTCCCTGGAGCACGCGCCGCCGATCGCTTCCCGTGACCAGCTGTCCTCCGCCATGGAACTCTTGCCCGCTCCGGACCAGATGTCGTCATCGCGCGTCGGATTCTCCGACCACATGGAGGTCGACCCTTCGGCCCCTCCTGTCTCTTTGCGGGCGCATACACCGCATGTTGACGTGCACCCTGGACTAGGTTTTCAGGCGTTTCCTAGCTCCCCTCGGACCGAATGGCCGGGTGCGGGTGGCACAGCCTCGCCTGTTGTTAGGCTCCCCACCTCATCGCATACGTCAACGTGGGGTCCTCCCCACGGCGGGCGGAAGCCTTATCTCACGACCGTTCGCCGATTTGCGGGGGAGGAATGTGGTGTCACAGCCAGACACCACACGTCCTAGGTGGTAGCTTAAATCGGCCGCGGTCCCGTAGTACATGTCGGACCCGCGTGTCGCCACTGTGTGATCGCAAACCTAGCGCCACCACAAGGCAGGTCTCGAGAGACTGACTCGAACTCAGCCCAGTTGTACGGACGACAGAGCTAGCGACTAGACGTACGAAGCCTTTCTCTCTCATTAGCCGAGAGACAGAATAGCCTTCAGCTAAGTTAATGGCTACGAACTAGCAAGGCGCCATTAGCCTTACAGTGATTGTAATTAGAGTCTCACTTGTGTTCACCATAGAGATGTACAAGAAGAAATTAAAGATAAGTATATGAGAAGCTCCGTTCTTTTCTTCATAGCATTAATTACGTATCCTGTTCCAGTACTTCACGCCCGTCTGCGTTAGTCTAGCGTGCTTTCTAAGCCACCTCTATCTACAAGGTGCTGGCCCAGCTGCCGACACATCAGATACACTACCATATTGCATGCAGCTCCAGACTCATAATCATTTATTGTAAACAGTATTCATAGTATCGATTCAAACCTGCTCTGTTAAAGCAAGTAAAAATATCTTCTCCTCCATATTAACTTCATTCAGCCAAGCATAACCGTATATAGACTTCTTGTAGACCTTAGTGTCATCCATGAAATTCAACAAAAATGGATCTGTTATGATGGTTTGCATATTACAGCACTTTCTGATTAAACTGTATCTGAATGACATGAAGATAATGGTATATTTTAAAAATTACGGATTATATACAATATTCCCTGCTAGGACCTTTACTTTTCATAATTTATGTAAATGCCTGCTGAGTATTATGCCATGTAAGTAGATTCTCTCTTGTTTCAACTAGAAGAAACACCCACAATAAAGGGAGAAAGTCATCACCTCAGTGCATCCAGTATATTGTTCAGAGCAAACAAACTATTAATTAACCATTCTAAAAGTGAAAATATTCTTTTTAGCCCATCTAGTAATAACATTGATGGCAAATAAGATAGCATTCACTGCATTCATTTTGATCCAAAATTTGAAAGAGAAAGTCACAAAACCTACATATGCACAAATGCAGCCAAAAATACTTCTGTTAAGCAAACATAGTATTTGTATAAATGATTACATATGTAAAAATTCACCCTAAGATACTTTTTGTTAGGAAAACATATAACTTGTGTCACTAACAACCAATTGGTGAAAGCCTATTATACCTTAGACACTAGGTATTAGGGAAATTGGATTGTAATTATTTGAGCATCATTTATCACCATTGTGAGTGTATAAGTGCCCACTGTAATTCTTACACATGAAAGCAAACAGTCACAAATAAAGATCCAATTTACAACTACATATAAATAATGTGCTGATTTTGTGGTATCATTTATTTGGACCTCTTTCTCTATTCCGAATGATGTTTGGAAGGTAGGAGAGAGGTACTCACAGAATAAAGCTGTCGTGGCAGGTTGTGAGCTATGCCTGCATATACCAGGCAGGAAGTGGATTCCCCATGAAAGACAAGGTCTGGGTTCAAAATCAGGTCTGGCACACAGTTTTAATTTGTCAGCTCACTAATCACCAATAATTTTGATGACTCAATAGCCTCATATAATTACTTATCTGGTTGTATTATTGATCTGTTAGTATATGCAATATAGGTCATGCAATTTTAATGCATTAAAAATACAAAGTTGCTTAGCTATATTAACTGAATTCACAATTGTGAATATGGACAGCCATCACCTGTAGAATGGAATGACGACAACAAAAATTTGTGCTAGATCAGAACCTGAACCTGGATTTCCCACTTATCGCTTATTGCGAACGATCATCTTACCATTTAGCTATCCATGCATAACTCGTGACCAGAACTAAACTTCTGTATGTTGTCAGTCATGTGTTGACAACCTGTACTTGTACATCAATTATGTACATTCCTGTTCAGGTGAGACCTTTTACTTGAAAGTCACTTGCTCGGTGTCAGCAGATGGATACAATATTGCAGTGCCTGTGTAATTCTGAATTACTTTGCGAAGTTCCTTTGGACATGCATGTGGATAGTAACATACATGCTTCCAGAATGAGATTTTCACTCTGCAGCGGAGTGTGCGCTGATATGAAACTTCCTGGCAGATTAAAACTGTGTGCCCGACCGAGACTCGAACTCGGGACCTTTGCCTTTCGCGGGCAAGTGCTCTACCATCTGAGCTACCGAAGCACGACTCACGCCCGGTCACCACAGCTTTACTTCTGCCAGTATCTTTAACATACATGCTGTTTAAAGTACACCTTTGATACAATAATTAAGACCACTAAAGATACTGTTCTGCACATCTCATTCCCTGCCAAGATATGGAGAAATACCCTCACACATTATTGTTTAACTGGTCTTCACTTAGCCAATATTCATTATAACATTGTATTCTCTCCTAACATGATAAATATTCATATCCAGTAGTTGTAGGCCCTGCAGACCATGCACTGATTCCACAAAGTGCCTCTATTCCTCTCTGTTTTATGCTCAGTTCCTACAGGAGTCTTCAGTCCTCAAGGATCCAGGTCCTTCACCAGATCATCCATTCAGCACTGCCTCGGTTGTCATATGGGGGCATCTGGTATTTGATTTCTCCTCAAGTGCTTTCTTCATTTGTCTTTTTTCTGGCGTATGGACTACATGGCATACCCACTGGATTCCTTTGCACTTCAGCTTCTAAAGGATTGTTGGTTGTTGCATCAAGACATAGATTTCCTCATTTTTCCTCCTTCTTCATTCTCCTTTAACTATGGTCAATCTCCATATCTTCCTCATTACTCTTCTTTCAAATATTAATTTTTTTCCTTGTCTCATTTAGTCACCTCCAGGTGTCTGAACCATATAAGACTGCTGGGCATACCACTGTATTATATATTCTCTTTTTGGTATTCACTGACACTGTTTTTGAGCTGAGCGTCCCCCTGAAGGATACATGTATTTCATTCTTTCTTTGATGTCCATTTCTGTGCTGTTGTTGCTGGTAAACTAAGATCCCAAGTATTTGAAGTGGTGAACTCTCTTGAACTTCAAGCCATCTATCTCCAGAAATTCTTACTGGTCTTATCTTTTTCTAAATTGCATGAACTCTATTTTGTCCTGATTCAACTTCAGACCAAGCTTCTGTGCATAGCTGTGCATTTTCTGGTACATTTATTTCACCTCGTGGTTTGATTCACTTAGCAGAACTATATCATCTGCATATGCAAGATATTGAAATTACCATCCATCTGTACTCCAGCCCTTTCCTCTTACCTCATTCCCTTGTTACTTCTTGTAATGTGACACTGAGCAGAACACATGAGAGAGCATCCCCTTGTCTCAGACCCTTCTCAATCTTGAACGTTTTTGACATGACCCTCAGAAATGCACTGCTGCCAATGATCCACCCATAAAAGTTTGCAGCATTCTCACTAGCTTCTCATTGATTCTGAAGTCACATAGTGCACTGTATAGGCTGTTCCTGTGGATGCCGTCATATGCACGCTGAAAATTGACAAATGGACTATAGATACCAGAATGAGATTTTCACTCTGCAGCAGTGTGTGCACTGATATGAAACTTCCTGGCAGATTGAAACTGTGTGCCGGACCAAGAATTGAACTCAGGACCTTTGCCTTTCACAGGCAAGTGCTTTACCATCTGAGCTACCCAAGCACGACTCACACCCCGTCCTCACAGCTTTACTTCTGCCAGTACCTCGTCTCCTACCTTCCAAACTTTACAGAAGCTCTCCTGCGAACCTTGCAGAACTAGCACTCCTGAAAGTAAGGATATTGTGGAGACAAGGCTTAGCCACAGCCTGTGGGATGTTTCCAGAATGAGATTTTCACTCTGCAGCAGAGTGTGTGCTGATATGAAACTTGCCCGCGAAAGGCAAAAGTCCTGAGTTTGAATCTCGGTCAGGCACACAGTTTTAATCTGCCAGGAAGTTTCATATCAGTGCACACTCCACTGCAGAGTGAAAATCTCATTCTGGAAACATCCCCAGGCTGTGGCTAAGCCATGTCTCCGCAATATCCTATGTTTCAGGAATGGTAGTTCTGCAAGATTCGCAGGAGAGCTTCTGTAAAGTTTGGAAGGTGGGAGATGAGGTCCGGGAAAAGTAAAGCTGTGAGGACGGGGCGTGAGTCATGCTGTGGGTAGCTCAGATGGTAGAGCACTTGCCCGTGAAAGGCAAAGGTCCCGAGTTCGAGTCTCGGTCCAGCACACAGTTTTAATCTGCCAGGAAGTTTCAGACTATAGATGTTGTTGTTGTTGTGGTCTTCAGTCCTGAGACTGGTTTGATGCAGCTCTCCATGCTACTCTATCCTGTGCAAGCTTCTTCATCTCCCAGTACCTACTGCAACCTACATCCTTCTGAATCTGCTTAGTGTATTGATCTCTTGGTCTCCCTCTACGATTTTTACCCTCCACGCTGCCCTCCAATGCTAAAGTTGTGATCCCTTGATGCCTCAAAACATGTCCTACCAACCGATCCCTTCTTCTAGTCAAGTTGTGCCACAAACTTCTCTTCTCCCCAATCCTATTCAATACCTCCTCATTAGTTACGTGATCTACCCACCTTATCTTCAGCATTCTTCTGTAGCACCACATTTCGAAAGCTTCTATTCTCTTCTTGTCCAAACTGGTTATCATCCATGTTTCACTTCCATACATGGCTACACTCCATACAAATACTTTCAGAAACGACTTCCTGACACTTAAATCTATACTTGATGTTAACAAATTTCTCTTCTTCAGAAACGCTTTCCTTGCCATTGCCAGTCTACATTTTATATCCTCTCTACTTTGACCATCATCAGTTATTTTACTCCCTAAATAGCAAAACTCCTTTACTACTTTAAGTGTCTCATTTCCTAATCTAATCCCCTCGGCATCACCCGATTTAATTTGACTACATTCCATTATCCTCGTTTTGCTTTTGTTGATGTTCATCTTAAATCCTCCTTTCAAGACACTGTCCATTCCGTTCAACTGCTCTTCCAAGTCCTTTGCTGTCTCTGACAGAATTACAATGTCATCGGCGAACCTCAAAGTTTTTACTTCTTCTCCATGAATTTTAATACCTACTCCGAATTTTTCTTTTGTTTCCTTTACTGCTTGCTCAATATACAGATTGAATAACATCGGGGAGAGGCTACAACCCTGTCTCACTCCTTTCCCAACCACTGCTTCCCTTTCATGCCCCTCGACTCTTATAACTGCCATCTGGTTTCTGTACAAATTGTAAATAGCCTTTCGCTCCCTGTATTTTACCCCTGCCACCTTCAGAATTTGAAAGAGAGTATTCCAGTTAACGTTGTCAAAAGCTTTCTCTAAGTCTACAAATGCTAGAAACGTAGATTTGCCTTTTCTTAATCTTTCTTCTAAGATAAGTCGTAAGGTTAGTATTGCCTCACGTGTTCCAACATTTCTACGGAATCCAAACTGATCTTCCCCGAGGTCCGCTTCTACCAGTTTTTCCATTCGTCTGTAAAGAATTCATGTTAGTATTTTGCAGCTGTGACTTATTAAACTGATAGTTCGGTAATTTTCACATCTGTCAACACCTGCTTTCTTTGGGATTGGAATTATTATATTCTTCTTGAAGTCTGTGGGTATTTCGCCTGTCTCATACATCTTGCTCACCAGATGGTAGAGTTTTGTCATGACTGGCTCTCCCAAGGCCATCAGTAGTTCTAATGGAATGTTGTCTACTCCCGGGGCCTTGTTTCGACTCAGGTCTTTCAGTGCTCTGTCAAACTCTTCACGCAGTATCTTATCTCCCATTTCATCTTCATCTACATCCTCTTCCATTTCCATAATACTGTCCTCAAGTACATCGCCCTTGTATAAACCCTCTATATACTCCTTCCACCTTTCTGCCTTCCCTTCTTTGCTTAGAACTGGGTTGCCATCTGAGCTCTTGATATTCATACAAGTGGTTCTCTTCTCTCCAAAGGTCTCTTTAATTTTCCTGTAGGCAGTATCTATCTTACCCCTAGTGAGATAAGCCTCTACATCCTTACATTTGTCCTCTAGCCATCCCTGCTTAGCCATTTTGCACTTTCTGACGATCTCATTTTTGAGACGTTTGTATTCCCTTTTGCCTGCTTCATTTACTGCATTTTTATATTTTCTCCTTTCATCAATTAAATTTAATATTTCTTCTGTTACCCAAGGATTTCTATTAGCCCTCGTCTTTTTACCTACTTGATCCTCTGCTGCCTTCACTACTTCATCCCTCAGAGCTACCCATTCTTCTTCTACTGTATTTCTTTCCCCCATTCCTGTCAATTGTTCCCTTATGCTCTCCCTGAAACTCTCTACAACCTCTGGTTCTTTCAGTTTATCCAGGTCCCATCTCCTTAAATTCCCACCTTTTTGCAGTTTCTTCAGTTTCAATCTGCAGTTCATAACCAATAGATTGTGGTCAGAATCCACATCTGCCCCTGGAAATGTCTTACAATTTAAAACCTGGTTCCTAAATCTCTGTCTTACCATTATATAATCTATCTGATACCTATTAGTATCTCCAGGATTCTTCCAGGTATACAACCTTCTTTTATGATTCTTGAACCAAGTGTTAGCTATGATTAAGTTATGCTCTGTGCAAAATTCTACAAGGCGGCTTCCTCTTTCATTTCTTCCCCCCAATCCATATTCACCTACTATGTTTCCTTCTCTCCCTTTTCCTACTGACGAATTCCAGTCACCCATGACTATTAAATTTTCGTCTCCCTTCACTACCTGAATAATTTCTTTTATCTCGTCATACGTTTCATCAATTTCTTCATCATCTGCAGAGCTAGTTGGCATATAAACTTGTACTACTGTAGTAGGCATGGGCTTTGTGTCTATCTTGGCCACAATAATGCGTTCACTATGCTGTTTGTAGTAGCTAACCCGCACTCCTATTTTTTATTCATTATTAAACCTACTCCTGCATTACCCCTATTTGATTTTGTATTTATAACCCTGTAATCACCTGACCAAAAGTCTTGTTCCTCCTGCCACCGAACTTCACTAATTCCCACTATATCTAACTTTAACCTATCCATTTCCCTTTTTAAATTTTCTAACCTACCTGCCCGATTAAGGGATCTGACATTCCACGCTCTGATCCGTAGAATGCCAGACTATAGATACCTTTATCATATTCCCAGTGTTTTTCAAAGAATTGTCTTAGGGTGAAAATGCAATGTGTTGTCAAACAGTTTGATCAAAAGCCACCTTGGTAATCTTGTATGTTGCTCTCTATGAATAGTTGTAATTTTCTGAAGATAATGATAGTCTGTACCTCTTAGGTTATATTCATCAAGTTGATGCCTCTGTAGTTAACACATTCCATTTTGCTTCCTTTCTTGTATATAGACATATTAGCCCAGTTTACATTCTTCTGGCAATGTCTCATTCTTCCATATCAACTCAATCTGTTCATATAACTCTAAGTGCAAGTTATCACCTCCCTCTTTGATTAATTTCCTGTTTTTCTGTCCTACCCATGCAAACTGTGCCTTCATATAGTTGGTATATAGAATTCTTCTTTTCCTGTTTTTCTGTTAAAATCTCCCAGAACTATCTTGGTATTTGTAGTTGGTGTGATCTCAATTGTTTGTTCTAATTAGTCATAGAACTCCTCCTTTTCCTCATCTGTTTTATCTTCTTTTGGGGTGCAAACATTGATAAGGTGATGTCTGATACTTGGTTTCCAAGTACTACATAGGATATTCTTTTGTTGAAAGCTTTAAATTCCTTAACTGAATTTGCTACTTTGTCATGTATTACAGAATCAGTGCCAAATCCATGTTTATCTATGCAACCCCCATAAAATTGTATGTATCTATCTCCTTTGTGAGTACATTCACCCAGCCATGTTGTCTCTTGTACTTCCACCAAGTCCAATTTATATTGAATAATTTCTGAGACAATAGTCTTGATTGTTCCTGGTCTAAATAGGTTCTGAACATTCCAAGATCCAAAATTAAAATCTGCAAATTGTAGGCTGTTTTTCCCTCATACTTTTTGCCTTCCACTTATCCATCCATGACCGAGGCAAGTTTGTGTTTCGTAACAAAGAGCTTTTTATGGCTTTGGGCTGTTAGCCAAAAGCCCAACCCTCCTCCTTCATCTGGGCTTCAGACTAGCAGTGGCTCCTTCGTCTGCGCTTCAGACCAGCAGTGGCATGTAAGACAACTGACCCCAGGTGGAGTTAAACAGAATACAGAATACATAAATTATAAATTTTATTTCTTTTCAAGATAATATTTATGTTCATATAAGTAAATAGTAGCATAATTACATAAACATGGAACTTAAATAAGTTTTTGTGGCCCCATGTGGATTTGCCTTACTCACATGTGTTACCAAAATTTTTATAGTGCTGAGTTAGGTGTCAGTGGATCAGTGGAGGATGAGATTTCCCTATCACCAAGGAATAAAAAAATAATTCTTTCTCTCTGGTAATTTTTTTGCCCTAGTAGACACACATGTGGGGACTTATTTGGTATTGTACATAGGCTGGCTGACTGCATTTAATATCTTGATCTGATTTCTGGTATGTAATGTATAAAGCAAGTCAAGTCAAGGAATACAATATTATATGAACAGTTTTTTTTCTGCATGATTGGATTTCATTTATATTCTATTTTAGTTATGTTCTAAGTAAAGATGCCTGCATTCAGTTTTAAAAATGCAGTTTATTGGCATCAGTTCTATTCAGTGGTTGAAATTGGGGGATAAATACGTCGTTTTTATCTTCATAACACAACTAATAGGACTTCAATTTTATCTTTAAGATATTTTAGACTTGTATGCTAGTCACTGCTAGTCATTCTTTTTTCAAAAGTGAGTACATAATTTCCTCTGTTTTTACACAAAAGAATATCTTAAAGCTCTACAAATTAACTTATTTTATAAAAATTTGGCCTATGGGGAATCTTATTCTCCTTTTTAATACCTGTACATTATTAATGTCCTGCTTTTATATAGTCAGGAAGACTTTTATATGATTTTATTCCTGAGTTGACAATTTCCTTGTTAACTCTTGAGAGAGTTGCAGAACCTTTGCAAAACTCTTTCTTCTGTCTTGAGTCACAGTTGTGAATGTCACAGTTAGTTTGAAAAAGTTCACTATTGTTGGGTACAAACATCATCAGTGAGTATACATGTCTAATTGTAAATATCATTGGAGGTTTGAAGAGAGCTCTGCAGGATGTTTGTTTAGTAACTACACATATTAAACTCACTACATGTGTTTGAAGTCTAAAAACCTTAGCAGTTTCTACAAAATTTCACCAGAAAATTAGGAGAATATGTAACGGAAATCTGCAAAATGTGAAAAAAGCATCACTTATCTGTTAATAAAGTGGGAAATATGCTGTTGGGCCAAAACATTATGAATACTTACTTGATAGCATCTTGGCCCACCTTTGGAATGCAATACAGCAGCTATTATGGTATCGATTTGAAAAGCCCTTGGAAGTATTCTAGAGGTATGTGGCATCAGATGTCTATGCACAAGTAATGTGATGCCGGTGGATTGCAGGAGTGGAGCTAGTGCCTAAAAGCATTGAAATGGTACTGAACTAGGATCTGGGAGTGGTGAAATGCTGAGCGTAAAGAAAATAATCCATTTAAAATATTTATTTACCACAGAGACCAAATTTAATATAAACAAAGAAGAGCTATAATTATTTGCCACAGAGGAAGAGTTAACATAAACAATTACAAATCATTTAGCCATACGGGGTAGCTGTGGTTACTAAGGCGCCTTGCCATGGTTCGTTGTAGGTTTGAGTCCTCACTTGGGGATGGGCGTGTGTGTTGTCCTTAGCGTAAGTTAGTTTAAGCAGAGTGTAAGCCTAGGGACCGATGACCTCAGCAGTTTGGTCCAGTAGAACTTACCACAAATTTCCAAAAAAATTACAAACCATTTAGCTCACAGGAACACCACAAATAAAAAAATTAAAATTATTGCATCTATAATAGTACAGAGAATTCCCTTTTTGTAATCAAAATCAAACTAACTCATTGAAGTTTATAAATATTAGAAAATCACCCCAGGAGGGGTTTACTGGGTCTAACAATACTATTGGCTACCTGGAAATCAATATTACAAAGACCAAAATGTACATACACTTCAAACATTTAAAAAATCTTTCAAGATAGCAGTATGCACAACGATTGGAGACAGACCTGGTATTCAAATAGGCCAAGGCAACATGTTGACATCCTGTAGAGCATGTTGGGTTACAACAGCGCTATGTGGGCGAGGGTTATCCTGTTGGAAAACACCCCCTGGAATTCTGTTAATGAAAGGCAACACAACAGGTTGAACTACCAGACTGACATACAAATTTGCAGTCAGTATAACCACGAGAGTGCTCCTGCTGTCATAAGGAATCACACTCCAGATGTAGGTCCAGTGTGTCTAGCACTCAGACAGGTTGGTTGCAGGAACTCAACTGGCCTCCTTCTAACCAACAGATAACCATCAGTGGCACCGAGGCAGAAACAGCTTCCATCAGAAAACACAACAGACCTCCACTGTGCCCTCCAATGAATTATCACTTGAGACCACCGAAGTCGCAAATGGCGGAGGTATGGGTCAATGTAACGTTCTCTATGAGGCATTTGGCTTGTGCTGCTCAAATTACTACTGTAGATGCATACACTGAAGACGATGGTCTTCCCCCTCGGTAGTGCCACATTGTAGTCCAGAGCCCAGATTTCTTGCAACTGTACATTCTCGTGACCACCGCTGCCAGCAGTCATGTACAGTGTCTACATTCCTACCAAGGCTTTCTGCAATATCGCAGAACTAACATCCAGCTTCTCGTAGCCTAATTACATACCTCGTTGAAACTCAGTGAGGTGTTGATAATGGCGTCTTTGTTGTCTTAAAGGCATTCTTGACTAACGGACAACTCACCACGTCCAATCTCAAAGGTAACTAACGCTCACGACCGTTACAGCGTGTATTTGAAGCAAACCTGATTTGCGTCCTCACAATGGTGCTACGAGCGCCCTTCTCATGTGACAGGCGCGAAATTTGAATAGAAATCATCTTTCAGAAGTAGAAACACATCTACCAACTTTTCGTTCATGTCGCACAACTCCTTCTTGGAGTTTGCAATTTTTTCCGTCAGCGTGTTTATGATTCGGCTTAAGGGGCTCCGGAAAGGCTCAAAATCATGAAAAGTTCAATTTTTACTTTTTTGCGTTTTCTGAATCTGCAGACTATTACCTTTTAATAGATATATAATTTATTCAATTCCGAAGACTACAACTATTTTTAAATTTTTTTTGAAATGTGTTCTACATGGCCGTGACCCACCGTGGCGCTGTTAAACTGCTGTCAAATGGTGTTATTATTAACGTCCGTGTTCATCAGGTACATTTTAGTGATGTGAGATAAAGTATGTGCTGTGGCTAACCTGTGATGGTTCAATATATATCGCTGGTGTGATTGTCGATTGTTTCATGTTTATTTACTCTGTCGTTATCTCGAAAATATTCGTAATTAATTCTGTTTCTTGAGTCTCTGTTTTGTTGAAGTATAATAATGAGTAAAAGTAAAATTATTAGAAATCCTCTGAAGGCTTTTAAGAAAAGGAGAAATGTTGGAAAGCCAAAGGTATTTAGAAATATGGGAATGAAGATAGGTTCTAACATGGTATGAGCGATGCTTGCTTTAGACAATGAACGCCTTCGGGCTGCAGACAGGGCTGTAAAGAGTCTAGAAATACAAGCAAGAGTAAACAGGAGGAGGAACAAGAGGAAGCTGGAGGAGGAGTTTGCAGAGGATGAAGATAATCCATCCTATGGACCTGGAATGCACTAAAAAGTTAATCCAATTTTTGTCGCTCGATTCCCAAAACTTTTATTTTCTCATACTAATTACATGTTTTCTAAGGATCTTCCAAACATATTTGTTTCAAACTTTCAGTAAATGTTACACAGTACCTTCTGCATAATTTAACACAGCCTTTTTCCAAAAAAACTGTATATTTTTGAATATATAAATAAAAAATTGCAAAAAAATGTTGTGAATTTTCATTACAATTGAAAAAAAATCATCTTTAATAACTGAACTAAAATTTTTTAAAATCCCTGTGTTAAGTTGTAGCCCATATTCCAATAAATAATCTGTAAAAAGTTCAACTTCCTACCTCAAATACTTTGTGAGGAAAGATATAATTTATAAGCGTTATTTTAACATTGCAAGTATAGGGCGTTCCGGAGCCCCTTAAGCATTTTTCTGATTTTACACATGCAATTACAGAGAACAAAATGCTCTTGATTCTCAACAATCATAACAGTCACTGCACTTTAGGATCTCATAATTTCTGTAAAGAGCATGGCATTGTGATGGTGACTTTGCCACTGCACACTTCTACAGCTTTTAGATGTCACTTTTTTTCTCCATAGAAGGCTGCTTATCGCAGAGAATATGATATTTTTTTGAAATCTAGAAGCCTTGTAAAAATAACTACCTATAACGTAGCTAAGATTTTTAACAAAGCTTACTTAACAGTCGCTATTATCGGTAAGGCTGCTGGTGGCTTTGTAAAAACTGGGATCCATCCTCGCAATCCAGAGATAATTACAGATGACGACTTCTTGGTGGAGATAGTTTTTCAGAAGCCAGCTGACGTACCAGTTGCCATTGATGATCCAATAAACCTAAAGACAGTATCAAATGACTCCATGGCGAGTAGGCCTACAAGTGAACTAAGTCGAAACGACCAGATCATCGGTTCATTTATGCATGGGCCTTCTTCAAAAAATGTAGAAGAACAGAATGACTCAATAGGCCTAGTGAAGATCAGCACTAAGAAATTCCCGCCATGATCTCAATGAAAAAAACCTCCAAGAAAGAAAAGAAAAGAAGAACAAAATACCAGAAAAAGCTAAGATGAAGAAACCAAATAATCCTAAAAATGTCGACTCCACTCAAAAACTAAAAAGAAAAGGAATAACAGGCCTAAGAAACGATCGTACAGATAACTTTTCGACTCTGACACTGATGATTCCAATGATGGGAAAACTTTGTGTCAAGATGAATCTGAAAATGAAGATTTCGATGACAATGAAGAAGTTTGTTTTTACTGCGGACATTCTGTTTAGATGCACAGTCTGTGGAATATTGGCTCATGAAGCATGTCCAGGATGGGACAGTGCTGACAGCTACACGTGTGAATTCTGCAACGAATAAAGACAACGTAGACTATTTTTATTAAGCATATTCTTATATACATCGATCAGCTAGGACATTATGACCACCTATCTAACAGCTGGTGTGTTCACTTTTGGAATGGACAACAGTGGCGGCGCATCATGACATCGAATCAATGAGATCTTGGTAGGTCGTTGGAGGGAGTTGGCACCAAATATGCACACGCGTCACCTAATTCCCGTAAATTCCGAGGAGGGAGCGATGAGCTCTGACACCATGTTCAATCACATCCCAGACGTGCTCAATCGGGTTCAGATTTGGCGAATTTGGAGGCCAGCACATCAATTAGAACTCACCACTGTGTTCCTCAAACCACTCCATCGCACTTCTGGCACTTTACGTTGATGTAAAATGCCACTCCTGCCGGGAAACATGATCGTCATGAAGCGGTGCACATGGTCGCAACCGGTGTACGATACTGTCACGGTGCCTTGCATGAGCTCCACAGCACCCATGGATGCCCGCATGAATGTTCCACAGAGCACAATGGAGCCGCAGCCAGCTTGTCTCCGTCCCACCATACAGGTGTCAAGGAGCTGTTCCCCTGGAAGATGACGGATTCGCGCTCTCCCATTGCCATGATGAAGAAGGTATCGGATCTTCCACTGCGCCAACGTCCAGTGCCAATAATCACGTGCCAATTTCAGTCGTAGTTGCTAATGTGGCGTTAATAATGGCATATGCGTGGGTTGTCGGCTGTGGAGGCCCATAGTTAGGAGTGTTCTGTGCACTGTGTGTTCAGACACACCTGTACTCGCCCAGCATTCAAGTCCGATGTCAGTTCCGCCACAGTTTGCTGCCTGTCCTTTTACCAGTCTGCCCACCCTACGACGCCTGACACATACAATGAGGGGTGGCTGCCCAACCCCACGACTCGTGCAGTTCCCGAATTGCTCGTACCGAGCCTCCTGGACATCACAATCTCACCTCGGTCAGACTGAGATAGATGGCGCGCCTTCCCAATTCTACACACCGGTAGCACGCTCACTAATACTACATGCTCCGTGTGTGTGTGTGTGTGTGTGTGTGTGTGTGTGTGTGTGTGTGTGGTTCAAATGGCTCTGAGCACTATGGGACTTAACTTCTGAGGTCATCAGTCGTCTAGAACTTAGAACTACTTAAACCTAACTAACCTAAGGACATCACACACAGCCATGCCCGAGGCAGGATTCGAACCTGCGACCGTAGCGGTCATGCGGTTCCAGACTGTAGCGTCTAGAAACGCTCGGCCACTCCGGCCGGTGTGTGTGTGTGTGTGTGTGTGTGTGTGTGTGTGTGTGTGTGTGTGTGTGTGTGTCTAGCAAACATTCTACGTCTGGTGACGCTGCTATCGCATAGACGGGTTTATAGTGATAGTAGGTCGGTGGTCGTAATGTTCTGGCTGATCTGTGCATCTATTTAGTTTGATTTGTTTTAATATACACTCCTGGAAATTGAAATAAGAACACCGTGAATTAATTGTCCCAGGAAGGGGAAACTTTATTGACACATTCCTGGGGTCAGATACATCACATGATCACACTGACAGAACCACAGGCACATAGACACAGGCAACAGAGCATGCACAATGTCGGCACTAGTACAGTGTATATCCACCTTTCGCAGCAATGCAGGCTGCTATTCTCCCATGGAGACGATCGTACAGATGCTGGATGTAGTCCTGTGGAACGGCTTGCCATGCCATTTCCACCTGGCGCCTCAGTTGGACCAGCGTTCGTGCTGGACGTGCAGACCGCGTGAGACGACGCTTCATCCAGTCCCAAACATGCTCAATGGGGGACAGATCCGGAGATCTTGCTGGCCAGGGTAGTTGACTTACACCTTCTAGAGCACGTTGGGTGGCACGGGATACATGCGGACGTGCATTGTCCTGTTGGAACAGCAAGTTCCCTTGCCGGTCTAGGAATGGTAGAACGATGGGTTCGATGACGGTTTGGATGTACCGTGCACTATTCAGTGTCCCCTCGACGATCACCAGTGGTGTACGGCCAGTGTAGGAGATCTCTCCCCACACCATGATGCCGGGTGTTGGCCCTGTGTGCCTCGGTCGTATGCAGTCCTGATTGTGGCGCTCACCTGCACGGCGCCAAACACGCATACGACCATCATTGGCACCAAGGCAGAAGCGACTCTCATCGCTGAAGACGACACGTCTCCATTCGTCCCTCCATTCACGCCTGTCGCGACACCACTGGAGGCGGGCTGCACGATGTTGGGGTGTGAGCGGAAGACGGCCTAACGGTGTGCGGGACCGTAGCCCAGCTTCATGGAGACGGTTGCGAATGGTCCTCGCCGATACCCCAGGAGCAACAGTGTCCCTAATTTGCTGGGAAGTGGCGGTGCGGTCCCCTACGGCACTGCGTAGGATCCTACGGTCTTGGCGTGCATCCGTGCGTCGCTGCGGTCCGGTCCCAGGTCGACGGGCACGTGCACCTTCCGCCGACCACTGGCGACAACATTGATGTACTGTGGAGACCTCACGCCCCACGTGTTGAGCAATTCGGCGGTACGTCCACCCGGCCTCCCGCATGCCCACTATACGCCCTCGCTCAAAGTCCGTCAACTGCACATACGGTTCACGTCCACGCCGTCGCGGCATGCTACCAGTGTTAAAAAGACTGCGATGGAGCTCCGTATGCCACGGCAAACTGGCTGACACTGACGGCGGCGGTGCACAAATGCTGCGCAGCTAGCGCCATTCGACGGCCAACACCGCGGTTCCTGGTGTGTCCGCTGTGCCGTGCGTGTGATCATTGCTTCTACAGCCCTCTCGCAGTGTCCGGAGCAAGTATGGTGGGTCTGACACACCGGTGTCAATGTGTTCTTTTTTCCATTTCAAGGAGTGTAGTTCAGCACCAGCTGTAGAATATTTCAGAACAAATGAAAATTTGTTCTCGAATAGGTGAAGTGGATAAGGCGACAGCTCGTGACAAGAGGGAATTACGGGTTCGAGTTCCGATCCGAAACAAATTTCTTCTACAATATTCTATAACTGATTCTGAACCATAGTCGCAGTTTGCGAGTTCATTCTTAAGTGAATTCGGCTGTTGATCTTCAGTGCAGTGACTGTTCCTTTGGGCATGCATACGTAGAGAACACAGGCACTGCACTATAGAATTTCATGCAAATAACAAGGAAAAATGACGAGAGAAAATGGTGGTCTCACCTTGTCCGGGGATCACGGGAGCCGGCCGCGGTGGTCTCGCGGTTCTAGGCGCGCCGTCCGGAACCGCGCGACTGCTACGGTCGCAGGTTCGAATCCTGCCTCGGGCATGGATGTGTGTGATGTGCTTAGGTTAGTTAGGTTTAAGTAGTTCTAAGTTCTAGGGGACTGATGACCACAGCTGTTAAGTCCCATAGTGCTCAGTGCCATTTGAACCATTTTAGTCACGGGAATATAGCGCGGCATAAAGGAATGTGTAAACACCAGCACGAATGGAAGGTTGGTTCAAGTGGTTCAAATGGCTCTGAGCACCATGCGACTTAACTTCTGAGGTCATCAGTCGCCTAGAACTTAGAACTAATTAAACCTAACTAACCTAAGGACATCACACACATCCATGCCCGAGGCAGGGTTCGAACCTGCGACCGTAGCGGTCACGCGGTTCCAGACTGAAGCGCCTAGAACCGCACGGCCACACCGGCCGGCGAATGGAAGGTTGGGCTGCTCCTGGGGACGTGCTCGGACAGCCGAAGTGGTTCAGGCCGCCTTCGGCAGTGGTGAGGGGAGTATATCTTGTTTGCATCTCGCTTGTACTGCTTGCGATCAAGTGCGTGTTTGTTTACTCCCGCGTTACGGCTCGTCTTCATGTCCATACTCATTTACAATCATGGCGTTTTCCTATAATCGAGCGACGGTTAAATTATATTTTCCTTTAGATCACATAAGATCAAAAGCATATTAAGTCGAACGGTTTATATGGGATGCAATGTGTATCCCACCGAAAGATGTTCTCGGTATTCATTTTTCGATCATTAGTAGCACTGTGTAAATCAAGATGGCGAATGAAGAGCTGCGCACCGACGTTGTGCGGCACTATGCTTACAATCTCAAGTTCCGATAACCCGACAGCCATATGGGGGTTGTCGTGGTTGGTCATGTGGTTTTGGCCTCCGAACGTTGAAGGTTTCCAAACTCCTTTTTGAGGTGCCATCAGACGTTGTGGTAGCTGCCTTTAAATCTTACAGCAAAGTCGTCAGTCACGTTGCTGAATCGTAGAAGACGTTTGAAACCTATCGTGTCATCAGACAAAATTCGAACTGAGGAAACATGTACCTTCTTAATTGATTAGTGCCGGCTGCAGAGATGTCATCGTATGCAATGCCCACCCATGAACTTATTCAGGTTGTGGCCAGGAATGGCTCTGACAAAGATTGGTTCAGACACCGATCGGAGATGTGTCACTCTCCTTACGGTACCCACTTTATTACCTCTATTGTACGCATCCGCGGCGGGGCTGTCTGCTTGCCTGCCTCTCCTACAGTGCCGCCAGCGGAAGTACCAATGGACGATGCCTGTCAGCAGCAAAAAAATGTCTGTCCCGACCCCTTAGTTGTTGATCATGGAGTTGTACTGATCTCTGCTTTTCTGCAATCTGGTCACATGTCAGTCGATAGCTGTCCGCTATCTGACACGGAACAACATTTTGGGGAGCAACGGTCGCCGAGGAAATGGAAGAGACAGCGTTCCACCCCTTCTAATGGCTGCCCCACTGGATGTGTGAGCAGAATGATGACCCTCCTAATCATGATGCACTGCCCTCCAACACTCTGGCACCAGACAACACGATGTCTTTCCCTGCAACCATCTCCAGTCAGCATCCACCTACTGACACCAGCCTTCCTCCACCTGTGTCTGAAGTGGTTGACCCCTTTCTGTGTTTGGCGCTACATGTGGGCACACCTTTGAAAGTGTTCCACTAAACCAGCCCTGTATCATGTTGCTGACAGAGCAATAGCACTTTTTGTCAGCTCTCAGATGACATTGTGGTGCCCTTGTTCCATAAGCCTCACCAGCCTATTGCTGGAGACCCTTGCTACACGTTGTCTCAGCCCCTATCCAGCTTTCAGATATCCCACCGCCCTTCTTTTACTCCCGATTTTTTTTCCCTCGAACCTAGCTGTGTCAGTAATGCACTATTTCAAACGCGCTTGATCTCCACGAAGGCGATTTATTACTTCCTACAGCAGAACAGGACACCGAATACGGTTGAGGGGAAGCATCCTCATGTCGATTAGACTGCCGTCTGGCGACGGGTGTGCGCTCCTTATCTTGCCACTAAGTCCAGTCTGTATGGTACCTTACAGTCGAAGGGAAGCAAGTATACTGGTCATGCCATCACGGGATTCACCTTGCAGGCACCCCAGCGCTTGTCGACTGTCACGTTCTAGACAAAGACGAGCATTGGCTGATGTGCAGGCGATAGGTGTCTGGTTCTAGGTGCGACAGATGCTGGCCTTTATTACCCGTACGACTCCTCATCAGATATCTCCCCACCTTCTCCTCTTTCCAGGCTATGGATACTTCTCACAAACGAAGACAATCTCCGTGAAGTGGACTTGTGGACACGCAGTTCACTACTTGTTTGCTGATGGTGAGAAAAATGTCCTTGATTTGTGGCACTTCCTTAATGAACGACATTGTGCAGTTTTCCACAATTCCAAATACAGAGAATTTTTTTCCAATTTTCTTTGTAGAGTTTTCCTTAACCCACCCTGCAGTTGGGGTGTTACTGCAATGAGCAGCTGATCCACTCATTTTGCCCTCTTAGTACCGTTTATTCTCTGGTCGCTGGAATGTTCTTATCCGAGAAAATATACACCGATAGTCCCAAGGAGTGTGCGAATTGACGCTGTCTCCTCCTCGCGGAGTCGGTTTCCTGCTACGCGTGGTGGTGCGATTATGGTTCAGCATCAGCTGTAGAATGTTTAAGAATAAATGAAAATTTGTGCTCGGATAGCCGAAGCGGTTAAGTCGACTGTCGCGACAACTGGGAAATCCGGGTTCAAGTCCCGGTCCGGCACAAATTTTCATTTCTTCTGAAATATTCCACAGCTGATGGTGAACTATAATTGCAGTTTGAGACTTCAGTCTTAATTGAATACGGTTGTTGATCGACAACGCACTTATGCACTAACCTTAACTTGGCGCCGCAGGCGATCTAAACCGACCCTGCGGGTGACTAAAGTCGGCGTTATCTATACGTTCCTACCACAAAACGACCAAGTTCGGAAATTCACGCAAAGGATGAACGATCTGACGACATAACAGACATTCCAGCCAATGTGACGCGAAAATCGAACAACATCCCAAAGAATGACTTTTTTTGACAGCTTCACATAGTTCTATGAACGTCCTGTACATTGTACGCATGTAGAGGGAGACTATGTAGAACATGCAAAGCATTAAAACCGCCATCTTAAACTTTTCTCAATTTTATGTTAATCTAATCTGGAAACTTTTAGGAATGCCTCCAGACGGCATTCAGTCAAATGGTTCAAATGGCTCTGAGCACTATGGGACTTAACATCTGAGGTCATCAGTCCCCTAGAACTTAGAACTACTTAAACCTAACTAACCTAAGGACATCACACACATCCATGCCCGAGGCAGGATTCGAACCTGCGACTGTAGCGGTAGCGCGGTTCCAGACTGAAGCGGCTAGAACCGCACGGCCACAACGGCCGGCGGCATTCAGTCCCGTGGCAGGTAATTGTCTAAATATTTTGACTCATAAGTGTAGCTGTTAGTGTAAAACATGCTGATCCTAAGTGTCTTGATGAACTGTTCCGTTTGCTCATTCCATCTTAACTGACTGTTCTCCCAGACACACTGGAATTTTATAAGCGAGGTTTCAGTGATTTTCTGAACGTCAAATGCTTTTTAGAAATATGAAGATTCTTTATTTATTTTCTGAACCTTTGAAACATTTGTTTTTGAAAAATTTAGGGGTAGGCTATTTCCTCTGAACCGTTTGTATGCTTTGTTATTGTGAAGTTGTACCCCCTTGCTCAGAATACAGGGCTACTATACATGATTAATTCTTTTTCATAACTTTATACTTACCAGAGTATTACAATTACAAATATGACTGATGCATGAAAATATCTGTAAACTCTGCAAATTTGCATTTTGCATTCTACAAATATTCTATGAGTTCCCCTCCGGCCACACGACACACGTCCAATCAGCGGTCAAGTTCGATGCATACATTATGTAGCAACATCCCGTCAGTGGTCATCACAGCAGCGTTCATGCGTTCTCTGAGCTGCTCCAGTGCTCTTGGCCGAGGGGGTACGTAAACACATTCCCTAATGTACCTCCAAGCAGAAAGTTACAAGGCACTACGTCAGGCGACCTGGGTGGCCAAGGGGGGAACAGAGCCACTTAATCTTCACCACTACGCCCAATCCAGCGATGAGGAAGTGCGTCGTTTAGGTAGCGTCGAACATCGATGTACCAATGAGAGGGTCTTGTTGGAAGATGAAATTCTCGGAACCAGCTGTCAATTGTGGAAACAGCAGTGCGCCCCGATAGCTGAGTGGTGCGAGCACGGTAGCTCAGCGTGTTCGCTCAGAGGGGTAGCTGCCCTCTGTAATAAATCAACTGAGTTAACGGATCAACGACGAACTGAAACGGATGTCTTACGGCATCCGCCCCGAGCAGATGCAATGAACGAAAACGAACAAACTGAGATTTAAAAAAAAAAAAAAAAAAAAAAAAAAGTGGTCAGCGCGACGGATTGCCGTCCTTCGGGCCCGGGATCGATTCCCGGCTGGATCGGAAATTTTCTCCGCTCTGGGACTGGGTCTTGTGTTGTCTTCATCATCATTTCATTCCCATCCGGCGCGCAGGTTGCCCAATGTGGCGTCGAATGTAATAAGACCTGCATCAAGGTGGCCGGACCTGCCCCGCAAGAGGCCTCCTGGCCAATGACGCCAAACGCTCATTTCCATTTCTATTTGTGGAAACAGCCACAAATGCAAAATGTCAAGGTAAGAGGTACCCGTCAGTCTCCCAACACACAAAAACTCTTTCCTTGCTTTGTCGCAACGGTGTCAAGAGACTGCACTTATAACGCCAGGTGGTGGACACAATGTAAACTCGGTGAGTTCACGGTTCTATTCGTGCATCAATCATATTTGCAGATGTAGTAATTTGAAAACAGAGTTTTGAAAACGAATGAATCATTTATAGTAGCCCTGTATTTCTATCACCAACAAACATCACCATTTTTGCTCTGTTATTAACTTAATTGACAGGTCATCGATATAGACCAAGAAAATCTATGGGCTAAGGACCGAGCCCCGGCGTATTCCATATGTTACTTTTTCCCATTCTGAATCTATGGTTACTCCTGATAATGTTGTGACAACTCTTTGTTTCTTGTTTTTAAAGTAAGATTCTAGCCATGCAAGCGATGGTTCAAATGGCTCTGAGCACTATGGGACTTAACATCTATGGCCATCAGTCCCCTAGAACTTAGAACTACTTAAACCTAACTAACCTAAGGACATCACACAACACCCAGTCATCACGAGGCAGAGAAAATCCCTGACCCCGCCGGGAATCGAACCCGGGAGCCCGGGCGCGGGAAGCGAGAACGCTACCGCACGACCACGAGCTGCGGACTGCAAGCGAGCGACTGGCCAATAGTTTCACTACCATTTATCCTGTGAGTAGCATGCCCAGAAGTGCCGGAAGAAAGGGTACCTCAGTTTTTATGTTCTCTTCCTTGTACACCAGACTGGGATAGCAAGCCTGATACATAGATGAAGCTTTCCTCTTCTGTTGAGATGAAGCACATGTTTTGCATAGGCCTGAACTTGTAGAAAATCGTTAATATTCATAACATGGACAATAGTACACATACCAGTATCTGTTTCACTTATTAAAACTGGACAGAGGTCGTATACAATATGGTTAATTTCTTGGGGGGGGGGGGGGAGGGGCATTGTTTTGGGGGAGGAGACCAGACAGCAAGGTCATGGGTCTCATTAGATTAGGGAAGGATGTCGGCGGTGCCCTTTGAAAGGAACCATCCCGGCATTTGCCTGGAGCGATTTAGGGAAATCACGGAAAACCTTAATCAGGATGGCCGGACGCGGGATTGAACCGTCGTCCTCCCGAATGCGAGTCCAGTGTGCTAACCACTAGTTCCACAATAGTATGCCAACCAAAATGTGATCACGACATGGAGTTATTTGTCCTTATATTTTTGTTCAGAAATCTTTGTCAGTGTTTTTTCTACCATTCTAAGCAAACATTATGCAGCGTATCGTACCAACAAGTCGTTCATCGATGAACTGCAATGTTTAAACTAGTAATTAACACAATCTATTGCTCACTCTCGATTTCTCCTTCAATTTGAGAGTATGAGCCTAATGAATGAAGGCGAAAGTAAAGATAGATTATGTTTTGTCACTTCGGCATATGTTAAATCTGTATTCTTGGAGCAATAAAGAGTTGTAGTAGGCCTACATCAGGTAACAGACACATTGCAGAGCAATTGGATGTCATAGGTTCTATTGCTACATACACATATGAACGAAAACATTATGTAAAATTTGGAAATTCTCAAAACTTCTGTGATACGAAATTATTTTTCATTGCTTAAACAGTCCATACGAGTCAGAAGTCTCTTACTCGACAGAGTCGCCATAGTTTTCTGAGGTTTATGAATGACGACGTTATTTCACACGTACTAGGAAGAAGCCAAATTACGATTTTAATTAAGAATACCGTATTGCAAATTGTTGCTTCGACAGACTATATATCCTCTGCCTAGAGACAAACAGCGTTGCTGGAATATCATTCAAACACTGCAGATCAGAAACAGCCACAATGACTCACCAGCTGAGAATAACCTCCGTCTTACAAACTGCTGCTGGTTGTCACCGTTCCAACATTCTGAGGAGGGCGCACAGCCACAATAAGACAGGAAAGTTCTGTCTAAAGGCACCAACATTCCCGTGCGAAAGTATTCGTACATCGTAGACTTTCGCAACGATGATTTCGATGAAATGATCTCTGAAAGTTGGTGCACGGAGCATAAAACTATCAGCCACATTCCCGGCTGGGTATTTACAATGGTTATAAGCTGAAGTTTTCTGAAGGCAACATAAGTCGAACTTCTCAAACTGGTCTGGAGCAAGCAAGGAGAATCTGAGGAAAGTTCAGGGCAAAAACGTTAGATTTATTTGAAAATACACAAAAAGTTCAAAAACGTCTAAGAAAACGGACTATCAGGTGAATGATTTGGGAAGGAACAAGCAAAGGCACTCAAAATGTCAGCTGGTAAGTTCAACATCAATAATGAAAATTACGCGAAGAAAGTTTCAAACCAAACAAAACTTAAACACACCAATGAAGGAGAATTTGTCCGGCATTTCTGCAATTTATTTACCTTGCCTCAATATTCAGTAATTAGACAACTCTGCAGGGCAACAAAATTTTGGTGTTGTGTATTCATTAACTTCCAGGTTACTTACGCAAGACAGCTACGCCTGAGAGGCTATTTCCTGAACGCTAGGACCACAAAGCGTTTGCACGGCAATGAGTCATTTTGTTCTAAAAATAGTGCGCTAAATTTCGCAGCGGCTGCGTAACGGGCAATGATTCACCCTGTCGCAGAAATACTGTGAGCGCGGGTTTACCTAATGATTGAAGTACCCTGCCTAACGGCACTCCTTCCTGCACTTCTTTTACGAAAGTAGAGTAAGAAGACATTCTTTCGCGTCTTCGGTTCTAGAAAACTGTTTCGCAAAGAGTAATGAAGCGCAACACATTTACGGTATATACGATTTTGCAGTGCCTGTGTTATTCCGAATTACGATGCAATGTTCCTTCGGACGTACATGCGTGTCCGAAGGAACAGGCACTGCGGCGACTACATCCGTTATGAAATACACGAAATGTGTTCGCAATTGCGAATATGGACAACCATGAGCTGTATAATGGAGTGTCGAAAATGAATATTTTTGCTGGATCGGAACTCAGACCCGGATTTATCGCGAACGCTCGCCTTACCATTTGCTATCCGAATAAAACTCAGAGCCAGATCCAACCTACCATGTGTCTACAACCTCAACCTGTACTGATACACCCATTATGTACATTCCTGCACAGGGGAGACATTTTACCTGAAAGTCGCTTGCCCGATGTCGACGGATAAATGCGATATTGCAGTGCCGGTGTTACTCCGGTTCCTTCGGACATGCATACGTGTCCGAAGGAATATTGCATCGTAATTCGGAGTAACATACATGTCCGAAGGAACACTGCATTGTAATTCGGAATAACACAGGCACCGCAATATCCTATTTATCCGCTGACACCTGGCAAGCGACTTTCGAGTAAAATGTCTCCCCTGTACGTGAATATACATAATGGATGTTGAGTACAGGTTATAGACACATGGTTGACGACGTATGGAAATTTGGATCTGGCCGTGAGTCGTGTTCGGAGAGCCAAATGGTAGCCAGCACGGTAGCCCAGCGTGTTCGGTCAGAGGGCTTGCTGTCCTCTCTAATAAAAAAGAAAAACACAGTGAAGTATTCAACGACCAGCTCGAATAGATGTCATGTGTCGTCCGCCCAGACTAGACTAAATGCCGAGAACAATACCCAACAAAATGAAGAGAAAGACAGTCGGTAGAGCACTCCCCACCCCAGTGAATCACATGGACGAAAGGAGACAATGTCTGCAGTGACCGTGGCTGCTATAGCTACTCTACTTTCGTCTAGATCGCAATTGGATGTGCCGATTACTGGTTTCGATCATTCTCGTAGCTTTCTTTCCTTTTTGGCTGCGAACTGATAAGGGTTTCACTCAACTACCGGTAGCTACCTGCCACCTCGAGAAGCAGTTACCCCAGGTGGCCGTTTAAGACATGACGTTCTGTTTCTTGTGCCATTTTAACAGGAAAATTTAAACTTCCGAAATACTTTGATCTCTAATCATTTTGTTTTTGTGTCACTCGAGTATCGAATTTTTCTTTACTTTTTTTCCGAACAATCCGGCTCCGTAGCTCAGAGCTCAGCATGTCTGTTTGCTATGCGGAGGACCCGGGGTCGATTCCTGGTACTGGCAAGGGTTTTTCCTTGGTCGGAGGACTGGAACGGGGTGCACTCAGGCTTACGATGCCAAATGAGGAGCTATTTGAGAGACAGGTCAAGAAAGCCACGAGAGCAATATGCTGATCCCGCCTCCCTCCGTAACACATCCAGTGACGCCATATGGCACAGGGTGATACGGCGCTCTGTGGGTCCCGGCTGGCCCATCAGGGCCAGAATGCGGAGATTTACTTGTTTGCTTTGCTTTTGCTCTTTTACGAACATTAGTCGAACTGCCCACTCTATCTAGAAAATGAAATGTGTATACTTCTAAGAAAAAAAAAGTATCGTTCTACATCTACATCTACATCTACATACATACTCCGCAAGTCACCGTACGGTGCGTAACGGACGTTACCCTGTACCACTACTAGTCATTTCCTTTCCTGTTCCGCTCGTAAACAGAGAGAGGGAAAAACGACTGTCTGTATGCCTCTTATCCTATCTTCGTGGTCGTTACTTGAAACGTACGTCGGCAACAGTAGAATCGTTCTGCAGTCACCTTCAAGTGCCCGTTCTCTAAATTTTCTCAATAGTGTTACCCGATAAGAACGTGACTTTCCTTCCGGGGATTCTCTTTTGAGTTCCCGAAGCCTCTCCGTACTACTTACGCGTCTTTCGAATCTATCGTTAACAAATATAGCAGTCCGCCTCTGAATTGCTTCGATGTCTGCCTTTAATCTGATTTGGTGCGGATCACAAACGCTCGAGCAGTACTCAAGAATGTCCTACATGCGATCTCCTTTACAGATGAACCACACTTTCCTAAAATTCTTCCAACAAACCGAAGTCCACCATTCGCCTTCCGTACTACAGTCCTTACATGATCGCTCCATTTCATATCGCTTTGCAACGTTAACGCTTAAATATTTAACCGACCTGACTCTGTCAAGCAGCACGCTACTAATGCTGTATTCGAACATTGCAGTTTTATTTTTTCTACTCATCTGCTTTAACTTACATTTTTCTACATTTAGAGATAGCTGCCATTCATCACACCAACTATAAATCTTGCCTGAATAAACTTGTTTCCTCCTACAGTCACTCAACGACGAGACCTTCTCGTACATCACAGCATCATGAGCAAACAGCCGTAGATTGCTGCTCTCTCTGTCCGCCAGATCATTTATTTATGTAGAAAATAACAGCGTTCCTATCACACTTCCCTGGGGCACTCCTGACGACACCTTTCTCACTGATGAACACTCGCCGTCGTGGAAAACATGCAGGATCCTATTACTTAAGACATCTTCGAGCCTCTCACATTTCTGGGAAGCCATTCCGAATGCTCGTACCTTCGTTAAAATTCTACAGTGGGACACCGTGTCAAACGTTTTTCGGAAATCTAGGAATATGTAATATGCCTGTCGCCCTTCATCCATAGTTCCCAAGATGTCATGTGAGAAAAGGGCAAGCTGAGTTAATGTTTGAGTTGATCCGTTTTATCAAAAATGGTTCAAATGGCTCTGAGCACTATGGGACTTAACGTCTATGGTCATCAGTCCCCTAGAAATTAGAACCACTTAAACCTAACTAACCTAAGGACATCACACAACACCCAGCCATCACGAGGCAGAGAAAATCCCTGACCCCGCCGGGAATCGAACCCGGGAACCCGGGCGTGGGAAGCGAGAACGCTACCGCACGACCACGAGATGCGGGCGATCGGTTTTATAAATGTGCCAAGTAAATAAGTTATTTCGTCATATTTTCAGGAAATGTACGCCAGTTCATATTTTGAATACTTTGATCTACCCACCATCACTTAACAAAATATCATATTTACACTATATCTCGTACTTTTTCTGTATATGCGGTGCCTGTTCTTTCGGACATGTTTGAAATAATGGTTGTCCTACAGCCACTATGAATCAAAACACATAGGAATTAAAGACATTAGCTGCCATTGGGCATGCGGCAAGTTGACAATTTGCGTCGAACCTGGATTCGAACCCAGATCTCCTGCTTACTACGCAGATACGCTGACCGCTATGCCATCTGGACACAGTGGTGCCCACAACCGTGCGGACTACCAGCACGCCTCCCGTCAGACCCAAGTTCTTATCTTCTACCACACACTACTAATGTAGTGCCCCTGCTCATTAGTCTTATTACTCGCGGCATCTCACTGATATTTATAAGAATTATGCCTTTCACAAAGGAACTTATAACTACCGTTTCGTTTTTTTCTAATTATTCATTCTCTGTTTTTCAAATTTTAATACCAGGTAAAGCACAAGGAAGCTCTAATGCACTCACGACAACAGATGGTAGAGGCTGGAGGTTCCCTATTAGTTTAATGTGGAATCGCTTTGAACGCCTCCTGTTTGCGTTTGTGTTTTTGTTCTCGGTTGTTTCGCTTTAATTCAGGCTGCAATGTTTCTTTATTTCCATATTTCAAATCTGGAGCTGCTCTGATGCAGAGATGAAAACCAATAACCTACACTCCTGGAAATTGAAATAAGAACACCGTGAATTCATTGTCCCAGGAAGGGGAAACTTTATTGACACATTCCTGGGGTCAGATACATCACATGATCACACTGACAGAACCACAGGCACATAGACACAGGCAACAGAGCATGCACAATGTCGGCACTAGTACAGTGTATATCCACCTTTCGCAGCAATGCAGGCTGCTATTCTCCCATGGAGACGATCGTACAGATGCTGGATGTAGTCCTGTGGAACGGCTTGCCATGCCATTTCCACCTGGCGCCTCAGTTGGACCAGCGTTCGTGCTGGACGTGCAGACCGCGTGAGACGACGCTTCATCCAGTCCCAAACATGCTCAATGGGGGACAGATCCGGAGATCTTGCTGGCCAGGGTAGTTGACTTACACCTTCTAGAGCACGTTGGGTGGCACGGGATACATGAGGACGTGCGTTGTCCTGTTGGAACAGCAAGTTCCCTTGCCGGTCTAGGAATGGTAGAACGATGGGTTCGATGACGGTTTGGATGTACCGTGCACTATTCAGTGTCCCCTCGACGATCACCAGTGGTGTACGGCCAGTGTAGGAGATCGCTCCCCACACCATGATGCCGGGTGTTGGCCCTGTGTGCCTCGGTCGTATGCAGTCCTGATTGTGGCGCTCACCTGCACGGCGCCAAACACGCATACGACCATCATTGGCACCAAGGCAGAAGCGACTCTCATCGCTGAAGACGACACGTCTCCATTCGTCCCTCCATTCACGCCTGTCGCGACACCACTGGAGGCGGGCTGCACGATGTTGGAGCGTGAGCGGAAGACGGCCTAACGGTGTGCGGGACCGTAGCCCAGCTTCATGGAGACGGTTGCGAATGGTCCTCGCCGATACCCCAGGAGCAACAGTGTCCCTAATTTGCTGGGAAGTGGCGGTGCGGTCCCCTACGGCACTGCGTAGGATCCTACTTTCTTGGCGTGCATCCGTGCGTCGCTGCGGTCCGGTCCCAGGTCGACGGGCACGTGCACCTTCCGCCGACCACTGGCGACAACATCGATGTACTGTGGAGACCTCACGCCCCACGTGTTGAGCAATTCGGCGGTACGTCCACCCGGCCTCCCGCATGCCCACTATACGCCCTCGCTCAAAGTCCGTCAACTGCACATACGGTTCACGTCCACGCTGTCGCGGCATGCTACCAGTGTTAAAGACTGCGATGGAGCTCCGTATGCCACGGCAAACTGGCTGGCACTGACGGCGGCGGTGCACAAATGCTGCGCAGCTAGCGCCATTCGACGGCCAACACCGCGGTTCCTGGTGTGTCCGCTGTGCCGTGCGTGTGATCATTGCTTGTACAGCTCTCTCGCAGTGTCCGGAGCAAGTATGGTGGGTCTGACACACCGGTGTCAATGTGTTCTTTTTTCCATTTCCAGGAGTGTATTTTGGTGCTCTACATGGGTACTAGCGAGGAACAAAGGCATGCTCGAGTAAAGATGGGAAACTGATAAAGGAGGTAGAATAGATAGTAAACAGATGGGCAGAATGCTTCAGAGACGCACTAAATACGAGTACCAGTCTAGAGGAAGAACAGACAGCCTCACAGGAAGAAAGAGGGGAGCCAGTAGTAGGCTGGCGCTGCAAGAGGCTTCTCTGGCGTCCACAAAATGATAAATAGTCGAGCTCCCAGTGAGGACGACATAATCTCTAAATTAATGAAAGGTGCTGTAGGTGACGTAATAAAGGAACTGCGAACACTAATTTCAGACATATGGAGAACTGATACCATTCCGGATAACTGGAAACAGGAATAACGTCCCCGATTATGAGATAGAAGACAGAACAACATGCGAAAACTGCAGAGCTACGAAACTGCTAAGCACACCTTATTTAAGGTCTTTGCAAGTGTACTAAATGAAAGAATACAAAAGAGCGAAGAGGGCATACTTGGGGAATATCAGTGTGGTTTTCTACTTGTCAGAGGAACAGCTGATTAAATATTTGTGATCAGACAGATTATGGATCAATGGTTCAAATGGCTCTAAGCACTATGGGATTGAACGTCTGAGGTCATCAGTCCCCTAGACTTAGAACTACTTAAACCTAACTAACCTAAGACATCACACACATCCATGCCCGAGGCAGGATTCGAACCTGCGACCGTAGCAGCAGCGTGGTTCCGGACTGAAGCGCCTAGAACCTCTCGGCCACGCCGGCCGGCGAGAAATTATGGATGAGTGCTATGAACATAATATAGATCTGCACTTCCTATTCATCAGTTTCAAACAAGCCTTTGACAGCATAAATCGGCAAGAATTACACAGAGTGCTGAGAGAAGCTGGTGTAGGTGCTAAACTAATAAATTTAATCAGAGTTACAACCATAGAGACAAGAGGAAAAGTAAATATATTCAACAGGACAAATGAAAGCTTTGTCTTTAATGAAGGAGTAAAGCAAGGTGATAGTCTCTTCACCGCCTTATTCAGCATGCTAAATAGGCTACGAATTCAGTGAAGAAAAGAGGCACCATATTTATGAAAACTAGACAGATATGTGCATATGCCGATGACAATGCAGTATTATGAAACATACCAACTCATTTAAAAAAACATATCTGGCAATGGAAAGAGGAATATAAAAAATCGGCCTCATTGTCAATGAAAATAAAACAAAATGCACTGAGGTGACAAAAGACCTCGTAATATAGAGTTGTAAACCCTTTTGCCCGGCGTAGTTCAGTAACTCGACGTGGCATGTACTCCACAAGTCGTTGGAAGTGCCCTGCAGAAATATTGATCCATGTTGTCTCTATAGCCATCCATAATTGCGAAAGTGTTGCTGGTGCAGGAGTTTGTGCACGGACTGACCTCTCAGTTTCGTCCCATAAATGTCCGGCGATCTGTGTGGCCAAATCATTCGCTCGAATTGTCCAAAATGTTCTTCAAATCAATCGCGATCAACTGTGGCCCGATGACACGGCGCGTTGTCGTCCATAAAAATTCCATCGTTCTTTGGGAACATAAAGTTCATGAATAGTTGCAAATCGTCTACAAGTAGCCGAACACTGCCATTTTCAATCAATGATAGATTCAGTTGGACCAAAGGACCCAGTCCATTCCATGTAAACACGGCTCCCACCATTATGGAGCCACCAACAGCTTGTAAAGTGCCTTGTTGACAATCTGGGTCCATGACTTCGTGGGCTCTGCGCCACACTTACACCCTACTGTGGTGTGCCTACTGTAAGACCTTCGGTACACACACCATCAGATTATTTGACTTGTCGCTGTAACGAAGTAGGCGAGTGTCAGCAATATGTCTCGTGGTCAGACGATAGAAATGCCACTTGCACGCTTAGAGTAGCAGATTGACGGTGACCAACTTTAAACAGAACTTGATTAATTTTCACACACATTTATTAAAATAATAATAAGCATAGACATTACGTAACTTGATTCTGGATGCTGTTTACAATTGACAATCTGAAGTTCCTTTGGTCTTGGTACGTTAATCTTATTCTCACATATCTCTGATACTTGACAAAGTGTCTATTCATTTATCTTCATGGCTATGTACAGGAATATGGTAATCTTATTAGGTGCAGACTGAAACTTGACTATAGACTGGTACAGACAGACTAATGCAGACTGACTGATCGGAGGTCTGTACACTCGTTTTAATATCTCGGGCGTTCATGTATCACTGCGGGAGTGTAATCCACGAGGAGAAATGGTTCTACGTTAGCAGCAATCTCATTGCCTGCGTTACATATTAATACGCGGATCGGCGGAAGCAGAATTTGGTCCGTCTCTAAGGCAGCGCCATCTCATAGTGCGGAGATGGACGAGCGCTGCGCCTGCGCTGTTGTGCTTAGCGGGGCGCGCTCTAGTGGGAAAGTTGTGTACGCGCTGACTACGCGGAACTATGTACACAACACCTACCATTAGCTCTTACCAACTGAAATCGGGACTCATATGACCAGGTCTCGGTTTTCCAGTCATCTAGGGTCTAACCAATGTGATCGCGAGCCCAGGAGAGGCGCTGCAGGCGATGTCGTGCTGTTAGCACTCGCGTCGGTCGTCTGCTGCCACAGCCCTTTAACGCCAGATTTCGCCGCACTGACCTAAGGGTTACGTTCGTCGTACGTCCCACATTGATCTAAGCGGTTATTTCACGTGATGTTGCTTGTCTGTTAGCACTGACAACTCTACGGAAGCTCCGCGTCCCTCCGTACTTAAGGCCGTCGGTCATTGCGTTGTCCGTGGTGGTAGGTAATTGCTGAAATTTGGTATTCTCGGCACACACTTAACATGTGGATCTCGGAATATTGAATTTCCTGACTATTTCCGAAATGGAATGTCCAATGTGTCTAGTTCCAACGAACATTCCGCGATCAAATTCTGTTAATTCCAGTCGTGCGGACATAATCACCCCGGAAACCTTTCACATGAGTCAGCTGAGTACAAATGACTGTTCCGCCAGCACACTGCCCTTTTATACTTCTTGTACGTGATACTACCACCATATGTATAGTTGCATATCGCTATCTTGCGACTTTTGTCACCGCAGTGTATTTGGTAATGCCGCACTCTGAGATTAGAAAAACCACTGAAGATCTAAATATAAATTGGACATGCCTCAAAGGAGCTACCTAGGAGTCTTAACATCAAATGATAACAGAACAGGAAAAGCTGTAAGGAAGAAGACAGAAAAAGGGTACAGAGATTACTTTGCAAGTCTACAACTTTTGAGAAACAGCTTTATTACAAGAAGAACGTAACACTTAATAAGAGTAACTATATTGCATTTGCCGACTTTTGCTGTAACAGTAAGAATGCATATTCGTGGTTTGCTAAAACCTTGTGATTTGGAGTGTTCATACACACAGCAGTAGTCGACTTTAGATAAAACTTGGTTCAGGAGTTGATGCAAAAGGTCAACGTAATGCCGTTACCACACCTAACTCAATTTTGAAATTTTTTGCATATGTCGAGTTTTGAAACAACGCTCCTCAATTCATTGACTATATTCCCACGTGTTACTCAGCAGGACGTGGAACACTCAGCCTATAAATGTATGCCACTATGTACCACTTATCTGTATGTGTCTGAATTCTGGTGTATCTATACATATGTCTATAAAAGCCGAACGTGGTTCTTGTATACTGTTCTCATGTTCTGTCTAGATGGTGCTCTTGGACCTGCACAAATTTTCAGTTCTCCATCTGCAGCTTTTGAAACAATTCTTATAGGGAATACAAAAGAACATTTTACTGTTAATTTAGATACATAGTCATTAATATGGATTGAATCGAGAGTATCTCAAATGTGTACCAACAGCGATTTAGCCTTTGTTACTGTGCTACCAGCAGGATTTCTGCAGCGTATTACCCGTGTGTGACCTGTGTTACTTGCTCGCTCGTTTCAGTGTACTGTGGTTGTAAAATTCGTTTTATGTCGGAATTTGTGCTTTGTTAAGCCTATATAACTTCGTACCAGGGTACAACTTAAACTTATGTATACTATGAATTGTCAAAACCAACTGTCGTCTAACATTTCCAGTACTGAGGTGGCAGTATGAGCACGTTCCGACAGCCAGTAAATTAAAAAAAAAATTTTTTCCTCCTGCCAAACGCGTTGAGTACATCAGTGTCCGTGGCTGAGTCTTCATCCAAGGCAATCTATTGCGTGTGTGTGTGTGTGTGTGTGTGTGTGTGTGTGTGTGTGTGTGTGCGTGCGTGCGTGCGTAGCTGCGTGGATTCATCATCTTCCGGTATTATTTGTGATCTGTCTAAAGCGTTCGTCTGTGCAAATCATAACATTCCTTTAGATGACCTTGCGTTTTAGCTTTCCACGTACAATGAGCAGGTGGTTCACTTCATAATTAATGGATAGGAAACAAAACGGCATGCTGATTTTGTAGTTTTCGCGAGGAATCTTTTGAGACGTGACACTTTCAGAGAGGTATGTTACTGGGTTCTATATGGGAACCGCTCCTAATCTCGCTGTGTGTAAAAGATGTTCCAACTTACACTCATAATCAAACCCAACAGAGGCGCAACAACGAAAGGAACAACGTATGAAATATTCAGAAAAATATTGATTAGTGTCGGTAGAAGCCCTGGTATTTAACTTAGATGAAAGATTGCAGTTCATTCCACTCTGTACAAGGTAGAATTGTCAACGTAAATAATAATAGAGCTGGGGTAAAAAAATGTCCAAATGTGTGTGAAATCTTATGGGACTTAACTGCTAAGGTCATCACTACTTAACCTAAATTACACTAAGGACAAAGACACACACACCCATGCCCGAGGGAGGACTCGAACCTTCGCCGGGACCAGCCACACGGTCCATGACTGCAGCGCCTGAGACCGCTCGGCTAATCTCGCGCGGCCTAAAAAGGAGTTAATTGCGATACATACATACGCTATAAAACTCAACTATCATTTACTTTTTGCATTCTTTTAATGTTTCAATGAATTTCATTAATTTCTAACAAAAAGTTTAGTCATAAATTTCTTTCTTTTTAAATTTTTTTCGCTTTAGGTGTCCTAGTGGAAGAAAATTTGTTTAAAATTTATTCCCTATGAAGAACTGCAGAGCACATTGTAAGTTTAACAAGGAAAAGTATTTAAATTTATCAGGATATGTTATAAAAAATGGTTCAAATGGCTCTGAGCACTATGGTACTTAACTGCTGAGGTCATCAGTCCCCTAGAACTTAGAACTACTTAAATCTAACTGTCGTAAGGGCATCACACACACCCATGCCCGAGGCAGGATTCGAACCTGCGACCGTAGCAGTCGCGCAGTTCCAGACTGTAGCGCCTAGAACCGCTCGGCCACACCGGCCGGCGATATGTTACATTTAGTTTACTTCAAGAAGAAGTACTTCTTTTCTTTATTAATACCATTTCTAAAGGAACACCGATAACTGAAATATTATTTTTCCTGAAACTAAAAATGTAGCGGGGAAGCTCGCAGATGAAGGTACAACTGGAAAGCGAAATGACTGGCCTGAAGGGGCGGTATTGAGGCCCTAAAAAAACCACTTGGCCACGAAAGCCAAAGGCCTCAACTTCGAATTCCAGTCCGGCACACCATTTTAGTCTGCTAGGAAGTCTCACCTATTTATACATCTACCAAACGGTCAGTTGCCTGCAGTGCGAAATTCAATCGGCAAGCGCGTCAGCCTAGAGAAAGAAAAGGAAAACGCCCAACAGACCTCTGAAATTTGCTGTTTCCATATATTGCTCCTGAGCATATTTTATTGTAAGTAAGGGTTGTTTCTGCAAAATCAATAATTAATAGGAAAATTGTAAGTAGCGCTCCTAGGGTATCAGGAATTTGAGACTTGGAGTATGCATTGTCTTGCTGTAAATAAGAATGTTTTCCGGGCACAGTGCATGGAATAGTTAACCAGCAGTCAATTCACAGGAAATTAACCTCTTCTAGTTTACCAATTCTAGGCGTAGTCTCAAGATGTACTGACAGGCACCATAAGATGTGAATGATGCGAAGGGGGAAGTCGTGCTACTATATAGCAGTAATTCTTGTGTGACAGCATTCACATAAATTCCAGGTGTGAAAGAAACTTTTCCGTGCCACGTAAACAGACATGTAAAAAAACGCGTTCCACTTTTCCTTGTCTGCCGGGCGAAAGACGGATAAACAGTTATCGTGACTTTGATCATTACATTTGTAAGGATCCATGGATGGAGACCGAATTACAGGCAGAGAAATAGCTTCGTTTTCACCCCGTTGAAGTGCAGTAGTCCAGCTACTGTTAACGTTGACATGCAGGATGTTTCGGATTTCCAACACATCTCTTCGGACGCAAACTCCTAAGTATTTTACGGCTGGGTGTTTCTGGCGGTTGATCGTCAGTCATTTTACACATTGTGGACAATAAGTGCACTGTAACACTTCCTTAGGGTCAGCCCAAGTTGCTTTCATTCCAGATGATCTGTCATCATTAAGAACGACAAGCTGAGATAAATCTGCGATGAAGTTCTCAATCGGGTCTGAAATTGGTGCGATACTCCGTATGCTCGTATTTGGTTCTCTATGCTACGGTGCGGAGCTGTATCGAACGCCATCTGATAGTTAAGAAACCGAGATTTAACGTAGGTGCCACTACTTACTGCCTTCTGGATTTCATGGACGGACACAGCGAGCTGTGTTTGGGTAGTCAGTGTTAATTCTTACAGAGATTTACGGTCTCTGTAAAGATCATAATATGCGACTAAAGATCGTGTTCCACAATTCTGCAATAGGCAAGCGTCAGAAATATATAAACATCTTTATGCGCATCTACCTGGTGACTCCTTTTGAAAGCGGGAGTGATCTCTTCTTTGGTCCAATCGCTTCGAATGCTTAGTTGCACCAGCGATGTACGATAAACTGCCTCTAAGGCGCTGCAGACATGGACTGTGCGGCTGGTCCCGGAGGAGGTTCGAGTCCTCCCTCGGGCATGGGTGTGTGTGTTTGTCCTTAGGATAATTTAGGTTAAGTAGTGTGTAAGCTTAGGGACTGATGACCTTAGCAGTTAAGTCCCATAAGATTTCACACACATTTGAACATTTTTGATAAACTGCCGCTAGAAAGGGAGCAAGTTCTTTCGCACAATCAATGTAGACACGTACAGATAACCCATCAGATCGACATGTACCTTCACATCTGTATCCGCCTTCTGCAGACCACTGTGAATGGAAAGGTAGATGGCACTTCCCGTTGTATCATTTCTTAGGGTCCTTTTTTATTTAATTCCAATCGCGTATGGGATGCTGAAAGAACGACTACTAAGCGTCACAATGCATGCACAGTGCATGCACACTGTAATTAGACGGTCAATTCACATTTATACGACTGTCGCCTATGTTCGACGTCAACGTGCAATAACCGCTCACAGACGGCAGGTGGCAGCACTAGAAGTGGAGGGTGTACAGGGTGTTACAAAAAGGTACGGCCAAACTTTCAGGAAACATTCCTCACACACAAAGAAAGAAAATATGTTATGTGGACATGTGTCCGGAAACGCTTACTTTCCATGTTAGAGTTCATTTTATTGGTTCAAATGGCTCTGAGCACTATGGGACTCAACATCTTAGGTCATAAGTCCCCTAGAACTTAGAACTACTTAAACCTAACTAACCTAAGGACATCACACACACCCATGCCCGAGGCAGGATTCGAACCTGCGACCGTAGCAGTCCCTCGGTTCCGGACTGCAGCGCCAGAAGCTCATTTTATTACTTCTCTTCAAATCACATTAATCATGGAATGGAAACACACAGCAACAGAACGTACCAGCGTGACTTCAAACACTTTGTTACAGGAAATGTTCAAAATGTCCTCCGTTAGCGAGGATACATGCATCCATCCTCCGCCGCATGGAATCCCTGATGCGCTGATGCAGCCTTGGATAATGGCGTATTGTATCACAGCCGTCCACAATACGAGCACGAAGAGTCTCTACATTTGGTACCGGGGTTGCGTAGACAAGAGCTTTCAAATGCCACGATAAATGAAAGTCAAGAGGGTTGAGGTCAGGAGAGCGTGGAGATCATGGAATTGGTCCGCCTCTACCAATCCATCGGTCACCGACTCTGTTGTTGAGAAGCGTACGAACACTTCGACTGAAATGTGCAGGAGCTCCATCGTGCATGAACCACATGTTGTGTCGTACTTGTAAAGGCACATGTTATAGCAGCACAGGTAGAGTATCCCGTATGAAATCATGATAACGTGCTCCATTGAGCGTAGGTGGAAGAAAATGGGGCCCAATCAAGACATCACCAACAATGCCTCCCAAACGTTCATAGAAAATCTGTGTTGATGACGTGATTGCACAACTGCGTGCGGATTCTCGTCAGCCCACACATGTTGATTGTGAAAATTTACAATTTTATCACGTTGGAATGAAGCCTCATCCGTAAAGAGAACATTTGCACTGAAATGAGGATTGACACATTGTTGGATGAACCATTCGCAGAAGTGTACCCGTGGAGGCCAATCAGCTGCTGATAGTGCCTGCACACGCTGTACATGGTACGGAAACAACTGGTTCTCCCGTAGCACTCTCCATACAGTGGCGTGGTCAACGTTACCTTGTACAGCAGCAACTTCTCTGACGCTGACATTAGGGTTATCGTCAACTGCACGAAGAATTGCCTCGTCCATTGCAGGTGTCCTCGTCGTTCTAGGTCTTCCCCAGTCGCGAGTCATAGGCTGGAATGTTCCGTGCTCCCTAAGACGCCGATCAATTGCTTCGAACGTCTTCCTGTCGGGACACCTTCGTTCTGGAAATCTGTCTCGATACAAACGTACCGCGCCACGGCTATTGCCCCGTGCTAATCCATACATCAAATGGGCATCTGCCAACTCCGCATTTGTAAACATTGCACTGACTGCAAAACCACGTTCGTGATGAATACTAACCTGTTGATGCTACGTACTGATGTGCTTGATGCTATTACTATAGAGCAATGAGTCGCATGTCAACACAAGCACCGAAGTCAACATTACCTTCCTTCGATTGGGCCAACTGGCGGTGAATCGAGGAAATACAGTACATACTGACGAAACTAAAATGAGCTCTAACATGGAAATTAAGCGCTTCCGGACACATGTCCACATAACATCTTTTCTTTACTTGTGTGTGAGGAATGTTTCCTGAAAGTTTGGTCGTACCTTTTTGTAAAGCGTGTGTGGGGGACGCAGAAAACAGTGCAGTCATTGTCGTTATGCGGAAACGGAGCGATTTATCTGACGCCCAAGACGGCATAATCGTCGGCTTTCCGGCCAAGGTAGACTGTGTAAAAATTGGGACTGATGACAGCGCAGTTGAGCGCCCCACCAACCACACATCGTCGACGTCGTCGTTTCCGGCTAAGGGTGGGAGCATTTCCGAAACGGCTAAGTTTGTAAACTGTTCGCCTGCCGCCGTGGTTAAAGTATAACGTGCATTGCAAAATGGCGCTTTACAAAACCGGGACCGAGGCAAGTGCAGTTCACAACAGGCCATAGACGATAGGGGTGAACGACGGCTGCGGAAATGTGTACCGGCGAATAGTCTTGTAACTGTTGAGCAAGTGACCGCCGAAATGAACCAAGGGTCTACCAACAGTGTCTGCTCAACAACCGTTCAGCGAATGTTGCTGCTTATGGGTCTCTGCAGCAGGCACCTGCCTCATGCATCCATGCTGACTGCTGTTCATCGGCGACGAAAGCTGGAATTTGTATGCCAGTACAGCAACTGGACGTCCACTGAGTGGCGACAGGGGTCCTTTTCAGATGAATCACATTTTATGCTCCAGCGGAGAGACGGCCATTGGAGTGTAAGGCGCGAAATGTCTGAAAGCAAAATGTCTGAAACAATCATCAGAAGGGTCCAGGCCAGTGGAGGGAGCATTATGGTCTGGGGAATGTTTTCGTGGCATTCCACGAGCGATATCGTCAGTGTGGAGGCACAATGGATAAACACAAGTATGCATCTAACCTCCGGGACCATGTCCACCCCTGAATGCAGTTCGCTTCTTCTCGGCACGACTGCATCTACACTCATGCTCATAAAATTAAGGATAATTGCAGAATGTGGTGTCACACAACATGGCACTACACAAAACTGGCGCTAATAGCATAGACCCATAGGGAACACACATGACACAGATCTGTAAGTCCACGGTATTGGTGATAAGTTGAGAAAACCGTCCCGAAACACATGTGCTACAAAATGCCACTGATTCCTGCACATGTACCCTGACATCAGTATGGGATATGATCAGCACGCACACGTACACAGGCCGCACAACGGGTTGGCATACTCTGGATCAGGTGGTCGAGCAGCTGCTGGGGTATAGCCTCCCATTCTTGCACCAATGCCTGTCGGAGCTCTGAAGTGTCCCAGGGGTTTGGAGACGTGCAACGATACGTCGACCGAGAGCATCCCAGATGTTCTCGATGGGGTTTAGGTCTGGAGAACAGGCAGGCCACTCCATTCGCCTGATATCTTCTGTTTCAAGGTACTCCTCCACGATGGCAGCTCGGTGGGGCCGTGCGTTATCATCCATCAGGAGGAAGGTGAGACCCACTGCACCTCTGAAAAGGACATACTGATGCAAAATGACGTCCCGATACACCTGACCTGTTACAGTTCCTCTGTCAAAGACATGCAGGGGTGTACATGCACCAATTATAATCCCACCCCACACCATCAAACCACGACTTCCATACAGGTCTCTTTCAAGGACATTAAGGGATTAGTATCCGGTTCCTGGTTCACGCCAGATGAAGACCCGGCGAGAATCTGTTCAGACTATACCTGGACTCGTCCGTGAACATAATCTGGGACCACTGTTCCAATGACCATGTACTGTGTTCCTGACACCAGGCTTTACGGGCTCTCCTGTGACCAGGGGTCAGTGGAATGCACCTTTCAGGTCTCAAGGCGAATAAACCATGTCTGTTCAGTCGTCTGTAGACTGTGTGTCTGGAGACAACTGTTCCAGTGGCTGTGGCAAGGTCCCGAGAAAGGCTACCTGTAGTACTCCGTGGCCGTCTGTGGGCACTGATGGTGAGATATCGGTCTTCTTGTGGTGTTGTACACTGTGGATCCCGTACTGTAGCGCCTGGACACGTTTTCTGTCTGTTGGAATCGTTGCCATAATCTTGCGATTACACTTTGTGGTACACGGAGTGCCCGTGCTACGACCTGCTGTGTTTGACAAGCCTCCAGTCGCCCTAGTATTCTACCCCTCACAACGTCATCGATATGTGTTCTTTAGGGCCATTTTCAACACACAGTCACCATTAACACGTCTGAAAACATCTGCACACTTACTCGCTGCACCGTACTCTGACATGCACCAACACACCTCTGCGTATGTGGACTACTACCAGCGCCGCCGTACGACGACCGGAGGTCAAATGCACCGCATGGTCATACTCTGAGGTGATTTAAATCAGCAAACCGCCCACCAGAGCGTTGTTTCACCATGAATCAGAATTATCCTTAATTTATGAGCATGAGTGTACCAGCAGGACAATGCAACGTGTCACACAGCTCGCAGTGTATGTGCGTGATTCGAAGAGTACTAGGATGAGTTTCCTTTACTCCCTTGACCACCAAACCCCCCGGATTTTAAAACCAATTGAGCATTTGTAGGATCACCTCGATCGGGCTGTTCGCACCGTGGATACTCAACTATGAAGTTTAGCTCAGCCGGCCAAGATACTGGAGTTGGCATGGCTCCACTTTCCTGCTGTTACCTTTCAGAACCTTACTGACTCTCATCTTGCACGTCTCGCAACGCTCCATGCCAAAAGGTGGTTATTCAGGCTTTTGACAGGTGATCAGAGTAATGTGACTGGACAGTGTAGATGCCTACTACACAGAGGACCAGACTTTTTCTGCATCAACCGAGAAAAGCACAAGAGGAAGAGAGCCAAGGCTTTGGGATGCAGATGTCAGGCGGTAATGAGAAGTGCGAGCGCAGAGAGTATTTGAGCGGCGACAGCGCGCCGTGCGGTGCCATCCGCATAGCGCGGCCGCGTCTGCGTGGGTGTCTTACGTAAGACGGGCCGCGCTGATTCCGAGCTGCGAAAATAGCGCAGCCGGGGGAACGAACTGATGCCGCTGCCACGTCTGCTGCTCGTGCGGGCTGCGTCACCGCTGTCAGCCCTCTCCTCCTTTCTACTCTTAAGAAGGGAGCACCAAAATTGTAACACATAACTTACTGACAAATTTCACTTATGAAGATTGTGTCATAGCTTATAGCAAAACTGTCGCGGTTTAAAGCGCACGATAATAGAAGCATAAACGTTCCAGTAGATGTCGGTCCGCAAACGAGATAACTGTGAATTTGTTGTTACGGACCGCCACTGATTTCAGTATGAAATACTACTCGAGTTGGTACAAACGTCTTTGAAATGTAAAACTTCCCATTAAGTCTACATCTACATCTACATCTACATTTATACTCCGCAAGCCACCCAACGGTGTGTGGCGGAGGGTACCCTGAGTACCTCTATCGGTTCTCCCTTCTATTCCAGTCTCGCATTGTTCGTGGAAAGAAGGATGTCGGTATGCTTCTGTGTGGGCTCTAATCTCTCTGATTTTATCATGGTCTCTTCGCGAGATATACGTAGGAGGGAGCAATATACTGCTTGACTCTTCTGTGAAGGTATGTTCTCGAGACTTTAACAAAAGCCCGTACCGAGCTACTGAGCGTCTCTCCTGCAGAGTCTTCCACTGGAATTCATCTATCATCTCCGTAACGCTTTCGCGATTACTCAATGATCCTGTAACGAAGCGCGCTGCTCTCCGTTGGATCTTCTCTATCTCTTCTATCAACCCTATCTGGTACGGATCCAACACTACTGAGCAGTATTCAAGCAGTGGCCGAACAAGCGTACTGTAACCTACTACCTTTGTTTTCGGATTGCATTTCCTTAGGATTCTTCCAATGAATCTCAGTCTGGCATCTGCTATACCCACGATCAACTTTATATGATAATTCCATTTTAAATCACACCTAATGCGCACTCCCAGATAATTTATGGAATTAACTGCTTCCAGTTGCTGACCTGCTATTTTGTTGCTAAATGATAAGGGATCTATCTTTCTATGTATTCGCAGCACATTACACTTGTCTACATTGATATTCAGTTGCCATTCCCTTCACCATGCGTCAATTCGCTGCAGATCCTCCTGCATTTCAGTACAATTTTCCATTTTTACAACCTCCCGATACACCACAGCATCATCTGCAAAAAGTCTCAGTGAACTTCCGATGTCATCCACAAGGTCATTTATGTATACTGTGAATAGCAACGGTCCTACGACACTCCCCTGCGGCACACCTGAAATCACTCTTACTTCGGAAGACTTCTCTCCATTGAGAATGACATGCTGCGTTCTGTTATCTAGGAACTCTTCAATCCAATCACACAATTGGTCTGATAGTCCATATGCTCTTACTTTGTTCATTAAACGACTGTGGGGAACTGTATCAAACGCCTTGCGGAAGTCAAGAAACACGGCATCTAGCTGTGAACCCGTGTCTATGGCCCTCTGAGTCTCGTGGACGAATACCGCGAGTTGGGTTTCACACGACCGTCTTTTTAGAAACCCATGCTGATTCCTACAGAGCAGATTTCTAGTCTCCAGGAAAGATATTATACTCGAACATAATACGTGTTCCAAAATTCTACAACTGATCGACGTTAGAGATATAGGTCTATAGTTCTGCACATCTGTTCGACGTCCCTTCTTGCAAACGGGGATGACCTGTGCCCTTTTCCAATCCTTTGGAACGCTACGCTCTTCTAGAGACCTACGGTACACCGCTGCAAGACGGGGGACAAGTTCCTTCGCGTACTCTGTGTAAAATCGAACTGGTATCCCATCAGGTCCAGCGGCCTTTCCTTTTTTGAGCGATTTTAATTGTTTCTCTATCCCTCTGTCGTCTGTTTCAATATCTACCATTTTGTTATCTGTGCGACAATCTAGAGAAGGAACTACAGTGCAGTCTTCCTCTGTGAAACAGCTTTGGAAAAAGACATTTAGTATTTCGGCCTTTAGTCTGTCATCCTCTGTTTCAGTACCATTTTGGTCACAGAGTATCTGGACATTTTGTTTTGATCCACCTACCGCTTTGTCATCAGACCAAAATTTCTTAGGATTTTCTGCCAAGTCAGTACATAGAACTTTACTTTCGAATTCATTTAACGCCTCTCGCATAGCCCTCCTCACACTACATTTCGCTTCGCGTAATTTTTGTTTGTCTGCAAGGCTTTGGCTATGTTTATGTTTGCTGTGAAGTTCCCTTTGCTTCCGCAGCAGATTTCTAACTCGTTTGTTGTACCACGGTGGCTCTTTTCCATCTCTTACGATCTTGCTTTGCACATACTCATCTAACGCATATTGTACGATGGTTTTGAACTTTGTCCACTGATCCTCAACACTATCTGTACTTGAGACAAAACTTTTGTGTTGAGCCGTCAGGTACTCTGTGATCTGCTTTTTGTCACTTTTGCTAAACAGAAAAATCTTCCTACCTTTTTTAATATTCCTATTTACGCCTGAAATCATCGATGCAGTAACCGATGAACGGTCGTTGGGGAGACACTGCTGGCAGCCCCTTGGTTCATCTGGGCGGCCAATTGTTCAACAGTTGCACGTCTATTCCCCCTTACACATCTCCGCAGCCGTTCTTCACCCCTGTTATCTATAACCTGTGGTACACCACAGTTGCCTCGGCGTAGATGTTGGACAGCGCCATTTTGCCACGCAAGGTATACTTTAACCATGGCAGCATACGAACAGTTTACAAACTTAGCAGTTTCGGAAATGCTTCCACTCTTGACCCGAAAGCCAGTGATCATGCTCGTTTGGGCGTCGGATAAATCGCTTCATTTCTGCTTTACGACTACGACTGCACTGTTTTCCGCGTCCCCACCGACACACTTTATATACCCTCCGCTGCTAGTGCTGCCATCTGCCGTCTATGTGTGGTTGTACACGTTGACGTCGAACGTAGGCAATGAACAAATTGATGTGACTGGATCGTATAATAAAGCTGGACATGACTGTGCAATTCACTGTTCCAGTCCGTCAACCGTATCGACAGGAGTGCTGTACATTTCACTTTTGAGATGACTCCAGACAGAAAAACCCAAAGGACTGAGGAAGGTGGTCTTGGAGGCCAAGGTACAGACTCTGCTCGAGCTGTCCATCTTGGGAAATATTGGCGTTTGAGATGCTGTCTTACATGAGCAGCAACATGTGCTGGTGCTCCATCAAGCATGTATTACACTCCTTAACGTTGCAAAAGGGGAATATTCATCGGCAATCACGAACATTTCGCTGCAGAAACCGAAGGTACCCTCGTCCATTAAGTTGTCTTGAAAGAACGTGCGTCCGAATGAGACAATTAACTAGTAATCATAACCACACATTCAGTAAGGAACATTACTGATGTGGTAACTATGAACAGCACGTGGGGTACGTCGAATCTGAGCCCTGTTAGATGGGGAGTAGATGGAAAAATTAACAAAAAAAGGCTCCAAGCACTATGGGACTTAACAGCTGAGGTCATCAGTCCCCTAGACTTAGAACTACATAAACCTAACTAACCTAAGGGCATCACACACGTCCATGCCCGAGGCAGGATTCGAACCTGAGACCGTAGCAGCTGCGCGGTTCCAGACTGAAGCGCCTAGAACCGCACGGTCACAGCGGTCGGCGAAAAATTAACATTTCAAATACATTTTTACTAACTGGGACAGTACTTCATACTGAAACCACACGTTCCCAATACCTCGCAAACGTCTCTTTGGGATCCATGTTTACTGGAGCGATTTTGCTTCAATTATCGTGTACCTTCACCAGCTTGTTTTCACTCTTGATTACAGGTGTCCCATGAGGAATGGTCAGTATTCAGGGATATGAGAAGAACGTTATTTCCAAGCAAAACAGTCTTGTATAAATGAACACTTCTTCATCTTCGATACTGTGAAACAAATCTCTTCTACTGCAAGCTATTTGTTTCTAGAGATTTTGAGAGGTGTCATTGTGGAGCAAAAAAAAAAAAAAAAAAAAAAAAAAAAGGAAAAAAATATCGTTTGTGCTCTAAAGTGCATACCTTAAGATCTATGAACACTTGTTCGCCTTGGCCACTGTGAAACACATCTCTTCCACTGAACAAGTACTCGTAGCTCGTTAAGTATGCACTTAAGGGCCTATGTTTACTGGGCGATTTTTTTCTGTCTTGGTCCATACTACCACCTCACAAAACATGGAAAACAAAGAGCCTGCAATAAAGAGATTGGTTTTACAGCATTGAAGATGAACAAGTGCTTGTAGCTCTTAAGGTGTGCATTTTAGAACCCATATTTACCAGTATTTTTTGCTTCGAATGATCCATCCTGTCATACGCCTGGATATTGACCATTCCTCCTGGGACATCCTGCACAATATGTTCTGTATAGCTAAGAGTTCGGATGCAGACTGCAGTTCACCACATAGCTTGCGTAACCATTAAAATACGAAAGATATAATGGACTGCAGTTTTTACCAATATGTTGAATGACATGTGGTCTAGATTCTGTTTATTCCGCCTCAGTGAAAGAGAAACAATCTGACCACAAGTCTCCGATTTGCTGTAATGCACTTAGCATGTTGTATGAAGCTTCATAAGCAATGAAAAAAGGGAGATTACTTTTTTATTTTGAAGTAAAACAGTCTTGGTTGCAGTAATTGTTGTTTAATGGCGCTTTTCGCCTTCTTAGGGCATCTTCAGATTTTATACAAAGAGAGCAGAAAGGGGAAAAAACATCCAGAGGTGGTCCTATCATGCACAGCTCTAAATAAAAATATCAAAGGAGCGTCTACGAACAATTATAAAGAAAGCTTACGTTTACTGTTATGCTGTGAAATAAGCATCAGTCTATATATGTGGATATTTATTTTTCCCTCTCTTATCTGTTTACAGAAAATCAGATGAGAACCTAAAAAGGCGGACGCGTCAGTAAACAAACTCAAGACTGTTTTTCTTCAAAACAGTCCTTATGCAGTTTCTATACCAGCCAGCCAGATGGAGTGGAAAAAGTTTTATAGGAAGGTCGGTTTTTAACATTCCGTTGACAACGAGGTAGTTAGAGTGGGAGCACAACCTCGAACTGGGGAAAGAAATCAACCGTGTCCTTTTCAAAGGAACTATCCCGGCATTTACCCTAAGCGATTTAGGGAAATCGCGGAAGAAGTCATCTGCATGATCGACAGGGATTTGGGCCGACGTCCTGCCGAATGCTAGTCCAGTGTACTAACTACTGCACCACCTCGATCGGTTTACCCTACGTGTCGTTCTCACAGCGATCACGAAGACAAGATCAGACAAAGAAACAAAGTAAACTTGAAAGATGTGGATACAGAGGTACTGAAAGGAGCTGGGAGACAGTTATTCGTTATTTTTTCTCAGACACTGAACAGGAGATGGCATTACGCCTCGGACAGATTTAACATAGCAGCAAGGCCTTGGCACTCATTCGGGCAGCAGACTGAGTCGTTTTCGCAGGCACCTTTGTGACATTACAATGGTAAAAGTCGCTGTCTCTACCCGAAAACTAGTCCAGGAGACTCTAAGTCTGTCTCCAACAACCGCGAATCTTGTGTTTCATTTTAAAACATAAAAAAAATGAAAAATACAAAGGTTCAACACTTTTTATGATTTACAACGAAATTATCGTCATCTACGAGGATTGTGCTATTGATTATTTTTATGTGAAGTATGGCATCTTATTTTTTTCTCTGGAACGTACATGCTCTCATTTGACCCACAAGACTCACTATTCGACATTTGCTAGAGGACCCACTACAGTCGCAACGCAGCGATGTATGTGCATGAAGTTCCTTTTAAGAGACTACTGAAAAGCAGTTAGTCACAGTAGCAGAACGTCACTGCGCTACTGGAACGCGCTTTCCTAGGGCAATCTGCTGGAGTGAATCTGGAGGTTAAGTTCAGTAGGAGTCTTGTATCGGTTGTGTTGTGATATTGGTACATTCAGTGAATAATCCTGAATCAGTTCATGATGTCACAGAATGGCTATTATCGCGGAAGAGTAGCTAGCTGGGAAGGAACATCAGAGCATCACGACCGCTGCGAAAGGAACAGCTGTGCATGTGGATCGTGGAGTTCATTCAAAGAGCGCTATAGACAGATAATTCGTTATTGGTCCAAAAGCAACGGTTTACTGCTCCTACACGAACAGTTTGATACCAGTAAACGCCTGATTCTTTACAGAATCGAACTTCTATGTATAAAACACGTTCAGACCTCTGAATACTTTATAAGTGTTATTGTGTTAAATTTTTCACTTTAAGCACGTAAGCGAGAAAAAAATTTAGGAAATATTTGAAATTGTGCCTAAATATTTTTGGAATCGCTAACTGCTCTTATTATAAAACACTGGATCAATATAGTCTGAGTAATTTCTGTGCCATAGTAAAGGTAGGTTTTCACGCCTCTGTTTGTGAAGTCATATCTCCTGAACTATGGGTCATGCAATCATATAATTTTGCAGGTACATTTAGTAGTATATGTGGATACCGGCTGCACACTGTCACGAATAGAGTCAGTAGTAAAGAAGTAGTAAATTAAAACATTATGCCTGATGCTGACATTTCACTGCATGAACAGCGAAAATACAGGGTGATTCAAAAAGAATACCACAACTTTAAAAATGTGTATTTAATGAAAGAAACATAATATAACCTTCTGTTATACATCATTACAAAGAGTATTTAAAAAGGTTTCTTTTCACTCAAAAACAAGTTCAGAGATGTTCAATATGGCCCCCTCCAGACACTCGAGCAATATCAACCCGATACTCCAACTCGTTCCACACTCTCTGTAGCATATCAGGCGTAACAGTTTGGATAGCTGCTGTTATTTCTCATTTCAAATCATCAATGGTGGCTGGGAGAGGTGGCCGAAACACCATATCCTTAACATACCCCCATAAGAAAAAATCGCAGGGGGTAAGATCAGGGCTTCTTGGAGGCCAGTGATGAAGTGCTCTGTCACGGGCTGCCTGGCGGCCGATCCATCGCCACGGGTAGTTGACGTTCAGGTAGTTACGGATAGATAAGTGCCAATGTGGTGGCGCTCCATCCTGCTGAAATATGAATTTGCAGCTCTCTGCTAGCTCTGCGAGTCGATTTTCCTGGGCTGCGAACAAATGCTTGCTGGATGCGTGCTACATTTTCATCACTCGTTCTCGGCCGTCCAGAACTTTTCCCTTTGCACAAACACCCATTCTCTGTAAACTGTTTATACCAACGTTTAATACACCACCTATCAGGAGGTTTAACACCATACTTCGTTCGAAATGCACGCTGAACAACTGTCGTCGATTCACTTCTGCCATACTCAATAACACAAAAAGCTTTCTGTTGAGCGGTTGCCATCTTAGCATCAACTGACGCTGATGCCTAGTCAACAGCGCCTCAAGCGAACAAATGTACAACTAAATGAAACTTTATAGCTCCCTTAATTCGCCGACAGATAGTGCTTAGCTCTGCCTTTTGTCGTTGCAGAGTTTTAAATTCCTAAAGTTGTGGTATTCTTTTTGAATCACCCTGTATAGTATGCAATAAGCATTTTTTCCTTTCTCAAATACTGGATGGATAAGGACTGGGTAATTTGGACGTCGCTTTTTACGCTTTCTCAATAAAAACACGAAGTTTATAACAGTAATACTTGTATTACTGAGTTATACTTTTAACATAACATTATACCTATTAATGAACAGATTATGACAGAATTTTAAATTTTTAAATTCGGCCAATAACTAGGCGAAATATTGAAAATCAAATATTTGTTGCTGCTGGAAGCCATTAGATATGCAACCAGTTCCCTGCATTGGTATCGGCTTCTGGGATAGCGGTTTAGTAATATTCTTTAGACGGCTAGTGCTTGTTCATCGGAGGTGAGGGTATCATCTGGAGCGCCCCAGGGAAGTGTGGTAGGTCCGCTGTTGTTCTCTATCTACATAAATGATCTTTTGGATAGGGTGGATAGCAATGTGCGGCTGTTTGCTGATGATGCTGTGGTGTACGAGAAGGTGTCGTCGTTGAGTGACTGTAGGAGGATACAAGATGACTTGAACAGGATTTGTGATTGGTGTAAAGAATGACAGCTAACTCTAAATATAGATAAATATAAATTAATGCAGATGAATAGGAAAAAGAATCCTGTAATGTTTGAATACTCCATTAGTAGTGTAGCGCTTGACACAGTCACGTCGATTAAATATTTGGGCGTAACATTGCAGAGCGATATGAAGTGGGACAAGCATGTAATGGCAGTTGTGGGGAATGCGGATAGTCGTCTTCGGTTCATTGGTAGAATTTTGGGAAGATGTGGTTCATCTGCAAAGGAGACCGCTTATAAAACACTAATACGACCTATTCTTGAGTACTGCTCGAGCGTTTGGGATCCCCATCAGGTCGGATTGAGGGAGGACATAGAAGCAATTCAGAGGCGGGCTGCTAGAGTTCTTACTGGTAGGTTTGATCATCACGCGAGTGTCACGGAAATGCTTCAGGAACTCGGGTGGGAGTCTCTAGAGGAAAGCAGGCGCGCAGGCGTTCTTTTCGTGAATCGCTACTGAGGAAATTTAGAGAACCAGCATTTGAGGCTGACTGCAGTACAATTTTACTGCCGCCAACTTACATTTCGCGGAAAGGCCACAAGGATAAGATAAGAGAGATTAGGGCTCGTACAGAGGCATGTAGGCAGTCATTTTTCCCTCGTTCTGTTTGGGAGTGGAACAGGGAGAGAAGATGCTAGTTGTGGTACGATGTACCCTCCGCCACGCACCGTATTGTGGATTGCGGAGTATGTATCTAGATGTAGATGTAGATGTAGAAGTACCTAAGTTTCCCCCACAGTCATTTTAAAATGACATTTCAGGAAAATATCAGTTAGAAAAGGAAGATTACTGTTTTATGTCCCGTCGGCAACGTTGTCATTAGAGGCGGAGCACACACTCGGGTTGGGTAAGGAGGGGAAGGAAATCGGCCGAGCCCTTTCAAATGAACCATCCCGGCATGTGCCGTAAGCGATTTGGGGAAATCACGGAAAACCTAAATCTGGATGATCGTACACGGATTTGAGCCGTTGTACACCGGAATGCGAGTCCAGTGTGCTAACCACTGCGCCACATCACTCGGTAAAATCCCAGTTTAATATAACAAGCAATTATGGACTTCGGCTGGTTAGAGAGATTTACCACGTGAACCCAAAACGGAGCATACGGGCAAGTGATCATTACAGTAAATGTGTAGTCATAATCTGTACAGGAATCATAAATAGTGCGAGAGCGCCGCTTCATATCGTTCCAACAGGATGGATACGGTGGGATAATATTATATCGAGATAGTATTGGGATACACTTGATTTTTCGATTGTGCAGTCTTTGACATGATTTTCATAGCCGACAACACACATCTGCCCTAACCGCACACTTAGCTGATGAAATGGATAGTGAGAACATAGCATGACTTGCTGAGTCTGAATATTCGATGGACTTGAATTTCATTGTGCACTCAGGGTACCATCTCGGGGAACGTATTGCCTATAGGGTGTCATTATCTACGCTCCTAAGGGACTTGCAATTTCCATGTGCGGAAAGGATCCACATATCTAAAGAAGTTTTAACGGCTCATAATGGCCACCGAGAGACTGAAATTAAACCACGACTACTAGCCACAACGCCCCACAGAATTCACATTGTACCACCACCACAGATGCGATCTGGGAAGATCCACAGGACCTCAACTGCATATAATTTAGCTGCCCTAGACACAGAAAGGTATCAGACTAGCTACTTCTCTCGAGTATGTTGACACTTTCGTCAAGAGTTGGCATTAAGGGGAGGTTTACTATCTTTTGGTTAAACAATCGATTTTTTTAAAATTGCATTTTTGGATCCATAAAAGTGTTTCGAATACACCCCTGAAACGGTTTTTCCGAATACGGAACGGAGATGTTTGTTATTCGCGGTTGAACAAAGAATTGCACCTGCCTGAAATTGGCCTTTTTCACGCAGCAGTTTTTTCTTTCAGAGGACGAGTGTTTGGGAGGAAACATACAAAATTCAAATGAAAGTTTGAACGCGTGTGTTTGGAAGGTAGCCCCCAAGCATTTCCATTCTGGTGCGAAGACTGTGAAGATTGCGACTTTCCTGGCAGTGAGCAGCTTCGACGAAAGGTATTCAGCAATTCATGACAACGATGGACGTCACCCTGGGACTCTATTCGGCGCAGTTCGCCAAGAATTCGGACGACCACCGGATTCAAGCGACCGAAAACCGCTTGTCACCGGCCGTACGAGCGGCTCTGGAGCAGCGCAGGACGGCCCATAACGAGCAGAACGCCCTCTATGAGGAAGGACTAATTTATGGACCCGGAATAGCAGATTGAACGTGAGTTGCATAATTTGCATTTATATGTAGTCAAAACTTCAAACGCGTTTTTCTGGAAATAACTTTTTTTTTCTCGCGCGGTATGGTAACTTCAAATCTACTGAACCGATTGCCATGATTATTTATTTCCGACGAAGCTAACTAAATTGTCTAGAAGTTGTACTACTTTTATTCCGATCCATCAACTATAAATATTTTTACTTGGCCGACGAAGTCGAAAAATCGATGAAAAAACCCTATTTTTATCAAATGGCAGCCATTTTGTTTCCTATGGTCCAAATAACTTAAGCGAGGTACAACTCCTAAAGAATCTTATATACTTCGCTAACGTCAACTCAATTTTGATTTCAGACGAGCCGGCTGGCCTGTGACATAACGCGCGTGGAGGTCTACATCGAAATTTCGTTCCGACGGCACTTCCGCCTCTGCTCTTCGACATTTCCGGTCGAAAAAACTCCGGTTTGTAGAGCAAACGTCAATAAATATTTTGACCAAATTTGACACTGATATCTGTAACACACCCCGAAAAAAATTCTCAAAGAACATGTTTTTTTCGGGCCAAAGATAGTAAACCTCCCCTTAACTTGTGTGTGTGTGTTTAGTTCACTTATTTAGAAACCTGTTTGTTAACCAAAAAAGAGAGACTTTTTGACCACTATACTTTTTTCAGTTTTCGTTAATGTTAATGAAGTTTGTGTTTAAAAAAAACTAAGAAATTTGTAGAAAAGAAAGACTGATACTTTCAATGGAAAGACAGACCTCTAAGTTTGGACTGGCCGCACTGGTGAACCCAGGGTCCGCCAATCTGAAACAAGTTGTTTAAAAATTTCGTAGAGTGTAGTGGTGCAGTCTTGAAGAGACTGTGCAACATTTTGTATAAGGGGCGCTCAAAAAGTTTCCATTTGAGGGCGTATATGCAACATAGCGGGACTCCGATGAATATACATAGACATCGACGTGTAGGCAAAGGATTAATGTGGCATTCGAGCCTTACCGACGTGCGTGCGGTAAATGAGGAAACGTGAACTACGGCGAAGTTATTACCAAATGGGTCCAAACAGGACCAACTTGCTTTATTCTTTTCTTGGCTGCCAAAGGGCAAACACCGGTAGATATTTGTCGGGGAAAGAAGAATGTGTGTGGTGTAGCATGTCTGTCGAAAACCACGTCCGGGAAAACTTCGCACAAGGGTGCTGCTGCTTCATGATAACACACGTTCTTATATCGCAAGTATCGTAGCGCAGAAGTTACGCCAACTCAAGCGGGAGACACTCGAGCACCCGTCTTATAGTCCTGATCTCTCCCCAAGCGATTATAACGCTTTCGGTCCCTTGAAAAAGTCTTGAAGGGTCGACGATTCTTGTCGGACGAGGATATGCAGCAGGCTGTTACGGACCTCGTCGAGCAGCAGGACACGGTGTTTTACCAAAGGAGTATCTTCAACCTTGTGCGTCGGTGGGACATTTGCTTCAATGCTCACGGCGATTTTGCCTAATTGGAATAAAGATTCTGGACTGTACGGCATTTGAACGGAAACTTTTTGATAGCTCCTTATAGTTTCCGAGGTCTATATGGGTAGAGTATTTAATGATGTTCACTGTGCGTCTTTTCGTGTCATCCTCGGGCAGTCACGTTAGAAACGCACACACATATCTGCTTCATGCGTTGGCGGCACAGTGGCACTGAGTTTGTAAGTATGCAATTTAGGTTTTTATGTTGGTAACGCCACGTAGCGCTCTGTATGAAAATCACTGACTGTGCTGTGTGCAGTCTGTGGCTGCTTTGCATTGTTGGAATATTCGCTATTGTAGTGTTGGGTAGTTGGATATGAACAGCGCGTAGCGTTGCGCAGTTGGAGGTGAGCCGCCAGCAGTGGTAGATGTGGGGAGAGAGATGGCAGAATTTTGAGAGCGGACGATCTGGACGTGTGTCCATCAGAAAGAGTAAATTTGTAATACTGGATATCATGAACTGATATATATATATATATATATATATATATATATATATATATATATATATATATATATATATATATATGATGCCTTTTGAACATTATTAAGATAAATACATTGTTTGTTCTCTATCAAAATCTTTCATTTGCTAACTATGCCTATCAGTAGTTGGTGCCTTCAGTAGTTAGAATCTTTTATTTAGCTGGCAGTATTGACGCTCGCTGTATTGCAGTAGTTCGAGTAACGAAGATTTTCATGAGGTAAGTGATTCATGAAAGGTATAGGTTATTATTAGTCAGGGCCATTCTTTTGTAGGGATTATTGGAAGTCAGACTGCGTTGCGCTGAAAGATATATTGTGTGTCAGTTTACTGTTGATCAGAGAAATGTCTGAGTGCGTTCAGTTTTGCTCAGCTGTTTGAAAATCAAATAACGTAAGAGGTTAACCAGCACAGTCTTTCTTAATTTTTCAAAGGGGACGTTTCAAGTTAACTTCAGTTACTCGACATGAGCCGCGCTGTTTCAGCAGTCCTGCCGCACATGCAGACTTCCTTCTGATCCGATGACTCAGAGCATGAGTTACTTCTCCTATTAGCCATCAAAGGCTGGGTAATATAGTTTGTACTCCCAACCTGATATGTTTCTATCGATGCCGGGATGTTTTACGTAACTGGTGATTCCTATCCAACAAATGCTTACTGATGTGAGAATTTTTCTTCAGACATTTCTGTTTCTGTAATGGGAATCAGAATTTATGCAGTGAATCTATTTTCTTGGGGCATCAAATACTTCCTTCTCTCGTAATTATCGCATTGTATTATCGGGATCATTAGCGATAACCCCACTTGGACGAGTCAAGTCTGAAACGTTTATTAAGTTTCTAATTCTACGCATCCATTTGTATGCGTATAATTCCGTTCTCATAAAGGCAGTCTTGACGACGCGTCCCTACGTCCATTCACACCCACAACCTCTTCGGTCATCCCTTTCTAATTTGTGTTGTTATTTTCTGTCAGCGTCTCCATACTTTGCATCTTTGCCTACGCATATGAAAACCAGTGATTCACGTTTGCGAAACTTTAAGTAATATCTTCCTTACTACTATGTTTCTCTTCTATTTCACACTTTTTTCTATCCGTATTTCTTATTTAACCATAAATTTCTACAATTCTGTCTAACAGTAGATAGATGTTTTCGACGTCTCAGCACAATGTAAACACTAATTTCTCATACGCCATCAAACACGATTTTTGAATTAATATAAAAAAGTCCCGGTAATATTTGACGAACTCTTAAATTATACGACCTATTCTGGAGTTTGATGTCGTTATCAAAAATGCCGATTTCACTACACATAGATGTATTTTAGGTCAGTACTGTCTTAAAAATGCTTCTTCAAATTAGAGGTAGTTTATGCAAACTTTCGTTTCCTAGTTCCCGAACAATAATTTCATCTTGTAGGAAGCCATTTATAAATTCTATTTGCATATGATCATCCCAGTATTTTAGACAGGGCATTTCTGACTTACTTTGTGTTTTATGTACTGCACGGCCATACTGAATACACCTCTAATTTGCTCACCTATTTCATCGCGCTTAGTTTCTACACTACCGATAACTTGGCCAGCGACTCTTCTCCGCTTTGCGCTTTATTTTGCCATTACCGATTTCTGGGTCTGTTTTTCCACTGTGTGTTACAAGGTGATATTTTACTAGCCTATCCTTCAGTTTCTGATCAGGGTTTGTAAGGAATTCTTCCTGGTACGTTTTTGTTTGTGATTGCGGTAAAATCTCTGACAATACTTCAGTACAAATAACACGTATTTTATAGTTAATAGCATGGATCTGTATTTGTCAAGTTGAATTAGCCCTTTGCCTTCATAATTCGCCATTTAAGCTTTTCTCTTCAAATACTTAGTTTAACACTGCGTTGCCATATTCAACATCTTTCCTGGTATTTCCTGACTCGTTCTGCATCATTTCAATAAAAGAATCGTGCATATGATCTGTGCAACCTGTAACTAACTAACTTTTTGAAACCTCCAGTGTGTACTTCTGTATCCAGAGTCTTAGCATCTTCTGTTGTTAACTTGTCCCACAGTTACTACTCGTGGCACGTAATCTCTCTATTTTTCTCAACCCATAGAGTTATAATTGCTATTGTCACGGTTTACTCTTTTCCTATTTGTCTCCTACTGTAACACAATAGCATTAATTTTACTCAAAGAATAGCTATGCTTGTACCAAAAACTTGTCATTCTCTGTCGTCATACGTTGGCCGCATTCGAAAACTTCCAGCAATCGACCAATTCAGATCGGGTGCCAATTTGCAATGTTTCCCCTGAGGTGATAACAAACTGACCTTATGACCCTTATCCTTGCGTCTCATGGACACACTTTAAGAATACTGACACTTCTGCTAAGGGGGTACATTTTGCCTTAAAGGGATCATATTAGTGGTAACAGGGTAAAGGAGAGGTTACTGTGTTGATAATGGCATGTATCACTTCCCACCAGACCGACATACGATGTAATAAAACCTGTTGCAGTTAAGATACACGCATCACTGAAAGTAACGGTACTACCTCTATACTTGTCATGGCAACGCTGTCTAAAAAGGCTCTTGGTGACCTTCAAAGGAGCCCCTCCCCCCCCCCCCCCCCGCTCCTCTCCGTATCCCTACTAGGAGAATCAAGTGCACATAATGTGCTCTGAAAGTCCGCTTCCGTAGCCCAGTGGTTAGAGGTTACCGGACACAGTAGCTTAGCGTGTTCTGTCAGAGAGCTGGTTGGCCTCTGTAATAAAAATACTGAGTGCAAGAATCAACAACGAACGTGAACGTATGTCATGTGGCGTCCGCAACGAACAAACACAACGTAAAAAAAAAAAGTGGTCAGAGGGTCTGGCTGCTATGCGAAGGATCCGGGTTCGATCCCCAGTACTGCCATGAATTTCTCACTGGTCGGAGGACTGGTACAGGGTGTACTCAGCCCGCATCAATGAGAAGTACCGTCTCCAAGGTCAAGAAAGCCGACAACGTTCGGAAGATCGGTGTGGTGATCCCACGCCTCTCCATACCGGCTTCAATGACGTCATGAGTACAGGATGACACGGCGGCTGGTCGGCCCCACTGGAGCATCAGTGCCATAATATGGAGCTTTGCTTACAATGTGCTACGGAAAGAGAAATTTGTTAATATCGAATTTAAATTTAAGTGTTAGGAGGGTGTCTGGAGTGGAGCCTTGTACACAAGTGAAACCTGAGGTCATTTATGTCCACGTATAGGAAGGATTTGGACGGTGGCGGGAGGAGTGTGTGTTATTCAGATAGGCAGTGCACATTTTACGGAGCAGAATAAGAGCACGTTGCGGGAGACAGGACTACGTTTGAGAAGGCTGTTTTCGTCGATGACAGATGCCACTACTCTCCTGCCCTACCACTCACCTACCCTGGAAATAGAAGCAGCTGCAGTGGACGTTATCACATCAGTTAAGATCACAGTGTGCTCTTTATAACTTCCACCTCACGAACCATTAAATGCAGATTCACTGACAGAGCTCTTCCGGGAACTCCACAATCCATTCCGCCTTATTGGTGACTTCGATGCACACAATGTTCTGTGGGAATAGGCTACCACTAGCTTCAGGGAACGAATTATCGAGTATTTTGTCCATTTAGAGAGCATTTGCCTTTTGAATGTTGGTCAGATGACACACTTTTATACAGCTACATGATCATCTTTAGTCACTGGCCACTGTGGTTGCTCCCCGGCTATTGTAGACTCATTTCAGTTGGAATCGGTACAGATTTGCATTCCAGTGACCTTTTCCCGGTGTGGATTCATCTGCTGACTCTGACGGTGGTCGACAAGATACCACACAGATGGATACTTTAAACGGCAAAGTGGTTGCGATACAGTCATCAGGCCGTCTTCGAATAACAGAAATGTGCCCAGGAGATGGTGGACCGATATCATTCCCCAATATCAGACGACGGCCTACCCTTGGTGGAACGAATAATGTCACTTTGCAATCAGAGGCTGTGCGCAGCTTTGCGACAGTTCAAACACCATCCAACTGCAGAAAGTCTTCGCACCTACATGTCTGCGAAAGCACAAGCGAGGCGAGTGATAAAAGAAGGGAACAGGAGCTTCTGGAAAGAATTTCCGACTTCCATTAATGAATCCATTTTTATGCTTAAGCATGGGGCTCAATAAGGAGGATTTCAGGCAAGAACAATACACCTCCCCTTTCCACGTCGTTGAGAAATGGAGTGTTGGTGGACACGCCTAAAGACGTGCCTCATGTTTTAACTGAACACACTTTTTAACCGTCACTGCGTCATCCAGACAAGTTCGTGAGTTTGAGATGTTCTGTAGAACTGTGGAGATGAGGAGACTCCGCTTCTTCCAGTATAATCAGGTCTACAATATTCCATTTTCCATGTGCGAATTGGAATCAGCTCTGTCTGCAGTCAGAAACGCTGCTCCAGGACCGGATTAGATTCATTATGCCATGCTCCGTTATCTCTGCCCTGGACTCAAAGAGAAGCTCCTGTCTCGTTTCAGTCAGATCTGGTTTAATGGGCATTACCCTGTCACTTGGAAGGAAGCGACGTTAATTCCTTCATTGAAACAAGGAGAGGATCGTATCAACCGTAACAGTTACCCGAGTATACCCCTTACCAACTGTGTGGATAAGACTCTCGAGAGCAAGGTCAACCGCCCCCTCGTCTGGTTCATCGCCTATGCCACTCTCACAACGGTTTAAGGCGCTACCGTTTCGCACTGGACAACTTAGTTCTACTGGAGATGTTCTTATTACGCCGCACCATTTAGTATGTGATTTTTGATCTTGAAAAAAAAAAAAACATACGACACCACTTGCAGATACAAATTCCTTCGCTAACTTGATGAATGGGCACTAAGTGGACGTCTGCCACTTCTTTTCCAGTCCTTCCTCTGGGACTGATACTTTCGATATCACAGTGTTGATGCCTTTTCTGACGGCCATATTCAGGAGAACGTGGTCGTCGAAAGCAGTGTACTCACTGTCGCACTGTTGGCAGTCGCTATCAATAGCATCTCCTCTGCAGTCAGAAGCCCAATTAAAAGTGTTTTGTTCGCGATCTTCTACTCTCCTTCCGATCTAACAACGACGATGTGATAATATCAGCTGACCATAAGGAGGCTATAAACTTGGGTCAATAAAACTGGTTTCAGGATTTCACATGAGAAGATTATTTGTGTCAACTTTAACGTGCTCGTTGCAGCTTTTACTCATTGGAGCTCACGAGGAGGGATAATATGCTCTTTTTGGACCTATTATTTGACTTTAAATTAACATGGCTCCAGAACCTGAAGGACCTGTGAACAAAGGGCTTCAGATCATTGCATATTTTGAAATGCCTCAGCAAAAAGACGTGGGGAGCTGACAGAGTCCGCCTCCATGAGTTTTATAGACCATATGTCAGATCATGGTTAGATTACGGAAGCGCGGTTTATGGATCAGCTCGCATTTCCTACGTCAAGATGTTAGACGCTATCCACCATGATGGCATTCAAATATCGACTGGAGCCTTTTGGATCAGCCCAGTTCTGTGTGCAGAGTCTGGTGAACCACCCTCTGGATTTGGCGGTGCCTCCTTCTGGCTCTAGAGGTCCTGAAAATCTCAGTATTGCCTCAGTCTTTCGCATTTAGTGCGGCTATTCAGGATACCTCATACCAACTCTCTCACGTATATGGATATTCCTGACCTCTGAATATGTAACCAGGATTGGAACGAATTGCCGCCTTGGCGTCTACAGATGCCCAAAGCGATTTTAAGCCTGACGCACCGCAAGTAAACTTGTGTTCCATATTACGGTTTTACAACTATGTTTTCTTCAATTTTAAGTATATACCACAGTGTTTGAGTTCTTTATACTTCTGGATCCGAGAAAGGGAATTCCCTCGGCTGTTTAGCTGTTTTCCCTGATGGGATTGTCCAAGTGTACCTTCGGGAATAGTTTACAAATTATGATACAGAGCATATGGCATTATGATGGCACTTGAGTGGATTCAAGGAGATCACAGGACAAGGTTTCTCGCCTGTTCTGAACCGCTCAGTGCGGTACAAGCGATCCACCGAATGTACTCGGTAGACTAGTAGATTAGCTCATCCATAACCCCTTACAGCTGTTCCAATTCCAAATCAAGATTGTGATCTTTTCCTGGGTATCTGGACACATCGGTATACAGGGAAACTGCATAGCCATCAGAGCCAGCCATAAGCATGTCGAAATGGAGTAGTACTTCGATATGCCGTTCCCTTGCATGCCAACATCTCATTATCCGGCAGAAGAACCATGCGTCAGTGGGAAACTGAATCGTTGGAAGTGGCAGACAACAAACGCGGCCACTCAAACGGACCACACAGGCATGGTGGATTTCATGTGAACCACACAGATGGAAGGCCATGCTGCTCACCAGATTGCGCATAGGACGTAACTCCTTAGCACATGGCTTCCTCCTCTAGCAGGAGAATCCACCACTCCATGAAGTTTTTGGTGTGCCACTTTGGGTTCAGCATGTTTTGGCAACCTTTGTTTTTTGTACTGACATCACGGCAACCTTCAGTTTGGATGGAGATTTGCCCACAATCCTCGCTGACACTGATACTAGTGTCACAAGAGTTTTGAAATTTTGTGATCTGATGGGCGTCATCCCTAAAGAGCTGGGGAGCGAAGGTGGACTTTAATGCATTATAAACAACTCTGCCTATCCCCTCCCCACTTCCCCCACGAGAATGGCATGCTGACCCTTCGTAAGGGCGCTGATGACCATGAAGTTGAGTGCCCACATCCTAAATCATCACCATCACCATGAAACTTGGGTGATAAACAGTTCAGGCAAGAAGAGAAAAAAAGCTTTTGGAATGTGGTGCTACAGAATAATACTGAAAATTACAAAAGATACTGTATCGAATCAGCAAGAAAAGAGCTTCGTGGCACAACTTCACAAAGCAAGGGATTGGTCCATAGTCCCTGAAGCATCAAGGATTCCTCAATTTGGTAATGGAGAGAGGTTTTGGGTGTATAAATTGAAGTGACAGACTAAGCTTTGTATACAGTCGGAAGGTTCAAATGAATGTAAGTTTCAAGAGTTATTTAGAAATGAAGAGGCTTGCACATGATAGATATTCGTGGAAACCTGCACCAAACTAGTATTTGGACTGAAGACCACAATACATAGTGCTGCGGGACCCCCTATCCACGTGACAAAGCTATAGTAATGTTCACACCCAAAGAGGACACTTGTGTCCTGAACACAGGACAAGGGTTACACATTAGCACTGTCATAAGATCGTTATCAGTCACTGACCTCTCCATTCGGTCGCCTGCTGTTGCAGATACAGTTCAATAGGTTGTTGACAATGTCTTGAATTCTACTGACCACATTCCAACAGGGTTTCGTCTTCATCAAAGAACAGTGCTAGCAAGGGGTCTGATTAAATGGATTCTTTGCAGGATGGACTGAGTGCTGTACAGCCAGCTAGATGAATATGAATACCGCGACAGCGTCTAGAACATGCTGGACCACTTTAATAAAGTGACCCATCAAGCTGCAGAAGCATTCATCTGAAAATCGTCTGCTTATCTTGGAAGACTGCTTTTCCTATGGTGGCACTAATAATACAGCTCAGAAATTAACGGCAGGTAGTTCAAATGGAGACCATCAGCTGACAACATCGGCCCTCGTGTAACAAGAGCAAATGTCCGTAGAATACTGAGAGATAACAAGAGGAGATCATAGTAAAATTTCCTAGTGCATTAAATCATCCCACGCCAACAACCACTATATGGTAGTGAGCTGGAGGGTCCAGACGCATATCTAACACTCGTATACTGGAAGGGAGAATAATTCTGACCCTTCTTCGGGACGAGACTGATTCGATTCAGTATCACTTCCAATATTCAGTATTATTCTGTAGGACCAGATTCCAAAAATTTTCGGTACATAACATCCAGCGTTGCCAAACATCCCACTTCGCTCCGCCACAAAGAAGACATGGAGACAGAGTGGTTGTAATTTAGCTTCATCAATCATGACAACTATCTATTCATACTGTGAAAATTAGACTCAATTGGATCACTGGCTAACGATAAAACTCCAGGACAGTACGCTGTTCAGAATAGCATGTTGAAACCTCGAAATATAAGATCCAAAGAGACTCTTTTCTAATAAAATTAGGTTTAAGGGAATTTATCCCAATATGTGGCTACAGCCTTCATAACCCCTCTCGTACAGCTGATAGGGAGTTTTACATCTCCTAGTAGCCATCACAGAGTTGTTTTGACGAAATGTGTTGTAAACTTCCTTTAACGATTGTTACTCGGTTGAACTCTGCGACAGAAGTCTTTTCTGCAGAGACAATATCTCATAGATGTCCTTCTCGACATGGGAAAAGTGACTCTGATGTGTAACACCCAGAGACAACCACACAGCTGAGGTTTTCATGGATATATGACAACATTTATAAAACATTTCCTGTTTGAATGATTTTTCTGATATAAAACTATGAATTCAGTTTGATACAAATACATTCATAGGCTTAGGGAAGTATTTTAAGCATAACATTGTCTGCCATCGCAACAAACAACGCAACAACTGCAGTGAAGACCTCCATCCATTCCTCACTGATTGTAGTTGATTGTTCCATCTTTTGCATATCATGCAGGCTGAAAACTACAGAAGACATGTACTCATAGTCTGGTTTTGAGACAGATATTGTACTGTATTTTCAATGAGCACTGTGACTTCAGAGTTGTTTACACTGGTGAAACTAAACAGAAGGACCTGTCAGAATAATAAGTACGTCGTCTGCTCATAATCCCTAGCTCGGTGCTAGAAAACATTCTACCAATCACTGAGATAGAAAGAAGTAAAAAAAATGTCACCCCAAGATTGAGTGAGAGTAGGGCACTGCTCCATAACTCATGGTTATTTCTTGCAACAAGAGGCCCATCAGTTTGTTACACTTACAATATGTCACTTTCAGTGATCACATTTTAACTAATAGTGTTTTACACAGTTTGCGAGAGGGTAACCCTTTCGTTGACAGAGGACTTGCTCTCCATTATAGCCGACTGTGGGACAAGGGTAGCACACATTTTAAAGATATATGATATAGCCAGCCCTATCTCTAAAATGTTATGTGGGAGATTTTTAATATATTGTGACTGTCACCCGTCATGTCAGGAGGTAAGTTGGCACCGGCGTTGGACAGGTTAGTTAGACCTCACGTATTCTTTTTGCAAATTTCTGCACTGACTCAACACCGGATCCTAACTTTGGTTTTGATACATCGAAGGGAGATGCCATTTTTCTTCCATAGACCACCTCATAGGGCGAGAGATGAGGAATAGTATGGACTTTAGAATTGTATGCACTGATGACATAATTACAGTATATGCCCCAATCTGCATATTGGCTGGTGACACAGTGACTCATCATCTTCAAAAATGTTCAGTGAACATGTTCCATACATCCATTTGATTGTGGATGAAATAGCCTCGTCCATAACTTGCAAAGACGAAGTACACTGGATAGGTGTTTCATCAAATCAGATAAGAAGTTAGTAGTCAGATCATCTAGTAAGGTCTCTGGTACATCAGATATAAGATTCCTGTTATTCATGAATGCTGTAGCAGCCATAGCAGCTTGCTGGTTGGGAATTGCTGTCATAGGTATAAACATCGGAAAATTCTCAACAATTGTTAATATGTACTTATTTTCAGCTGGAGTTCTGTTGAATGGAGCCAGAATATCAACCCTGTCATTTCAAAGGGTTTGGACGTCTCTGGCAACTTCTGAAGAGAAATCTTTTTGTGGCTGAGATCTGCTTGCTGTGTACACGGTATGACGGTATGGAGTTCTGCAAATACTGACCCTCATCGCTTTTCCATGTATGCCACCAAACCTTTTCAGCTACTCTCCTATCAGTCGCTCTTCAGCTCTCATGACCTGAAAAAACATGTTCACGCACCTGTTGTAACACTCGTTACTTAGCAACAACAGAACCACTACAAACAGTCTGCATTTCATAGGTCTGCAAAGTAGGTCTTCCTGTGTTGTGAACTGTGGTTGAGAAGTAAGTTCCTGAAAGTCCATGTCAGATACCAGTTCTCTTTGCCAGTCATCCACACTTTTCCCAAGTGTTTGCTATACTGCTACCTCGTGGCTCAAGGTATCTGTGTTTGTATGTTTTCTTCCTGCTTTGTGAACAACTGTGTAATGAAACTCACACATCTGAAGGGCCCACGTGGCTAATCTGCTAGAGGGATCCTCCAAGCCGAACAGTCACTTCAAGGAAGCATGATCTGTTACTACTTTGACTACTTTGAATTTCTACGAATATAAGTAACATCTAAAGTGTGTATTCCTGTAGATCACAGCTAACATTTCCTTCCCTGTGGTATAGTAATTATGTTGTTCCACTCTGTTTAACTGTTGAGAAGTGTACGCCACAGGATGTTCTTTTCCATCAATACCTTGACTCAGAACACAACTGAGAGTAGTACTGGGACTTTGATTAACACTTTCTCTAATGCCTGATAGGCACACTCACATTCTGTCAACCACTCAAATTTAATCACTTTCCTTAACAAATGACTCAAAAGTTGAGGAATTTGTGTAAAGTCTTTAATAAATTTTATTTAACGATCGTGAAGGCCCAGAAAAGACTGTAATTGTTTAATTGTTTATGGAGATGCAAATTCAGAAACTGCTGATACTAAACAGGAATTGGTTCATACACCATCCTCAGTAATGGGATGGCCCACATACTTGACATGAGTCTGTGCAATACTACATTTCTCAATATCTAACATCATGTGCACTGCACTTAGTCTATTAAATATTTCCTTTAAACATTTCATATGTATGTCCGTACCTTCCGAAAAAACTACAGTGCCATCGAGATACACCATGCACTTCGTGGGTTTTAGCCGACACAAAACTTCATCTAGAAATCTTTGAAATGTGGATAGTGCATTTTTGAGCCTGAATGGCATCCAGCAATACTGAAAATGACTACATGGGAAAGAAGAACCTGTTTTAGGCCTTTCTTCTAGTACTACCTCCATATGGCGGTGCCTGCTTCAGAAATCCATTGTAGAGAAGTACTTGTGTCTGCCTAAATTGTCAAGTGTTTCTATTATATTTGGTATTAGATAGGAGTTGATGGTAGTTCACTCATTCAAATACCTATAGTCGCTGCTAAAGTGATATTTCTTGCTGCCATCATTCGGCTTTTTCGGGATCAAGACAACAGGTGCTACTCGTGGACTATCACTAGCCAATTGTTGATAGTTAAATTCTTCTATGAGCAGTTGTGAACGCTTTTGGTATGCGATATGGCTTCTTATAAACTGGACTATCACTACTATCACTAGTTTCTGTAATACCTTCTGCCAATTGTTGATAGATAAATTCTTCCATGAGCAGTTATGAATGCTTTTGGTATGTGATTTGGCTCCTTATAAACTGGATCATAACTCCATATTGGTTTGCGATGTTGGGAATGGGAGTGGTGGGGAATGGACCTTGTGTATTAAACAAATCCTTAAACTACACTAATAGTGCTACCATAAACTGCTGGTCACTGCCTTGCAGATGACTCACTTTACGTCATAATGCAGGATCGCTGATGGTATGCTTGTATTATATATTTACATCCTCTTCCTCCAAAATATCGAATGTGGAAATCATTAAACCCCTTGACAGACTTGTGATGTCAATACTGACATTATTTATGGACATTATGATTCTGCGTGAAAACAGTGCATTGTATTCAAATGCTGATTATTCTCCAGAGGTTTAACCATGCACAACATTTCCTGTGGTAAGTCTGTGTCCACCGATACCCAAACTGATTTCCCTGTGCCTGATGGCACGTTATCATGGGAAACCATTTTCAGCATGCACGTACGCAGTGTAGTCGGCAATACTTCTATGACTGGTGTGCCTTGCTACATTGCCTCGCTTGCAGTGTTATCACCCAGTAGAAACAAAGTTGCTCCAAGTTCACCTGTATGCTACTTGTGGCAACACCTCCACATGCTCAGAAAAAGTCTTAGCACCAACGTTAAACTCGAGCAGTCTTGTCCCCAATGAATCTATATCACTCGACGTAATCTATACCGAGAAGTTCCTAATCTCTTTCTACCCAAGAGATCTTGAACAATGACTGATACGTATGCCCCCATATCTATTAAAAATCTATGCTCCTTGCTGCCAAAAAAACCCCACAAGCAGTATTCTGTCTCTGCATCTGACGGTGCTGTATCACAGTTTATTGGGAACGTTTTCCGAAGGCTGATACGTTCTCATTCGCGTTTAATGACTAATTCTCTCAAGATCGATTCGCTTGTTTCTTAGCACTTCACTCCCATGCTTTGGGAGTCACTTGTCTGCATTCGTAGCACTTTAGTTGAAAACACTACTTCTGGAGATGCCCATCTTGTCCACAACTATGACCCTTTATTGTTGAAACAAACACACAGTGGTCACCACGACCTATGTCGCTATATCTGTCTCCTCTAAGTGCGTATTTACCGGCCAATTCTCCATTCTAAACCTAGGTGACATTCCAGGAGGAATCCCACACAAAAACACATCGAGAGCCCTATTTTCAGGTTACCGGCGCAGCACCGTATTTTCTTCTTCATTTTTTGTCAGCTCATTTGTCTCAACATTGAGTCTTGTGGTTCTATACGAGATTGACTCTATCGACTCATTGTGCTCCTGAGTTAAAGTGTTTAATTTTTCCGTAAAAGAAGCGTGTATTGTTCTGTTTCTGGTGCCTCTGCTGTAACTCCTCAGCCAACTGCTCAAATGTTTGTGCATCCAGCAAGGTTTCATTGTAGGTGACATATGCTTCAGGTGTCCCAACTTTCGTAAATTGGCCATACAGAGGCATGTTTCGCCAGACTAACCAACCAGCTCAGTGGAAGTTAAAATGTCACTGAGAAGTACTGTTATGTCCTCCGCTGGCTTGCCAGACCAACAAAACTCCATAGGAGTATTCTATCTCTGCATCTAACGGTGCTGCATCACAGTTTATTGGGAACGACTTCCGACGGCTGATACGGTCTCATCCGTGTTTAATGACTGCTTCTCTCAAGACCGATTCGCTCATTTCTTAGCACTTCACTCCCATGCTTTTTAACCCACCTAACCGCATTCGTAGCACTTTAGTTAACAACAATACTTCTTAAATTTGCTATCACAGGATATATAGAAGGAGAGGATGCACTCTGCATAATTTTAACTTCCTGAAATGGTCGCAATACCGGTTTTTTGACAGCTTGCAATGGTTCTGCCTGGCTTCTTTAATGTTCCAATTCCCCACTTTTCTGCTCAGGCGTAGATTTTAATCTAAAAATCTGTTTCATCATAGCGGCAAGAGAATCACTTGTATTGGCGGAGCGTGTTTCCATCAGCATATTCCATACTCTACTAATGCGTAACCAAAGAAATATACGTTGGAAGGGAAGCGAACACCAAGTTTAAACTATAAGACGAGCAATACAAAAGGAGTTATGTAATTCTTATTGTGTATCATAATCCTTCTACATTGCAGTCCGATGCCAAATGACCCCAATGTCGGCAAGTAAAATATCTGGCTGGCACAGCCTTGAGATTACAAAATGCACACGTGACAGGTGTTATGTACGTTTCGCTACGATTTCCTCTGAACTTGTACAGATCAGGAGGTTCACACTGCTGTACAAGAATTATTTTCAGATTGAAATGAGCATCTCTGCGGTCTACCACTGCCAACAAATTATACAATAATGCAAAAGTCCAGCTACTAGGTAACAAAAGGACTTTCACTCCCCACCCTCCATTCTGAAGTGCATATTGCAAGACGAGTAAAGCTGATTGCTGCGATGACGACGTAACGACCAGGTGTGACAATGTCAGATGTTGTGAAGACCACTCCAGACCACCGGTTGGGATGGTGGCGGGTGTTGAGAGGCCCACTTCTTACAGCAGGTGTAACAGTCACCCCTTGGGTCAGGAGGTCAGTGGGCACCGAGGCTGGACAGGTGAGGCAGTGACGTTGCAAGTCTTGGAGGTCGAGCTCCAAGGGCTGGTGAATCTTCCAATCTTACACTCAAAGACGTCAGTGAGACAGGGGTACCAATAACAAAAAAACTGGAAGACCTTGATACGCTACGAGGTGGCTTGTCAATCGGTTGTTTTGAGCAACCAGCCACGTAAGTATTGTTGTAATTATAACCACACACTAGATTTCGAAAGCAGTCCCGAGGGGTGCAGGTGAGTCACTTGCGAAATCCTGTTTTGGGCAACAGAATTCTAAAATACTGTTGTATGCAATAGTGATGGTCTGGATTTCTACATGCTGTGGCACAATGTGTACACTCACCACTGCAGGGCCTGGGATGCCATCAGGGGTTACGCTGAGGTAGCATTCTACTGCTTGAATGACAACACACGCCACCAAAATGCTGACAACAAAACGGGCTCTTTCACAACACTGATGGCCAGGGCAACTATAAATACTCGCCGCACAGCCATTAGCAGCAGCTGCACTTGTACTTGGACTTCGTTTGGTTCCTGACATTCTGGCTGCAGCCAAAGCCAGCCATTGGTCCACTGTGGGGGCAAGCAATGTCAACCTTACCAAGCAGCGTTACTGGATAGCTGTGCTGCCTGCACCCTAAACTCGTCAGCTGTTGGGTACACCTTCCTCGCGTCAGCACGGCCACCTCACCGGCTGTTGCTCCTCCACTGAGGCAGCACCCCATTGCCTAACGTTTACACCCACTGCTACGAGGCCTAGGACCAAGGGCGTACTCAGGATCTGAACTGGGGGGTGGGGGCAGGTCATACTAGTCTCAGGAAACAAGGACTCGAGACAACATACAGCACTTCTTATTAAATAAAACAGTAAACCAGTGAAAAACTGATTTTAATAAACATTTTAAATACAAGAATGCACTTGTACAATCCGAGAAAACATGCAGCATTTCTTATTAAATAAAACAGTAAACTAATAAAAAACTGCGAATATATTCTGGGGGGGGGGGCAGCTGCCCTCCCCCCCCCTGCCCCTCGCTGGGTACGCCCATGCCTAGGACGCCATAGGATGTTACATTTAGGTAGCACTGTACTGCCTGGATGACCACACACGCCACCGAGATGCTGAAAACAACCTCTTATGAGGAAGTCACGCTGAATGAAAAATGTTTATACCTAATCAGCTATCCTCATTTGGAAATTTGTGGTAAGGTCGTATGGGACCAAACTGCTGAGGTCATCGGTCCCTACGCTTATTCACTACTTAATCTAACTTAAACTAACTTGCGCTCTGGACAACACACACACTCATGCCCGAGGGAGGACTCGAACCTCCGACGGGGGGAGTTGCGCGTACCGTAACAAGACACCTCCGACACCCGGCGAACGGTCTACCCGACGGGAGGCCCCAATCACATGACATAGTAGTAGTACCTCAGATCGCACGGCTACCCCGCGCGGCTGTCCTCTTTCCACGTTCGCCACAGTACAGGTGGAACACAACCCTCAGTTCCTGTGCACGTCATTCTGGGAAAAAGTGACCTTCCTTGTTACTGTGATTTCCGCATTGACGATAGCGTTACATTTGGTATCAAAAGAAGAGCCAGTAACAACAAGCAACACCACAGGACAGTGATACGCAGCATCATGTCAACGCGGTGACTGGAAACGCACTATTTTTAATTTTTTCCATGTGATTGCGTTGTTCAGATAATGTCTAAACTGTCTGGATTGGAAGGCAGAGTTAACTGTTCAACGGACGTAATGAGTGATTTAAACGAATTAAAGGGATACAATAAAGCAACAGATGGTGGTTTGGGCCCAGTTTGGTGTAGGCAGTGTAACTTGTTAAGACACATGATCTGCAGTGATTTGTTATACGTTTATGAGGCCTGGACATTACGCCAAAGAATGTAGGGAATGCTTATGGTTGGCGCTCAGTCGTAAGGATTAGAAGTGTTTTGTGGCAAGGAGTGTGGCTGTGATACTGGTATTGGTCCCTTCCCTGGTGTATTTTTTCCTTTTGTTTAGGACATATGTTTTTCAATGATGAACCAGGGGTAGAGATGTTACCACTATGGAGGTGTTCCAGACCTCATTAAATCAGATGGTACAAATGCAGGTGGACAATTCTGACTTGTGTAAGGAGATAGATGCATTGAGAGACTATAGATCCTCGTCCAGTATGTCAGTATCCATTCTAGACGCTAGTACCACTACCCTCCTTTCTCTTCTCGTTCGCCGGCCGGGGTGGCCGAGCGGTTCTAGGCGCTACAGTCTGGAACCGCGCGACCGCTACGGTCGCAGTTTCGAATCCTGCCTCGGGCATGGATGTGTGTTCTGTCCTTAGGTTAGTTAGGTTTAAGTAGTTCTAAGTTCTAGGGGACTGATGATCTCAGAAGTTAAGTCCCATAGTGCTCAGAGCCATTTCAACCAATCTTCTCGTTCATTGACACATTGTTGACAGCTTCGAAGTTCGTTGGAGGAGCAATTACTGCAAATGGCCAAGTTACATTTAGTGGGAGATGCTAAAACGTACGTGATGTATCACAAGGAGTTAAGGAATGCTGAGACATTTGAAATTCTGAGGGCAGGTTTGGTTAAATGATATAGAAGGAAGGACAGCTCTAGTTATTACAAGGAGCAAACGAACTATGTGTAGCAAAAACAGGGGGAGCCTATCGAGAATTTCGTGAATGGGATCATAAAGCTTAATGTCCATATGTATGCGTTGATGGTAAGTGACGATACTAATAGGGTCCAGCAGCAAGAGGCAGAACAAAGAGCACTCTTCTACACCTGTAACTAGAACAATTTTTGGCGTACCTTCCGGACAATGACAGCTCTGGCTTTAGAGCCCAATACTGTGACCAAATCGGCTTATGTCAAAAGAACGACCTAGGGATTTCTTGTTCGCCCGTTTTAACGGACAGTCTGTCTCGAAAGAACTCGAAAATTCTACCGCAAACTTCCAGTAACCGATGGAAGCACACGAATTCAGCGGGAAAGATAGTTCCAGCTATGTGCCCCAAGTCACGTTCGCCAGGAGAGAGAGGACTGGTGTCCTCTGCCATCATCTCTCTCCTTGTTCTTCAATTCCCCCACCCCAAATGGTCCTGTGCATTCCAACGGTTCAACCCTCCGTTTCTAAGCTTGGAGAGAGCAGAAAAATCGCATTGGCCCATAATCTCTGACGGCCGGGAATCGAACCCGGGTACCTCGCATGGCATTCTGCCACTCTGACCACTCAGCTGTGGAAGCGGATGGAAGAAAGAGAAAAGTTAGCAACAAAGCCGTTATTAGTAGAGTTTGAGAGTGTGTTTAACATTGTGGATCTCTGCCAGTGACCCTAGTTACACAGTATAGAATCCCAACTGGGAATGAACTGTCTTCGTGTCAAACTGTTCTGAAAACCACATCATCTGCAACCAGTGATGGAAGAGCTGGTTCAAAAAATGGTTCAAATGGCTCTAAGCACTATGGCACTTACCATCTGAGGTTTGCATGATTACAGGTGCTTATCCTATCCGAGATTTTTTGGGACAATGCAGTTATTTTTCTACCACGGATCTTTGGAGTGGCTATCATCAGATAAAAGTAGCGCCAGAGGATCGGCCAAAAACAGTATTTATGGTTCCTTCAGGACGCTACCAATATCGATATATGCTCTTTGGATTAAAGAATAAGACAGTTATGTTTCAGTGTTTGTTGACTGAGCTTTTCGTGGACTAAAACCAAGGCACTGTAAGGTATCTTTGGACGATATAAAGGTCTTTGCAAAGGACATAGAGAAACGCATACTACGACTAAAGGAGGTGTTGAAGCTGGCCGCTGTGGCCGAGCGGTTCTAGGCGCTTCAGTCCGGAACCGCGCTGCTGCTATGGTCACAGGTTCGAATCCTGCCTCGGGCATGGATGTGTGTGATGTCCTGAGGTTAGTTAGGTTTAAGTAGTTCTAAGTCTAGGACACTGATGACCTCAGATGTTAAGTCCCATAGTACTTAGAGCCATTTGAACCATTTGAGGAAGCTGTTGCACGCTGTGGCCTGGCACTCGTTGTAGAGAAGTTTCACTTCACACTACAGGAAGTACATTATTTAGGGCATATTATTAGTCATGAGGATGTCCAGGGGGATCGTAGATTAGTAAAAACCATACAAGGCTGCCTGACATCGTGTATGGAGACAGAGTTAAAATCTGTTTTAAGTCCAGAAAATTATTATACGAGGCGTGTTTTTTTGAGTAAGTACCGTTTTGAAATTAAAAAAACACGTTCTAAGATATCTCAATAATTTTATTTTTACATGAAAGCCTGTACCTTAATCTACGCACTGACGCCATTACAGTCTGATTCTTCCTTGTTTACGTTGTGTACTGAGTGTTTAAGATGCCTCCGATAATCGTGAGTCCCGCCGACTGTGAAGTACGGACTGTTATAAGATTTCTTAGTGCTAAAGGCCTAAAAGCGATCGATGTTCATCGTGAGATCTGTGCAGTTTACGGAGAAAACATTATGAGTGATGGAATGGTAAGAAAGTGGGTGAGAGCATTTAAAGATGGCCGCACAAATGTGCATGATGAACAACGGAGTGGGCGTCCTTCGGTCGTTAATGAAAGTTTGGTGCAGGAAGTGGACAATAAGGCGAGAGAAAACAGACGCTTTACGATTTCTTCCTTTAGGGATGAATTTCCTAATCTTTCTCGTAGTGTTTTGTATGACATTGTGACCGAGCACTTGAATTACCGAAAATTGTGCGCACGTTGGGTACCGAAAATGTTGACGGATGTGCACAAAACCAAACGTTTAGACAGTGCATTGACTTTCCTTGAGCGACACCACAACGACGATGATGATTTCTTAAGTCAAACTGTTACGGGCGACGAAACATCGGTGGCCTATGTCATATCAGAATCAAAGCAACAGTCCATGGAAGTTGAGCAAGGGCATCGTTTTGCTGCAAGACAATGCCCGTCCGCATGTGGCGAATCAGACCAAAGATATCATCACATCTTTTCGATGGGAAACTCTAGACCATCCTCCGTACAGCCCCGATCTTGCGCCCAGTGACTACCATTTGTTCCTGCACTTGAAGAAACACCTGGGCGGTCAGCGTCTTCAAGACGATTACGAAGTCAAAACAGTGGTGATGCAGTGGTTAACAAGTCAGGCGGCAGACTTCTATGAGGAGGGTATTCAAAAACTGGTACAAAGTTATTACAAGTGCCTCAATATTGACGGAAATTATGTAGAAAAGTAGATTAAGGTGCAGGCTTTCATGTAAAAATAAAATTATTGAGATATATTAGCACGTCTTTTTTTTTAAATTTCAAAACGGTACTTTCTTAAAAAACACGCCTCGTAAATGGTTTGTACAAAAATTTGCAGAGATAGCACAAACTCTTACTCACCTATTGTAAAAAAGGAGTGAAGGTTCATTGGTCACTGGAATGTGTTACGGGATCTCCTCCTCTAGCATTACTTTCTCTTAACAGTACTTGCCCATACCATTATTATTTTTCGAATTTTGGTCAGATCAACATCATCTCAGTTGCTTTTCTAAAAACTTTCATATAGTTTCATACATAGTATGTTACATTTCAAGCTAAAATATATGAAAAGGAACTACTTTATAAAATATTTTAGTTTGATGTTATAATCGATAAGTACTAGTTCTGAATGTACAATTAAATTTATTTTTTCAGAAACACTTAAAATTACGAAATATTTGCACACTTAAAAATTTCTATTATTAATTACGCAATCCTGTACTGTTTTTTTTTATTTCTGTATTCAGTTATGAAATAATAATCGAAATTAATAATGTAAAGAAAACTATTAGGAATTCATTTGTTAAAAAAATTGTAAACCCTTTGGAATATTGTTTTTTCCGCAGAGTGAGAGAGTCGTAAGCTTGGTTCTGATGTAATCGGACGTATTTTTCTTTGATAGGTGCGAACAATATAATTTCGGCTTTGTTAATGTGAAAAATCAGAAGATTGTATGATATACTAAAATGTGAGAAAATATATTTACATAAAACGATTATGCAACAACAATCTTCAAATTTATTTAGTTCAAACCAACCGTGAGGACCTGATGTGAGATTTTCGGCTTCAAGAATCAGAACCTTAGGCAAGAAGAACTGGAGCCATCTCAACAGGACAGCCGGCCGTAGTGACCGTACGGCTCTAGGCGCTACAGTCTGGAACCGCGCGACCGCTACGGTCGCAGGTTCGAATCCTGCCTTGGGCATGGATGTGTGTGATGTCCTTCGGTTAGTTAGGTTTAAGTAGTTCTAAGTTCTGGGGGACTGATGACCTCAGAAGTTAAGCCCCATAGTGCTCAGAGCCATGTTTCAACAGGACAAGCTAAGTAAACCTGAAAGTTTATTTTAATCTTCGCTCCTCTCAAAATGCTCATAAAAACTTTGCTTATTGATTACTTGGACTGGGCATTGCTTAATGTGGACAATAGCTGGAAGAAGGAAGGATTACGAATGTGAAGAGGTGTTCAGTAATTTGAAGGAATTATTCACAACTGAACTGGTGTTGGTTTTCGCAGATTATGAGAAGGAATTCAGTCTGTCATGCGATGCAAGCAATCATGCACTTGGCTGCATATTGGGTCAAGAAGTGGTTGGAGTGAATCATTTGACTGCCTATGCCTCACATTAGCTCATTAAAGTGGAAATCATTTATTCTAGAACAGAAAAAGAAATGCTAAGTCTCATATATGGCATAATTTACTTTCGATGTTATTTATATGACAGGAAATTTACTGTGATAAGTGATCAAGTAGCATTCAAATTGCTATTAGTTTTGAAAGATCCATTGATCAAGTAAATAAATTGGGCACTGTAGCATAGTAAGTCCTACTTTGAGATAATCCATCGATCATGCAAAACACATGGGAATGTGAGTGGCCTAAGTCGGATGGTTAATGCTCTACAATGTGTGGGGACCACCACTGCAGAGTAGCAGAAAGCACGAGCATCTTACAAAGACTGAAAGCAATTTGAAAAACAACCACAATAATTCATTGTGCACGATGGAGCGTTATGTGAGTAAATAAAATTAGGACCTCATGTTGTGGTTCCAGCTTCATTTCTGGATGAAGTATTGAGACAGGTGCATGATCACATGCTAGCAGGCTATGGTCCTCAAAGAACCACAGAATGAAATGTAGCCGAAAAATACTGGTGGCAGACACATAAGCAGGATGTAGAACAGGACGTACAGAATTGTGAACCATGCACACAATGAGCTGAAATGATTCAGAAATATATTCTACTGCAGAGATTACCAGAGGTCAGTAAATCATTTGAAATGATCAGTTGGGACATATTAGGTCATTTTGGACATACGCCGCCAGGGAATCGCTATGAACTAACAATAATAGATCACTTTTGCGTTACGTGAAAATGGTGGCTGGTACAAATAACCAAGCCGACACGGTTGCTCGTGTCATATTGACTAATTGGTTGTTATAGTACAATGTTCAAGAGGTGTTAATACGCACCAGGTTACTAACATAATCGCAGAGTTAATGAAGTAACTTAGTCATTTATAACGAATTTTTAAACTGAGGACAAGTACGTTTCACCTGCAGCAAATGGGAGCATGGAATGGGTTCGTCAGACAGTATGGAAGATGTTAACTCATTATATCAACAGCCATCATAACGATTGGGATACGATATTAACCTACATTGTGGCACTGTATAATTGAAAGTCCCTCGGGAATATGGATCTGTCACAGTACGAGGTAATGTACGGCCAGAAGACGCCATCATCTTTTGAGACAGTGAAACCTACAATAGGGAAAAATGAGGAATAAGTACGGGATTTTGTGAGACATTTGCAGATGATAGGGAGTCGAGTGCAAAAAATAAATACAAGGACCTCAGCATATCAGGAATGGACATGGAGACGGAATGCTACGTTACTGTAGTACTGTGTAGGACGGTGGGAAATGTTAATGAGCTCTTACACCCTTTATGAGAAAGACGAAAAAAATTCTTTATTCGTTGTCTAGGAGCATACTAAATAATCGGGATTACCTTGACAGTGAATATGAAACTGCAACTTCCAGCTCGAACAATAGACATCCATGTTCGGTGCAATCGATCCTTTCAGGGTGCGCGAGAATCCCTACCGACATTATTGGTGTTGGTTCTAAAAAAGAGGGGAAGAAAATTAGAGCCGACCGAAGTGGCCGAGCGGTTCTAGGCGCTTCAGTCCGGAACCACGCGGCTGCTACGGTCGCAGGTTCGAATTCTGCCTCGGGCATGGATGTGTGTGATGTCTTTAGGTTAGTTAGGTTTACTTAGTTCTAAGTCTAGGGGATTGATTACCTCAGGTGTTAAGCCCCATGGTGCTTGGAGCCATTTGAATTTTTTAGACTGCTTCTGAGCAATTGATGCATACGTTGCCTTACACATTTGGACCTACAGTTAAGTAGATATAAGGAGGAAGAGTAGCGTATTAAAAATATTTGGGGTATTATAATTTGTATTTTTTTTCCTGTACTTCTAACTACAGCTAACGTCAACACCGTCTCCACGCCAGCCGCTTGTTCCAGTGTGGGGCTGAACACCGTCAACCTCTCTGGCAGCATAATCAGCTAACTGCCAGTCTACGGGCTGCCACTAGACTTTACTGTTCCAGGTCTCGAGCTTGTGTGACCGAGTGAAGACCACTCGTAGGTGTGTTCGTCCAGCACTCAGAGGCAACTCCAAGCGTCTTGGATTCGCTGCAGAACGTCTGTACGCTTGACTTCCTGTTTATCGTTGCATGCAACGTAAGCTCACCGGTTGCCGGGCGAGGTGCGAGTTCGCAACCAAGCACGCTACCAGAAGATATGCTGTGATAGAACTCCCCTGCTTGGTACCAGAAGATATGCTGTGATAGCACTCCCCTGCCTGGTGCCAGAAGATATGCTTTGGTAGTACTCCCCTGCCTGGATGACCATCCATACCATCGAGACACTGACAATCACCTCTTGTGCGGAACTCAAGCTGAATAAGGAACGTTTATACTGCGTGAACTCTGCTGACACCGCACTTGCTATGATACAAGTAGAACGCAGCTCACAGCTCTTGCACATGCCATTCTGGGCAGAAGTGACCTTACTGGCTGACAGTACGTTATAATTTAAGCATTTTCATTATAGTTTTGTTCTACTGTAAAATTATAATGGCGAAGTTATTATTCTGAGTATATGTGTATTCCCACTATTAAGAGAAACGAACACTTAATGTCTCTCTCTAACAGTTTTCCCCTTATATGAACGTTTAGGTCATTCTAAAATTTTGCACAGTTAGGAAGATTTAGCCAGAACAGAACTGAACACCTGCATAGAGAATTCTACTATTTATATGAATATCGAATACTCCACAATATAAAAACGTTACAAAGATAAGAACTTTAGAGAAATGATAAATTCTAAATAAAAATAACTATTTGTGGTCGGGGTGAACTGGTGATCCCCGGCGCGCCAACCACCGACAAGCAACGCAGCTTGAGGCATTGCTCCCTCTCCTGAAGAAAAAGCGAACTGCTGTTTCGGAAGTTCTCATTGGAGCCGGCTACATCACCTTGAATCTAAATCTCATCAGTAGTCCTCTCTGTGGAAGCACTGGCGCATCTTCACGTTGACACATCGTCTTCACTATGATGAGCATCGAAGGTAGGTGCTCCCGTCGGTGGTTCACGATTATCGAACGGGTCTTCAGTTTCCTTGAACGAGAAGCCCTCGTAGTCGACTGGGACACTTTCTATGTCCTTTTGTCTTATTGATGAAGTGCCATAATTCTCGACTTCGTTTCTGACGTTCGACAAGCGACGGAGGATAAGATACGCCCTAAAGCAGTCCTTCTGTAACTTTTCAGATAGTCTCACTTTCTATACAGATGTAAAAGTCTATACCAGGTATACTGGGCGGTATCTCACTGGCTGATGCTCTCAGTTCTATTCCTGAGCGTTCCATAATGTGATCCAGCTGTTTTGCTTCTTTGGCCCTGCTGATAAGGAGTTCACGTAGTCGTCTTGAGTATTATCCACTTCAAACAGGAACAGTTCATTTCAACGACGTGGCCGTGGAACTCAAAGAATGGCATGAAGCTGACGTGTCTTCCCTCACTGTATTGCATACAAATGTCACGAAAGGCAGTACCGTATCCCAATATCTTTGTTCGACATCAGTGTAGATCGAAAGCATATCTGCCAACGTTTTGTTACATCGCTCTTTGAGGCCATTGACCTGTGGATGGTAGGCAGCTTGTCAGCTGTGAGTGACGCTGCAACATGAAATTCTCTCTGATACCAATCTAGCAGGAATGGCTAGAGGTAAGCAAGAATGGCTAGAGGACAAATGTAAGGATTTAGAAGCATATTTCATTTGGGGAAAGATAGAGACCACCTACAGTAAAATTAAAGAGGTCTTTGGGGAAAAGACAAGGGGTAGTACAAATATCAAGAGCTCATGTGGAAAACCAGCCCTGAGAAAAAAAGGAGAAGCTGAAAGCTGGAAATAGTATACAGTCGTGCTATACAAGGGAGATGAACGTAAAGGCAATATTGTGGAAAGGGAAGTGGACTTAGATGAAGATGTGATGGGAGATACGACATTGCGAGAAGAATTTGACAGAACTCTCAAAGATCTAATTCTAAACAAGGCCCCGGGAGCAGACGATATTCCGTGAGAACTACTGATAGCTTTGGGAGAGCTAGCTATGACAAAACTCTTCCATCTGGTGTGCAATATGTATGAGACAGGCGAAATACCATCAGACTTCAAGAAGAAGTAATTAAAGTTCAGGGAGAAGAAATAAAAACATTGGAGTTTGCCTATCACTTTGTAATTCTGTCAGAGACAGCAAAGGACTTTGAAGAGCAGTTGAACGGAACGGACAGTGTTTTGCAAGGTGGATATAAAATGAACATTTACAAAAGCAAAACAGTGTCAGTGGAATTCAGTGGAATTACATCAGGGGATGCCAAGGTAATTAGATTAAGAGACTAGACACTTAAAGTAGTAGGCGCGTTTTACTACACTGCTGGCCATTAAAATTGCTACACCAACAAGAAATGCAGATGATAAACGGGTATTCATTGGACAAATATATTATACTAGAACTGACATGTGATTACATTTTCACGCAATTTGGGTGCGTAGATCCTGAGAAATCAGTACCCAGAACAACCACCTCTGGCCGTAATAATGGCCTTGATACCCCTGGGCATTGAGTCAAACAGACCTTGGATGGCGTGTACAGGTACAGCTGCCCATGCAGCTTCAACACGATATGACAGTTCATCAAGAGTAGTGACGCGTATTGTTACGAGCCAGTTGCTCGGCCACATTGACCAGACGTTTTCATTTGGTGAGAGATCTGGAGAATGTGCTGGCCAGGGCAGCAGTCGAACATTTTCTGTATCCAGAAAGGCCCGTACAGGGCCTGCAACATGCGGTCGTGCATTATCCTGCTGAAATGTAGGGTTTCGCAGGGATCGAATAAAGGGTAGAGACACGGGTCGTAACACATCTGAAACGTAACGTCCACTGTTCAAAGTGCCGTCAATGTGAACAAGAGGTGACCGAGACGTGTAACCAATGGCACCCCATACCATCACGCCAGTTGATACGCCAATATGGCGATGACGAATACACGCTTCCAATATGCGTTCACCGCGGTGTCGCCAAACACGGGTGCGAGCATCATGATGCTGTAAACAGAACCTGGATTCATCCGAAAAAATGACGTTTTGCTATTCGTGCACCCAGGTTCGTCGATGAGTACACCATCGCAGGCGCTCCTGTCTGTGATGCAGCGTCAAGGGTAACCGCAGCCATGGTCTCCGACCTGATAGTCCATGCTGCTGCAAACGTCGTCGAACTGTTAGTGCAGATGGTTGTTGTCTAGCAAACGTCCCCATCTGTTGACACAGGGATCGAGACGTGGCTGCACGAACCATTACAGCCATGCGGATAAGATGCCTGTCATCTCGACTGCTAGCGATACGAGGCCATTGGGATCCAGCACGGCGTTCCGTATTACCCTCCGGAACCCACCGATTCCATATTCTGCTAACAGTCATTGGATCTCAACCAACGCGAGCAGCAATGTCGCGATACGATAAACCGCAATCACAGTAGGCTACAATCCGACCTTTATCAAAGTCGGAAACGTGATGGTACGCATTTCACCTCCTTACACGAGGCATCACTGCAACGTTTCACCAGGCAACGCCGGTCAATTGCTGTTTGTGTATGAGAAATCGGTTGAAACTTTCCTCATGGCAGCACGTAGTAGGTGTCGCCACCGGCGCCAACCTGGTGTGAATGCTCTGAAAAGCTAATCATTTTCATATCACAGCATCTTCTTCCTGTCGGTTAAATTTCGCGTCTGTAGCACATCATCTTCGTGGTGTAGCAAAATCTAATTGCCAGTAGTGTATTTGGGCAGTAAAATAAGTTATGATGTTCAAAGTATAGAGTATATAAAACGGGGACTGGCAGGGGTAAGAAAAAGATTTCTGAAAAAGAGAAATTTGTTGGCACTGAATATAGATTTAAGTGGTAGGAAGTCTTTTCTGAAGATATTTGTCTGGATTGTAGCCATGTATGGAAGTGAAAAGTGGACAACAAACGGTTTAGACGAAAGGAGAACAAAAGCTTTCGAAATGTAGTGCGACAGAAGAATGTTGAAAATTAGATGGGTAAATCACGTAACTAATGAGGAGGTATTGAAGAGAATTGGAGAGACAAGAAGTTTGTGGCACAAATTGATCAAAAGAAGGGATTGGTTGATAGGACACATTATAAGGTATCAAGGAGTCATCAGGTTAGTACTGGAGGGAAGTGTGAGGGGTAAAAATGGAGAAGGGAGACCAAGAGATCAATACAGTAAGCAGATTCTGAAGAATGTAGCTTGCAGTAGTTGTTCGGAGATGAAGAAGTTCCGTCAAACTAATCTCCGGACTGAAAACCACAACAACAACTAGTCCAGACTGGAAATCTTTTCCAAGATGATCAGAGGGGGTGCTCCATATTTCAAAATAATGTCTTCTACATGGAACCTTGCAATTCAGGGGGATTCAGCAAGCGTCACAGTTTTGGTGGCAGCGTATCGGGCGATGAAGTCAGTGAAGACTGTTACCCACAGATTCCCGTCTGTCGACTTCGGGAACCTAGCCAAGAGGTCGATTTCAGTTCGGGGAAATGGCGCTACTGCTAACCGAATTGGTACCAGATGCGATAGACGTAACTGGGGCACGTTAGTGGCATTCCTTACAGTTACCCTCATAGTTTCTAACGGATTGGTAAATACATGGCCAGTGATACCTATGTCCGATTCTATCTAGAGTCTTCAGGAATCCCAGGTGCTCAGACATTGAAGCATCATGAAGACATTTCAAAGGTAGTTGATGAGTTGGTATTATGAGCATCCGTTTCCACATACATTGTTCCTCTCATGCAGTGTTCAATTTATTAAATGGAAATCTCCTTTGGTCTATTCTTCATTCTTCAGGGCTTCTATTGTTTTCAGCAGTGCTGTATCTTACTACTGTGTGATGTGACCCTGTGATTATCACACCAGATGTACATTCCAGAGGATGACGGTTCAAACCTGAGGGCGGCCATTCTAACGTGCTATGTACGGCTGGTGCCTGAAGAACCGGCACAGCCGCCACACAATTATGCCCTGCTGGTTGCTGTCCCGCAGACGCCTCGAGCTGACGAGGTTCGACTTCACTGCGCTTTCCGCTTCAGTGAGGAGGGCGCGACGATCACCGGACACAGCTGGCACTATTTCGCATCCGCGAAGCTGCCTGAGGCCGGCCACTTCCTGGTATCCCTACTCCGGCCAACCTTTATAGAATTGCCGCCTGCAGCTCTATGGAGTGTACCGCCGAATCTACTGCTGATTGTAGTTCCGTGTAAACAATAGTGCCGATACAGCACTACCGGACGAAGACAACGCCAGTGGACCACCGATCGTGACCACAACCGATTCCGACCTTGGAGAGTAACCGTTGGTGACAGACTGTGTGCTTTCTCTAGCACCTTTGTAGAATTGTATTCATTGAGTGACAGTTGTTCTTACCAGATCTTCCGTAGATATTCAGTTTTTGTTGTTCATATTTTCTTGTTGCTTCTTATAGAAATAAATTCTACTGCTCACTGCTACCTGGGCATCGTCTTCTTTTCTACATGCACCATCCCATGACGGGATACTTCACGTAAGTTTTCTATGACTTCCCTAAATATCAATGATGTCTAAGATTTTGTCCACACTGATGTGTTCTGTCACAGAATTCATTGAAAGCCTGTTATCATCCTTGTGTTTGCATCCACTTTTGTATACTATTGTGACACTACACTTCTCAAGCCAAAGTGCACATCTTCTCAATCGATCTGATGGAGGCAGGCCGGAGTGGCCGAGCGGTTCTAGGCGCTACAGTCTGGAACCGCGCGACCGCTACGGTCGCAGGTTCGAATCCTGCCTCGGGCATGGGTGTGTGTGATGTTCTTAGGTTGGTTAGGTTTAAGTAGTTCTAAGTTCTAGGGGACTGATCACCTCAGAGGTTAAGTCCCATAGTGCTCAGAGCCATTTGTTTTTATCTGATGGATCCTTCAAGGTAGTCAGCCACCGTAGTGAATGGTCACCCATCATAGCACTGAATGGTTTCACAAATAAACACGGCTGGAACTTGTTGATGGGCCAAAGGACTGCACGACACTCTTTTACTGTTATAAAGAAGTTCTTCTCAGACTTGACTGGTACTCTGGATTCATTAGTTACCGGCCAGTGTGGAAGAGCGGTTCAGGCGCTTCAGTCTGGAACCGCGCGACCGCTACGGTCGCAGGTTCGAATCCTGCCTCGGGCATGAATGTGTGTGATGTCCTTAGGCTAGTTAGGTTTAAGTAGTTCTAAGTTCTAGGGGACTGATGACCTCAGATGTTAAGTCCCATAGTGCTCAGAGCCATTTTTGATTCATTAGTTATCACCTTTCCAGCATCTTCCTGAATTTGTACTAGAACTGCCCTTATCCCAGAACCGCTAACATTGGTGTGAAGTTCAGTCTCGGAATTCTCATCTTACAGTGCTAGGACTGGAGAACATGTTAGCCCTTATTATGGGCAAGGAAATGTCTTTCTTGCACCTCGTTTCAGAAAAATCTGGCGTCTCCCTGCAATAGTTGTCTCAAGAAACGTGCTTTGGAACACAAGTCTTTTATGAATCGTCAGTAATAAGAGTACATTCCGAGAACAAAGAGTAAGTCAGCTGCATATCAGACATCCATCCGTATTTGCAGGAGACGCTGGTCCGGACCTGGCGGAATGACTGAAAGGATTCCATCTAGTCGGCAAATGCAGCAGATAGCTTGGCATTTGTGTTGGGCCAATGTGTATTTTACTTGGACAGCCCAGCCCAGCAGTGGTTTAAGGATAACGAAGAGAAGCTCAATAGCTGGGATAAATTCGCAGCTGTATTGAGGGAAATGTTTGGTGGCAGTCAGCACCAAGTCCATTCCGTGGAAGAACAGGTGAAGAACAGTGAACAGCAACATGGGAAAACGACACAGTCCTACAGACAGAATGTTCTGGCCATATGCAACTTTAAGAATCCGAATATGATAGAAGCTGATAAAATCTCACACTTGATAAAAGGAGTTCAAATGGTTCAAATGGCTCTGAGCACTATGGGACTTAACATCTGAGGTCATCAGTCCCCTAGAACTTAGAACTACTTAAACCTAACTAACCTAAGGATATCACACACATACATGCCCGAGGCAGGATTCGAACCTGCGACCGTAGCGGTGGCGCGGTTCCGGACTGAAGAGCCTAGAACCGCTTGGCCACCGCGGCTGGCGATAAAAGGAGTCGCATGAGACATGTAAAAAGGACTTCTGGTAAAGTATGTCACAACGACAGTGAAATTCGTCAAGTGGTGCCAGTGCACTGACGGAATGCAACAGAAAGGAGACGGATGAAATAAATGTGTGGGATTCTTGAATGTGGTTCCTTTGGCAGTTGTGGAAGACCAGAATGACCTCACCTATCTCAAAATGGTTCAAATGGCTCTGAGAACTATGGGACTTAACTGCTGAGGTCATCAGTCCCCTAGAACTTGGAACTACTTAAACCTAACTAACCTAAGGACATCACACACATCCATGCCCGAGGCAGGATTCGAACCTGCGACCGTAGCGGTCACTCGGTTCCAGACTGTAGCGCCTAGAAACGCTCGGCCACTCCGGCCGGCTCACCTATCTCATCTGGCAGATTGTAAGAGAAGAAACATCTAATGACAGCCAATACTGTCGGACCCAGGAGGCAAGAAATAACAGCCATGAAGTTCGAAATCATTAGTAAAGAGGTAATAGACAATGTTGTAGAACAAGTGTGTCGATCTTATATACCAATCTCTGGCACCCGTCTACATCTACATCTACATCTATACTCCGCGAGCCACCTTACGGTGTGTGGCGGAGGGTACTTATTGTACCACTATCTGATCCCCCATTCCCTGTTCCATTCACGAATTGTGCGTGGGAAGAACGACTGCTTGTAAGTCTCCGTATTTGCTCTAATTTCTCGGATCTTTTCGTTGTGATCATTACGCGAGATATATGTGGGTGGTAGTAATATGTTGCCCATATCTTCCCGGAATGTGCTCTCTCGTAATTTCGATAATAAACCTCTCCGTATTGCGTAACGCCTTTCTTGAAGTGTCCGCCACTGGAGCTTGTTCAGCATCTCCGTAACGCTCTCGCGCTGACTAAATGTCCCCATGACGAATCGCGCTGCTTTTCGCTGGATCATGTCTATCTCTTCTATTAATCCAACCTGGTAAGGGTCCCATACTGATGAGCAATACTCAAGAATCGGACGAACAAGCGTTTTGTAAGCTACTTCTTTCGTCGATGAGTCACATTTTCTTAGAATTCTTCCTATGAATCTCAACCTGGCGCCTGCTTTTCCCACTATTTGTTTTATGTGATCATTCCACTTCAGATCGCTCCGGATAGTAACTCCTAAGTATTTTACGGTCGTTACCGCTTCCAATGATTTACCACCTATGGCATAATCGTACTGGAATGGATTTCTGCCCCTATGTATGCGCATTATATTACATTTATCTACGTTTAGGGAAAGCTGCCAGCTGTCGCACCATTCATTAATCCTCTGCAGGTCTTCCTGGAGTACGTACGAGTCTTCTGATGTTGCTACTTTCTTGTAGACAACCGTGTCATCTGCAAATAGCCTCACGGAGCTACCGATGTTGTCAACTAAGTCATTTATGTATATTGTACGCGATAAAGGTCCTATCACGCTTCCTTGCGGTACTCCCGAAATTACCTCTACATCTGCAGATTTTGAACCGTTAAGAATGGACTTGGCCAAGTAGGACTTATGCCCAGCGATCAGACGACAACCAACACCCAAACAATGCAAGTACAACTAACTCTCCACCAAGTATAATGACCCGTAGAAGAATCAACATTCGGAGGGCGGAGGACAACACGCTGATGTGCTTCCACTGTGGATGCCTTGGACACGTTGTGCACTACTGCAGAGATCGAATGCGAGTATTCGATGGCTACCAAGTCGCTAGCCATCAACCATCGCAATATCTCTAGTAACGTCAGTCAACTGCGGACGATTATAGTCGACCTGAGGAACGAAGGAAATCGCCGTACCCTTGTTGGGGTCACTCCTTAAGACGCCGTTCGCCATCGTTGTGCAGAGGTACCAATCGCTCGCTTAGCCGCCGACTTTAGGAAAACTGATCGAGGCGACCATCTACGGAGATGAAGCCGCCACTTATGAAAATCCTCCACGGACAACAGTTACCAAGAAATCAGCAAATCTCACTGACGTCATCGTCGATGGCCAACCTGTCCAGAGCTAGTTACCCTGGGGCTTCCTTTTCTACAAAGTCGAATGCTTACCATCGCTGGCTAAAGAAGACTGTGTTCTGTGACAGGAAAACGGTTCTGCTGAAAGTCGCAAATGTGAAATACATCCAGCCGACAGGGACATGTATTACAAGAATAACTGTCTATGACCGAACACAACCCTTCGAATATGTCGTTTTGGCAGAGTGTAACAATGTCATTCTGGGACGCGACTTCTTGTAGGCATCACAAGGAGTCACAGACAGTGGAACATCGGAGCTCCAGACTGACAAAGCTAAATAAACATACACACATAGCAAAGATTGCTATGGTGGGTGTTTGCACTGAATATGTTGTTTTCACTTTGTCATCAACGAGACAAGTGTCAATCGTCAATATAGATGTTCATTTAAACTATGAAGCTTTGTCGATTGCAAAAGATATTCATTCATCTACATCTACATTTATACTCGAGCAATTATCCTTCTGTCTGTTACTAAAAAATAAACAGTGTTTATTGCAAAATTGAAGTTGTCAATATTTAATTCAGGTTTTGTTCGACAATTGTTGATTTGTAATGTGAAACAGTGGGATGCTGTAACACAAATAAAAAAATACTGATTTATAATAAAGCACTAGGAAACTCAGTTTCCTCAAGAAAAAGGTAAAAAAAAGCTCAAAACAAAAACAACTTAAAACTTCTTCAGTACTTCGTGGAGCTTATATAAATGTGTCCATGTTATTCATAAACAGCTTTCGCATTTATCAATAATAACAGGAAACTCTTGCTTTTGATCATGATGACGAACTTTCTGTGGAGTACAAAAAAGGATAATAATAATAATAATACAGCTTTCTTACGTTTGTGCATGTAAACCGCGCTCGCATCAAAAGTAATTGCTTTGGTTACATAAAAGCGCAGAAGCTACGCGCTCAGCTAATGTTTATTACTTACGAAATGACGGCCGCGGTGGCCGTGCGGTTCTAGGAGCTTCAGTCCGGAACCGCGCGATTGCATCGGTCGCAGGTTCGAATCCTGCCTCGGGCATGGATGTGTGTGATGTCCTTAGGTTAGTTATGTTTAAGTAGTTCTAAATCTAGGGGACTGATAACCTCAGATGTTAAGTCCCATAGTGCTTAGAGCCATTTGAACCAACTTATGAAATGCAATTTGTATTCTGTAAGGATGTAGAATACACCAACACTGAACAATGTGCAGCCCTAAATTACGTACGAAACAAACAAACCAAAAACAAAGAGAAGTCGTCGGCTCCCCGTTCCTCTCTCACACATTCATTTACGTTTGTTGCCATACCAATGCTACGAATACTACCGGTAATCCTACGATTCACCTCGTCTTTCAATTTTTGTACCAAAACGACCGAGCATTTTGGAGGACGACGGTTCAAGCTCGCGTCAGGCCATCGTGATTTAGGTTTCCGTGATTTTCCTAAATCGCTTCAGGAAAATGCTGTGATGGTCCCTTTGAAAGGGCACGGTCGACTTCCGTCCTCATCCTTCCCTAATCCGATGGGACCGATGCTCTCGCTGTTCAGTCCCCTAAATCAACCAACCAACCAACCAAAACGACCGAACTGTGGTTTTGGTAGAGTACAACTCTAGGTATGACTTAAGGACGACGTCGGTGAATGTTAGCTATTCTGCGCCAGTTTTCAGATGGTGTTAAATCCACGGCGGACGAAAGACAGACCAAGTGGTCCATGGTAAAACATCATAATACGCTGGCGAGCCCGCATCTCGTGGTCGTGCGGTAGCGTTCTCGCTTCCCACGCCCGGGTTCCCGGGTTCGATTCCCGGCGGGGTCAGGGATTTTCTCTGCCTCGTGATGGCTGGGTGTTGTGTGCTGTCCTTAGGTTAGTTAGGTTTAAGTAGTTCTAAGTTCTAGGGGACTTATGACCACAGCAGTTGAGTCCCATAGTGCTCAGAGCCATTTGAACCATACGCTGGCGATTGTGCACCAATCAACCAGACCTCGTATAGGGTATCGCTGGCTGAACTACAGATACTCTGGAAGGAAGTGGCGAAGTGCTGCAAACGCTACCATTGAAACTTCAGAGAGTCTTTGGTTCTGTCCTGTGGTTCTTGTCAAGAAGAAGTGTGGCACATTGCTTTTCTGCTTCGACTAATGACAACTGAACAGAAGCACGAAAAAAGACTTCCACACATTGCCAGGGATTGATGAATCCTGGAATGCTTGAAAGGAGAAAATTGTTTCTCAACTATAAACGAGCATGCAGGTTACTGGCAAATAGGTGTTAACCAGGTTGATCGAGAAATGACTGCCTTCATAGCTCCTTACGACCTCTATGAGCTCCATTTGGACTGTGTAACGTTCCATTCACCTTCGAACGTATGATGGACAACCTGCTTCAGCACCTTAAATGGGCGATATGTCTCCCCTGTCTGGATGATATCGCCGTTTTTTGAAAAACACTTAAGCTGCCTGAAAATCATGTTGAAGCGTGTTCAGATTGTAGGCCTCCACCTGAATCCGAAGAAATGCCTCTTCATCGCCTGAGAAATAAAAATCTTGGGGCACGTAGTGAATGGCGATGGTGTTCGTCCGGATCCAGAGAAAATAGGAGCAGCCACAGATATTCCGACTACTGGGCACATTTATGATTTAAGATGTTTTCTAGGAGTTTGCTCTTACTACTGACGATCTGTAACAGAATTCTTCTGTATCAAGACACGTCCCTTGCAGGAACTACTGAAATCAGACACCAAATTTTCCTAGAACGAGGCGCAAGAAACAACATTCCTTACCCTTAAGGGGGGATGTAATGGATTTTGGTCCAAAAAATCGATTTTTCGAAAATATTATTTTCTTGATCTACACAGTTTAATCTATGTTGTGTGTGAATTTTATCGCGATAGCAGCTTTAGAAATGCCTTTAAATTGTTAAACTTATGAACTCTGCACTGGCGGACACTCCCACTTTTTCTGACATTTGGGAAACTGCTTGTTTCAGCCGAATTTTTGTCAATGTGAAGGTTATTTTCTTTTGATATCTTTGGCTGACATATATATCTCTGGCTGACATCTATATCTTTGCCTGAAAATTTTCTTGCATGTGCTTTATTTATTTTTTGACAATACTAACACATATTAGTAGGTGGAAGATTGAATTCACAAGCCTTTAAGCGGAAGTCAAGATTTATGCATAATGGGTGGTGGAAAAACTGTGTTTAGGAAACGGATTCATGGAAATCGGTTTACCAACAAAAACGAGGAAGCAGCTCGAAATGAAGAACATAAGTTCTCAGCTTCAGTATCGAAACTTTGGAAAGGAGAATTGCACAGGTGCGTCAATGATGGTGATATGGATTCAACTGGATTCAGACTTACTGGTTTAGAGCTTCTCTGCCAGGCTGTGTTACCTGTAAAAATACGGCATGCATGATTGTTGTTCAAGAAAGAAGAGTTGGAATAGCTTGTGATTTTAAATTAATTTGTAATTCGTGTGGCTATGAATTTTCATTTTCCTCCTCCAAAAAACTGACACTGGTACCTATGAAAATTTTAGGTTAGCATATGCTCTGAGATGCCTTGGACAGGGCAGGGAAGGAGGTAATTTATTGTGTGGTTTCGTGAAAATCTCTTCATCTTGTGCAAGGTTTGAAAAAGTGAATAAAGAAATGTCTGTAGCCTAATGCGATACTGCCAAAGTTTCTATGAAGAAAGCAGTGTAGGAATTGGTAGAAATAAACCAAAAAGAAGTAGATCCTGTGGTAGATATTCATGACAGTGGATATCCTACAAATGTTACTGACCTGCGTGTGTCTGTAGATGGGAGATGGAGGAAAAGGGGCCACACATCTCTGTATGGAGTAGAATCTGTTATTGGTATTGGCTTGTGTGCAACAAGGAAAATGTCCAACAATGAAGACAGTAAGAAAGTGTGACAACAAAAGCATGCAGTAACATGCTCTAAAATTATAGTGGCTCAAGTGGGGGCCATGGAGGCTGCTGCAGTTGTGAGGATATTCTCCAGATCTGAGGACCAGTATGGTGTTAGATATACTAAATACCTTGATGATGGGGACTCTTCTTCGTTCAAAGCTGTAACACATAAAAATTCGTACAATACAACAATAGAAAAGTTGGAATGTGTTGGCCACATCCAAAAGACACTTGGTGGTAATCTTCGTCGCTTGCTGAAAGAGAAGGAAGGCGAAGCACTTGAGGATGGAAAACCACTAGGTCGGGAAGGCAGACTTACTCTGAAAGAAATTGATTCTCTTCAGTCATTTTATGGGAGATCTATCAGGAAAAATACATATAATTTCGAGGCAATGAGGCATTCTGTGTGGGCAATTTTATTCCATAAACTATCCACTGAACAAACACCAATGCACAATCTGTGTCCGAAAGACGATTGGTGTAAGTTCAACAAAAGAAATGAGACGTATTCACATAAAGACTCATTACCAGAACCTGTTATGAAAGGGACAATTAAGCCCATCTTCAGGTTCCTTGCAGACGCTGATTTATTGAGGAGTGTCTTCATGGAAAGACACAAAATGCAAATGAAAGTCTCAATAATTTAATTTGAATTAGATGCTCAAAAAGGACATTCTGTGGACTTGAAGTACTCAAAATAGGTGTCTATGATGCAGTTTTACGTCACAATAACGGAAACAATAGCAGAACTGAAGTACTGAAGAGAGATGATATACACTCCTGGAAATGGAAAAAAGAACACATTGACACCGGTGTGTCAGACCCACCATACTTGCTCCGGACACTGCGAGAGGGCTGTACAAGCAATGATCACACGCACGGCACAGCGGACACACCAGGAACCGCGGTGTTGGCCGTCGAATGGCGCTAGCTGCGCAGCATTTGTGCACCGCCGCCGTCAGTGTCACCCAGTTTGCCGTGGCATACGGAGCTCCATCGCAGTCTTTAACACTGGTAGCATGCCGCGACAGCGTGGACGTGAACCGTATGTGCAGTTGACGGACTTTGAGCGAGGGCGTATAGTGGGCATGCGGGAGGCCGGGTGTACGTACCGCCGAATTGCTCAACACGTGGGGCGTGAGGTCTCCACAGTACATCGATGTTGTCGCCAGTGGTCGGCGGAAGGTGCACGTGCCCGTCGACCTGGGACCGGACCGCAGCGACGCACGGATGCACGCCAAGACCGTAGGATCCTACGCAGTGCCGTAGGGGACCGCACCGCCACTTCCCAGCAAATTAGGGACACTGTTGCTCCTGGGGTATCGGCGAGGACCATTCGCAACCGTCTCCATGAAGCTGGGCTACGGTCCCGCACACCGTTACGCCGTCTTCCGCTCACGCCCCAACATCGTGCAGCCCGCCTCCAGTGGTGTCGCGACAGGCGTGAATGGAGGGACGAATGGAGACGTGTCGTCTTCAGCGATGAGAGTCGCTTCTGCCTTGGTGCCAATGATGGTCGTATGCGTGTTTGGCGCCGTGCAGGTGAGCGCCACAATCAGGACTGCATACGACCGAGGCACACAGGGCCAACACCCGGCATCATGGTGTGGGGAGCGATCTCCTACACTGGCCGTACACCACTGGTGATCGTCGAGGGGACACTGAATAGTGCACGGTACATCCAAACCGTCATCGAACCCATCGTTCTACCATTCCTAGACCGGCAAGGGAACTTGCTGTTCCAACAGGACAATGCACGTCCGCATGTATCCCGTGCCACCAAACGTGCTCTAGAAGGTGTAAGTCAACTACCCTGGCCAGCAAGATCTCCGGATCTGTCCCCCATTGAGCATGTTTGGGACTGGATGAAGCGTCGTCTCACGCGGTCTGCACGTCCGGCACGAACGCTGGTCCAACTGAGGCGCCAGGTGGAAATGGCATGGCAAGCCGTTCCACAGGACTACATCCAGCATCTCTACGATCGTCTCCATGGGAAAATAGCAGCCTGCATTGCTGCGAAAGGTGGATATACACTGTACTAGTGCCGACATTGTGCATGCTCTGTTGCCTGTGTCTATGTGCCTGTGGTTCTGTCAGTGTGATCATGTGATGTATCTGACCCCAGGAATGTGTCAATAAAGTTTCCCCTTCCTGGGACAATGAATTCACGGTGTTCTTATTTAAATTTCCAGGAGTGTAGATCCTGATGTGTTTACAACAAAAGCATTTTACACCATCGGCGAGAGCAGGGCCAAGAAAGCTAACAGATCAGTGTCTTACCTGCCAATACAAGCCAGGCGGATTCGAAGAGGAGAGAAGAGAAACCTGGAGGATGAAAAGTATCAGTATGGAGGATTTTAAAATTGAGGTAAGCTTATTACATGTAGAAGTATGAGAAGAAAATCTTTGAACCTCATTTTCTCTCTTTTACATTTTTTACGTTATTAGAAACCTTTCCTCAAAAAGTATATGCGCTAAGGAGCTATGAAATTTTCATAAACTGTTCGCAGCGTGTTGCTGTCTCCCTGTAACTAAAAAATACGAGATCCATTCTAATTTTTAGATGCTTGTATGTAGAAAAAAAGGTAATTTTGGATGCGCAAAAATAAGAACTCTATTAGTGATACAATTTGTACCATAAATTAATAACTGTAGTTCAGTGGTCTTATAACCATCTCATAGTCTTCTCAGGACACTACAATAAAATTTTCAGATTAACTGCATGATTAGAATTTGAGTTATGGCTTTTTTATAAAAAGGACAATAAAAAAATTAAAAGTCAAATTTCTTGTAAAATATTAATCCTTAATATTTTATTATATTTTTCCGTTAAAACACAGCTCTTTTGCTTTACAAATGCAAAATTTTAGATTTGTACATTAATAAATATGGCTGTAATGATTTTTTATATGAATCATCCCCCCTTGAGGTGGTGCTAACATGTTCTCCATTCCTGGGACTGTATGACGAGAATGCCGAGGCAGAACTTCATACCCATGTTAGTTGTTATGGGGTAGGGGCAGTTCTCGTAAAAATTCAGCAAGATGCTGAAAAGGTGATAGCTAATGCATCCAGGCTACTCTCTAGATAGAGATAAAGTGCTCTACAACCGTAAAAGAGCGTCTTGTAGTTCTTTGGGCCAACAACAAGTTCCAGCCTTATTTATTTGTGAAACCATTCAGTGTTGTGATGGGTGACCATTCTCTATGCCGGCTGACTAGCTTGAAGACCTATCGTTTGTCTGACAAGCTGGGCACTTTGGCTTCAAAAGCTTGATGTCACAGTAGTATGGAAAAGTGGATACAAGCACAAGGATGTTGACTGCATTTCAGTCAAAAAAAAAAAAAAAAAAAAAAAAAAAAAGGTACAAATGGCTCTGAGCACTATGGGACTTAACTGCAGCGGTCATCAGTCCCCTAGAACTTAGAACTACTTAAACCTAACTAACTTAAGGACATCACACACATCCATGCCCGAGGCAGGATTCGAACCTGCGACCGTAACGGTCGCGCGGTTCCAGACTGTAGCGCCTAGAACCTCTCGGCCACCCCAGCCGGCGCATTTCAGTCAATCCTGTGGCAGAGCACAGCAGCATGAACGATATTTCAGACATCACTGCATTAAATGACATTGTTACTGAACAGAAGGAAGAGGGAAGGAAGGAAGATTATGGTTTAAGGTCCCACCGAAACACAGGTCGTTAGAGATGAAGATCAAGCTCGGATTGAGTTAAGAGTGGGAGGAAAAACCAGCCATGGCCTGCCAAAGGAACCATCGACAAAATGAGAATTCCAGTTAATAAACGGAACATTGTATAAGAGTAACTATGATCTGATGGGGTGGAAATGATTGCTCGTCATCCCAACTCATCTACGGCCAGTTATTCTGAAGTTTTTCCATGATGCTCACCTCAACGTCTGGTCACTTGGGATTTGTGAAGATTCTAGACAGAATTAGATAGAGGTATCACTGACCACTAGGAGATGGTGGCCGGATGCCCTTTCTGTCGTCACCTCCCCGTCCCCCTCCCAACCATTGGGACAGAATTTAGCTTATGTATCCCATCTGACTGCATTTGGTGTTATTCCATTTGGACGCGTGAGGACATTTTCGAAACGTTTGCAGATTGTGTAACTGAAGCGGGATGTGGGTACCGGCCTGGTATTCACCTCGTCCGATCTGGAAAAGTGCCTAAAAACACATCCAGGCTGGCCAGAACCGCAGGCCTTGCCGTTAATCCACGTGGCGGATTCGATCCAGTCTCGCCGCGTCTCCCGGAATCCCAGAAGCGACGTGCTACTGCATGCAGATATCTGGACTTGTCAGTGAGCGACATATTCCTGATTGTGCAAAGTTGTAGAATGAACTTAGTAGTGTGTAAAATGACCTAAGCGTTCTTAGAGGGAAAAAATATTAGAGAGACAAAGATTGCTTTGCCTGACGTTAACTGTAAGTTTCTCGTTATAGAGAGAGTACTTAGATGTTCAGAATCTCAACCAATACTTTCATACATTGTTTTTGTGATCCTCTGACTAAAAGGCGTCATTTCAGTGCTGACATTATGCAAATTATGATAGTGAAATGATTGGAAGGATTTTGTGCTGTGAACTACCACAGGCAATAGTTCGACTTAAATTATAACGATTGGCAGTTTGGGTGCGATGTTGTCTGTTCTTAACGAATGAAATTTTGCATCAAAAAAATAGGTTCTCAACTGTTTGATCATGAGTATTCTTCCGGAAAAGTACCCTGTCTCCAGATACATACTCAGAAGTGACTGTAATTTCAATGACTTTAAGTAGAGGGCAAGTTTTACACAAGGTTTTAACGGAGACACTGTCGCCATCTTGTCCCTAAGCTGGCGGACTATAGCGTCCTGTGGCTTCCCCAGTGATCTTTCTTGCAATAAGTAACGCTATCTCTTTTTATTCTAACCTTCTCGCACATAATGAACTACGGTAACAAAGATGGCGCAGCAGGGGTTAGAAATCGAAATTCCGCAATTTTTAGGCAAAGAAGGGTACATAGAACGAACTACGAGAATAAAGATGGCGGTGTAGAAACCAGAGATAGAACTAGGAGTGCAAGATAGAGGCTCTGCGATACCTACTGATAGGGTCTTTCATTTTTTATGGCAGTAAAATATTGGATTGTAATTGAGAGAGCAAAATATGTGTATGTGTGTGTGTGTGCGAGCGCGCGAGCGCGCGCGCGCGTGTGTGTGTGTCTGTGTGTGTGTGTGTGTGAGAGAGAGAGAGAGAGATTACGAAGCTGTATAGGTTCTGTTGGTTGGTTGGTTTGGGGGGATGAAAGGGACCAGACTGCTACGGTCATCGGTCCCCATAGGTTCTGTCAATAGTGAAAAAGCATCCCACTCCCCTCCTTGCTGCACCCTTATCCCTGCAGGTAGACAACCCAGAATGCCTGTTGCATTCCTACTCAGTCTAAAATTAAGTGTTGCTTCGGATATGCAGGTTAGTTCAATAATTAAGAAAGTGTAAATGTCGTATGTTATTGTTGGTTGGGATATCCCACAGGGTGGGTTCAACTGCCTGTTGGAAATTGATGGTCTTCCTTCATGCACAGTGGCCCCTTTCCTTGTGGATATGTGAGATATGTGTCGTATGCGTATATGTGGAATGTAGGTGAGTGTAATGGCTGCGTATTAGTGTTATGTTTATGTTTATGTTGTGTGGTGATGAGAGATAGGAGAGGGTGAAGTCCGGTGCCGGCACATAGCCTACTTCTCTCTAGTAGCACCAAGGAGACCGCCAAACTTAACGTTCACCTCTGGTGCTCGAATCACCATCAACAGCGTCATGTGCCCTTACTTCATGAGACACTACGGAGAATTTTGTAATTTAATCCAGGACATTAATTCAAAGACTTGTGATCAGGAACTATAAGCCGCCTCCTCTTCTCCAACTAATGCGTTGTAATGTTCAAACTGTGCAGCAAAACTACACTACTGGCCATTAAAACTGCTACACCAAGAAGAAATGCAGATGATAAACGGGTATTCATTGGACAAATATATTATACTAGAACGGAAATGTGATTACATTTACACGCAATTTGGGTGCATAGATCCTGAGAAACCAGTACCCAGAACAACCACCTCTGGTCGTAATAACGGCCTTGATACGTCTGGGCATTGAGTCAAACAGAGCTTGGATGGCGTGTACAGGTACAGCTGCGCATGCAGCTTCAACACGATACCACAGTACATCAAGAGTAGTGACTGGCGTATTGTGACGAGCCAGTTACTTGGCCACCATTGACCATTGACCAGACGTTTTCAATTGGTGAGAGACCTGGAGAATGTGCTGGCCAGGGCAGCAGTCGAACATTTTCTGTATCCAGAAAGGCCCGTACAGGGCCTGCAACATGCGGTCGTGCATTATCCTGCTGAAATGTAGGGTTTCACAGGGATCGAATAAAGGGTAGAGCCACGGGTCGTAACACATCTGAAATGTAACGTCCACTGTTCAGAGTGCCGTCAATGCGAACAAGAGGTGACCGAGATTGTAACCAATGGCACCCCATACCATCACGCCGGGTGATACGCCAGTATGGCGATGCCGAATACACGCTTCCAATGTGCGTTCACCGTGATGTCGCCAAACACGGATGCGACCATCATGATGCTGTAAACAGAACCTGGATTTATCCGAAAAAATGACGTTTTGCCATTCGTGCACACAGGTTCGTCGTTGAGTACACCATCGCGGGCGCTCCTGTCTGTGATGCAGCGTCAAGGGTAACCGCAGCCGTGGTCTCCGACCTGATAGTCCATGCTGCTGCAAACGTCGTCGAACTGTTAGTGCAGATGGTTGTTGTCTTGCAAACGTCCCCATCTGTTGACTCAGGGATCGAGACGTGGCTGCACGATCCGTTACAGCCATGCGGATAAGATGCCTGTCATCTCGACTGCTAGTGATACGAGGCCATTGGGATCCAGCACGGCGTTCCGTATTACCCTCCTGAACCCACCGATTCCATATTCTGTTAACAGTCATTGGATCTCGACCAACGCTAGCAGCAATGTCGCGATATGATAAACCGCAATCGCGATAGGCTACAATCCGACCGTTATCAAATTCGGAAACGTGATGGTACGTATTTCTCCTCCTTACACGAGGCATGACAAAAACGTTTCACCAGGCAAGACCGGTCAACTGCTGTTTGTGTATGAGAAATCGTTTGGAAACTTTCCTCACGTCAGCACGTTGTAGGTGTCGCCACCGGCGCTAACCTTGTGTGAATGCTCTGAAAAGCTAATCATTTGCATATCACAGCATCTTCGTCCTGTCGGTAAAATTTCGCGTCTGTAGCACGTCATCTTCGTGGTGTAGCAATTTTAATCGCCAGTAGTGTACTTATGTGGTATACGAATTATTAAATTATCCAGCACAAAGATAAAAAACAATTCACATGAAGGTAAATTCCGTGCTTTGGTAGGTATGCAAATTATACTTAATACTGTGCAGGGTCTATTATTGGAACCTTTTAAGATATTTTAACGCTCTTATCATCCAGATGAATTGTTAGAAAGTCCTCTTTCGATAGGAATATTAATTTCAGGCATATCGGTATCACCCTCAGTTTTTGAAATAGAACTACAGTAATTTCTGCCAGTAGCAAAGCTCTAAAGGAGACGAAATGGACGGTGTTTTGAGCTCCGAAATACTATAACTACTTTAGGAGAAATTTTTTAACCTCGAGCTGAGTGCTAAAATATTTATCTCCAATTAAACTCCGTTTCACAGAAATAAATACACATTGACATGTGTACAGCCGGCGTATTTCCCTCAGGGAATTCGTTGTACTTGTATCCTGTGTAAACTTGTGCTATCGAACTGTCCAGTGCTATTTCTGGTATTTCAGACCATCACAAGGGACATCTCTAATAAGAGTGCTCCAGCGCTGCACAACTGACGGGCGACCATGCGCACCACAGATTACATTAAACATAGAGTCCAGGATCTTATCCACTACTTGTGCAGCAAGCACATGCATCTTTGTCCCAGTACAGTAAACGTGAATTAATTACAACAGCAGAAAAATTATGAAAGCCTTGTGTAAGAGAATGGTAGACAATGTTTGTTGGTAGCTGAAATGCTAGTAAATGTTTTCTGTTAAAGAGTCATTTGTTTATAGAGACATCTTGTTTCTCGAATGTCCATAGACGATTTGAGTGATATATCTGCAAATAACAAACTAATATTGTTTCACCTTGACACGAGAGATGTTGTGATGCCTGTGACATACATGGAAGTAATTTTCGGAATCTGGATGTATGAAATGCGTTCGTTACCTCTGTGGCGGATCGCTCAGGAAACATGTTGACAGTGAAGTAGATCCTATCTTCCTAATGAATTTTAGGGGGCGATAAACACCAGTTAGTCCACTCAAATAGCAGATATACCTTGCAAAAGGTGGGGTAGAAGATTTTATTTTTTAACTCGTTCATATTGTAGGAAAGGTTAAAAAACCAAGTTTTGCCAACAAAATTTCTCTTGGAAAAACTTTCTGCAGTCGAAAAACTTCGAAAATTTCGGACTTTTTTCATTTTTTTCAAAATATCTCAGTTTCATTTGCTCCTATCGCTTTTACGTCTATTTTCGTTTTTAAAGAGCACAAAATTCTCTACAAATTTGATTCTTACCATTTTTTTCTACTCCCAGTATCTAAAGCGCTACAGCGCCTCAAAAAATACAAATTTTTCAAATTTTGAGCATAGTGGCAAGATACCTTATTTTTGAACACTGTTTTTTCAGTTTCTGTTTGTGTAGTATAAATACGTTATACATCATGTTATATGTTGGAATTTACCACCTCACTTTCAGGTATTCAATTTCGCTGTATGCAACATGAGGATTGCTGGGCACCCAACTATTATGATTCTTACATCACTACCTAAAGTTCACTATGGGCCACCTCAGCCCTGGTATTTGTAAAACTATAAATATAAAAATACATCATTAAGACACACACACACACACACACACACACACACACAAAATAAATTGTCTCAGGAAACTGAACGATTATTAGCTGCAATAAGCAACCTAATAAGGTAGGTAATTATTCTTGTGTATAAAAGCCACACAGTTGACATTAAAAATAAGTAGCTTTATTAAAATTAAAATGCATTGTCAGTTAATAAAAAAAAGTTGACAGTTCTGGGTGTGTAATACTTGTAATATCGCACCTTAGCGCACTTGAGACGGATATGAGCATCACTTCCAACGCTTTGATGGGCCAGGTTCCTCAGTGTCACCAGAAATACCTTGAGTTACGGATTCAGGGTCTGTACATAGAGTTGATCCCAGATTGACCTCTTCTTAAACAGCGAGTCAGCCTCAGCAAGTTCGTTGATTTCGTCAGCGGTTTCCTCAACATCCTCCATAACATCTTCTTCACTGTCTTCATATAAAAATTTTGGCACGTTTTCACAGTTGACCCCAATACATTTCTTGCAAATTGAAGAACATTTCAAACCCGGTTTTCTGCAGGAGCACGCTCCACCACAGTTCAGCTTGCATGAGCATGAAACAATGTGAAGAAGTGCTTCAGGTGCTGGATCTTGGCTCATTATAACGGGAATTGGACCGTGGTCACTGTGATTCCAGCCCCATTTCTCAGGAGGTTTCCAGTTTCCCATCCAACTTTGGACTTGTTGGTAAGTCCGCAACGAATGATGTTGTGCAGCATCTTGTGTAGGTGGCAACTGTGCAAGATTCAGTTTGCTTTTTGTGGCAGACTTGGCGAATAGCTGATACCGCAAATGGTCTAGTGTGTGGGAACTGCTGACACCTCCACTATACAATGCGATAGTAACCTGTTCTCCTGCTGTTATTATTTCTTCACAGGTAGCATGTGGTTTATTGAACGTGCAAAGCGCTGAGGTTAGGTGTTCATTTTTCGCAACAATATTGCAGCACTTAATTTAACTTTGACCAAAAAAAGCGGATGTTGTATCACATCCGCTAAAGGCGTGACTGAACAGAACATATTCACTGTCAAACTTGTAAGATGCAGTGGAAAACCACTTGTCTTCTGCATTTCCTCTTCCTGGCTTTAAGAAAAATAAGTTTTCAATGCCTTGCCCCAAACCGGTCATGAGCACAAGCAGGTCAACATCTTCTCCTACAATGACAACACTTCCAAAATCTTTGGTTCTTGAAGTGGCAGATGTTACAATCATAACGTCAGCATCTTCTTGTGCCTGGTGCACTTCAATGCTACACTCCAGAAATTCCTTTTTAAGAAGTGTGATCAAACGCATCTTGTTTCGTTCGTTGTAAAAGATCTTGTCCTGAGGGACTTGGTTCACCATCTCTGATTCAACCACAACGTCAACCGAAGAATGTTTTTTGGACCTACGAATCCTCTCAGCACTCTTTGTGCTGCATTTGTCTCCCTCACATGGATACCCATCAAATACAATAGCAAATTGATATCCAAAATGACATTGCAGGTAAGAAACATAGCTTTGGGCTATTGACTTGAAGCAAACATTTCGAGTCCAAGTCACTTTGTGGATAAGGTACCCTCCATCAATTACAAAAAAATTACTCGGTCCACCTGACTTCACATCTTCCACTGGAACGAAGGCATTGTAGAATGAAGATTTTGTTCCTTTTCGCATGCCTTTTTCTGAGAATAGGGACATTGGGTAAGGAGCAAGTTCATATTTCAGAAAGGCTTTTAACTCTTCTTCGCTTTGTTTCATTAAACAAATCCTTTGGAAAAGAGTTATAGGATCAACAGGAGTAATTTTAGTGCTCCCATCTTTTACAGAATTGAACGCAGAAAGGAGAGTCAGAAATTTATCTTTTCTACGGAACTTTACATCGTGGAAATTGTCACCAACTACTCTTTTCATGCCTTTTCCCCCCTCTTCGTGACACATATGACAATTAACATCCTACGTTCCGACAAAACCACTGCTGATAGACATTATAAAATCGCTTTCAAGGAAGGGAGGGTGCACTGAAAACCAATCACGCAGCTTACGCAAGTCTATGCCGTCCCGTTCGATGCGACAACTTCTTGCATCTACATACTGTTCTGATGTTACTGCGCTCACTTCGCAACACGACTCAATTTCTTCACAAATGTTCTGCATGTTAATCATACCCAATGCTTGATAATACACTATCCGTAATTCCTCGGCCCGAAGTAAGTCCTCCAGAACTCTTCATGGTTCTCATCAATGTTTGTTCTATAGTCATGTTAGAAGGAACCCCTGACCAATACTTTTCTGATCGCCGGATTGTAAAATGTCCTTTCGTTGTGAACTTCTCATATTCTGATAAATCAATTTTTTCCTCGAGTCTCAACATATCCTGTAAGTAGAGGTGGCCACTTTTAGCGTACATAAAATGTCCAGCTGAATGGAAGTAGGAAAGCATTTTTCGCACGCTTTTAAGATGTAGTTTCCAATTGCCTGATCGATCCGCTTCAATAACACGGGTGTGAGCAGACGCCCAGCGTTTAGCACTACAATCGATAAGTGTGCTCACTCCTTTCTTTTTCACATTGCGTGCACCACTCACCACAGTTTTTTCGCAAATGAAACACAAATTCATGTCAGACATACTCATTTTCAGCACCACAACATATACTGAATGGAAGCGACTCCAAACTGTAGGACCCTTATTGTTGTGTGCTAATAGCTGTCAGCGCGCTGTGAAAAATCACCAGAGATAATCGCCTTCCGCCCGCCAAAAAATAAATACGCTTTTGTCCGCTAAAGAACAATTCCTACATACTTTTTCTTATAACTGATCATTAACGTCAATCAACTGTAGAAAATGTACGGCACCTGCATGCAATCGTATTACATATTGTAACACAAATAAACTTCACGCAATCCAACGTGAATGTGTTCGCAGTTACTGAATATGATGCTGTTTGTCCTGGCCCTGCAGCAGAATGAGATGGTAAACTCCAATGAATAACATGATGAGTAATATGTTTATACTACACAAATAGAAACTGAAATAACAGTGTTCAAAAATTAGGTAATTTGCCACTTTGCTCGAAATTTGAAAAAAATTGTATTTTTTGACGCGCTGTAGCGTCTTAGATACTGGGAGTACAAAAAATGGTAAGAATCAAATTTGTAGAGAATTTTGTGCTCTTTAGAAAAGAAAATAGACGTAAAAGCGATAGGAGCAAATGAAACTGAGATATTTTGAAAAAACTGAAAAACGTCCGAAATTTTCGAAGTTTTTTGACTGCAGAAAGTTTTCCCAAGAGAAATTTTGTTGGCAAAACTTGGTTTTCTAACCTTTCCAACAATATGAACGAGTTAAAAAAAAATAAAATCTTCTACCCCACCTTTTGCAAGGTACAGGCTTTTTTTCTGACAGTTTCACTGGACTAAGTCTTCCAATAGAAAAAGCTAACCGTTTCGCTGTGTATCGTATTGCATATTCCAATGTTGATGAAATAAACTTGGTAGTGTTCTTTCACTAGACTTGTTCTGAAAATTTACTGTTACACTAATACATTTGACTTCCGGAAAAATGATCTCAGGAATTTCAGCTAGCTCTGCATCTGCGGACTTGCATGAAAAAAGATGATAAAGTAGCCTCACGTCTGCGTATTTTTGCTGTGGTTTACTGGGTACCAAACTGCAAATGCAGAGGTCGGTAGCAAGATCATAGGGCTGTCAAGAAGTAAGACTTTTTCTTGGCACATTCACCTCTGCGCTGGAAACTGTATTTCAAGTCCCCTATAGCCGGTTTCCGGGAAAAAGATAGGCGAGGACACGACGCATTCAATACTATGTATAGTAAAACATTCTTATGTCCAAACTTCTTTGTTGACGCTTTTTTATCCTCATATACGTGGTCATCCACTATTTCCGCCTAGAGGCACGGGACATACGGCCAAGTTAAGGACACAAACGACTACTGCATCAGGTTTTAAATTTTAATAGTCGATCTTACAATGATTAGATTTGTTAGCTGCTATCGATTAGAAGCAAATGTCTTATTCAGGTTTTAGTACCAAGAGTTAGGACTCATTACATTGTTGTTGTTGTTGTTGTGGTCTTCAGTCCGAAGAATAGTTTGATACAGCTCTCCACGCTACTCTATCCAGTGTTTTATTTATTTTATGGGGCCCCCTGAGTGTTTACTCTATTTAATCATCTAAAACACATGATTACAACATACATTGAGTAGTATAAAGAGAAGACATAAATCATATTTACAGTCACAAGAGCTCAAGCTTACACAATTTCGACAACCATAAATTGTTAACAGTTGTATTTAGAAGTAAATTAAACATTTGTGATTTATCAGTTAACACCATTTGTGAAAATTAATCATAAACAAGACATAAAAATGAAATCCGCGTACCATTAAACCTACAGATTTTTCTCAGTACTCTTGAGGAACTTAACAATCATATTACACTCCTGGAAATGCAAAAAAGAACACATTGACACCGGTGTGTCAGACCCACCATACTTGCTCCGGACACTGCCAGAGGGCTGTACAAGCAATGATCACACGCACGGCACAGCGGACACACCAGGAACCGCGGTGTTGGCCGTCGAATGGCGCTAGCTGCGTAGCATTTGTGCACCGCCGCCGTCAGTGTCAGCCAGTTTGCCGTGGCATACGGAGCTCCATCGCAGTCTTTAACACTGGTAGCATGCCGCGACAGCGTGGACGTGAACCGTGTGTGCAGTTGACGGACTTTGAGCGAGGGCGTATAGTGGGCATGCGGGAGGCCGGGTGGACGTACCGCCGAATTGCTCAACACGTGGGGCGTGAGGTCTCCACAGTACATCGATGTTGTCGCCAGTGGTCGGCGGAAGGTGCACGTGCCCGTCGACCTGGGACCGGACCGCAGCGACGCACGGATGCACGCCAAGACCGTAGGATCCTACGAAGTGCCGTAGGGGACCGCACCGCCGCTTCCCAGCAAATTAGGGACACTGTTGCTCCTGGGGTATCGGCGAGGACCATTCGCAACCGTCTCCATGAAGCTGGGCTACGGTCCCGCACACCGTTAGGCCGTCTTCCGCTCACGCCCCAACATCGTGCAGCCCGCCTCCAGTAGTGTCGCGACAGGCGTGAATGGAGGGACGAATGGAGACGTGTCGTCTTCAGCGATGAGAGTCGCTTCTGCCTTGGTGCCAATGATGGTCGTATGCGTGTTTGGCGCCGTGCAGGTGAGCGCCACAATCAGGACTGCATACGACCGAGGCACACAGGGCCAACACCCGGCATCATGGTGTGGGGAGCGATCTCCTACACTGGCCGTACACCACTGGTGATCGTCGAGGGGACACTGAATAGTGCACGGTAGATCCAAACCGTCATCGAACCCATCGTTCTACCATTCCTAGACCTGCAAGGGAACTTGCTGTTCCAACAGGACAATGCACGTCCGCATGTATCCCGTGCCACCCAACGTGCTCTAGAAGGTGTAAGTCAACTACCCTGGCCAGCAAGATCTCCGGATCTGTCCCCCATTGAGCATGTTTGGGACTGGATGAAGCGTCGTCTCACGCGGTCTGCACGTCCAGCACGAACGCTGGTCCAACTGAGGCGCCAGGTGGAAATGGCATGGCAAGCCGTTCCACAGGACTACATCCAGCATCTCTACGATCGTCTCCATGGGAGAATAGCAGCCTGCATTGCTGCGAAAGGTGGATATACACTGTACTAGTGCCGACATTGTGCATGCTCTGTTGCCTGTGTCTATGTGCGTGTGGTTCTGCCAGTGTGATCATGTGATGTATCTGACTCCAGGAATGTGTCAATAAAGTTTCCCCTTCCTGGGACAATGAATTCATGGTGTTCGTATTTCAATTTCCAAGAGTGTATAAAGTAAACGAAAGAGTAAAAGCTGACTGGGAAAGATAGTGTCCCATGCTCAGCAATGCCTTCGAAAACTCCAGCTGTTCGCGGAACACGGCTCTTCATCTTTGAATAATAATTGCAACCCGCACCCATTTGAACCTGCTTATTGTATTCACTCCTTGGTGTCCCACTAAACTGTTTAACCACCACACTTTTCTCAGTTTCAAAATTGGCTTTTCTTTGGTACCATATGTGATTTCAACCGATATCTTCTTTTAGTAAAGTTGTGCCACAAGTATCTTTTTCCACAGTTCGATTTTGTATTTCCTCATCAGTTATTCAATCTATCCATCAAATTTTCAGCATTCTTTTGTAACGTCACATTTCATAAGCTTCTATATTCTTCTTGTCTGAATTGCTGGAAACATTTAAAGAGCTGTAAATTGTTGTTTATAACCACAGTTTATAACATCAGTGTTGTGTAGTGCTTCTTGTCTGTAAACTTAGTTTTAGTAGTGGTTTTAATATATAATCGTTAAGATCTGACGCAATCTGTCCTCCCCTAGCCGGTGAACGATATTGACATAGTAATAACAATAATTGCAATAGTATCGTCCACATTTCACGCCCTCATAAGGCTTCTCTCCAGACAAATACCTTCAGAAAGGACTTCCCAACGCTTAAATTTACATTAGATGTTAACAAATTATTTTTTTTCAGAAATGATTTTTGTGCTATAATTAGTCTGCTTATTATGCCATCTCTACCTCGACTATCATTAGTTATTTTCCAGCCCAAGTATCAAAACTCATCTGTTACTAATTTCGCAAATATCGAAATTCGTCTACCACCCACCTCGAGTGTTGATCGAATCTAACGGTACCAAACCTAAAAGCACGCCTCTTCATTGTTTCAATGTGTTCCTTTAATTCAATCTGGTGGGGATCCCAAACACTCGATAAGTAGTGAAGAATGGGTAGCACAAATGTTCTATACACGGTCTTCTTTATAAAATGGTTCAAATGGCTCTGAGCACTATGGGACTCAACTTCTGAGGTCATTAGTCCCCTAGAACTTAGAACTACTTAAACCTAACTAACCTAAGAACATCACACACATCCATGCCCGAGGCAGGATTCGAACCTGCGACCGTAGTGGTCTCGCAGTTCCAGACTGCAGCGCCTAGAACCGCACGGCCACTTCGGCCGGCGGTCTTCTTTATAGTGCGACTATTCACCTTCCCTACATCCGATCTTACGCGCTCGTTCCATTTCATGTCGCTTTGCGGCGTTACGTCTCGGTATTTAATCGACGTGGCTGTGTCAAGCAGCACACTACTAATACTATATTCGTACATTACAGGATACTTTTCCTCAGCATCGTCTGATCTATTTTGATTACGTTCTATTACACTTGTTTTACGTTTGCTATAATCTTTCTTCAAGACGCTTTCCATTCCGTTCAACTGCTCTTCCAAGATATTTGCCGTCTCTGACAGACTTAAAATGTCATCACAAACCTCAAACTTGTTAATTCTTGTACCTCAACCTTCATTACCCACGCAAATATATCTTTGGTTTCCTCTACTTCTTGCTAAATGTGCGGATTCAATAACATCGGGGTTAGGCTGTAAACCTGTCTCACTCCTTTCACAGCTAATTCGTCCTTTTCATGTTCTCCGACTCTTATAACTGCGGTCTGGTTTCTGTACAAGTTTTAAGTAACCTTTCGCTCCCTGTGCTTTGTCCAGCTACCGTTAAAATTTCAAAGAGCCTCACTAGATCACATCAATCATATTCCATGGATCTGGTAGAGAAGCTTTTCTCTGGGATGCAGAAAAGTATTAAAATACATACATTTTGTGACTTTTCGAGCTTTTCTGACGGATCCGTTACAACTACTCTTCTAGGTTGCCTTTGGATCATATTGTGCAGATCCGATAATTATTCATCGATGTACCTGTTTGGCATCTGTAGGTCACTTCTACAAAGCATCTATTGTCAGTCGCTAGCAGTAACAACAGCAGCTAACACCATCTGAAGATGTCGAACAGTTGGATCGACGAAATATTGAGGGATTTGCACAATATGATCCGACGACAAACCCGAGATGAGTAGTTATATTCACATTTTATTTAAACGCAGTACTGCGGTACAATGAACTGACTTCATATTACAGAATATTTTTTCACTAAAGTACTAACGTTGATTATAAAATAACATAAAACAATTTTAAGAATTGACGAAAATACACTTCAGTTGAGAATAAGGAATTTCCCTAAAGAAAGTTCTTTAAATCAGTCTTACGTTCCACCACGTTGCCTATGTGACATTTAATATGCTTTAGATGCTTATTGAATACACACGTTCGCATATATCGGACTCTTCGATAGCTAAGTGATGCTACTGCATTGGCGCGGCCTGGTGAGTACAAGGGCGTAGCGCGGGCAGACTGGAATTCCGCTACCTGTAGGCGTGGCTATTTTGGCACGTTTTCTCAGAAGCCCAGACTAGCTAGCAGCGCTGCGCTCAGGTTGCGCCGGCGCTCACGCCCTAAATGCAATACTTTCCTCAAATTACTTGTAACACAATCCCGCTATTGTCAGCTGACTATGGAAATCAGACAAAATATAGTAAAAAGCTAAGCAGTTGCAAAGCGATCGTCTGTGAATGTAGGTAAACGTTATATTCATCTAACTTAAAACTGCAGTAGCCTTCGCCGACAGGAATGAATACCAAAGGAGTCAGTCATGTTATACAAACACCTGGGAATGAAGCTGCATTGGAATACGAAACGACCTGATAGGCTCAAAACAAATGACAGGCTTTAGTTCATTGCTAGGCTACTGAGTAACTGCAAAAGAGATCTTGTACTGGAATACTGCCCAAGTACAGGGTAGTTATAATTAATCTTTCGTTACTTGGTCCAATGTAGACGGAAAACTGTTTACCGTATGGGTACCCAATTTCATAGGAATGATGTTCAGACTGTGGGCTGCAGGATTTATGTAGTTATCAGTGTTAGTATAAATGACTTGCCGTTAGACGTCGGTACTCGTACGACAATGTAGGATTGAAACACAAGCCTCAGTGTGCATTACAGTTGCAGACAGTCAACATGAGTCTGGACAAGATGAGCAGGGCTTAATTCATAACGCTGTTTAATCAAAATAACAATAGTGCTGCTGCTCTTCGCGAATATCAGTGCGTTAAAGGAATACGGAGAGGTCCTCTTTTCCCACCGGGGTTGAAGAACATGATTCGGAAGTTCGAATTAATTAGCGATTTGGGACTTGCTTCTGGGAGAGGCAGACGGACAATTGCGCCACAAATTACACTGTTCTACGAAAACAACTTTTTTTCTATTTCTGAAAAAATACATTGTGATCCTAGTTGTACTTCGAGTGCTGAATTCAAAACTGTTTTTAGTTTTTCTTCTGTCAGGGATAGTTGATGAGTAATCGCAATTTTCTTTTTCTTTTCTGTTTCTGGTATAGTGCAGCAAACATGAGGTGAAATTCGATAAACAAATTCACGTTTTTATGATGTAATAGGTTCATCACATTAATTGTGGGTGAGATCTAACATATAACACAGTAATCTTTGTGTATACGCTTTGTAGCAGTTACTTCACATGAGAAATTACAGAAAATTGACAAAAAATGTGCCACTGTACTGTAATGCTCATCACTTTTTTCTCTTGTATTGTGAATCTTCCTTCTCTCGAATGATATTCCAGCAATAATCTGCTAACATAGAAGGGAACCACTTCCCTTCATAACGCCTTTCTATGGTAGAAATGTCTTTATGGAATCTTTGGCCATGTTCATCTGATACGTCACTACAACCCTCTGCGAAGTAGTCCAGATGAGAGTGTATAATATGTACCTTGAAAGACATATTCCACCCCCGATCTTGATATGCTTTGATCATGTCATTCACTGTTGCTTTGTAGTTAGTAGCTCTTCTTCTTCTCAGTAATTTTTCTGACACCATCTTGAAACAGCCACATGCTGTCTTTCCTTTGTCAGTTAAACGTGCTTCAAAATTTGCATCTTTCTGCAGCTCCTTGATTTGTAGGCCCCAAAATACACCTCTCTTTATTTTTGCCACGGAAAGACGGGGGAATCTAGTAGCTGAATATACATACCCACTGTCTGTTGGATCCATGGCCTATACGAAATATATCTTCAGGAGCTACCAGACTTTCACGTTGTACATTCTGTTCACCGTCTTTCCATCTCCGCCTAGGCCATTTATTTTTCACATAGTGAGAATTTCTGTCTCGACTATCTCACTTGCAAAGAAAACAGGCATATTTCGTGTAGCCTTGTTGCATTTCCAGTACCATTGCAATTACTTTGAAATCTGCACATATTTTCGATTTTTATTCATTCTACTGTAATGAATTTAGCATCATTTTTACGAATTCGTAATTCTCTTTGGTGAAGCTGTCGTAAGCTACTGGAATAGAGGGTATTTTATTTCAGTTATGGAGCAAAACACTCTTGAGACTTGTTTTTGACGCATCTATGAAAAGTCTCCACTCCTGTGAAATATAGGTGAAGTTCAGCACTTTCATTAGACCTAAGCGGTTAAAGGCGCTACAGTCTGGAACCTCGCGACCGCTACGGTCGCAGGTTCGACTCCTGCCTCGGGCATGGATGTGCGTGATGTGCTTAGGTTAGTTAGGTTTAAGTAGTTCTAAGTTCTAGGGGACTGATGACCTTAGAAGTTAAGTCCCATAGTGCTCAGAGCCATTTGAGCCATTAGACCAGGAACGTCATTGCAAATTGTCAGTGCTCCGTCAGTTGCAAAATAGGAAATAAAGGCATGTTCTCTGTGCATGAACACACTGATTTTAGTACTTCGGTGGAGTAGGTTATACTCTTGTAATCTTGAACCAAGCAGCTGCGCCTTTTGTTTACTTAGTCGCAGATCGCGTACTTAGTCATTTAAATCTACTTGTGTTAACAAATGTGGCGATGACTCACTTGTGTAGTGATACAAAGGATCATCATCTGTGACTTCTTCAGTACTACTCAACTTTACTGTCACTCCGAATTTGACCTGGAGCTCTGGAAGGTACTGGAAGGCTGTCAGAATGCTGCACTGGCATTCTGGCTGAAGGCAGATCTGAGTAAACAATGTGCCTCTTCGATTTTTTGTTTGTAAAACCCTGAGCTTTTGTTAGACAGAAATAACTATGAGTAGTGTGGTCCTTGTGCTCTCTCCACGCCATGGGCACAGCGAACAACGCCACATTCTCTTTACCTTTCCACCACTGAATTAGTTTGCAGTAACATGTAGCACATCAGAAATGTGGTGCCCATTCTGTATCTTGGTCTCCTACAAAGTAGTTTTTATATGCTTTCTTTGCGACTGTTGAAATTTTCTTCCTATATCTGACTAAGGTGAACTTCCCACAGATATAGCAGAAGTTGTCTGGCTTATATCGACATCCACGACGACGTGGCAGTTCTGAAAATTTAAAAATACCTCTTCAGTAATACACCTGTACTACATTAGTATTAGGGAACTAGAGAAATGCTGATATGTAAAAACAAGCAGTCATTGTACCATCAGCACCAGGCTAAATCAGTTCAAAAACACAGGAACTTATAAGTTCAACTGTGCTCGGAAATATGACAGAGACGGTTACTTGTCAGCCAAATCACCCACTCGTTAAGAATGACACAAATTACGGCTGACACCACTGTTGCAAACTCGGTGCACCTGGCGCTGGGAAGCGTGAAGGTTTACTGCCGAGGCAGCGACCGACTGTCGCCATTCGAGTTAATGAGCTATGGCAGGTGGTCTTAATGACGTAGGCGTGGCGGAGGATAACCCAGTGACATCTGATTCTTCCCACTTGCTGTTGAACAAGAAATTGTCACATTCCATCACTACTGGATTCGGCAACATGCCCACATTTCTCTATAACGTCCGTATGTTTGCCATGAATTATACACTCCTGGAAATGGAAAAAAGAACACATTGACACCGGTGTGTCAGACCCACCATACTTGCTCCGGACTAGTGGTGGGCAGGAAATCGCGTATCTGTTAGAAATCGCAGTGACTGAGAAGTCACAGATATCACAGTAGCAACTTTACAAAATCTAACTGCGATTTCAGTCACAGTTAGCAGTCGCAAGTAGTATTTCACATTCAAAGACGTGAGCCATCTATTGGTCGAATTTAGCACTGCTTTCTGCGATTTCAGTGACAAGTCGCAACTAAGAGTCACAAGTAGCAACTAAAAGGCGCGGTTAACAGTGGCATCTGTTGGCCGAAGTTCGTACTACGTCCATCTCTGCAGTACGCTATGGAGTCTAACTGCGATTTCCGTGACAAGTCGCAACTAAGAGTCGCAAGTAGCAGCTAAAAAGCGCGGTTAACAGTGCCATCTGTGGGTCAAAGTTCGTACTACGCCCATCTCTGCGGTACGCTATGGAGTCTAACTGCGATTTCCGTGACAAGTCGCAACTAAGAGTCGCAAGTAGCAACTAAAAAGCGCAGTTAGCACTGCCATCTGTTGAGCAAAGTTCATACTACGCTATTCGCTACCGAGTCAAACTGCGATTTCTGTGACAAATCGCAACTAAGAGTCGCAAGTAGCAACTAAAAAGCGCAGTTAACATACTTTTCCTAGTGTCATCTGTTGACCGACGTACGTACTTCGTTATGAGAGCCTTGTGCCTCACGAGATCGATGTGCTGTGTGTGCATATGAAGGGCTTATTTCAATAGTGGTACAAGTCCATTTTTGTTAATTTTGAGATATAGAGTCGTAAAGTTACATGAGCGCTGAAAAATCTGCAGTTGAGATACCAGAAATATTCAAGCATATGGCTTCTTGCTAGAGGTGAACCTTTATTTATGTTTGTTTGGATCACTAATTTCAGAAGCATTATAGACAGAAAAGTGGAGGTAATGGACTTGTACCACTATTGAAATAAGCCTTTCATATTATATGACGACATGCACATTCAGCATCAGTTATGGTTGGTCAAATACTGCTGTGACTCTGAATGTATTATATTAATAAGAAGCAACATTGCCGTTTTCTCCTGAAAATATCAAGTAACGTAACAAATGTGTTTGATTCTGCTTCCAATATGACAGTTTTGGTTAATACTCCACATGCCTACAGGTCTTTGCAATGTTAACACAGCAGAACTCAGACATCTGTATAAGTGTAGAGAAATGAAAACAGTCATATGAATGCCTCACTTTTGTTACGACACAGTTCAAGACTCGGGAGAAAAGTTTTACACCTGGTGTTCTACATGGCAACTTCACACACAAGAACTTTCTGCCGACACTACTACCACCTACATAAGTAAGCTTTTCCTGTGTTACTTTCAAGTAATGCACTTAAGCTATTCCTGTTTTAACTGGAAGATCTGTACTTCCCACTTTCATATCAACAGCCTCAAAATGCATATTGTAGACTTCGGGATATGTTACAGGTCAGTGTCACACCAAGATTGTGGAGAAAGGGGGCGGGGGGGGGGGGCATGTCGCTCTCCAACAAGTGTTTACCAATAAGTAAGTGGCGGAAAATTATGGGTATAGGACGGCTTAAACATGTGGAAAATGAGATTTTTATTATTCACTCACTGTATTTGACATTTATTATTCCTTTAAAATCGCACAACAACTTCGATAAAACACAGCTTAATCATTAACACACTTATTTCACAATTGTTTCACTTTTAAACTGCAAATCCTCTAAGAGCTGTCTTGAATCTTCACGAATCTCTCTCAACAGCCTTGATGTGGATAGATACGTACAGCAACCAGTAATCAGAGTCAGAACTGTGTCTGCAAAAACACAAGGATTATTAAACAATTTTTGCTGTCATTAATTACTAGAAGTATAATTGACAGAGTAGATTGCTAATATTTGCTATAATGAATATCACATTTGCAAGAACGATCTCACTGAAGTAATTAAATCCATCGAAACGCTTAGAAACTAACCTATCGTCTGACGAAAACGGTCTAAAGATGCAGTGGCAATTTCTTCAGATCTGTTGACAATGATATTTTCAGTTATCACTTTACTGAGTGACTGAAATGTAGTTCAGGTACCTGTGAACATAACAATATGTTAGAATTCATTTTCTAAATACGAACTATTACGGTACTGTACGGCTACTTACATATTAATTACACTATCAATATTTTCACAGTTGTTTCTTTAATACAAAATTAAAGCCAACGGAAGAAAAAACGTAAAACATACTTGCCAATGACAGGTTTGTTGCGATGCAATTTTCCGTGTTGACAGATGTAACTTTTTCATACAGTAGTAAGTCGCAGAAATCGCAGAAGTAGCAGGAGTCACAGAAATCGCAGAAGTAGCAGAAGTCACAGAAATCGCAGAAGTAGCAGAAATCGCAGAAGTCACAGAAGTAGCAGAAATCGCGGAAGTAGCAGAAATCGCAGAAATAGCAGTGGCGGAGGGATACACGACCTATGTTCCTTAACTGCGACTCTTAACTGCGACAAATCGCAGTTAAGAATAGCAGATACTGAAAAGTAGCATTCACAGAAATCACTGATATCGGAAAATCGCAGTTTAGCCCATCACTACTCCGGACACTGCGAGAGGGCTGTACAAGCAATGATCACACGCACGGCACAGCGGACACACCAGGAACCGCGGTGTTGGCCGTCGAATGGCGCTAGCTGCGCAGCATTTGTGCACCGCCGCCGTCAGTGTCAGCCAGTTTGCCGTGGCATACGGAGCTCCATCGCAGTCTTTAACACTGGTAGCATGCCGCGACAGCGTGGACGTGAACCGTATGTGCAGTTGACGGACTTTGAGCGAGGGCGTATAGTGGGCATGCGGGAGGCCGGGTGGACGTACCGCCGAATTGCTCAACACGTGGGGCGTGAGGTCTCCACAGTACATCGATGTTGTCGCCAGTGGTCGGCGGAAGGTGCACGTGCCCGTCGACCTGGGACCGGACCGCAGCGACGCACGGATGCACGCCAAGACCGTAGGATCCTACGAAGTGCCGTAGGGGACCGCACCGCCACTTCCCAGCAAATTAGGGACACTGTTGCTCCTGGGGTATCGGCGAGGACCATTCGCAACCGTCTCCATGAAGCTGGGCTACGGTCCCGCACACCGTTACGCCGTCTTCCGCTCACGCCCCAACATCGTGCAGCCCGCCTCCAGTGGTGTCGCGACAGGCGTGAATGGAGGGACGAATGGAGACGTGTCGTCTTCAGCGATGAGAGTCGCTTCTGCCTTGGTGCCAATGATGGTCGTATGCGTGTTTGGCGCCGTGCAGGTGAGCGCCACAATCAGGACTGCATACGACCGAGGCACACAGGGCCAACACCCGGCATCATGGTGTGGGGAGCGATCTCCTACACTGGCCGTACACCACTGGTGATCGTCGAGGGGACACTGAATAGTGCACGGTACATCCAAACCGTCATCGAACCCATCGTTCTACCATTCCTAGACCGGCAAGGGAACTTGCTGTTCCAACAGGACAATGCACGTCTGCATGTATCCCGTGCCACCCAACGTGCTCTAGAAGGTGTAAGTCAACTACCCTGGCCAGCAAGATCTCCGGATCTGTCCCCCATTGAGCATGTTTGGGACTGGATGAAGCGTCGTCTCACGCGGTCTGCACGTCCAGCACGAACGCTGGTCCAACTGAGGCGCCAGGTGGAAATGGCATGGCAGGCCGTTCCACAGGACTACATCCAGCATCTCTACGATCGTCTCCATGGGAGAATAGGAGCCTGCATTGCTGCGAAAGGTGGATATACACTGTACTAGTGCCGACATTGTGCATGCTCTGTTGCCTGTGTCTATGTGCCTGTGGTTCTGTCAGTGTGATCATGTGATGTATCTGACCCCAGGAATGTGTCAATAAAGTTTCCCCTTCCTGGGACAATGAATTCACGGTGTTCTTATTTCAATTTCCAGGAGTGTATATATATATATTTGTGGTCTTCAGTCCAGAGACTGGTTTGATGCAGCTCTACATGATACTCTATCATGTGCAAGGTTCTTCATCTCCCAGTACCTACTGCAACCTACAGCCTTCTGTTCTGAATCTGTTTAGTGTATTCATCTCTTGGTCTCCCTCTGCGATTTTTACCCTCCACGCTGCCCTCTAATACTAAATTGGTGATCCCTTGATGCCTCAGAATATGCCCTACCAACCGGTCCCTTCTTCTTGTCAAGTTGTGCCACAAACTCCTCTTCTCCCCAATTCTATTCCATACCTCCTCATTAGTTATGTGACCTACCCATCTAATCTTCAGCATTCTTCTGCAGCACCACATTTCGAAAGCTTCCATTCTGTTCTTGTCTAAACTATTTATCGTCCATGTTTCACTTCCATACATGGCTACACTCCATACAAATACTTTCAGAAACGACTTCCTGACACTTAAATCTGTACTCGATGTTAACAAATTTCTCTTCTTCAGAAACGCTTTCCTTGGAATTGCCAGTCTACATTTTATATCCTCTCTACTTCGACCATCATCAGTTATTTTGCTCCCCAAACAGCAAAACTCCTTTACTACTTTAAGCGCCTCATTTCCTAATGTAATTCCCTCAGCATCATTCTCGTTTTGTTTTTGTTTATATATATATATATATATATATATATATATATATATATATATATATCCTTGACAACGATATTTTGTTTACATATTTGAATTTACCAAGGTAAACTGGTTTAGAAGCACACACTTTAATATCAGAAATAGAACCCTTGTCGAACAGTTTTATTGAAGAAGTTACTGGCTTTATCAACGTGACGGTAACTACACGTCGGAGGTTGAAGATGAGCATAACGAGGGAGATAACCAACATCCCACCTGCGATGTTTCCGACAGCAGTAGAGCAATATCTAGCGGGGATCCAGGCTGTCGTGGACGCTGATGATCGTCACACTGAGCAACATTTGTAACCTGGAACGTAAAGTACGTCCTGACAAACGTTTCCACAAAGTTTCATTCTCATATGTATGATCACTTGTTTTTCATGGAGACCGTCTCAAGTAGTGAAAATTTAATTATAACCACTAAATATATGGGATCTAACCCACCTATTTGGCGGCGGTATCTAAAGCACACTCCTGCGATAGTTCTCAAATTGGATGTAGCCGGTTCGAGGCCTGCTGGTGAAACAAATTTTCACTACCAGTATTTGGCAGACGAGGGGAGGAGAGATGATGGCGTAAAGCTTCTGATGACCAGACTTAGCCTCAGTGTCCTGGATTAAATTGTCCACAGTCTACATCTACATACATATTAAGCAAGTCGTTATGGAGTGTATGGTGGAGGGAACCTTGTACAGCTGCTAGTCATTTCATTTTCTCTTTCACTCGCAATTGGAACCAGGCAAAAATGTCTACATGCTTTCGTACAAGACCTGATTTTTCCTATCATGTCTTCGCTGTCCTTACGTGAGATATAATTTGGTGGCTGTAAAATCGTTCTGCAGTCTTTTGCAAACGCTGGCTCCTTAAACTTTCTCAATAGCGTTTTGCGAAAAGAATGTCGTCTTCCTTTCAGGGATTACCATATGAGTTCATGGAGTATTGCTATTATTTCTCGTCTTGTTGAATCTAACAAATCTAGCAGCCTGTCTCTGCATTGTTTCAATACATTCCTTTTATTCAGTCAGGTGGGTATTCCAAACACTCGAGAAGTAGTCAACAATGGACTGCACAGATGTTCTATAGGCAGTCTTCTTTATAGTGACTTATACTTTTCTAGAATTCTTCCAGTAACCATAGGCGACCATTCACCTTCCCTACAATGTAGTTTTGCAACGTTACGCCTAGACATTTAATCGACGTGACAGTGCCAAGCAGCGGACCACTAATACTGTATTCGAACATTACAGGACTGTTTTTCCTACTCATCTACATTAACTTGCACTTTTCCACGTTTAGAAAAAAATGTTCAAATTTGTGTCAATTCTTAAGGGACCAAACTGCTGAGGTCATCGGTCCCTAGACTTACACACTGCTTAAACTAACTTAAATTAACTTATGCTAAGAACAACACACACACCCATGCCCGAGGGAGGACTCGAACCTCCGACGGCAGCGGCCGTGCAATCCGTGGGCGCCTCAAACCGCGCGGCCACTGCACTCGTCTCCACGTTTAGAGCAACCAGCCATTCACCACTCCAAATGAGAATTCTATCCAAGTCACATGTATCCTCCTATAGTCACTCGACGACACCGCTTTCCCGTGTACTATAACGTCATCAGGAAAAAGTTGCAGATTGCTATTTACCCTATCTGTCAGCTTGTTTATCTAGTCCTACCACATATCACTTACAGCAATGCTGACAATACCCTCATTTCTGAAAAAAAAATCGCAATCCAGGACAAAGTATTGAGTTCAGCTACTTAAAAGTTTTTGAGCCACTCATATATCTGAGAACATATGCTGCGAACTTTGTTAAAATCTACAGTGTGGCACTGTGTCAAATGCTTTCCAGAAACCTTGGAATGTGGTACCTACCTGTTGGCGTCCATCTGTGGTTCGCAGGACATCGTGCGAGAATAGGGCAAGCTAAGTTAAGTTTCTGATAAGCGGTGCTTTCCAAACCCGTGCTGACTTGTGGTTGGAAGCTTTTCTGTCTCAAGGAAATTTGTTGTGTGATATTTGTGTTTCATGAATTGAAGGCATGTTAAACTACTGGCAGTGATCCGTCCGTTGATTAGGTATGCTAAGCATGGCAGTCCCCTTTCTGTTGTTCATTATGAGTAGGCTAGGTGCCAGCACCGGGTTTCACCCTCTCACTTCTTTCATCATCATACAATGCAAGCATAACACCACACTGAACACACACCCGTTACAGTCAACTACGTTCAACAGAAACATTAAAGACACAACTATTATACGTCGTGTCTAAAGGGGCTTTGCAGAGGAAGGAAACCCTTTTTGAATAACTCGCTGAACATCCCCTCGAGGTCTCCCACCCAGTAATGTCATTCGAATCCTTTTTTAGCTGTGTAAAATCTATGTTATTCTGAATTACCATGGACAATTTCGTATATGGAAATAAGTAGCGCCGATAGTCTCAGGCTTGTTCGAGGCGCGTGGAGACTGTCGCAGAAATACACTGAAGAGTCAAAGAAACTGGTACACATGCCTAACATCATGTAGGGCCCCCGCGAGCACGCAGAAGTGCCGCAACACGACGTAGCATGGACTCGACTAATGTTTGAAGTAGTGCTGGAGGAAACTGACACCATGAATCCTGATGGACTGCCCATAAATCCGTAAGACTACAAGGGAGTGGAGATCCCTTCTGAACAGTACGTTGCAAGGCATACCAGATATGCTCAATAATGTTCATGTCTGGGGAGTTTGGTGGCCAGCGGAAGTGTTCAAGCTAAGAAGAGTAGAAGAGTGTTCCTAGAGTCACTCTGTAGCAATTCTGGACGTGTGGGGAGTCGCATTTTCCTGCTGCAATTGCCCAAGTCCGTCGGAATGCACAATGGACATGAATGGATGCAGGTGGTCACACAGGATGCTTACGTATGTGTCACCTGTCAGAGTTGTATCTCGAGCGTATCAGGGGCCCCATATCACTCCAACTGCACAATCCCCTGCTGACATGCAGGGTCCATGGATTCATGAGGTTGTCTCCATACTTGTACACGTCCATCCGCTCGGTACAATTTGAAACGAGACTTGTCCGACCGGGCAACATGTTTCCAGTCATCAACAGTCCAATGTCTGTGTTGACGAGACCAGACGAGGCGTAAGGTTTTTTGTCGTGCAGTCATCAACGGTACACGAGTGGGCCTTCGGCTCCGAAGCCCCATATCGATGATGTTTCGTTGGATGGTTCGCACGGCTGACACTTGTTGATGGCCCAGCACTGAAATCTGCAGCAATTTGCGGAAGGATTGCACTGCTGTCACGTTGAACGATTTTCTTCAGTCATCGCTGGTCCCGTTCTTGCAGGATCCTTTTCCGGCCGCAGCGATGTCAGAGATTTGATGTTTTTCAGTATTCCTGATATTCATGGTACACTCGTGAAAAGGTCGTACGGGCAAATCCCTACTTCATCACTACCTCGGAGATGTGTGCCGACTGTAACACCACGTTCAAATTCACTTACAGCTTGATAACCTGCCATTGTAGCAGCGGTAAGCGATTAACAACTGCGCCAGACGCTTGTTGTCTTATATAGGCGTTGCCGACCGCAGAGCCGTATTTTGCCTTTTTACATATCTCTGTATTTGAAAACGCATGCTTATACCAGTTTCTTTGGCGCTTCAGTGTACAAAGGAACCTGAGACGGCAGACGCTCGAGGGAATGTGTCTAGTCTAGCCACTTAGAAATTATGAGGATCTGGAAATAATTTTCAAACACTTAAATATCGTTACCCCACGAATTGTAAAAATAAAATTAGTGTAATACCCGCTTACACATTCATTCATACTAGCTTTATCCGTGAATAAAGTAAGAAAAAAAGGTTTCAAAAATTTTGCCGTCTGTCACGCACCTTACGGTATAGCGCAGTGATGCAGAGTACAGAAGTATACATAGAGGAATCACTGTACTTCAGAATCATTATTTTTCACTACTATACAACTTATACGGTATAGTATTAGAAATAACGTAGCGGCGACATCGATTTGATTACAGACCATGTTTTTATTTCTTTGGGTTGCATGGTCAACAGAAGGAAGATAGCTGAAAATTCGGTCTGCTGCCTGGTCATTTATACACGGGGACAAGAGCAGAAGAAATCTGCTGCGTGTGTCTAAAGTTAATTAGAAATCCGGATGAAAGGGCAAAGATCTGAACCCTGTTCAGACTGAATACGAGAGCAATGGGCAATTCATTAAGCATAATAAAATTTAGGTAAACCTCGTTTAAAACTACGAGATAATGTTGTATGTCCTTGTAAATACTATTTCTTCAATGGTGGAACACTTAAATGTTTTTTATCATCTTACGCAGTTACCTGTCACCATAAAGTCGACGACCTAATGTGTCACCACAAACGTAACTATACCCAGTTAGTCCAAAAGATTTAGAGGCTGGATTGCTAAAAAATGTAGATAGGTTAAGATGGTAGGTTTAATGCTTCAGATGTTCAAAACAGTCTCCTCCACTTGAGTACATAAAATCATGTAAAACTTCCAAAAAAGTCTTTCTTTGGGGGTGATGTTCAACTCACACTGCACATTGGATCGAATGACTGTTATGTCGCAAAGCGGTGACCCTTCACGTGAATCTCTGGACTTTGTCATTTTGCGGTATGTTTGTATTGATGACACCAAGTCTAGTCGGCCTTGATGACATTTTTAGAAATGAACTGACAGCGTTTTGCATTTCAATCAAGTCGCGGCAGACGTGAACATAGCTGTTTTTGCTCCGGAGTCAAGGTGTGATGAACAAACTTTTTCTTGTTGTTAAATTTTTTTGGCTTTCACGACGTGCCCATATAGCAGTCTAAACAGTGAAATGACAATTATGACGATACGAACCTTAGGGCAACACGACATCCAGTCAAACCGAGTGGAGAAAATCTCCGACCCGGCCGAGAATCGAACCCGAGTCCCCTTGATTATCACATCCTCGCGCTGACCGAGCAGCTACCGAGGCGGACGGGAATAACTTTGCACACACTTTTCTGTTCTTCCAAACATTTTGGAGAGTGTTTTGATCATATAATTTAGAGATGTTGCTCATCTGCGATTTGTGAGACACACTACGGCCACATGTCCACTACTTAACCCTACCTGCTCATAACTGAGTAGTTGACTACACATCCGTTGTTTACAGTTGTTAGTTCAAGGTGCCACTGTAGTTACTGCGCTGACGTCTCTTTTACGCCAGAAATAGAACCAGTCTCGGAACTGTTTGGGCGGTCGGTGTAGAATTTCAAATTAATTTTCTTCCGAATTAAAATGTTTAATAAATGAGGACGGATAAATTATGACCCCAGCCAGGATTTGCAATGGATAACAGAAGTTAGTTAAATTTCCCAGTTAAAACAATTTGCTCTGACGCGAACTGAACGTTGAAAAAATGGTTCAAATGGCTCTGAGCACTATGGGACTTAACATCTGAGGTCATCGGTCCCCTAGAACGTAGAACTACTTAAACGTAACTAACCTAAGGACATCACACACATCCATTCCCGAGGCAGGATTCGAACCTGCGACCGCAGCGGTCTCGCGGTTCCAGACTGTAGCGCCTAGAACCGCTCGGCCACTTCGGCCGGCAACGTTGAAAAGGTAAAGGGAAACTGCACACTGTGAACCACTTCACGTAACAATGTAACGAGAAAATAAAGCTTGGAATAGAGTTGCAGAAGAGAGCATAATTCCTATAGTACTTGATTTACTTATATTTTGAAGATTATTAAAAATTTGATTTTTGATTTTTCTTAAAAAATTCCTTTTCATAATAAATAAAGGCTCGAGATGTGCCTCTTTATAGGTAACAGTTGGAACATTTAGGAAATACTCGAAACATCAACTTCAGGAAACATTTGTACACAACTGAAAAAGAATTATAAGTTCATCAATTAGTTGTTTACGTCAAAATGCCTAAAACATATGTTACGAGGACGTGCTGAAAAGTAATGCTTCTGAATTTTACATGAAAACTCTTAAAGCTTTTTAAATAAAACAAACGTTACTGACATTCTACATCTTCGTTCTTCATGCATACATATTTGCAGTCCCCTGCCGCTGGAGGGCTCCGAATTGTAGCCTGTCAAATGACGCTGTGTAACGTAGCTATGTCGGTGTTTGAGAAACAGCGTGTTGTAATCGAGTTTCGAATTCGAAGGTTTCGTCCACAGCTGGAGCACCGTCTCCTTCAGTAAGACAATGCTAGACCACACACGAGCGCTGAGAAACCTGCAACAATCCGACGCCTCGGCATCACTGTCATCGATCATTGGCCATGCGGTCCCATCTTGGCCCCATCCGATTTTCAAATGTTTCCAAAACTTAAAAAAACACCTTCGAAGACTTCATTCAAACATTCTACAGTGACGGTATCAACAAACTGGTCTCTTGTTGGGAGAAATGTGTTCGTCGTCAGGGCGACTATGCTGAGAAGTAAATGTGTAGATATAAAGAATAAAAACGTAAATTGTTAATAACATTTGCTTTATTTAAAAAGCTTTAAGAGCTTTCACATGAAAAATTTGAAGACATTACCTTTCAGCTTGCCCTCTTATTAAATATAGTAAATGGAATCGTAACCGAGTATAGAACTGTGACCGAATTTAATTCTGACAGACAGTCTATTTTCAGATCGTTTAATATGGATAACATACTGGACAGTTATTCTCCAATATCTACTATGGTGGAAATTATATGTTGTGTTTTTAACAAGAACACAACTGTTTTAATATATTCTCGCTCTGTATTTTTTACATAATTTAAAAGACTTGTTATTAATCATATAAAAATGGCTCTGAGCACTATGGGAATTAACTTCTGAGGTCATCAGTCCCCTAGAACTTAGAACTACCTAAACCTAACTAACCTAAGGACATCACACACATCCATGCCCGAGGCAGGATTCGAACCTGCGACCGTAGCGGTACGTCAAACTAATCGTAGAACTAAATTTTGATATTGCATATTACTCTTTTCTTTTTGCTTGTTGAGCGGCTCTGGGCCCTTCAGTCCGGAACCGCGCTGCTGCGACGGTCGCAGGCTCGAATCCTGCCTCGGGCATGGATGTGTGTGATATCCTTAGGTTAGTTAGGTTTAAGTAGTTCTAAGTCTAGGGGACTGATAACCTCAGATGTTAAGCCCCATAGTGCTTAGAGCCATTGGAATCATTTCTTGCGTGTTTCGTGCATGTTTAGACGTATGATAGTGCATGAATCAATGCATCTTTTAAAATCTGATAGCACATAGAAATTTGTGCTCCACTGGTTAATGAGAAAAACTAAATACTTCCCTAGTAGTATTCTTTATTTGCAACCGGAAATACACCTTTTATATTGTAATCATAAAATAAACATTTTTATTTTATTGAAATGAAAGAAAAATTAATGTGATTTCTGTTGTTGCAAATTCGATGCTCAACAATTTATATTAGGGGCATAATTTGTATCTTTTCGCAGAAGGCTAGCTGTATTCGAGTCATCTGACAAACTGTTTCTTAGCGAGTCTTTAACGTTATTCATTTCAGAAAATAGTGACTCACAGGCATAGCTAGACGAAAGTATTATCAAGATAGCAAACGCCAGCTTACTTATACAGTTATATGTATCTGGAAATGAATTCCACGTTTCCGCAATTTTAATGTTGGCAACTTTGCTCATATTGCCTGATAGTCTTTCAAATTCGTTTACTTCCCATTCTTCTCTTGTTTCGAAAAATTTTTGAATCCATATTGAACTAGACTGGAAATAGATCAGCTGGATTTCAATTTCTTAAATTTCCAACCAATCAAATTTGCTAAGCTCAGCTTTTCCAGTGAAGCCTTACCTAGCTACATAATCTTACGTAAATTTACTGTGAACTGAGAATATCTCGATGAATATTCTTCTACTGAAGAATGTATTACCGAAGAAAATTCCTCAGCGACTTTTTCCTGATTTGGCTGTTGTGTAAATCCAAATCACGGTATTTTTTTAAGATTTGGGAAATATTTAGAGTTTTTGGAAACAATACCGTTATTAAAAACTTGCAGTTTAGCTTCAAATGCGCGAATGAGATCTGTCGCAACAATAACTGTTTTGTTTGTGCCCTGAAGCTTTACGTTCAAATCATTGTAATTCTGGTACACGTCTGTAAAAAATAAATAAAAAAATAAATTTTGCAAGCCACGTAACATCCATTAACTGTGAAATATTGCACAGTTTTTCCCTCGGATTTCCAGAATAGAATGTCCAGTACGTGCTTGGATTAAATTAATAAAGCCACTTTGTTTCCCATCGTGTTGGGAGCACCATCTGTCGTTATCGAAACAATTTTGCTTGAATCTGTTTCTTTTTCAGTAAGCGAATTTTTAACAACAGTGCTCCCAACACCATCTGTCGTTATCGAAACAATTTTGCTTGAATCTGTTTCTTTTTCAGTAAGCGAATTTTTAACAACAGTGCAAATAGCAGTGCCCTTAGTAGTTGCTGGCAACGGTATTATCGCTGTAAATTCTTCCTTGACGTCATTTACAACACAATATCGAGCAAACACAGGTATACGGGCAGATTTAGTTACATCTGCACTTTTGTCGAGACACAGAGGAAGGAAAGGAGTTTATCTTATATTTTTCTTGTTCTTTTGCATTTTCCGCCAGTTTTAGGATTCTGTCTTTTACAGCGTTTCAACATAAAACAGTAGCTTTGATGTGTTCAATTATCTTACATTTATTTCCAAAGTCTTCAAAAAGTGATGGGGCACATGCTAATCAGGCTTCCTTCAAAAATATCTCGTCGCGAAAGGGTTACTGGTGTGACAATCCTTTCTAACATACTTAATAATAGTGTCAATTGTCTATTCTTGTCATTAATAGCACATGCAATGAATCCCTTTTGCTCTGATTCGATTTAAAAGAAAATGGTTTGTGATTTATTTCATAGTGGCATTTAGAGACCATCTTCTATATATCACTGCCCCGGAACATAAAACGACACCGCTTTATTGCCTTTATTAATCATGCCATGTTTCTCAGTCCACCAAGTTTGAAATCCTTCAACTTTTTTTTTTTTACCAAAATAGCCATGTTGAACAATACAAGTTTAAAAAATGACATTATCTATGTGTAATTACAATACACGACATAAGCGCGCAACAACCAATGACAAGTTAACACTCTTTTTCCTCGACCATTTCGCAGTACGGTACTTAATCGTTAGAGGTCGGAAGTCGCTGTTGGAACAGGTGTCAACCTATGCGATCTAACAGTGGATCTCTCCATCCGGACAGGCCTTGGAAGGCCCAACGGTATCGACCGGTCGCCGTGTCATCCTCAGCCCACAGGCGTCACTGGATGCGGAAATGGAAGGGCATGTGGCCAGCACACCGCTCTCACGGCCGTGTGTCAATTTACGAGACCGGAGGTGCTACTTCTCAGTCAAGTAGTTCCTCAGTTTGCCTCACAAGGGCTGAGTACAGGCCGTTTGCCAACAGCGCTCGGTAGACCGGATGGTCACCCATCCAAGTGCTAGCCCAGCCCGACAGCGCTTCACTTCGGTGATCTGACGGGAACCGGTGCCACCACTGCGGCAAGGCCGTTGCATTTCAGTGCAACGTGACTCACAATGAGTGAACATGAGCGCTGATCTGTCATCTACAACTTGTATGATGCCTCGGCACCGATTGCCCGTTCACGATGAACATAGGTACTATGGCATCAAATGCACACGAACAAATGAATTATTTAGATTAGGTAGGGCTATCTAAATTCCTGATTTAATGCTACATCCAAATTATTTGGCGGCGTGCCACTGACGACACGCGTGCCTTTGCTTTGCCATTCCTGCTCTAGGCGCAGGTATTGTGCTCCAGTACCAAACGTAGTTGTCACTCTCGAATACATATATTTTCGAAAGTTCAGTATAAACGGCGACATATTTGATGGATAACTTCTACAGACTGAAAGAAAGACACCTATTGACTTCCTGCAGGAGATGTTAACCTAAAAGCAACCACAGCTATGGTTAACGACCCTTCGCCATCCAAGTCATTAAAGATGGAGCAGTAACTTGGAATAACAAGTATAGCAATTACTTGATACACCGGCCTGTATTTGTCTTAAGTGGTTTAGAGAAACCATGGAAAGTCTAAATCAGGACGGTCAGTGGGAATATGAGCATCGCTCCTGCCGAGCACAGGATTTAAACGCAATAAAACCTTAATGAGCACGTAAATGTGAAGGACTGAATTAAAAAACTAGAGTTCAACAATATTAGAAATTGCACGTCCTACTCGTAAAAAGAGAATGCTACTTAAGCTACCGATTAAGAGATTTTATAGAGGAATTGTAACACGATCCGTTAGCATAGTGTAACGTACAACGAGATTCTGAGCCAGGAACGCGAGCCAGATCCGGGTGGTATTAGCGCGGCGGATTAACGACCGTCGGTTGGTACATTGGCCAGCCTGAGAGTTGTTTTTTAGGTGGTTTCCCAACCCTTTTTGGGGTAGTGCTGGGCTGGCCTCCAAATTCCGCCTCCGAGAGTACGATACACAAACAGTTAAAATACGATAACATACAGGACAGAGTTTTCTCGATTCTCAGGCAGATGGTGCACACGACTTCCCTCCTTGACCGACGTGGCGTCAGGAATGACATAAGGCAGCAAAGTTTAGTAATAAAATAAAAATGTGTCAACTCCTGAAAAGAAGTAGACCCAGTACTATGCGGGATATACGCTACGGGAAAGAAGATAGAGGAATTGTATCACGAAGTATAATCAATTAATTACTCATTTTACTGCATTTTGAATGTCAGAGGAAGTTTGTTACTCATTTTGAGGCAGTAATTGCTTCTATAGGAGACTGGTGTCATATTTTGAAGTTCCTGTTTGGTGTGTGACACCAGATAGTTAACAGACATACTTTCGGAAAAGAAATACAAAAAAGTAAATACAAAAGTAAATACGAGGCGTATTACGAAAGTAAGGTCCGATAGGTCGCGAAATGGAAACCACAGTGAAAATCAAAAGTGTTTTATTTGCAATAGTGGGCCACACCTTCCAGCAACGTCTCTTCATAGTCGCCGCTCCGTCTGAGACATTAGTTGTAGCGTTGTACCAACTTTCCAATACCCTCGTCATAGAAGGTGTCAAAAAACTGACTGCATAGCCAGCGGTTCATGTCAACTGAGATGAAAATCAGAGTGAGCAAAGTCCGGGCTGTGTGGAGGGCGATCAAACACTTCCAGTCGATAACGCTGCAGGGGCTTCCTCACTGCCCCTGCAGAGTGCGGCCGACATGACAGTTATGTTCTGTGGGTTGCATAAAATCAGTCGAAATCTCTCACGGGCACTCATACTTGGCCGGAGACAATGTTCTCTAGGCATCTTTACGTGCTCACTGTGCGCTCAAAACTGAAAAGACAGACGTGACGCGATCAACGGGCATATTAGAGACACTGTCCAGCACATCGATGCAAAGCTTTATCGGATTTTTCACTGTGGTTTCCATTTCGGGACCTATCGGAACTTACTTTCGGAATACGCCTCGTAAAGTATAAGAAAAATAAAGATGGCACGAAGCGTAGGATAATTCAACGGCGTAGCAACCCACAAGTTTATTTAATGAAACACAGTCCCTAGCAGTGTTTATAAAGGGCATCTAAATTGAAATTAGTTCTCTATCACTCCTTTTTCTAAATCAGAACTTTTGTTCCTGTTAACATGGTCGAAAGAAACGAGTGGAGATAGCAATTAGTTGGAACAAGTCGACTGTCGCGCTTCGAGAGTGAATTTCGAACACTAATTGCAGCTGTGATTTGGCTCACACTCAACAGAGTGCAGCACAATTCACTTTTTCTCGAGATATTTTACCTGCAATGGGAACAGACAGCTTTAGGGAAGAGAATTCAAATATTATTTAGGATCTTAGGTTTCGGTATAAACAAGAGGAGTTGCATGGAGCGTCATGTAAATATGAGGATTGGTACGGCAGTGAAAGGTGGGAGGCAGATATTAGTAGTAGACTGGGTATGGAGTGTAAGAGGAAAGGAGCAGTACAGGGCCGAGATGGAGGTTAGGGAGGGAGGCTTACAGACTATAGATTGTATAAATATTGGAGTGAATTTCTTGTCTTGGTGGGGCCGTCAGTTGAAGTTGCTTTAGGACGGAGCATGGAGTGTGCGTAAGTGTAGGAATGATGGAATTGGTACAGGGGCAGTAGCACACAAAGGCTGGTACAATGGGCTTGTTCAGTGGGAGTGGTGTGGGAATTTGATGAGATGGTAGAGAATCCATTGCATGGGGGCTTAATTATATAGTATTATGCAAATAATTTTAATTTTAGTCGCTGTCTGTCCGATTACGAAGTCTCGTAACCGGTTGGCCCTGACTAGTAATAGTACGCAATCTGACTGCATAGAACAACAACAACGAATGAAAGAAAACTTCCGTTAACACAATTAATTAATTAAGTCCCCAGCAACTATAAAACCTACGAAACAACAAGGCACAAGTGTCGCTGTTCTGTATGTGGAAGTGTGATTCAACGTACACATCTGGCACGGTTCTTCCTCAATAAGACCAGATATTTTAAACACCATTTATACTGAAGTAATTTAAAAAAGAACAGAAATACTATAATTGCACATAGAAACCAGAAATGCAGTCTAATACAAGAACGCGAGCCAGATGCTTTGTTGACTGAACCTGTGACCAAGAGGCATTATTGTTTAAGACATTGAAATAATAAAAAAAACGGAATTTTTTACCTTCATATATATTGACGAAAAGCACACTCTGATCATTACAGCCTCCCAATTCAATAACATCTGGTGTCTAGCCCATCAAAACAATACTACAAATTCTGAACAAGCACTCACTACCGCAACTTCTCAACTACGACTCACCACTGCTACATCTCAACAAGCACTGCCTACTACGACTTCTCGATAAGAACTGCCAGTGGAGGCGGCTGAATAATACTCTTTGGCGCAATCTCTGGCGCTGTGGCTCAGTGTAGCCACCTTTCATATGCCCCTCCTCCACGGGCCAGAATTTGATGGTATTTTTGCCAGCATTGGTGGTGAAAATACCACCAAATTCTTCCAAAAAAATACAGACAAAAATAAAAGATAATATTAATAAGTAAATATCACTTCACTTAATAAACTTTGGCTTTGCACTGACCCTTCAATAACCTAATATATAAAATACAGTAAGGAATACAAATGCTTTCATACATATGATTTTACATAATAGTTTACATAAGTATTATTCAATCAATGGCACCAGCAATATCAAATAGGTGTAGGTAAGAGTCTCATAACATTTCACAAACAGTAAATACACAAAAACATCAGTTTATGCAAATATTCACATAAAATGCTTTCCATAGTTCAATAAACAAGTAGTTGACAGTTCCAGCAGTAGCACCCAGCAATGGTCAACAGGTGCAGACACCAACGAGTGACATTATTTCAGTAGAAACAGTTCCATCAGTGGCACCCAGCAATGTTAAACAGGTGCAGACAGCAAGAAGTAACATCATTTCAGTAGAAACAGTTCTAACAGTGGCACCCAGTAATGTTGAACAGGTGCAAACACCAACAAGTGACATTATGTCAGTAGAAACAGTTCCATCAGTGGCACCCAGCAATGTTGAGCAGGTGCAGACAGCAACAAGTGACATCATTTCAGTAGAAGCAATTCCATCAGTGGCACCCAGTAATGTTGAGCAGGTGCAGACACTAACAAGTGACATCATTTCAGTAGAAGCAGTCCATTAGTGGCACCCAGTAATGTTGAGCAGGTGCAGACACCAACAAGTGACATTATTTCAATAGATGCAGTCCATCAGTGGCACCCAGTAATGTTGAACAGGTGCAGACACCAACAAGTGACATCATTTCAGTAGAAGCAGTCCATCAGTGGCACCCAGTAATGTTGAACAGGTGCAGACACCAACAAGTGACATCATTTCAGTAGAAGCAGTCCATCAGTGGCACCCAGTAATGTTGAGCAGGTGCAGACACCAACAAGTGACATTATGTCAGTAGAAGCAGTTCCATCAATGGCACCCAGCAATGTTGAGCAGGTGCAGACACCAACAAGTGACGTTATCTCAGTAGAAGCAGTTCCCACAGTGGCACCCAGTAATGTTGAACAGGTGCAGGTAACAGTCCATAATATTCACTATCACTAATTAGACAGTTCATCAGAGTTTATCAGCAGAAATTAAATATTTCCAAGTGGCACCCAGCAATGTTGAATAGGTGCAAGCATGAATAACAGTTTGAAGGCACACACAATTGCTTTTACAAAATTATTATCAATGCTCTTACACTAAACATACAAATTATAATAAACACACAAATGATATCAGATAATTGTCATATTAAATATTACAAATACACAAATATCAGTAAACCTATAATATTTATGGGTGTCAGTGCAGGCCACAACAAACAAGTAAAATAATATTTAGGAGATGGGTCGGTACCAATTATTTGGGATTAGGAAAGGAAAACACACAAAACACACTCACTCATCTTTCATCCACATTAAGTGCTACTGTGTAATTGAATAGTGTTAACTGTGTAAATGCAATTCTGTCAAAGATTTGATGTGCGACATGTGTATCAAGTAGTAATGGCAGCAGTGTATAACAGTCAATAATAGTTAGTCAACGTCATAGTCATCATGTCAAGACCAATGTTTGCCAAGCCAAATCAAAATGTACGGTTTCTGAACAACCTTCAGTGTGCCAAGATATGCAAATGCTTCCTCTCTCCAAAAAAGTATATACTGCTTATTGATTTAACAAAGTGTGTGTGTAGACAATCTTCCTTCCACTTGAGTGTTCTAGTCTGCTATCTTCATCCTCCTTGTTCCATATAGACCAAAAAAAATAATGCTCCTCACTTACTTCACCTCTTATCCACCAAAACTCCAATAACCATCAGCATCATATAATCTCAATACTTCAACAATACCTCTTACGTCGATACATATAAACCTTATCATCAATATCATTTACCTTACCTCTTGTCCACCAAAACTCCAATAATCATCAACTTCACATAATCTCAATACCTCAATAATACGTCGATACATATAAACCTTATTATCAATATCATTTACCTAACCTCTTGTCCACCAAAACTCCAATAATCATCAACTTCACACAATCTCAATACCTCAATAATATCTCTTCAATACGTCGATACATACAAACCTTATCGCCAATATCATTTCACTTCCATAACAACTCTTTCCTCTAGTCAGTCTCCTCGAACAAGTACAGATAAAATCCTAGTGCAAACTTCAATCCATCATTCCATACAATCCGAAGACACAATGTCCACACACAACCTCTGTGTAATCCATCTGACCCAAATCTTCTACTCATTATGAATCATAAAATACATTTTGGTTACCTTGTCCATCATTAAATAAAAGAAATGCATACATGACCTCTAACAGCCTTTAGTTCGAATAACTTTCAGTAAGTAAGTACGAGTACGGAATGTGAATGATCTTAATATTTCACAGTGTGTACACCACTTCAAGAATCATGGCAAAACAGAAGCAAACATGTGGAGTATTTCTTGTGTCAGCTGTCACTTGCTATTTCAATTGCTCACGAAGAATGCAGTGTAATAACTGTCAATGGTCTAAACCTAGTGTTGGTATGTCATATCGTTAGCTTCCTTCCTAGTAACATAAATTTATACAGTTTCCATAAAACCTCCAGCTCATGTGACTTCAATGAAGTCTCTTGTACCAATGTCGTTCGTAGAATTATAGCAGTTCATTCTCTTATCTTAAAATATAAAGCACTGAGCGTAAGCAAAACATGCAATAGCGAGTAAATATACCAGTAGACAACAGAATGTTAACAAGTAGATGTACCACAATCCCTATAACGAGGCTCTGCCAAGCGAACAATCTATAATTAATACCATAGTGTGACCTAAACTCCATGTTCGCATACCATATATCAGCATTTCTGTATACCAAACTAAAGAGTAGTTATGACAACAAAACATAAATGTGTAAATATGCAATTCATAAGCAAATCAGCAAATATGTTATCTTACATAATAAACAGGTCATTAGCATCATATCAGCATAAGCAAATAAATGTTCATATGTAATCTTAATAAGTAAACATGAAGGCGCAAGCAGATAAATCACAAAGTATAACTTACATACATAACCATATGAGCACGACTAATCAGGTGACAATTATAATTTAAATAAATAAGCACAGCAGGTACATAATAAAAAAAAATGTGACATCAGTGAAAAAGGCAGTGCAGCCAAGCGATGCATGATATACACAAGTAACAACCCTGTTCATTAATCAATCATTGTCAAAATCAGTTAATGTACGCAAGCACGTCGCTTCACAAGTAAATTCATAGAACATGAAATTTAGCACAAAAAATGAATCACGTAATCGCGAGCAGCAAATTACGTCTAAAGTACGTACCTAAGTGGAAATATGTTACCTGAAAAATAAACTCAATTAATAGTTACCTTTTTAGTTTCTTACTTTCTTCTTCGAAATTACATCCTTCCTGAAATTTTCTCGATAGCAAGTGCTCTTAACGTCGGACACACACAGAATTTACCTGAAGGTTTTAAATACTTTATACAACCGTATCCTGAAAAATACTGAACGTTAATAACATAATTTATCAAGTCACTATAGCTTTATACTGAATTGAATCAGAGAAATTAGTCTGTATTTGTTTACGGCTGTCAGTGCATTCACACTGAGCGCTCGATCAGCTGTAGGTACGCGTGACGTAGGAAGTAACTGTTTACGGTCAACGACTGCCTTGTGCGGCGCGCAGACTTGACTGTTGCTTTGAGTATGTGCCGCCGCCGGAACACGGCGCGGAATCCTTGCATTCTCCGTGTGTTTACGTATAACTGTTAGTTTCTCAAAAGTATGTCATTCCACAAAATTTTTTCAAAAGTATGTCATTCCACAAAAATTTTAACGTTAGATATATGATGTATTCCCTTAGAGCGCCGAGATTTAAGAGTTTCTACTTCGACAGTGTTATCATGAATAATTTTGCGAATCCTATATGGACCGTTATAAAGCAAAAAAAAAAAAAATTGCGACACAAGCCTTTTCCTTTGTGAGACAAACGGTGAGACTTAATTAACACCTTTTGACCAACTGACAAGGTTTTTAAACGACCAGGACGTTTAGCTGATTTCTCTCTTCTAGCAGCCGCAAATGCAATATTTTGTAGAGCCATGTTGACAACTTAAGAATGCCGCAGTTTTCGTGAAGGCGGGAAAGGAACGATTTCAGAAATGCGATTTGTCGGTGCTTTATTTTTTAATATCAATATAGGCGGTAAAAAAGTTGAATCATTAGGGAGTTCATTCAGAATGTTTTGAAAAATATGAAGATACTGATGCCAAGTTCTGTGAATCTGATGACAATAAAGTCGACACAATTTATTGATTTCCTTCATCCATCTCTCTGAAGCGTTTGATTGAGAGTGAAAAAGTGAAATGAAAATTGGTTTAATCTTACGACGCCGTAGAGTACGAAGCCAAATTTTAGAGTGAAACTGTGATCCATTATCTGATATAACCTTATCGACATGACCCACTTCTTTAAGAAAATGTTTGATGAAAGCATTAGATACTGAACGAGCTGTCGCTTTGCGTAAAGGTGTAAAACACACATATTTTGATGTCAATTCCACTGCTACCAAAATGTACGCAAAACCATTAATAGAACGAACCACTGGACCGAACAAATCGACTGCAGCCATCTCCTTTAATTTCGCTAGAATGATAGGAAACAACGGTGCTCTGTGAGAAATAGTTGGCGGCTTAGCCTTTTGACATAATTTGCATTTGGCAAGAACAGATCGAATACGTTTTTCCATGTTACTGAAGTAGCAATTTTCTCGTAATTTATGAAAGCATTTTCTGGGACCAAAGTGTGCATAACTGAAATGTGTGTACCAAATCAATTTATTGACCCACTCATCAGGAATACAAACTAACCACACAGAGTTGTCGACCGATTTTCGTTTAAAAAGAATATCATTGCGAACTAAATAATACTGTCTAATCGCTACGCTTTCCTTTCTCCTCCACTTCTCCTTAATGTCCTTCCAGATTGGATCCTTATTTTGCTCCTTAGCGATGTCCTGGAGCGAAGACGAAATAAAATTCTCAAACGCAACACCTTGAATATACATCAGACAATAATTGTTTTCTTTGCAATCCTCTTCAGCACTTTGTTTCAAACCCATCGGTGCACGTGATAAAGCATCAGCTATAATATTTGAAGAACCCTGTATGTAAACAATACTAAAGTTAAATTCCTGTAGATACAGCGCCCATCGTGACAGTCGTCCATGAGTTAATTTTGCTGACATAAGAAATTCCAGAGCTCGATGATCGGTGTAAACCTTAGTATGTCTCCCATACAAAAATATGCGAAATTTTGTGAAATCCCAAACAACAGCCAAGGCTTCAAGTTCCGTAATCGAATAATTCTTTTCTGATTCAGAGAGAACACGACTTCCAAATGCAATAGTTTTCTGTACTACAACGCCGTTTTCTTCTATCTCTTGAAACAAGTGTGCACCTAGGCCTTTGTATGATGAGTCCGTCGCCAAACAAAAATCTTTTGATAAATCCGGATGTGAAAGAAGTGGAGCAGCAACTACAGCATCACGAAGTTGTTCAAATTCTGATTGAGCTTCCTCATCCCAACACTAATTAGAATTCTTTCCAGATAGTTCACATAAACGAGGTGTGGCCAAATCGTCCAATTTAACAAAGCGTCTAAGAAAATTAAGGACACCAAGGAAACTACGAACATCACGTTTTGTAGTAGGAACAGCATAATTACGAATTGCGTCTAGTTTTTCTGGATCAGGAAAAATACCTTCTGTAGAAATAATATGACCAAGAAATTTCACCTGAGAACGACCAAATTCAGATTTTTCCAAGTTCACTGTAATGCCAACTCTTGCAAAAATACGTAATAATGAATCCAAAATTTTTGTTATCCTCACTCCAAGAACGTTTAGCAATAAGAATATCGTCAACATATGACGTAATATTGTCACGAAGATATACAGGTAAAATTTCGTTTAAACTACGAATGAATGCTGCTGAAGATACAGTAAGTCCAAACGGTAATTTCCGAAACTGGTAACAGTTACCAAAGGCTAAAAAGGCAGTGTATTTTCTACAATCAGGGTGGAGTTCTATTTGCCAAAAACTTGCGCGCATATCAATCGTGGATAAGACTTTAATTCCATGGAAATGTTGAAGAAGTTCATCTAAATTTTGTGGACGGTCAGTTTCAGGAATGATGATATTATTTATCTGTCTGGAATCCAGAACCAAACGAATCGACCCATCCTTTTTAAGAACGACGTGTAATGGGCTGGTATAAGGACTGACTGCTGGCTCAATAATGCCTTGATCTAACATGTATTGAAGTTCACTCTTAACCTTGTCTCTGTAAGCCAAAGGAATAGCGTACGTTTTCCCCCGAAATGGTGTGTGTTCTTTTACTTTAAATAAATATTGTAAGCCTTGTATAGTTCCTGTGTGATGACTAAATACTGTAGCATGTGAAGTCAAAATTTGGTGCAGTTCTACTCTCGCAACATCATCTAGCACTTCAGCTTTCTTAACCTTTTCATTAATTAATTCTTCGCTATTAATTATATCATCCATCCCGTCTCTGTATCTATTGTCATTGTCATGAATGAACACATTGTCATCATAATGCTCAGCGAAAACATCAGAAGTAAGAAACCTTAAACATTTTGTGTCTGATTCAGATTTTGTTAAACACTCGAAAAATTTCAAACTTTTCGGCATTCCGGCAACAGTCAAATTCACACTTCCTTCTTTAAAGTTCAAAATTGCCTTATGTGTGTTAAGAAACTCCATACCTAATATAATTTGTGTACTGAGTAATGGAACAATAATAAAATTAGCAGAAAATTCGTATCCTTGACAAATTATATTTAAGTAGGTCTGTTGTTTGACTTCCACACTTTTTCCAGAAATAGCTCCTCGAATTGTAGTTTTAGAAACAGATAACACAGGACAAGCAATAGTTCTTACACATATACGAAAAACTGATTCACTAATGACATTCAATGGGCTCCCAGAATCTAAAACTGCAGTGAACTTATTCTTACCCACACATACTTCAATAACAGGATGTAAAAATGCGTCTACATTATTTTCCTTTTCGTCTAGCAAAATGTCTCTCATGTCTTCCAAGCGTACGTAGTGTAAAGTCGTAGTGTCATTACTTTCTGAACCGTCTATATTGCTGCCAGAAGCCGAAGCTACAAATCATTGTCGATTGCTTGCGTCACGTCTTTGATTATTCGCGTCATTTCGCGGATTAATTTCTACGATTTGCACTTGTCTCTCTGAAGTTCTGTCACGTGGAGGATGCCAATTAGGTCCTTCCTGTCTGTTAGATGCAAATTCTTGGTTGTGTCTGTTATTAAAATTTCTATTTTCCTGTCTGTCTGCATAACTACTTCTTGTGTAATTTCGACTGTCACTTCTGAAATTATTGTTGTATCTACTACCCTGGTTATTTCTGTAGTAAGAATTTCTATTATTGTATGAATAATTTCTGTCTTGATGATACCGATTACTGTTTCCGTTTGATTGATCATTCCGGTAGGAATTACCGTTATTATAATTGTCTGTGTAATTTCTGTTAGAACGTCTGTTATTGTCATAAGGCTGGTATCTATTGTCCTGTCTGTTACGTCTGTCATTCTCAAAATTACCCATATAACGTCCGTTCCGATCACTATCCCTTTTCTCTGAAAATCTATTGTGATCACCGTTACTGAAAAAATTACAAGAAGTCCCGTCGTCGTTGTCATAGTCAAGTTCTTGTATCAAAGTCTTAAAGTCTCAATGTCGTCTTTACATCTTCCGGCTAAAGCAATTTGTCTTATGGATTGTGGCAGCTTAGTTAAACAAATGCGAATTAATTCAGTCGGGCTATAAGGGCTGGAAAGGAACTGATTCTTTCGAATCATGTCTTCAAAGTATTCTGCTGGCGTGCGGAACTCAGACTGTTTAAAATTACGCTGCATAATAAGACTGTGTTTGACTCTGTCTTGCGTGTTTTCGGACCAATATGCCGATAGAAATGCATGATAAAAATCATTTAGATTATTACAATCTCTAATAAGTGCGCGCATCCGCGTCGCCGGTTCGTTTTCTAAATATCCACACATAAATTCCAGTTTGTGACTTAGTGGCCAATTTGGTGGAAGTGCGTACATAAATTGATCTAACCATGAACATGGATGTATGTCGTTCTTAGAATTGCGAAAGATCTTAAATTTCCGAACAGTTAAGAAGTGTTTATAGTCAAAGTTTTCTCCTCGTGGCGACAAAGACCTACCGCGTCTGTCCCAGTCCGAATGTCGATTATTGTCAAGTTCGCGCGCCTGGCGCTCTCTTGTTGCTTCTCGTAAATGAAATAAATTACTTTCTTCAAACCCCTCTGCTATCTGTGATTCTAAATTTCTTCTGCTGTCTTTTCCTACGATTTCGCCTTCAATTTGTTTTACTTGCTTTCGTAATGCCTCAAATTCCCTTTTGACGCGTTCATTAAATTTTCCCTTATTTTCAACATGCTTATTCATGTTCTGGTACTCTTCGGTTTCTGCAAATGGCAATGGAGCTGTATCATCTGAATCTCTGTCCCCATTTAAACTAAGACTTGTAAATTTATCTGCAATCTCCTCAACTCTTTCCGATAAGTCACCTATTTGTTCTTTCTGTTTATTTACGTCTTCCGTAAGTGTCGCGACTCGGGTTTCAGTATTGACACATTTAGTAGTTAACTGTTCATATTGTTGTGTTAGGTTATTTATTCTGTCATTTGGTACGGATTCCTCGATTCTCTCAAATATTTCTTCCTTATCGTGTGCACGTTGTAAATTTAACTCTGAAAATTTTTGTACTATCACGCGATCTCTTTCTTCCTGTTCTCTATCCTGTTCCTTTTGTCTAATCTCTACTGCAAATAATCTATTATTGTGAGAATTCAAAATCGGTTGTACTTCTTCTCTAATTTCTTTCTTTAATTCATCTTTCATGTTTTTGAAACATGTCCCTATTCGTGAGTCTCAGTTCTAATTGTTCCTATTTGTGAGCCCACTGAGTCTAACCGTGTTTCCATTGTTCCCATACCAGTTGTAATTGTTCCTATTTGTGATCCCACTGAGTCTAACCGTGTTTCTATTGTTCCCATACCAGTTGTAATTGTTCCTATCTCTGGTTTAATTGTTCCTATTTGTGATCCCAGTGAGTCTAACCGTGATCCCATTGTTCCCATATGTGATTCCAAATTTAATATAGCACCCATCAACTGCTCCATGTTAATTGGTTCGAAATTCTTTTCACCCCTAACATTTCCCGCAAAACCAACTTCTTTCGTCATAGCTGTAAAGCTATCTGTGTTCGATACTATTTCAGAATCTTCTATCGTTAATCTCGTATTCTGTGAATTTTCTGATTGAGAAAAATTTTGAAATGGTTCCGGACTATTTTCCCGACTTATTAAATTGTTTTCCACTTCATTATTCATCATACTGTTCTCCTGTGTCGGCGAGTTCGCCATGTTAACAACTTCGTCATTCTCACTATTCATCATTTTTGCCTTTTTCATCGATCGCGTAATCATTTACAAAACATACAAAACTCGTCACTATACGAAAATTACACACAATGACACTTTATCACCAACAATACCATTCACACGAAATGCTTCCCTCAAACACGATTAACGAACAATTGAAATCTTCATAATTACACAAAATTGTCAAACCCGTATACAAGACCACAAAAATTAAATTCTGCCAAAAAAATACCATTAGAAGAATGACAATTATCAAATCTACACATGCAATATAGACTACAATTACTAAACTACAAATTACTACAACAATACTACTGTCTGCTATTTTTACAATCAGAAAAATTCCAAGGGACGATCCTGGCAGGGTCGCCACGTGCATGGGGGCTTAATTATATAGTATTATGCAAATAATTTTAATTTTAGTCGCTGTCTGTCCGATTACGAAGTCTCGTAACCGGTTGGCCCTGACTAGTAATAGTACGCAATCTGACTGCATAGAACAACAACAACGAATGAAAGAAAACTTCTGTTAACACAATTAATTAATTAAGTCCCCAGCAACTATAAAACCTACGAAACAACAAGGCACAAGTGTCGCTGTTCTGTATGTGGAAGTGTGATTCAACGTACACATCTGGCACGGTTCTTCCTCAATAAGACCAGATATTTTAAACACCATTTATACTGAAGTAATTAAAAAAGAACAGAAATACTATAATTGCACATAGAAACCAGAAATGCAGTCTAATACAAGAACGCGAGCCAGATGCTTTGTTGACTGAACCTGTGACAAAGGCATTATTGTTTAAGACATTGAAATAATAAAAAAAAACGGAATTTTTTTACCTTCATATATATTGACGAAAAGCACACTCTGATCATTACAGCCTCCCAATCCAATAACATCTGGTGTCTAGCCCATCAAAACAATACTACAAATTCTGAACAAGCACTCACTACCGCAACTTCTCAACTACGACTCACCACTGCTACATCTCAACAAGCACTGCCTACTACGACTTCTCGATAAGAACTGCCAGTGGAGGCGGCTGAATAATACTCTTTGGCGCAATCTCTGGCGCTGTGGCTCAGTGTAGCCACCTTTCACCATGTGGTGGAAGGCAAACGGATGTGGAATGCAAGACGGACTGCACAACACCCAGAAATTTAGAGGGAGTAATAGAGATTACGTGGAGTGGATATCCAGCCAACATTGATTTAGCATAGGACGCATCCACTGTTTGTAGGTGTTGAATACGGTGAAAGGTTGCAATCCCCGTGCTCAATAGGTTAGCGGTTTTAGTAGTGTAGTGTATTGTGTTGTTTCTGTTGGATGGTTAGTCCAAGATATTGTAGTATTTAGCTAGCTGGATAGGAGGGTTGTAAATGGTTAGGTAAAAGTCGTGCATATGGAAGTTATGGGTGGTTTGTTCTACAATTATTGCTTGTGTTTTCGAGGGATTTACCTTCAGGAGTCACTGGTTACACCAGGAGGAAGAAAAGTTGGAGGGATCGTTGGGACTTTTGGAGTTCTGGGTAAAGAGCTAAGAAAGCAGTGTAATCAGCATACTGAAGGAGATGGACTAGAGGCGGTGGTTTAGGCATATCAGCAGTGCTGAAGGAGTAAAGTAGACGAGAGAGGACAGAACCTTGGGGCCCACCTGCACCAAGACAGATCCTTTGGAAATTGGTATCGTTAATACTGACAGGGGATGGATGATTAGATAGAAAGGAAACAGTAAGGTGGACAACTTTGGAAGTGACGTACAGGAGTTGACTATCAAAAGAGAAGTTTTGACGGAAGCCACACTGGTTAACAGGGAGGGGTATGTGATGCTTCTGGTGTTTATGAATGCGTTAGGAGAGGATGAATTTAAATACCTTGCTAAACACCAAGGTGAGGCTGATAGGTCCGCAAGAGGAAGTATATTACTAGGGGGTTTGTTGGTTTGGGGAGAAGAAGCTCAGGATAGTAGCCAGTGGAGAGGGATGTCTATAGGTAATGCAGCCATGAACGATGGATGTATTGCTTTTTTTGTGTAGTACATGTTTTATGTCAGCTGTTGCAGTGGGTGAATTCAGCACTGTCTGTGGTACATTGTTCAAGTAGTGAAAGCTGCGAGCAGGTAGTGACACAGTGGTATTTGCATGTTCATGGGCTGTATGAAATAGCGAGTAGTCGAAACGAGAATCATCAGGAATGTAAGGATGAAGAAGAATTAGGAGGGAAAGTGATTAGCTCTACCCAGGCTGTCTGTCAGAGGTAGGTTTTTGCGACGGAGTGAGTAGTGAGAAATAGCGTTGCTGTCATTGAGTGGGTGGAAAGCTTTCCAATACTTGAAAGTATTAATGAGGAGTGTAGCAGCGAGTCTGGTGTATGTCTGGCGCCAGCCCCGTCGTTTTCTAGCCTTCAGTAAATTTGTGATGTGCCACTGCAATTGACGGTGGCGTGTGATTATATCCCGATAACGAATGTGCAGGGACGAGCAATATAAGCGATGGGAGTCACAGAGGGGGAGTAGAGCTTGTGGAAGGAGGAGAAGGTGTTTACGATGAATGGGTTGATAGGGATGTGGATGGATATGACATCTAACAAGGCTTGCTGAACGAAGGAAACGGCACGAGGAATATCATCGTCAGGGTGCTGAATGTTTTGTGGCTGGCTTCCGATATGGATGTCTACGGAATCCCGATAGGGTGGGAATATATTTGGATATGTTTTGGCTGGGTGTTGAGATGGAGTACGTGGGGATGAGGTGATGGGTAGGCGATGGGAGTGGAAATTGTAAGTGGTCACTTCCAATGGGATCCAGGATTTTGCAACGATACGTCCAATGAAGTTACGATAGGCTAGGATGGCATTTGAGGTTATATTACTTTCAGGATGGATGTGTTGTGGGATGTGGACTATGTCATCTTGGAGGAAATGAGTAAATTGACTCTTTCGCTGGAGTTCTGCAGCCAATCACTGTGGATGTTTAGGTCAGAATCCATAATAAAAGATATGGTTAATGAGGTCAGATATACGAGTACATGGTGGCACAGGTACTGGTTAAGGTTTTGATGAAGACGGTAAGGCTTAGTTGTTCAGTGGGCTTATTGTACATGGTTTATGGCTTATCTCCATCTACGTAATACTCCACTAGCTACCATATGGTGCATGGTGGATAGTACCACATACCACTAATAGCCATTTCATTTCCTATTCCTCTAGTAAGCACAGTGAGGGAAAAACGATTGTCAAGAAGCCTTCATACGAGTCCTAATTTCTTTCACCTTAGGTATGTGGTCCTTACACGAAATATACGTTGGCGGCAGTAGAATCGTTCTGCTGTTGACCTCAAATACCGGTTATCTAAATTTCCCCAATAGTGCCTCACGAAAAGAACGTTTTCTTCTCTCCAGAGATTCCAGTTTGGTTTCTAGGAACATCTCTGTAGTACTTCCTTTCTGATCTAATCTATCGATAACAAATCTAGCAGCACGACTTAAATGGTCTTCTTTTAATCCGACTTGATGGGGATCCCAAACACTCGAGCAGTACTCAAGAATGGGTCGCACTACTGTTCTATACGCCGTCTCCTTTATAGATGACCTACAGTTTTCTAACATTCTCCCAATAAAACGAAGTCGACCGTTTCGTTATCCTACTATCAACTTGACGTGCTCGTTCCATTTGATATGGCTTTCCAACGTTACACCTAGATACTTAATTATCGTGACTGGGTCAAGCTGCACACTAATAATGCTGTATTTGAACGCTACAGGATTGTTTTTTTTCTGCTCATCCGCATTAACTGACATTTTTCTACATTTAGAACAAGCTCACACTCATCACATCATCTAGAAATTCTGTCTAAGTCAACCTGTAGACTGATCAAGAGTTTTCTTTTGATGATCGGCTGCAACTCCGCCTTTGGGCAAAGATAGGGAATTATCTGTACGATATAGGATATAGAGGAAGGTCCTATTGATGTGGTAGTATTTCGAGAATGTCTAATTTAAACGATGGCATGGAATTTGCATTGGTACAGGTTACGCATAAATAGGGGTTTATATGTTAGGAGAGAACGGATGTTTTGGAAGAGGATGTTGTATTGCTATTGCGCCATACGATAGTTTGGGAGAGGTTTGTGTGGGTGATGACTAGAGAGTAAACCCAGGTTGTCGAGGCGGTTCAAGACGAGGTGGATTTGGTTGTAGGAATAGGTAGTTTGAGTGAAACCCTCTGCATAAGCTTTCCTCCTATACATGGCAAAGGCAGCGTTACCGCTTCCTACTTTGTACGACTGCAGTGAAATTTTAATCATTTGTCTTTCGAAACATGTAGCACAATTTACGTTAATTTGACTTTTGTTACGTGCTGCCTTCGCTGTACCGCAATTTTAATGTCGAGCATTGTCATTTGGAGTGTGTGTCAGACTTCAAATGATTCAAATGGCTCTGAGCACTATGGGACTTAACATCTGAGGTCATCAGTCCTCTAGACTTAGAACTACTTAAACCTAACTAACCTAAGGACATCACACACATCCGTGCCTGAGGCAGGATTCGAGCCTGCGACCGTAGCAGCAGCGCGGTTCCGGACTGAAGCGCCTAGAGCCTCTCGGCCACAACGGCCGACATGTCAGACTTCACCCAACGTTTAATTGTACCTCTATGTTCCCACAGTGCTCGCAAGAAAGATTACTTCCTCGTTTGAAAGGCTTAAGTAAAGTGACGAAGTGGCGTATTCAGGAGGATGGAATTTCAAATCTCCATTCGACCATCCCGATTTAGATTTCTCATACTTTCCCTAGATCTCTTAAGCAAATGTTGGGATGATCTTTTCGAAAAGGACGCAGCCGAATTGCTTCCTCATCATTCCCCACTCCCAGTTTGCCCTCCGTCTCTAATGTCTCCGCCATCTTCTTTATGAAATTTTGTCGCAACTCCAAATTTTTTTGTTGACATCAGCTCTATTACATGTGGAAATAATATCTGTAGGTTACATATGAAAACATGTGCAGGACTGGTACCCGAAACCGGCTTTCCCGCTCATCAGGAGTGGACACCTTAACCACATCAGCTATCCGTGCACACTTCCAGGACCGATCCAATCCACCAAATGCCGTAACGTCTACGCCCCCACTGCTCGCAGCTTACCTGCTTCGACGGGCAAAACGACTACTAATATTGAACACGTTTGTCTCATTAACCCTGTTGTGGGAATCCACGTAACCTGCGAGCAACGGGGTCGTAGACACTGTGTTTGGATCGGTCCTGGAAGCGTGCACGGATAGCCGAGTGGTTAAGGCGACCACTAGCGATAAGCAGGAAATCCGGGTTCGAGCCCCAGTTCAGCACAAATTTTCATGTCTTACCAGCGGGATTATTCCTATATATAATATAGCTGATGTAAGAAAAATATTCGCAACTGCGACAAAATTTGGCAATATTACTGCAGATACTGATCGTCACTAATGTCTGCTCTTTCAGACGTGCATGCATGTCAGAGGGAACAGACGTAAAAATAACTAATCATCTTTCCTCCTTCCTTAACGTTCCTGGAGACCAGTGTCCAATGATTTCTTTCACTTGTCTACAGAAATGCTCTACACTGTGAATCACGCACGCGTGCCAGTGTCCAAGCGCGGAAATTTGGCGGGTGAACGGCCAGAGTGTCAGTGATGGCTGAGGTCTGCGCCGCGTGCTGCTCTGCCCTGCCGGCCACGCTCGGCCGAAAATACAGTCGCCAGGCCCGGCCACTTCTGCCCGTTTTATTATTGGGCGGAGATACGGGAAAAAAGAAAAGAGAGGGGAAGAGAAGCCAGGCGAGAGGCGGCCGGGCGCGCGATTCGCCAGCCAGCGCGGAGCAACGCTCACACTCGCCCGCGTGGACGCACGCCCACAAAACAACAAAGCGCGCACCTGTCGCGACTCGTAAATACTGCACGCCACTTTATGAAGGCACATTAATACGGGGACTTAGCGGCAAAAAAAGAAAAGAAAATAAAGTGCCTCGCTGCTAATTCGAGAACTCGACACCGAAATGCGACGCTGGTAACGTTCCAGATGACGACGTTTCGGGTATTTTATCGTTCAGGCATTTGCCCAAACTGTCGTAACGAGTTACGTTAAAATATCTGTAGACACTGCACGTTAAATTTCAATCAAATGACGTGCATCCGAGTTGCACTATATTTTGAACTGTTTTGAAACTTTGGGATTACGAGGTATAAAGCGAGGGAATATTTTACTGCCGCTACTATCGTTTTAAGCAAGCATTTCTGTATAGAACTAAAAGATGAATACACTGCCAGTAGCGCTTTGTTGTCTGCGAGAACATTAGTAAATATTCATTGCTTTTTGACAACTCTTGACCAAATCCACACAATCTGAAAATGTAGTAATTTGCCTCTAGATCCAAGTGACAGACAAAAATATGGAAATCTATAACAGAAAGCGTGGGCAATTTGAAACCAACGTAACCAAAATACGAGCGAAGACATACGAGAGGTGAAGGAAGCAAATCAGGAGAAGGAAGAAGTTTGTTGAAAAACCACACTTCTAACAAGAAGACAATGAAAAATCGGAAATACGAGTTGTAAAAAAAAGGAAAGGACCTTATTAAGAACGCCCTGTCAGCGTTGAAGCATAGCTCAATTGGACATGTATAGGGGTAGAAAACCACGAAGGTCTTATTGAAGCAACAAGCGTATCATTTGCCCATAGTTGTTTGGGCAAACCACAAGAAACCCAGTTGAAATTTTACTTGATCCCATAAAATGCGAGTCAAATGTCTTAGACACATACTTTATCTTTTAATCTCTCACAGGAGTTTTACTATTGTGCGAATAACGAAAGTCGCAATTATTACCGGATAGAGACATAGATGGTCATCACATTCATTAATGTTCACACACAACCAGGAAAATAAATTTAAGAGATAAAGGAGGAGGGTGTAAACTGTGAATTGGTATTCAAATGGAAACAACAGTTTCAGCGTGCCCATATCGTCATTCCAGGTACCTACTTTTCAAAGAAACGGCATTTCGAGAAACGCTGTGTTGAAAGCTAGAAAATATCACGATTAAAAGTAGATTTTTACCCTCCAAAAATATTTTGTTTGTAATGGATGTCGGCAAGAGTGCACACGGAAAGTAATGTAGCAGTAAGGATCCCCACAAAGGCTGCTGGGAAGAAGGTTCGCTACAATCGGCAAGAGAATTTACCACTAGAAACTTGATCAACTCGATTTTAGTCGTTTATTTACAAAGAGTAACATGTTTACAAAGAGTAAAACGTATTTTCTTCATGTCTGAAAGGAAATATTGATGATGCACAGGCTGGGGATAGAAGAAATGGATAACGTTTTCATTTTACGGGTTGTACTTGAAGAGAAGGTTGAATATGCCGAATATGTGCACATGCTTTACATAGACATTAAGAAAGCATTTGATACTATTAACAGAAATCATCTATGATTAAAAATCAGAAAATTTTGAATTCCAGAAAAATTAATACAGCTTGTAAGAATGTTCACTGAAAATTTCAGTTTTAGAGTTACGGTACTAAACAGTCTCTCAGAAGTATTCTTCTGGAGTCAAGCAAGGAAGTGCTATGTCACATGCAATTTTCAACCCTATAATAAAGCAATTCATCACGAAAAAAATATAAACCCCTTGGAACCAAACTGGAACACACGTTTAACTTGCTGGCATTTGCAAATATTATAATCTCAGGAGAAATTGTAAAAGTAATTATTTTACGTATACAATATTACACAGTACCTTACTTGGAATATAACTGGAAATCAGTTTTGATAAAAGAAAATAACACGTCCGGCATTGTGAAAGTTAATCAATCAGTCAAGAAGGTGAGGAGAGTGTTTCTGCTAGACAGAGCAGATAAGCAGTTGTTAGCGTCTCACTTAGGCAGTGAAGAGACATCACTTAGTTCCAGTAAGATTAATGTGCAAGAATTACGGCAAAAGTTTAAGAAGATTGTAAATCATGGTCTGGAGAGTTATGTGCCTAATAAGTGGATAAAGGATGGAGAAGATCAACCATGGTTAAATAACGAAATTCTGAAGGTGCTGAGGAAGCAGAGGCTGTTGCACTCTCGGTTCGAAAGAGAACGCACAAGTGAGGACAAGCGAAAGTTAATAGAGATTTGTACTTCTGTAACAAGATCTACGCGCGAAGCATACGACAGCTACTACTGTCATACCTTAGCAAAAGATCTGGCACAGAACCCGAGAAAATTCTGGGCCTAGGTAAATTCGCTTAGCGGGTTTAAGGCTTCCATTCAGTCCCTTGACCAGTCTGGTGTGGCAGCTGAAGATAGCAAAACGGAAGCAGAAGTTTTAAATTTGACGTTTAAGTTAATCGTTCGCACAGAAGAATCGTGCAAACATGACGTCATTTTACCATCGGACTGACTCCGGCATGGACGACATAGTAACAAGCATCCCAGGCGTAGAGAAATAACTGTAAGATTTGAAAGTAAATAAACCACCAGGTCCGGATAGAATCCCAGTTCGGTTTTACAAAGAGTACTCTAGGGCATTGATCCCTTACCTAACCTGCATTTAGTGAGAATCTCTCGCCCTGCACAAAGTTCCAAATGACTCGAAAAAAGCGCAGGTGACTCCAGCATATAAGAATGGTAAAAGAACGGATCCGCTGAATTACAGACCAATATCCCTAACTTCGGTTTGCTGCAGAATCCTTGAACATATTCTCAGTTCTCATGTATTAAAGTTTCTCTAGACTGAGAGGCTTATGTACAAGAATCAGCATGGTTTTAGAAAGAATCACTCGTGCGAAATTCAGATTGCCCTTTTCTCACTTGATGTACCGCGAACTATGGATTAAGGGCAGCAGGCAGATTCCATATTTCTAGATTTCCGGAAAGTATTTGACACTGTGACGAAATCAAGGCTGTTAATGAAGGTACGAGCATATGGAATAAGTTCACAGATGTGTGTGAGTGGCTCGAATACTTCTAAAGTAATAGAACCCAGTATGTTGTCCTCCACGGCGAGGAGTGCCTCAGGGCAGTGTGATAGGACCGATGTTGTTCTCTGTATACATAAATGATTTGGCGGGCATGGTGGGCAGCAATCTGCGGTTCTTTGCTGATGATGCCGTGGTGTACGGTAAGGTATCCATGATGAGTGACTGTAGGAAGATAACAAGACTGCTTAGACAATATTTGCAGTTGGCGTGATGAATGGCAACTAGCTCTAAATGTGAAAAACTGTAAGTTAATGCGGATGAGTAGGAAGAACAAACCTGTAATGATCGGATACAGTATTAGTAGTGTCCTTCTTGACACAGTCAAGTCGTTTGAATATCTGGGCGTAACGCTGCAAAGCGATATGAAATGGAGCGAGCATGTGAGAACTGTGGTAGGGAAGGCGAATGGTTGACTTCGGTTAACTGGGAGAATTTTAGGAAAGAGTGGTTCAGCTGTAAAGGGGACCGCAGATGGGACGCTGGTGCGACCTGTTCTTGAGTACTGCTCGAGTATTTGGGATCCGTACAAGGTCGGATTGAAGGAAGACATCGAAGCAATTGGGAGGCGGACTGCTATATTTGTTAACGATAGAGTCAAACAACACATAAGTATTACGGAGATGCTTCGGGAACTGAAATAAGGATCCCCGGAAGGAAGGTAACGTTCTTTTCGAGGAACACTATTGAGAAAATTTACAGAGCCGGAATTTGAAGCTGACTGCAGAACGATTCTACTGTTGCCAGTGTACATTTCACGTAACAACCACGAAGATAAGAGAAATTAGGACTCATACGGAGGCATACAGACCGTCGCTTTACCCTCGCTCTATTTGAGAGTGGAACACTAAAGGAAACGACTAGTATGGTACAGGGTACGCTCCGCCACGCACTGTATGGTGGCTTGCGGAGTATCTATGTAGATGTAGATGAAACTAATGCAGCATATGTCTTAAAAATTGGCACAAAAAAGTAAGTAAATTAGTTCAGTTGCGTTGGAACCATATAATTACGGTTAACGAAGTCAAACGAGATATAAATAGTGGAATAAAAAAGCAAATAGGTGTTAATTTACACTCCTGGACATAATAGAAATATCAAGAAATTCCAAAATAAACATGTATCAAACTCTTATCACATTTTCTGTAGCATACACTTGTGAAATAGGACATTATATATCAGAAGAAGCTAATGTAAATTCTTTTAAAAAAATGTTGAGAAAGACACTTGAAGGAATCCCAAATAAGAGCACAGCAGAGTGGAGCATACTAAGCAACACAAAAGTCAATGATTTGTATGGAAAGCTAGACATGATTAAACCTATGAGATTTCATTAGACTGCTTATGCTCTTCTAGCTCCGGAAGAAAAGAAAATCCAGCAAGTTTTTACAGAACAACGTCAAGGACGAAGATCTATCGGCGACCTATACAAAATTTTTTTGACAATTCAGAGAGCATATGAAAATCCTACGCCTGGTATGATCTAATTTTTGAAGAGGAAACGAAATTTTATGCTAGCAGTGTGCATCACATTTTAAATGGCGAACGCAATAAGTAAGATTGCCAATATGATTAAGCAGACAGGGTCTGATTTCATTGTAGATTCGAAGTGAGAATAACTGTAATTTCCAAGTAACTGCACGTTTCTTCGCCAACTTGTTCAGTATATTGCAAAAGAGAGTTTTCTACTGTTTCTTACATCGCACTTCGTACACCACTGGCGGGTGCAAAAACAAATTCTAAATACGCTGTTTAATGTTGTCGCTAAGAGATGTGTTCGTCTACGGAAGCTGTACCTAAAGTTAATCAATTACGACATGATGTATACTAAGTTCCCACAAAGGACTTCCAGTTCTGATGTATAACTTTTCATCAAATCTGTAATGTACTTGAGTACCCAGCGCAGACCGCTTGTCAATAATTTTGTAAATGATTTGATGCTCCATTAACGAAACATAGCTTAAGTTTTTCTACTTTTCCTGTTTTGCCAAAGTAGCCTCAGTGAGCTGAAGCGAAATCCTGCGCAGTTTAATACAGTCAGATGTGAAGATTCTCTGTGTTTACCACGTCGCGGAATAATATTTTCTTTAGCTTAAAAGCTGCTGGGCTAAAAAACACAGTCACTGACAGTGTGGGTTGTCAGCAGATGTCAGTGTGCACGAATACACAGAGACGTACAATACGAAAATCTGCGTCACGCTGGAAATTGGAAAATTACAATATTTCATACGTCCCGGGAAGTAGTATTTGTAGTGAGCTTAGTGCCGTACCGTCTTACCAAGGAAGATGCCCACGCCTCAATAAACGATATCGATGACGAGTCTGCAGAGGGGGCAAAATTATGCAATACGTATTTTTTTGTTTGTGCCCAATTTCACTTTTCAGGGTAAAACACAACCCGAAAGATAACTTGTCATATTTTCGCAACGATGATATATAAAAAATATTTCTCGTATAAAAGTTGATATGTAATTAACGTTGTTGAAAACTGTATAATCGAATTTTGTAATAATTTGAAATTTTGACAACAGAAATTAAAGAAGGCTTTCAGCCTACATACATCATGTGTAATAAAGCTGGTTTCTGAAATACCATTTATGGAAAATAAGCTGTAAATAGTGTGTTATCAGAGTATCTCCAACTATCTAATTAAAATATCTAAACATTCATTGTTAGTCTAGTTATTTATTTTAGTTATCTTTGTCTCATGTTTCAAGTTATTATTTTACGTTCTAAATTCATTTATGTTTATTTGTTTTTCAGTTTAACGTTTCACATGTGTGTATTTTGTTACCTGAAAATAATAAGTAACTCACTGGTATGATACAAAATCATTACAATAATGATAATCTGCAAATAAATGCTTAAAACGTAAAGTTTTGTTGCACCACTCACATAAAATGAACGAAATTTCTTCACATAATATACATGACGGACAACACAGTACAAAACAAAATTCAGCAGGATTTCAAATTGTCACAGGAGATCCTCCAAATGTCCTGATCTGTATCAGGCATATTTCAGTGCCTTGGTAAGTCCTGATGAAAAGAACGGATTATGTACTTGTGTCTGCGTATTTATGGAAAATAAGCTGTAAACAGTGTGTTATCAGAGTATCTCCAACTATCTAATTAAAATATCTAAACATTCATTGTTAGTCTAGTTATTTATTTTAGTTATCTTTGTCTCATGTTTCAAGTTATTATTTTACGTTTAAATTCATTTATGTTTTTTTGTTTTTCAGTTTAACGTTTCACATGTGTGTATTTTGTTACCCGAAAATAATAAGTAACTCAGTGGTATGATACAAAATCATTACAATAATGATAATCTGCAAATAAATGCTTAAAACGTAAAGTTTTGTTGCACCACTCACATAAAATGAACGAATTTTCTTCACATAATATACATGACGGACAACACAGTACAAAACAAAATTCAGCAGGATTTCAAATTGTCACAGGAGATCCTCCAAATGTCCTGATCTGTATCAGGCATATTTCAGTACCTTGGTAAGCCCTGATGAAAAGAACGGATTATGTACTTGTGTCTACAGTTTAATTATATTGTTTACCAAGAGGAGATTGACACCAAAATCATTCAACATATGTGAAATGATAAATTAAAAAACAAGAAGGTAAAACGAAAAATAACAATTTGCAACATAAAACAAACGTAATTAAAATAAATAATTAGACTAATAATGAATGCTTTGATATTTTACACACATCAAAGAAAGTTTTGCATCACCCCAGTTCCCAGAACTCCTGAAGACAGACGTTGACTGTGGATATTGTATCACAGACAGTCCCTTTGACTGTTCAGAGATGTCACTAAACCCGCCCAAAGATGTAAACAAGCACGCATGAGCAGTGCTTATTAGACGGAAGGGGTCCGACAGCCGACCAGTTTCAGTCATTTCACCAGGAAAGAGGTACATGGCTCGTGTTGTCTGTAGTCCAACCATGCCTAGACGGTCAATAATGCGATTCAGTTGCGTCGGCATTGTTACTTTGTGCCAGGAAGGGCTCTCAACTCTCAACAAGGGAAGTGTTCAGGCACCTCGGAGTGAACCAAAGCGATGTTGTTCGGACATGGAGGAGATACAGAGAGACAGGAACTGTCGATGACATGCCTCGCACAGGCCGCCCAAGGGCTACTACTGTAGTGGATGACCCCTACCTACGGATTATGGCTCGGAGAAACCCTGACAGCAACGCCATCATATTGAATAATGCTTTTCGTGCAGCCACATGATGTCGATTTACGACTCAAACTGTGCGCAGTAGGCTGCATGATACGCAACTTCACTCCCGACGTCCATGGCGAGGTCCACCTTTGCAACTACGACACCATGTAACGCGGTACAGATGGGCCCAACAACATGCCGAATGGACCGCTCAGGATTGCCACCACGTTCTCTTCACCGATGAGTGTCGCATATGCCTTCAACCAGACCATCGTCGGAGATATGATTGGAGGCAACCCGGTCAGGCTGAACGCCTTACACACACTGTCCAGCGAGTGCAGCAAGCTGGAGGTTCCCTGCTGTTTTGGGGTGGCATTATGTGGGGCCGACGTACGCCGCTGGTGGTCATGGAAGGCGCCGTAACGGCTGTACAATGCCATGCTCCGACCGATAGTGTAACCATATCGGCAGCATATTGGCGAGGCATTCGTTTTCATGGACGATAATTCGCGCCCATATCGTGCACATCTTGTAAATGACTTCCTTCAGGATAACGACATCGCTCTACTACTCCAAATCCATATAACGTCGTCAGCGCACGCAAACACACACACACACACACATACACACACACACACACACACAACATGCCTGGGATAGATTGAAAAGGGATGTTTATGGACGACGTGACCCACCAACCACTCTGGGGGATCTACGCCTAATCGCCGTTGAGGAGTGGGACAATCTGGACCAACAGTGCTTTAATGAACTTGTGCATAGTATGCCACGACGAATACAGGCATGTATCAATGCAAGAGGACGTGCTACTGCGTATTAGAGGTACCGGTGCGTACAGCAATCTGGACCACCACCTCTGAAGATCTCGCTGTATGGTGGTACAACATGCAATGTGTGGTTTTCATGAGCAATAAAGAGGGCTGAAATGATGTTTATGTTTATCTCTATTCCAATTTTCTGTACAGGTTCCGGAACTCTCGGAACAGAGGTGATGCAAAACTTTTTTTGATGTGTGTGATTAGATAGGCTGAAGATACTCAGTAACACATTATTTACAGCTTATTTTCCAAAAATGGTATTTCGATAACCAGCTTCATTACACATGATGTATGTAGCTTGAAAGCTTATTTAAGTTCTGTTTAACATAAATTTTGATTTTTCAAAATTAATTAATCTTGGTGAGATATTCCGGTAAATATCAGATTATTACAAAATTTGATTATACAGTTTTCAAGAACGTTAATTACATATCAACGTTTATATGAGAAACGTTTTTAAATATCATAGTTTTCGAAGATATTCGCTCCAAATCTAATACGCCAAAATACCTTTCAGGACACGTTTTACCTCTTACAAATGAAATTGGGCACCAACAAAAAAATATCTATTGCCTTATTTTGCTCCCTCTACGCACACACCAAGTTCCATCAAGAGCATTTATTTACACTTGGAAATGTTCCTTTGATAGTTCCGTCCTCGTTAAGCTACACGGCCAGGTTGCCTACATACAGGGGCGGCCGGCGACGATGAGAGTGGCGATGGGAAGCTTTTGTCATCATTCAGAAAATCCGTACAACTTCGTCAGCGCACGCAAGCGCGCACACACCCACACACACACACATACACACACACACGATCACACATTTTTCTCTACCAATCACAGTCCAGTATTTTATTCTGTACACACCTTCAAACTAAGTGCTGCAACGTTATTTCCACAACTAAACTGTCTGCATTACTTATCCAAAACAAGTGAAGATTTGTTTTAAGCCAAATCTCGACTGTGGGTCGATGTTTGTATTCACTTACTTGAGGTGAGGATCAATAGAACCTCAAATTGTCACAATGTTTTTACACGTCTAAATTCCTTGTAAAACAGCCGGTCAGAGGCTTTTCTACACTTAGGATGAGCAGGAGGGGGGGGGGGGGTGATGGTGTTGGGGATGGGGGACATGGTATCATTCTCGTTCAGTGGTAATGCCAGCTGCATAACGTTTGCAAGTACTTGTCTGCAATGCATTTCGTTTACTTGCCTGCAGGCATCAAAGTCCTTACACATGCACTCACTGAAAGCTATCACGCGATACAATTTATGCAACTGTACACATACGTTAAACTCATGAAATATTCTGTCTGTTAAGGAGGTTCAAACGGGCCTGATAGGCGTCGATCAGATGAAAAATCACTGAGATATTTAGCTCCATATATTATAGAACGTTACCTTGTCGTAACACATACACAACCAGTCTGCCACTGTATGTAGGCAATTACGGCGTGTGACTTCAAAAAGGATGGTACAAAGACGCTGCAGCACTAAGCTTATCAACCGTGGACCAGAATTCACATAGATATACAACTCGTTAATTTTCATCTTTCCAATCTGATCATCTAACTGCCTCTCCCGATGCCTGTATGTTTCGTCGAACATCTTTTTCTGCCACTTCTTCCTTGTCTCTTTCTGTGTAGCTCATTACTGAAACGGCAAAACATTAACATTGGCAATTTATGATTTGTTTAACCGTAATTAATTACTTCCGAACCACAACTCCTGTTCAGATGACTGCGTATAAATTCATTAGATTGTCACAGATCTGTAGAAATACCTATTGCGCTGAAAATAAAATGTTAGGAAATAAACTAAACAGAGTTGTTAAAAGCATCTACATTGGTGTATATCGGTGTATCAAAATGTCAATGAGTAGCCTAGTATTTTGTACGGGACGCAAACAGGTCACTTTTCAAAGGGGAGCACCACTCTGAAGTTGCATGGGTTCGGCACTGTGGAGTGTCGATGTTTGAGATCATGGCGTTAATGCTGCATAAGTCTGCATTTGATAGTGATGCAGCCCATTAGCCATTAGCGTAAAGTGAAAGCATTTCGCTTCTTGGATGATTATTATGTTGAGCAGGAAGGTAAACAGATAATTTTCCAAGACGGAAACCAAGTACGGAAATGTGCACAAATGCTATTTATTAGACGCAGTCCGTTTGTTCTTTTCATACTATTGGCTAATGGTCGGCATGACTACGAAGAAGGCTTTACGACACTGCTCTTACACAGAGTGGGGCAAATAAAAGTGGCCCAGAGAACAGAGTTCCATGGTACAAAGAAACACGGCAGAGGAAAGGAAATACAGTAATAACCTAAATACGCGTGTAGCAGATGCTGAAAGTGACCACCATTCATCTCTTGGCACTTTTGGGACCCGGTCAGCAAGTTGCTGAAGGCGGATCGAAGCTGGAGTGCCGGAACTGCTGTAGTCTCATCCGAAATGTCCTGCTGCAGTTCTTGAAGAGTATGACGGCTGTTGCGATACACCTTAGACTTGAGGGCTCCCCACAAAGTGATCGCATACTGGCAGATCAGGTGAGTCGGGAGGCCAGCTAGGGCCGCGACCAAACTAACCTCTGCTAACACTTTTATCAGGCGCGAAGATTGTGTAAATGTGCACGAAAGTTCCTCCGGCTGTATGGGCAGTTTCTGCATTCAATTGGAAGTAACTGCAGGTCTTTTCCTCCTTCGTTAACGCTGCCACCAATTTACGTCCAATCCTATCCACTCGTCCGGGCCACTTTCATTTGCCCCTCTATACTTCGTCGACACACAGCGCCCAATCTATGTCTTTCCAGACAGGGACTCCCTCTTGATAAATGCCTTCCTGCACAGTATTCTAAGCGTTGTTGGCGTTTTTACATGTACACTCTGCAGATACTGTAATTTGCTTCTTACTCACCCCTCCAAACCGAACCGTGTGCGTGACGACTCGCACCATTCACAAAAACGAAGACTCATTTAACCAGTCGGAAGCTGGACTCTTTGTGTTAGTTTCTAATTAATTCCACTGCTGAGATGTTCAGATGTGTGCTGTGATAACACCTCCCATTCATGCAAGTCATAAAGTACAATACTATAGCACACTTACGAGCAAATGAATTAGAGGTAGTCACTGTGTTGGAGCGAAGGCGAAAACGTAATTGCGCCGGACGTCGCCTGACTCTCTACTGGCAAGTAGAGCGCGAAAATGAAATTATCGTATGCGATGAGAGACCTCATCTGGGACTGTCCGGCTATCTGTGCAAGTCTTTGTATTTGAAGCCAGTTGAGCGTCGTTGAAGATAAGATCAAATGATGTAGACAACACAAACACCCAGTCCGTAAACGAACAAAATCTGCGATCCGGATCGAACCAGGGACCCCTAGATCTAGAGACAGCGAGCCTTACCACTTTTTTTTTCTTTACCTTATTTATTTTTTCCTTTCTTATTTATTTAAACATTCAGGCATACATCCATCCCTAAAGCCCGCCGTAGCACTCTCCGGACTGTGCGTTCATCGGTTAGCTTCCTTGAGCTACATTCAATTTTTCTTAAGTAATTAAATGCTTCTTCGGGATAATTAACTAAAAACTTCATTTTCACTTGAAACCAAAACTTTCTTCTTTTAAAGGGTTTGTTGTTGCGGCATCTGGGAATAATTAATAATGTATTCTTACCTTCATTTGAAATGATGAAACTAAGTTGTACTTCTACATAAACTCGAAAGTTATCCTGAAACGTAAGATTTTGGTGTGTAACCTTTTTAAAATGGGCTTGTTTTTATAAAAGGCTTATGAACGGATCAAATTTTTCCTTTTCCCAATTTCTGTTGATAATTTTATCTCTTTCTTGGTTCAAGTACAGTTTGAATTCAGTTACAGTTTCACCTTCATCGTTTATGAAATAGTTTATATAGGAATATGTAAGCCAGAAAAGGAATTCAGCAATCAGTCACAAATGAGTTCTGTATTTTTACTGCAGACCTAGATTTCAGTTATAGTATAGTTATCTTCGGGACATTTAAATCGAATCATGTAGAACTTTACGCCACTGCTCTTATACTTCGATGCCACATACTGCCGAATTACGTTTCTGGAGATAGGGACCCCCTCTTGATAAATGCCTTCTCGCACACCATATTGAGCTATAACCTGACTATGTAAGTCATAAAGTCGTATAATAGCGTGTGTGGTCAAAAGCTTGACGAGTCTACTCGATTTAAATGCGCTGAAGGTAGCTGTTCGATAGCTGAAATCTAGATCTGCAATAAAAATACAGAGCGGATGTGCGACTGATTGCTGAATTACTTTTCCTTTTCTTATCTAGATTTCATCTGTTGAATAACCATCTTCATTGCTAAAAAATAACAAGAAGTTATACAAGAATCAGTACGTAAAAGATCTAAATTAAAACCATATTGTATAATACTATTGACAAAGTTAGATAACGTATGGTTTTAATCGGGTCATGTGCACAACAGTTCCAATGGAATGAAACTTGGATACATAAACTACGGAATTGTGCTCGTCTTTGAATTCGGGATTCTTTTGAAATCCGAGTACATTATCCTCTTGGTGTTAATTTCAGTCACTGTTGTTATTCTTTAGTCTAACAGCCGACTGTTCGGTGCAGCGCTGTGTCAGTCAAGCGCCAGCGTTCACAGTATGGGTTTCCCATGAGTCTCCAGTTAGTATCGCCGAGATGCTGTCAGAAACAGATCGTTTAAGAACAAGCTAGTATCCGAGCGCAGCGTTGAACTTACAGTCGCATTCGAAAAGTTAGACTACGCTTTCAGTTAGTATCTTTGTGTTTTATTTGGCTTGCAGATGTATGTACTGTTTTCTTCTGTAGTTCTTTCATAATCTTTTTTGTTGTGAATTTATTTTTATTTGGGAATTTGTCCAGAATTCCCGTTGTGATTTTAAGAATGTGAGTAATACGAGGGTTGTTCAGAAAGTAAGTTCCGATCGGTCGCGAAATGGAAACCACTGGGAAAATCCGGTAAAGCTATGCACAGATATGTTGGGCAGTGTCTGTGGTATGCCCGTCGATCGTGTCGCGTCGCTCTTTTCAGTTTTGAGTGAACAGTGAGCACGTAAAGATGCGTAGGGAATAGCGTCTCCCACCAAGTATGAGGGCCTGGTCAGAGATTTCGCCTATGTCATGCAGCCCACATAACACAACTGTCGAGCAGTTCCTTCTTCATGCCAATTCTCGGACCCACAGCGCAGGGGCAATGAAGACGCTCCTGCAGCGTTCCTGATGAGAAGTGTTTGATCACCCACAATACAGTCCGTAATTGGCTCCCCCTGAGTCTCATCTCTAAACACAAGAACCGCTGGCTATGAAGACAAAATTTTCCCACAGACAACGCGCTGCAGAACAGTGCAGATAACTGGGCGAAAGGATAGGCGGCTGCTTTCTATGACGAGTATATTGGAAAGTTGATACAACACTACGATAAAACTCGAAGTTGGAGCGACGACTATGTAGAGAAGTAGGTGGAAGGTGTACCTAACTGTTGCAGATAAAACGCTTCTGGTTTTCACTGTGGTTTCCATTACGCCGCCGCCGGCCGCTGTGGCTGTGCGGTTCTAGGCGCTTCAGTCTGGAACCGCGTGATCGCTACGGTCGCAGGTCCGAATCCTGCCTCGGGCATGGATGTGTGTGCTGTCCTTAGGTTAGTTAGGTTTAATTAGTTCTACGTTCTAGGCGACTGGTGACCTCAGAAGTTAAGTCGCATAGTGCTCAGAGCCATTTGAGCCATTTGAACCATTTCGCGACCGATCATAACTTCCTTTTTGGACAACCCTCGTATATGTGGGTGTTCGTCAAGAGCTCTATTTGTTGTGGTAAGTCACCCTGCAGCCTTCAACAAATTCGACTGACTTTCTGATTATTTCAACCATTTTATACAATTTTTAACTATGAGGTCTGAGCATTTTTTCTCACAATCTGTTAAGCCTAATCCAGCTTCATTTGACGATTTCATTAACTGGTGTCTGGTTGCACAGAGTAGCATCCCTTTTCAGATGAAACGTGCTATATACTTCTTTATTTGAGCTACATCTTTACACTCTATGGGTATGCTTTGACCTGTATACCATATTTTTGAAAGAGCTGGCGTATTGTATTCTTTGAATAAGATCTAAGTTACTAGTGCTGTTCGCTATTGAGGCGCTTCTTACTTTCTCATTTACCAGTTCCCTTCTTCAGATTAACGGCGAGTACTCCATTTTGTAGCATTCTATTAAGGGATGTGGTATGATTTGTGAACTTTCGTTCAACCACAGGAGTCGAGTTTTGTTGTCGTTTGTTGGTGCTCCTGCTGCTCCCGTATAGGTGTCCATTAATGCTAATATCTTCTCAGTGTCAGTATGCTGTGTGACTACAACAGTTATATCGCCGGATTAAGCGTTAACAGTGAACCTTTGGGCACCCACATGTGCTCCAGAGGCTTGGTTGGTGATTGAGCGGATTATTGGTTCCCAGGAAATTATAAATAATATAACGGATAACAGGCGTCCCTATCGCACTGAATGTCGAACTGAGAATTCTTCCATGAACTGGCTCTTAATTTGTATTTTTGAGTCCACTGGATTCTGCTCTGGTAGTAGTAAATCTGTTGTGACCTGTGGAAATTTAAAGTGTTCTAGCGCTATCCTTAGATACTGGTGACTGACTTTGTCAAAGGCATTTTTTAGGTCTATGTTCAATAATCCTATCGCTCCGTCTTGGATTATCCAGGACAGGAAAGTCGTGTCTCTCTGACAGCAAAGTCCAGCTATGGTCTTTTTGTGCAGAACACTATACGTTTAGCTACGCCCGGTAATTTCTGGAAGAGTCTCTTTCAGTATTGCAGCCACTACGCGTGCCATTATTTTTGAGTCTACACATAACAATGTCGTTGTTCTGTAGTCAGTGATTCTTCTTGGTTGCGAAGTTGTGGGTACAAGGACAATAATTCCTGGCTCATTTGCTGGATGTATTTGACCCACTGTTCGTCTCTCTTTCATGGCCTCCGTGACTTCTGTTTTTATAACCGACGAGAAGATTTTGTAAATTCACCGTATGCTCTCAATGCCGGGACTCTTACCTCGTGGTAAATGCTTTATAATGTCTTCAACTTTCTCGAAGGATATTGGCTCTATGAACGTAGTGAAAATTTCGTCGGTGGAGTAAGTTATGCAGTTTTTTAACAAGCTTGTTGTCTTGGTGGGACCTGTTGGTTGTTCGCTGAACAGTCTCGGTAAATGGTCCTTAATATATTTCGTGTTGGTGGTATTGTTCTCGTCGGAAGACATTAGATGGCCGATAAATCTCTTTTTGCACCGTTTCCGTTCTCTACTGAGGTTTTAAATTCTACATTTTTCGTCTGGGATGTATCCATTATCTCTGCAAGTGATTATTTTGCCTTCCGGTTTATTTCCTGTAGTTATAGGAACTTCTTTTTAAATTTCTTCAGTTCACGAGTTCTATCTTCTCCTATATCCACTTTTTCATTAATAGTATTTTTCTAGTATCACTGATCCTATACGATAAGTTTGTCAACAATTTACGACTTCCAGGTTTCACCAGTTTATCCCACCATTCAAGAATGCTACTAAACAATCGCATCCGACGAACCCTAGTTCGATAATATTCGGAGAATTTTGTTTTTGCGCACTCAGGTTGCAGTTTAATTTCCAGTAGCCTTTCCGTATTATATGGGCCGATGTAACCCCTTAGTTTAATGATAACTGAGTGGTGGTCGGAGACGCTAACGGGGATTACTTCATAATGTTGTACAACTATTCCTGTCGTAGTGTAAAATCCGTCCAGTCTAGAGGCTGACAGTGCAGACTCATACGTATAGTGGTATCGTATGGTGGCTAGTCTGTCGATGACATCTGACACTTTTAGCTCTCCAGTCATGTTATGTATGGGGTCCCAATCTGGGACTGATTCCGTTATGTCTGCACAAACAATTAAAATCTCCCCCCATTATTCCGTCACCCTTCGCACGTCTCAGAAAATACGGGATATTCTTAAAAAAAAAAAAAAAAAAAAAAAAAAACCTTTTTCTCTGCTAGTTCTGTTATTTGATCCTGATGGGGCATGAAGATTTGCTATCTCGTTTAGTTTTGCTTCGATAACCCGACCATACGGTTGCTTTTCTAAGTTCTCTAATTCTAGCCCCATTCTGCTTAAAATATAGCAACCCCGATTGCTAGAGCCAACATTGTTGTACACAATAAACGGCTGTTGCAGATTCATTTTTCCGCAAGCTACTTTCTGCAAGAAAACAATGTTGCAGTCAGTTTTTAAGAGATTCTTCAGACTCCTCATCTGCTTTTCGCTTATTATTCTGCAGATATTTAGTGTGAGTGGAGTCAGCACTCTCCTTTTGTCCACTGCAAGCTCTTTACCGGTTTTCATGTCACTTCATATTCCCCTCTTTATCTGTCTTGTCCGGATTCGTTTCCAGTAGCTTCCATTTACACTTCTCCCTTCTCAACATCTTGGTATTCTCTTTCCTCACCTTTCTTATGTTTCTTACGTGCCACATTTAAATTTGGTTTGGTTTCCACTCTCGGTGCCTTCTGAACGCTTTGAGATTTTATAGCCTTCTGGTTGCTTCCCTCTACTGGCTTTACTGTGTCTTTTGCAGGTAGTGTGGTGATAGTGAAAGCTGTCTCCGTGTAATCTTCTACATTACTTCGCTGTTTACATGCTCCAGCCACAGCTATTGTGGTTTCACTCAGCTATTGCTGTGTTATTGTCTAACGAGTTGTTTTCTGCGTTCGTCGATGTTTACTTTCCTGCTGTGGAAGGCTCAAAGGGCTCGACATCTTTGGTTGTCGTGATCAGGGAACGTATGTGTCTGCATAAGTTTAGTCTCCATCTCAGACCCACCCTGTATTAATGTAACGTTTTCGAACTTCTGTATTTTGGCATCTGTGTCGATTTCTCTTCAAGCTCCTCTTATGATCTCTTACTGTCCTTTTCTACTGGCCGTTTCTTCTTTTTCTGATTTGGATGAGAACTTGGAAGACTTTCAGTTTTCATGGCTATTTCCGTATCTTGCTGTTGAATTGAAATTTCATGGAATGCGTAGCTGTTTTCCTGGAAAGTAATTGCAGACTGGTCTTTATCGGTGCCATCCTCTCGATCGTTGTCTGATTCCTCGCGTAATTCATTTCTTGCTGGTCTCTTATTCAAGGGTGGGAAGTTCTCGACCAAAATAGGGGTTGGTCAGATGGATTCCGTGGAAGCATTCCCCGCTGCATAACTTGAGGGGGTCAGTTCTTGTGCCTCTAATTTCGTCTGTTGCAGCAGGCTATTTCTTACAATAAACGCCTACCATCGACATGTTTCTCGAAGACGTCCTGGTTCATAGCACACGTGACATGTGGTAGTTTGCCCAACATATATTACGTGTGCCTTGCAGCCGAATACAAGAACGTGGGACGAGATATCGGACGCAACAAACGTTCATACAAATCTAACTCAGCTGTACACTGAATCTTGTACCCTTTAGACCACTTTTCGAATTCCATAGTTTTCACGTGTCCATATTTTGAAAGTACCTGTATCAGTTCCTTGTTGTGTATCTCTGTCGAAGATTTAGCACACTTGCAGTTTTCAGTTAGCTGTTAGCATTACTTATGTCAACGGTACTGACAGAATCATCACGATGATGGAATTCGAATTTGCCCTAGTTTCTCAATAATATTCTGTATAACATTACAGAACTTCCCAATTTACCAAAAACACAGTATTTCTAATTATCTATTTGATTCAACTCAGCATTATCACCAGAAACTACCGAAATTCTCACGCAGCCAGTCATGAATTGTCGACGCTGTAGGTTGCACGTGTCTTGTAGTCTTGTCAAAGGCGAACCTCAAAGTTTTTTTCCTGAATGAATCCATGGACATGATTTGAAGGTACTACTGCATGCCTATTGAGGTAACAGTGATACACGCGAGTTGACTACTGTATTTGGCGCTTTTAAGGAAAACAATGAACCATCTGCCTCTAAACTTACATGCATCTGCGGTATAGGATAACAGAGAGTGGAGGGGGTGATCGATTGAGATGGAGCTGTAACGAGGTGCGATTTAATGGCAGACTGATGATGCATTCTAGAGAGGGAGGGAGATATTTGCGCGGGTCATTTGACCATTTTTTCCTCTGTTCTGTCACGTCACGAAGCGGCAGTCGCGTGACATAGCCTGCGTTCGACTCGTATAGAACAACGTGTTCTGTATTTGACTTACAGCACTGCCTACTTGTGATCGTTAACAGCAAACCTCTCCGTCATCAGAGGACTTCCATCTCATGTGTGATGAAACGTGACCATCCTGTTTCGGCACATTCCTCTGAACGATGCGAGCATAATATAATTTCTGAACCGTGATTGGATGTGAACAGTGGACGCTATACATCTATGGAGAGCTAATTTGCGCATGTATCACACCGAGCCACTGTCTTAAGGAATTTTTTTGTTTTGTTTTACAGTGTCTTACCGTAGTTTATCATAGAGAAACCTGCAAGAAGGGTGTATTTTATGCTCTGGAGATATATTTCTTACACTGGAATATTAACAGCGCTACATTCCACATGACTGATAGGTCGGAAACTCAAGCGATCTAACATAACATCCTGTTTTAATTGCAGAACTGTGTAGCCTTAGGAGTCCTGGTACTGACCCCAGACACTAGAACAATACTTAAAAATTGACAGCGTAGTTGATTTACGTAAAATGCTTTGAACTCCATCCGTCTGGAGCTCCATCATGCATAAAAAGCACCCGTTTCTTGTTCTTTTTAACCGTCTCCTATTACATCACAACACTTTCAATCTGTTATTATACACCGGTAAGGGGTGCTAACCTCCTCGACATGGACGCGTCTGGAGAAATTTTGTGCACTTGGACGGGCGAGGACTCGGCAAGCTCCATTCATGCACAAGACGCGGAATGTAGCGGTTTACTTCTGGTCAGCTGCTGATTAAATCGGTAACGGTGCTGCAGGGTGGGCTGGTCAAAGACAGTGCGAGGGGGTCTTTCAGTCTCTAATTTTATCCAAAGACTGCGAGAATGCTCTGTGACTCCCATCCGCATAGAGAGAGATCGTAAATTAAGCTCTATGCTTGAGGTGTTAGAATTATGTAGAGTGCTGTCTGGTATACTTTCTTGATGTATGTGTTCGAGAATTAACAATGAATGGACGTACTGCACAGTCATCTATCTACATTCTCAATGATACTCACAAAGTAGAGAAGGGGGGGTTTAGCTATGATACTGAAATTGGGAAACATGCTGTCGCATCATTGGTCGGTGTTGAAATTACTGAAAAATTGCTAAAATCGTTTGCACTATCAACTGTGATGCTTATTATTTCAGTACATCGACGGTGTCTTTTCCATCCCATCCATCCACTGGCATGTTCTTGGTTACCACATAATGATTGACTGACATCGCTTGTTTGAGTTGGAGAAAGAGATTTGGTGGACGGGCAACACCTTCTGGGGATGGCTAGCACCAAAACAGTGATTGTGTACATGACTGCAATATGAAGAATCAGTCAAAACGGAATGCAGAGACATCAGATATTCCGTCACTGTGACAGATGAGTTTAAATGTAGAGGTCGTCAATCACCTTCGGACTGTAGTTTGGAAACTCTCCACAACGCCGCCAAACTTTTCAGCTTCCTTATGATGTAACTGTCTTTTATTTAAAATCATCCAATGTGTGTGGTTTGTTATGGTAGCAGCAGTAACGACATCATTTACACTGTGCGACGTCTAGTTTTCTGCAAGAGGCCATGGATCAGAATGTGTTAATGTCAGAGTAGAAACTGACACAGACCTCGAAGTCGTGTCGGAAAAACAAAATGTATGGCAGTGTACAAAGTATGTTAGAGCAAAAAAAACAATGTTTCAAACAACGACACAGGGTCACAGGGAGCGTCTCTTGCGACTTACAGTATAGTCTGTGGGATACAATCATCCTCCTACAGTACAGGTGATGAAGCTTTAAACTGGTCTGTGCAGTTGATCAATACCTGTATATTTAATAGGCTTGTCACATGTGCTCGATGTCGGAATGCATGCGGTATTTGATTTCGATATATGGGAGGAGAGGGATGCGGTAAAAGACCCGCCAGGTTAGCCGAGGGCGCTAACGCGCTGCTTGCTGGACTCGGGTAGGCGCGCCGGCCCTGGATCGAATCCGCCCGGTGGATTAACGACGAGGGCCGGTGTGCTGGCCAGCCTGGATGTAGTTTTTAGGCGGTTTTCCACATCCCTCTAGGGATCGATTGTGGCGTGTGCATCTAGCAGGTGGAAGACACATTTGCTTGTTCTCTAGACATGAGAAACACCTTAGTTGATTTGTAAATTATAGGCATGATTTGGAATCTGTTACATCACCGACATCAGTATTCGTGAGTGGAAATATCAGTTTCCTCTGGTTTTTTTTTTTTTTTTTTTTTTTTTTTTTTTTTTTTTTTGAGTTTTCATGTAAAGGTCTTCACAGACGAGATAAGTATCTAGTTACTCAGTGGTTTACAGCATGCTCCATTTTGATAAAGTTTCTAGAGAAATAATTTACAGTCTATATCTTCGGAATTATGTTGTGCGAGCGATACTGCTATGCAAGCGATATTGCTATGTGCTTGATATCGAGAAGTATAGCAAAAATGGTATGATATTCTGGCAAACCATGCGAAACTACATATGTTCTTGTGATCCCAGAGTCTTGAGATGGGTGTAGAAAAGCAGGCAAGCAAGCAGGATGGGGACAGAAGCTGTAACACTTTTGTGCTGAGGGGAGCTGACCTCGAATTTGTAGAACAGTTCTAAGAGTGACTTCGGTCTACTGAGGGCATTCTGGTCATGCGTCGGGAGTGGATGACCGCAGGCAGGAAATATCTAGTGCAACAAAGAGTATACGTACGGTTCATGTGTTTATGCTGTCTGTCAGCGCAGTATATGTACGAATGTGTGGCGGCCAATAGCTATAAGAATGATGTAAGAGGGGCGATTTTGTATGGCGCAGGATACAGACTGTGTGTTTACTACATCGAAATGGTATGTGGGAATGTATTGCTGGGTGTAGATCGGTTTCATGCTCTAATATTCAAGCTCCTGTCCTCAGTGGCAGAACAGTGTAATTGAGTAAGAGTCTTCCAGTATTTCATGATCTGTAGGCCACTTTGTAAGGTTTAATTGTCGGTGCAATATGGTGATCTGTGCAAAACAGTTTTTTGCCACTGAAAGTCTCGTGTGCAGAAAGAAAAAAAACGACCGATGGTGCTTCGACACTGGTGCCCTCAGTAACTGGGCGGGTAAATTCAATAAGAGCCAATCATAATGCTTCATTCATTCATAAGACATCCTTTGTGCTGGGACATCAGAGCATCTACAAACTGATTTGAACAAGATGGAGGCACAGAAAGTTCTGAAAAAGCAAGTGTTCAAAGACAAGTTGAAGCAGACCATTCATCTCTGGTGGGGATGCCATCACTCATCCTCCACTGTGGCATTAGGACATCTCCAGACCAGTAGCTGTGGGATACCGAATTCCCACCATTTTTCTCTTCTGTAGGACACAGCTTCGAATTCTGTTTGCATAATTGTTCTGATTTCCCCCCCCCCCCCCATCTGTGCTTAGACAGTGCTCTCTTTCAAAACAACAAGAATGCTTTTATGATTAATGGTGATTTTGCAAGTGTGCTCAGACATGTGAGGGCTTTTACTGGTGAGAACGTTTAATGTTTCTGAGATGTATGTTGACAGCAGGACGAACATTTTGCTGCAATGTGTCAGCCATGCTAGGCAATAAAGCACACATGAACGGCTATATGCAGCTCGTATGACCCGTTAGGATCGCTAGGAACAATGCACGCTGTGCTATTCTAGGAACTATTGCAGCAGATTTCTATAGCGCTGGCCCTGCAGCACTGTGTCATCACGCCAGCAACAGTGCCTAGGTGAACACATATTTCGACAGGAAATCCCTGGGTGTCAAATATAAAAGGGATACCGCTCCCTCATGCTTGTGGGATCCAAACGGACATCTGTGTGTGGCTCGGCAGCTGACGGCCGCGTTGTCGCTTTGTGGAGGCCAACGGTGCACCCTGACTCCTGGAGCGTGTGCGGAGTCGACAGCGTCAGCATCAGGCATCGGGTGGCGAAATGTGTTTTTTATTAGCGATCTTTTATGTGAACCATATTCCATCGATTTTACCCACCAATAGGATGCTGTAACTTGAAAAAAACCTGCCCCATACATGTAAAGTATATCGATTTAATTAATTTGCATAAATTTTTTTATATCAACATGGTGTTAGCAGTACAATAGTTAAGGGGAGGGTGTGCATGAATGGGTGACATGGAGCAGAACAGCAGGTTAACTGCAGAACAGTAGGTTAAGTTGCATAACGTTTATGTAAAACACAGTACAATAGTTTAAGGGGGTGGGTGACAAAAGAAGAATGCACCAGAAATGTCGTTCAAAACCAAGTGAAATTCAAAAAGTTGGAGGACATAACTGATTACTTAATTTGGTATCAAAGGTGGTACAATAGTTTAAGGAAATGGGGGTGACATGGAAAACCACTTAACAGAACAATAGGTTAAGTACCAACAAATGACTGAACATTAGGTTAAGACACCCAGAGTATAGTCCTCAATATTAGGTTATGCAACAAGTTCGCCCCATGTAAGTACTTCTTACAAGACCTATATGTTTCCAAACAGCAGTGAATGATGAGCAAGAGAAATCCAACCCACACAAACTGAATTTTTTTATAACTAAACAATATACCCTTGAATATCCTGTTACGAGATCCTTGCTTTCCACCAAAGAGCCACCAATTTCCATATATTCCATACACTGCCTTGAATCCCCTAAATTATTTAAATGAACAATATTTCACACATTGTCTAAATTGTTTAAACAATATTCCATACACAACAATCGATTTCTGGACAAGTTCTTTAACTAAATAAATAAACTATATTCCATATACTGCCAAAAATAATTAAATAATATTCTATACATTGTTTAAACATTATTCCACACACTGCAATCGAATTCCCTCCAAATGACCGATTAACTGAGTCTTTTTCCTGCCAATTTCCGGGAGGGAGGGTAGGAGAGGAGGGGGTTTTCCAGTTGGTGAGAGGATAATTAATTGTTCAATTTAATTCAGTAGTCAATCAAATTGATGAGCGTGGGAGAGGTTATTCCAATAACTCAGAACTGTAGCACCGAGGGGGGAGGTTTCCTGAGAGGTGGAGGGGGGGGAATGGAGGGGGAGAGGGTGGGGAATAATAGGTTAAGTGTCTGTAAATCAAAAGGAAGGACCCTTTTAGCAGATTCAAATGGTTCAAATGGCACTAAGCACTATGGGACTTAACATCTGAGGTCATCAGTCCCCTGGACTTAGAACTACTTAAACCTAACTAACCTAAGGACATCACACACATCCATGCCCGAGGCAGGATTCGAACCTGCGACCATAGCAGCAGTGTGGCTCCAGACTGAAGGACCTAGAACCGTTCGACCACAGGAGCTGGCCCTTTTAGCAGAACAATAGGTTAAGTACCTGTCAATCAAAGGAGAACAATAGGTTAAGTACCTGTCAATCAAAGAAGAACAATAGGTTTGCCCCTGAGTGCATACCTGCCCGTGATGTAGGCAACCTTCTCTAACAAAATGGGCTTGTAAGAAGTTTGCCCTACTACTCATGTTCAGTCTCAACGGTGACTAACTCACGGCCGTTACAGTGTGTACGATATTTAAAGAAAATCCGATTTGCAACTTCATAGTGGAGCTACTGGCGCCACTCTTATACAGCGAGTGCGAAATCTGATTAGATGTCATCTTTCATGTGTTCAAACACATCTACCAACTTTCATTTATGTCGCGCAACTCCTTCTTGGAGTTGCAATTTTTTCCCTCAGTGTAAACTGATCTTAATAATCATGCCACGATTCTTATCCACTGACGTCAACTTCTCTCTTTTCACCACACAGATATGTACAGGATGTTAAAAAAAAGTGTCGAATATTCTGAGAGGTGGTAGTACTCATCGAAACAAGAAAAATAAGTCCGATAAACATGGGACCGGAAAAGCATAGTTTCCGAGATAAACGTATGTTAATAGGAAGGGCTGCACGACGCTTGGTTGCGTTGGCACTCCGTCAAATGTGTCGCGCAGGGTATTATGATGTTTACTCACAGTCTGCAGTCAGTTGTGTGGTTCGATTCGTGTTGTTAGTTACGATAGTTTTCGTCGTGTTTACGTGCGTTATTGTACAGTACTGTCACCCCTGGGTACGTGTTACAGTGTTTTACCTTCTTCCAAACGCGGATTTAGTTACATGCTTAGTGTTGTTGCGCTGTTTATACGTGCAAATGGTGTAGGTCATTTACATTTTCTCACTCCAATCACTTGTTAGCAATGAAAGCCTACTACTTGACAAGTGAAATGGCGGATATGACATTGTGCTATGGTTTAACATATGGACGTAGTCTGCGAGGCCGTGACGTCCGCGCTGAAAAACATCCACAACGCAGAGTGCCCTCTGGCAAGCTGTTTGGCAGATCTTTCCGGCGTCTGAGGGACACAGGTGCCCTTGCATCTTGGAAGACTGACAGAGGAAGGCCCCGCTGACATGGAGGAGCGTGTGCTACGTTCTGTGGAACAGACCCCTGGTACCCATGTGCGCCGATTAGCAGCAACTCTCTTATCTGGAAGAGGGGAGGGAGAGATTTCTTGAAGAATTGCTGTACCTGTATCATCTACAACTCGTTAAGGTCCTAAGGCCACAGGATCATCATGGCAGACGGCAGTTCTGTCAATGGCTGTTGCAGAAGTGTGCTGCAGATTCACTGTTCTCATCCAAGATTTTGTTTACCAATGAGGCAGGGTTCACAAGAGATGGTGTTGTGGATTTCCATTACCAGCGTGTATGGACAGATGTAAATCCTCAAGCAATTCATGAAAGAGCACATCAACAATTAACGTATGGGCAAGCATACATCTGATGCAGACATTTCAGGACCGCTGAAATGCTCGGGGGAGGGGATGGGGGGGGGGGGGGGGGGGAAGCACACCTTGGCCTGCTCGTTCCCCAAGCCTCAGTACTCAGTACCCTAGTAGCTAGTAGGCATTCAACGATGTGCGCACACTGCAGGATCGCGTCTTCAAAGCGTGCCAGAAGGCTAGCAACAACAGGGTATACTTCTAAGAGCGCGTCGTTCATTGCGCCAGAGGGCAGAGGGGTGCATCGTCATGAATGGTTGCCACGTTGAACACCTCCTGTAAACACGTGTTTATCGCAGAAAGTATGCACTTACGGATCCATGTTTATTGGACTTATTTTTCTTGTTTCGATGAGTACTACCACATCTCAAAGTGTTTGACATTTTGTGAACATCCTGTATATATATCAGAAGAGAAAATTTGCAAGTACAATTTAGTGAATCGCTCTTATTTAGATGTACGTGCTTTACCTACACCAACAGAGAAGAGCGCTACTGTACATTGCCACATCCAGCTTTTAATTTCAGACGGTCTCTCGCTGCTGCACGAAGTTTATTTTGCGTAGCGTTCATGTTTTATGTAGAGAACTCAGTTACTTCCACTGTACAGTTCCCTGCTTCACCTGATTCTGGACATTCTGTCTCACTGCCTATCACTGTCGTCCTGACATTCCCTCTCCACCCTCCTTTTTCCCAAGAACTGCAAAATGACACCTAGGGCGTCTTCCTTTCACATCCATATTTACGACTAGCATAGATCAACGTAAAGTTCTTAAAACTAAGAAAATCGGTAACCAAGGCATTGAAAAAATTACACATCCTTCCAGATTCACCAATAGAGTGCTCGTGAAGTGTCCTATCAACAATGGACATTATTCAGTAGTGTGCGTATGTGATTAATTAGATTAAATAGACTTGATAAATAATTGCCTTGTTATTGATGTCACACAGAAGTTGTTACATAAAACAACTGATCTGGTTTTCACGCTTAAGACACTTTGACAGCTAATACTTCTACAGATAGCATAAAACAAAATTTTTAGGCCTTACGTTTGGTTGCATGTCCATCTTCCGCAGCAGCTGTTGAAATCAGTTATTATTGTTTTCTCAGCGCAACTCTCGGCGATGTACTAGTTCGCTGACAATTCAAATACACTGATTACACGGAGTAAAACGATAAAAACGGTAGTATCTTTGGAGGCCATAAAGCAACTAGCACTGTAATTGAATATGTTCGTTACCAAAGTTGTGCAGTTTTCTATTTCATCTGATTCTGAACGTCCTGTCTCACTGTCGTACCTAGCCACCAGCAAGATTGAACCACCTGAAGATGTCGGACAGTTGCTCCGAGGAAATATTGTGGAATTTGCACCTGATCAGGCGGCAAACCCATGAAGACTATTTACAAAAAGGATTTGCCCCACATAGTTTATACATAAAAAACCGTGGCTGTTGCAGAGGCATACAACGTTTTGATATCATTTGCGAACAATTTTTATCGGTCATGTAATACCGATCAGTCGATTTCGACAGCGTAGAGGCTCTCAGTTCCCTCGAGGGCACAGATCCTTTATGTACTTGCCTATCATATTCAGAACAGCGAATTATTGAAGAAAAATCATTTAATTGACATCACTTGTGCGAAACTGATGTTAACATTGTGCTGTTGGATGTGACAGGATTTCACCATACTATAGGATATTGGTAGTAGATGTCTGGGTTTCTTTGTCCAGTATGACTTAATCTGTATCAGATTTAGTAGTCTAGGTATTTTCCATTGTAATGGATGATTTGTAGAGGCTCTGACCCTCAACATGTATCGACCACATAAGAGCTTCCGTAACGAGTGGGGGAACTGTCAATTCCGCTAGCATGACGGATAAGGGCATCATATTGATATGGCCTTCACAAATACGCAGAATTGCTGATTTTATACGGTATAGAACTTTCAATCGTAATGTGAGAGCCGGATCATGCAACGTGCTGCCATAGTCCGGCTGACCTTTTATTAATTGTTTATACAGATATGAGGATTATGGGCTGGGCTGCCCAGTCAGTGCAACACAGAGCGACAAAGGTTTCAGGCTGTCAATTCTCAAATGTACTTTACGCTAGGGTTCGTTGATATATCTTTACCATGTCAGTCAAATGTCGAGCCTCATCGGCTTGTCATTAGTGCGTAATATGAAGTGGGTCAAATGGCTCTGAGCACTATGGGACTTAACTGCTGAGGTCATCAGTCCCCTAGAACTTAGAACTACTTAAACCCAACTAACCTAACGCCATCACACACATCCATGCCCGAGGCAGGATTCGAACCTGCGACCGTAGCGGTCGCGCGGTTCCAGACTGTAGCGCCTAGAACCGCTCGGCCACTCCGGTCGGCAATATGAAGTGTGTTTGTACTCTCCAGTATTGTTTTGTTTACGATACATTACTGTAAACACAGACTAAAATATTGCTTATACTGATTACAATTACAAAAGACAATAAACTTATGAGAATATATTTTTGTTGTTTACACTGTTGCAGAAATCCTTAAAATTGTGAAATATTTCCTTTTTTCTTAAGAGGCACAGAACATTTGATGCTGTCAAGTACTTCAGATTTTTGCTTGCTCTAACTGGAAGTACTAAGTTATTAGCCCCGATATTTCATGGACTGAGGCATTATGTACATTTTAATTAGGAATGTATTATTATCGATGTATAGGAAAAGCGAAGCTGCTGTAATTACAATATTTTATGTTCAGTTCTCGTAGTTAAATGCCTAGTGAGGTAACGAAATCTCCGTGTTGCCTGTTATGAAGACTTTAACATCTGCCAGAGTGCGAAGGTGCAGCCCCAGTCGCTTGTTTACCTCTAATTTCCGCTTTTACCACACTTCCCTACCCCGTGCCCCCCTTCTCCGACTTAATAATTGTTTATGCCTCTAAATCTGCCTCATCTCGCTACATTTCCTGCAGGTTGTGTGTACCATCATCGTTGCTCACAGCATTTTAGAAAACTGCAGAAATTTACGAAGACGATAGTGTAAACACGGAAAAAGCACTGAAGTTATAGGTTACATTAATAGGGGAGAATGGGAGCTGAGATGGATAAAGTTATGTTTTTGTTTTCAACGAGAGTCAAGAAGGGGCGGGCAAGCGCCTGTGTTTAGAGTGGTTCTCGGAGCAGATGGCCCCATTGCGGCCCGACGTAAATAACGGCTGCGATGAAAAGATTGCGCGCAGAAATAACCGAGATTACCGCGCAATGCATCAGACTTCAAAAACTGTTCTGGAGTGCACACGATACGCTGACTTCACGGCATTTTTGAACGTGAACCAATCCTTGTGACGGCATAAACACTATCTGCGGGAGTGTAGATCTCCGTGGGCCTCAGACGGCGCATTAAGACAAAGCTTGCGTTGTCTGAGCACGCGCGCCCACAAAAAGAACACCCGCTCTTTGGCGGCAGCCGGCGTGGCCGAACGAAAATAGGGATCACAGCTCTCCACAGAAATTTCAAATACAATGTTATATTAGTCACGGCAAGTCGGTTGCAAACATCGCTCTCTTGTCTTACGATCCCTCGGCTCAACTGGGAAAAAAATATATGAGCTGTTCATCAAAGCATTCAAGTTTTCAAGTGTTGGATGTCACAGTAGTAAAATCATAAAACATGAGGGACTATGTATGAATTTCAACAAATAAAGCCACGATTACTTCCACTATTTTTCTGTTATCACCAAAACGTTATTGACTCAGGCATACAATACTGTATATGCCGTAAGTATCCGATCACTTATTGCTGTATTTTAAAGAAACCAGCCATGTAAAAAGTAGCGTGTTAGAACTTATTTTGGTACCATTGCAGCTTTGAATATTCGGGGACGACTATATACCAAGTTGTAATATGCTCGTGGAGAATCTCTATACAGGATGGTTAATAGTCGTTTCCAAATTTGTACGTAAACTGATCTGGCATGGAACCAGCGCTATAGTTTATTCTAAATATGATCGATGAGAATAAAGTTGGAGATTTGAGAGGCATAACAGAAAATTAATTTGATTTTCTTCGAGCCATGATGCCATGGCCCTTGTCTTTTGCGCAAGAGTTTTATCATGGTATAGGGTACCATGGTATAGGGTGTTTCGAAACAACTAAGTTCAATTTACCGTGGACTAAAACTAATGAAGCTAGTCCAAATTATACGGGAAAAACAGCGTCTCCGTATCATTACACCTAATGTCATCATGATATCCTACAGTAAACGCCGTTCTCTAAACCATGTGCCGCAGAATCACAACTCTAAGCCTTCTTTCTCTGCTATACGATGCAAGGGCATCGTTTGTCGCAGTGAAGCTGAGAATCCGTTTCTGTGATCACTGTCTTCTAGGTGGTAGTATTGCCACTGAACCCGTTCTTGTCACTTCCCAAGGCATCTGTACTTCAGCTGCAACGAAACACCTCTGCAATAGTTGACGTATGGCGATTAACTTGTACTACATTCTCTTATTCCTGAGGTATATAAAAGTATCGCGTGGATTTTTGTGTCCTCCTGATGTACCCAGTGGTAGCCTACGTGGAAGTAGAGCATCTTTTAGTGATTTTTAACGTCTACAGTCACAATAACGTTGCTGAGTTTATGCGTGACACACACGTCAAGTCTGCATGCAGTGGATGTTATGGATAAAAACAAAGATTGTGGTCTTTTGTCAGCCCGAATCTCCACGACGATGTGTCGTGGGACAAGACTAGCCCATTTGCTCACTCGCCCTATGTGAAAGTGTCCGTCTCCATAGTTCAGTGATCAGCATGTCTAGCTTTTATGCGGAGGACCTGGATTCGAGTCTCCATACTATCAGGAATTTTTTCTTGGTAGGAGGTCTGGGACAGGGTGCACTCAGCCTCATGATGTCAACTGAGGAACTACTTGAGTGAGAAGTAATGGCTTCCAGGTCAAGAACGCCGGTTACAGCCAAGAGAACTGCGTGCTGACCCCACGCCCCTCCATACCGCATCCAGTGATGTCATTGGTAGAGGTTGACACGGTAGTCGGTCGGTCCTGATTGGAATTGGTCAGCAGCCCAGAGTTAATACACTCCTGGAAATTGAAATAAGAACACCGTGAATTCATTGTCCCAGGAAGGGGAAACTTTATTGACACATTCCTGGGGTCAGATACATCACATGATCACACTGACAGAACCACAGGCACATAGACACAGGCAATAGAGCATGCACAATGTCGGCACTAGTACAGTGTATATCCACCTTTCGCAGCAATGCAGGCTGCTATTCTCCCATGGAGACGATCGTAGAGATGCTGGATGTAGTCCTGTGGAACGGCTTGCCATGCCATTTCCACCTGGCGCCTCAGTTGGACCAGCGATCGTGCTGGACGTGCAGACCGCGTGAGACGACGCTTCATCCAGTCCCAAACATGCTCAATGGGGGACAGATCCGGAGATCTTGCTGGCCAGGGTAGTTGACTTACACCTTCTAGAGCACGTTGGGTGGCACGGGATACATGCGGACGTGCATTGTCCTGTTGGAACAGCAAGTTCCCTTGCCGGTCTAGGAATGGTAGAACGATGGGTTCGATGACGGTTTGGATGTACCGTGCACTATTCAGTGTCCCCTCGACGATCACCAGTGGTGTACGGCCAGTGTAGGAGATCGCTCCCCACCCCATGATGCCGGGTGTTGGCCCTGTGTGCCTCGGTCGTATGCAGTCCTGATTGTGGCGCTCACCTGCACGGCGCCAAACACGCATACGACCATCATTGGCATCAAGGCAGAAGCGACTCTCATCGCTGAAGACGACACGTCTCCATTCGTCCCTCCATTCACGCCTGTCGCGACACCACTGGAGGCGGGCTGCACGATGTTGGGGCGCGAGCGGAAGACGGCCTAACGGTGGTGCGGGACCGTAGCCCAGCTTCATGGAGACGGTTGCGAATGGTCCTCGCCGATATCCCAGGAGCAACAGTGTCCCTAATTTGCTGGGAAGTGGCGGTGCGGTCCCCTACGGCACTGCGTAGGATCCTACGGTCTTGGCGTGCATCCGTGCGTCGCTGCGGTCCGGTCCCAGGTCGACGGGCACGTGCACCTTCCGCCGACCACTGGCGACAACATCGATGTACTGTGGAGACCTCACGCCCCACGTGTTGAGCAATTCGGCGGTACGTCCACCCGGCCTTCCGCATGCCCACTATACGCCCTCGCTCAAAGTCCGTCAACTGCACATACGGTTCACGTCCACACTGTCGCGGCATGCTACCAGTGTTAAAGACTGCGATGGAGCTCCGTATGCCACGGCAAACTGGCTGACACTGACGGCGGCGGTGCACAAATGCTGCGCAGCTAGCGCCATTCGACGGCCAACACCGCGGTTCCTGGTGTGTCCGCTGTGCCGTGCGTGTGATCATTGCTTGTACAGCCCTCTCGCAGTGTCCGGAGCAAGTATGGTGGGTCTGACACACCGGTGTCAATGTGTTCTTTTTTCCATTTCCAGGAGTGTATGAAAGAAATCACGTTCAATTTCTTAACCAACACAAACTTCTAACGATGACTCAAAATTATCTTATTACTCTCCCCACCGCCCCCCACCCCCATCACTCCGGGTTAGATTCACACCTTGGGATCATTATAGAATTATAGATCTAAGAGGGAGGCGGGGTTCGTGAAGGGGGTCATGTTCCATCCCGAAACAAAAAAACAAACAAAAAAGAAACAAAAAAAATGGTTCAGATGGCTATGACAAGGGAACCTCCCCATCGCACCCCCCTCTGATTTAGTTATAAGTTGGCACAGTGGATAGGCCTTGAAAAACTGAACACAGATTAATCGAGGAAACAGGAAGAAGTTGTGTGGAACTATGAAAAAAAATAAGCAAAATATACAAACTGAGTACTCCATGTGCAAGATAGGCAACAACAAGGATAATATGAGCTCAAGAGCGCCGTGGTCCCGTGGTTAGCGTGAGCAGGCTCTGAGCACTATGGGACTCAACTGCTGAGGTCATTAGTCCCCTAGAACTTAGAACTAGTTAAACCTAACTAACCTAAGGACATCACAAACATCCATGCCCGAGGCAGGATTCGAACCGGCGACCGTAGCGGTCTTGCGGTTCCAGACTGCAGCGCCTTTAACCGCACGGCCACTTCGGCCTAGCGTGAGCAGCTGCGGAATTAGAGGTCCTTTGTTCAAGTCTTCCCTCGCGTGAAAAGTTTAATTTTTTATTTTCAGAAAGTTATTTGTCCGTCCGTCCGTCCCTCCGATGCGAGGTAACTGCGCCGTAGTATGGGGACGCTACACCTAAACAACATATTCCTGTCATGTGACGCACATGCCGTCACCAGTGTCGTATAGAATATATCAGACGTGTTTTCCTGTGGAGGAATAAGTTGACCTATGACCTTGCGATCAAATGTTTTCGGTTCCCATTGGAGAGGCACGTCCTTTCGTCTACTAATCGCACGGTTTTGCGGTGCGGTCGCAAAACACAAACACTAAACTTATTACAGTGAACAGAGACGTCAATGAACGAACGGACATATCATAACTTTGCCAAAATAAAGAAAGTAAACTTTTCACTCGAGGGAAGACTTGATCGAAGAACCTCTCGTTCCACAGCTGCTCACGTTAACCACGGGGCTCCTGAGTTCACAGTATCCTTGATGTTGCCTATCTTGCGCATGGACTACTCAGTTTGTATATTTTGCTTATTTTTTTCATAGTTCCACACAACTTCTTCCTGTTTTCTCGATTGATCTGTGTTCAGTTTTTCAAGGCCTATCCACTGTGCCAACTTATAACTAAATCTGAGGGGGGTGCGATGGGGAGGTTCCCTTGTGAGCACTATGGGACTTAACATCTGTGGTCATCAGTACCCTAGAACTTAGAACTACTTAAACCTAACTAACCTAAGGACATCACACACATCCATGCCCGAGGCAGGATCCGAACCTGCGACCGTAGCGGTCACGCGGTTCCAGGCTGAAGCGCCTAGAACCGCACGGCCACACCGGCCGGCCCGAAACAACATCTTAGTACAAGCGTAAAATTTTTACTTACATCAATTTACTAATTTCACACTTAACTCTTGGAGAATGAATAGTCATGAAAACTAAAGTGCCTGTAAAGTAGCAAGAAATTTTAGCAGCTACAAGCTACATGGAACACAATAGCCTTTTCAGTTCCTGGAGTGAGGGTCTGATCATGTAGATGGGCTTTTGGATTGGCTTGTAACATTTCTGCAAGTTTGTTATTTATTGGCTTTAGGTACGCGACAATACTGCCATCTCAACAGTGGAAAGACGATACGACAGTGTGCTTCGACAATTTGGAATATTCGTGAGGGTCAAGCCGTACCCTGATACGACGTTACTTAGGCTCAGACTTGTTATGTGACGCCATGCATGAGATTGACGTGTCAGTTATGGAGACAGGAAGGTAAGGACAATACAACACACAGTCCCCGACCGGAGAAAATCACCGATCCGGCAGGGAATCGAAACAGGGCACCTTCGGTTAGCGATCTGCAGCGCTGACCGCACAACTACCGAGGCGGACTATTTTTGCAAGTTAAATGCGCACGTCCACAGACTGACCGTATCTGCTGTCACCAACAAATCCGACAAGGTTAGTGACTTCACATGCAGAGGCCGCAAACGACAAGGAGTTGAGTAGGGGAAGACAAAAGGGAAGGACCATCCACCAAGAGAAAATAATGAAAAGTCTCACTTACCAACGGTACGTGGATACGACTGGAAGAAACTGCAGGCTCTCATTTACACGCTCGCATAATAGTTGTCTGTAGACATGTGTTTACAATCGTATTGCTGGTGGAATACCGATAACGAGTGGCGAGCGCACACTTCCGTTTTATATCGTGTGAATTACGACAATCTTATCTGAGTTTCTTACTATTACATTTTTTAAATCAATTACATGAAACAACCACTTCTCAAATTTGCGGAAGAATGCATTTCAAATGCTGTATTTTTCTGAATTACAATTTATTGGGCATTACAGTAAAGGAACGTAGAAAGCAGTGATGTAAAAAATATTATTATTATTAATATCGCGTTAAAATATTTAACATATTTTACTATTATTTTCGTCTGGGCCCCACTAGACGATGCGATGTACAAAAAATGGCATTTTCAGAGTTTTATTTTAGATTATCTTCGTGCCCAAATACATTAATTCTCTCAAAATGAGATCTTTCCCTCCGGTCAGACGAAGTTTTCTAGTGTTTTTGGGTCTTTCTGCCAGGCCAACTGTCCAGTTATATATCCTTTGCGCCTCATTCTTTCTCGTTACCCAGTACATCCTTCTTTCCAACCAGATATTCCTCATTTCAAATGGTTCAAATGGCTCTGAGCACTATGGGACTTAACAGCTATGGTCATCAGTCCCCTAGAACTTAGAACTACTTAAACCTAACTAACCTAAGGACATCACACAACACCTAGTCATCACGAGGCAGAGAAAATCCCTCACCCCGCCGGGAATCGAACCCGGGAACCCGGGTGCGGGAAGCGAGAACGCTACCGCACGACCACGAGCTGCGGACTTCCTCATTTCATATTATTCTTATGTGGTGCAGTCTCCTTAAATTTCCTTTCCCCAGAACTCGCTATATCAGAAAATATCTACTTTGTACACCTATAAATTATTTTTACACTCGTGTTCAGAAAATAACAGAGCACCTTGAACGACTGGGACATTCATATTCACAGGATATGCACATTAGTATGTTCTGCAAAAATGATTACCATTTCAGTCACCTCGGTTCAGCATGTGTCCTGTTGCCTAGTAGGCACAGGATTCGCCATGGGTCCTGATAACTTGTTCCATGTATGAAGGCATCGACGCGTATAAGGCGCGAATGATGTTCTTTGCTATAACCATCCACCTTTCATTCACCTTGTTCCCCAGTTCATCTGTGGTGGTTGGCTGCACCTGTCATTTCACCCTATTCCACACATTTTCGATTGGCTACAAGTCTGGTAGTCTGGCGAGCCAAGGCACAAGGCTGACATCCTGTTACACCGAGAAGGCACATGTTCGTGCAGCAACATGCGATCGTGCATTGTCTTGCTGAAAAATGGTGTCTGTGATGTTGTGCATAAAGCGTACTGCTACGGGTCACAGGATGTCATAAACGTAGGTCACACTAGTCACAGTGCCCTGGACACGCACCAACTGTGAATGGTTCAAATGGCTCTGAGCACTGTGGGACTTAACTTTTGAGATCATCAGTCCCCTTGAACTTAGAACTACTTAAACCTACCTAACCCAAGGCCATCACACACATCCATGCCCGAGGCAGGATTCGAACCTGCGACCGTAGCGGTCGCGCAGTTCCAGACTGAAGCGCCTAGAACCGCTCGGCCACTCCTGCCGGCACCAACTGTGATTTGTGGTTGTACTCGACAGCGCTCCACGCCGTAAGGCCTTAAGTTCGCGTTGTATGTCTCGTGCGAATGCAGTCACTGTGATGCCGTTCACCCTGCCTGCGGCGACCCAAAATTCGGCCATCATTTTCAAACACAACCTGAATTCGTCTGAAAACACTATCTGAGTCGATTCCTGTCCCCAGTGACGTCGTTCCATACAGCACTGCCGTCTAGCATGTTTCTGCACATTCGTCAAAGGTAGACGGAGAAGTGGACGACGTGCATGTAACCCATGTCATAATAAACGGCGACGGACTGTCACCCCTGACAGTGTACGAATTTTTACACTGTTTCATTGTTGCGCCAGAGCCGAGGAGGACACCAATCTGTCCTGCAATGGTATTGGTATGAGGTGTCGATCTTCTCGGGGGATGGTCTGGGTGATACCACCTGACTCATCTCGTCGTGTTCTACGGCGTTCCGTGAACCATTCTGTCCTCGCCCGTTGCACTGCCGAAACACTTCGTCCCACACGAGCAAAAATTTATCTGATGGATGCATCACATCCTCTCGTGGTTTAAAGCGACAATAAGAGCCGCAGGCACATTTTACCGGTAGGTGGTGTTGTGCTGCGATATCGATGTTGACCTTGAACCAACTGGCCGACATGTTTCAAATGCTAGTCATTTCTTCAGAACAAGCTAATGTATATGTTCTGTGAATTTGAGGTTCCTATCTCTAGTGCCGGCCGAAGTGGCCGTGCGGTTAAGCCGCTGCAGTCTGGAACCGCGTGACCGCTACGGTCGCAGGTTCGAATCCTGCCTCGGGCATGGATGTTTGTGATGTCATTAGGTTAGTTAGGTTTAACTAGTTCTAAGTTCTAGGGGACTAATGACCTCAGCAGTTGAGTCCCATAGTGCTCAGAGCCATTTGAACCATCTCTAGTCGTCCATGTTGTTCTGTTTTTCTGAACATGAGTGTATATCTGCCACTATCATTACTGTTATAATTGTAACTATTATTATCATTATTAAATTTTTTTATTCCAGTCTTTGATCACAATATCAATTCTTTAGACGATGACCGGTTTCAGTCCGTAATGACCATCCTTAGATCGTTTTTACACCATATCCTAAAGTGATAAGGCCATAATGGCATAGCTAAAACATATAAATATAATCAGCACAGCATCGTCACATAGGTCTAAAATAAGGTGGTAACTGAACAGTAGTAGAAGTGCTGCCAGTATTAACTTTTTTAGATCATAGTTTTATTTACTCGCATTGACTGTATAGACTTTCAAATCATTTTAGTAATATTTTCCATATTAAAATTGTTATTTTTTAGGTAATTGTGACGTAAAAAATGTGGTGTATGTGTGAGACCCTGGTCTGACGTAAGAGAGGGCCAGATGACCCTAATCTGATAAGATTAAATAAATAAATAAATAAAACGTTTCTGTCTGATACATCAAGTTGTGTTGTTGCTGCTTCCTTCACGTTTCTGATCCATTTAATGAATTTCACAGTCTGTCTGGCTAATATGATTGAGTCAATTCTTTTAATGTGCCGTTAACTTTTCAAGTTCCTTCCTTGTTCTTAGTCAGTATGTTTCTTCTCCAGTATAACTGTAACTTAATTTTTTTCTTTTTTTACTTTTCGTTATATATTTGGGTTTATTCAGTGTCTCTCTTTCTTTTGAAAATGAGTGTTTTAGTCCCATAAAAACACTCTGCTTGACGACTGTGTTGTAGTGTTTCAGGTAGTGCATTTTTTGTTGTACATTTCATCAGTAAGTTTGAAAGGCGTTCCCAGTCTCTGACAATGAACTGTAACCAGTCTTTTCCAGGTCTGTCACTTGAATGTTTCCACGTAAGTATCTGAAGTGAGAAACTCACTCGATTTTGTCCTCTTTAGTTCTTCTAGTTGCGAGACATGCATTCTTTTTTCAGGTGATATTTGGAACCGTAATCTTTCTCCTGATTTTTTAAAAGAATTTCTGTTTGTTTTTTGTTTTTGAATGGCTGACATAGAACCGCCAGGACATCCGCCAAAGCTCGGCAGTCTATCCTAATGTTAGTTCTTCCTAATTTCATAGGTTCATCAACCTTAAGCTCCGATTTTAGTTTTCGCCATTCTTGGATTACTTTTTATAAGACACAGTTGAAAAGCAATGGAAAGAGTACGTGAGCTTGTCTCATTCATTTTCTAATTTTAAAATGCTCTGAAATTTCTGCCCTCAATTTTACCTTAGATTTTGTACCATTTAGTGTTTCACTAATAGTTGCCGTGGTTTTGAGTTCCAAAATTTTGCTCATGCAAAATTTGAAAGAGATTTTTTAAAAAATCAAGGGAGGTACAAGCTACTTCCTTATAATAAATTTTTTGATATCTGGGAATTAGTTTGAGAAATAAAATTGTTCTAGGAGAGATCTATTTTTCCTTTAACCTGGTTGATATTCTCCTATTTTGCATTCAGGTTGTTGTGATCGGTTGAGAAGACACTGAAAATATGTTTTATTGTTATTATTATTAAAATCGTAAGTAACTGTCGCACGCTAAAAGTGAATGTGACGCAAGTTACAAGTTATATTTGGGGAGTAGGGGGTTGGGGTTGGGAAGAGACAATGACAAATGGTGATTCCCCTTTAATTGAACCCTAGGTCCGCCCCTCGTACGATTCACTGGGGCCTTGAAGAATTAAATTTTGTTTATTTCATGAATTTTTCCCTTTTTCACTAACTGTGCACATTGTTAGGTATTGGAAAACTATCAATAGACTTCCCCATCTGTGTTTCGAACACCAACAACGGCAGTTGCAAAAATTTCACAATTTCCAAAAAATGGCTCTGAGCACTGTGGGACTCAACATCTGTGGTCATAAGTCCCCTAGAACTTAGAACTACTTAAACCTAACTAACCTAAGGACATCACACACATCCATGCCCGAGGCAGGATTCGAACCTGCGACCGTAGCAGTCGCGCGGTTCCTGACTGAGCGCCTAGAACCGCTAGACCACCGCGGCCGGCTCACAATTTCCAAGTATCACACTTTCCAACAAGTATTTAATGGCTGTGGGAATTCATATCTTTTCTCAAGAAATCCATACGCAGGTATCGCAGCTATAGCTCGATTGATGAACTAATTATAGGTACTTGAGGTTGCAACGAAGAGAAAAATTTATACGAATCATTCATTCATAGTTAAACTGCATGACGTAGCAGCAATGTAGAAAAGATTGTAGTAATATTCAAGGTCTCATCGCCCCCTGCCTCTCACCCCCCTAAATTGTGTAATCCTATTGCCATGAGCTGAAGTGATGCGAAAACTTGAGGTCTCCTCTCACTCCTAATGATGTCTGCCCTGTTCTCCTACTGGGTACTACGTTAAGTGTTTCCTCCTTCAGCAAATATACAGAGTGTGCAAGAATTTTAGGCCTGATTTTAAACAGCTATTGGCATTTACTTATGCCATATGTTTGTGCTATCTTGTTTTTAGTGCGTTGACAAACTCATTAAGTTTCCATGATGGTGTGTTTCATTTCCTGAATCTCTCACTGGGAATGCCACTACTGATTAAACCGTTAAATGGCTTCATGAGTGCAGGAAAAAGCACAATGCGTTGTGTAATTAGCTGAGACGAATCTCCAACTTCGGCGCAACTTACGGGAAATCATCCTCAGATGGTAAGTTGATTTAGACAGGGATGGTATTTATTTTTTATGTGTGGGTGCGGTATAAACAAGAAAAACAGGGGGCTACCATCAGCATCTGCAGAGACTGTTAAATACATTCGGAAGCGTTTACGCGCTCACCAACGAGATCAGTTGAGATAAGCATCGCGGCAGCTTCAGATACAAAAGGCGACGGTGTACAGTGTGCTACGGGAAGAGTTGCAACTGTACGCTCATAAAATTCATATTTTGCAAGAGCTGAAACCACATGATTATGAACAACGAGAAGAATTTTGTAAAACATGTTGCATATTGAAGAGAATGTGTTGTATAGCTAGAGAAGGCCGAAATGCACGCGTTAAACTCAAGCAGGCTGGCGTGAGGTCTGAAACAGGATACGGAATGAATGCTATAAAGAAAAGTACGTAGCTGCTGGAATACTTAACTTTAATCCATCACTGGTGTACATCGCTCTTGGCGATACAAGTTAGACTCTTTAGATACATGCAATATACTGTTAATGGCGCCTTGCTAGGTCGTAGCAATTGACTTAGCTGAAGGCTACGCTAACTATCGTCTCGGCAAATGAGAGCGTAATTCTCAGTGAACCTTTCATAGCAACGTCTGCTGTACCACTTGGGCGAGTACTAGTAAGTCTCTCGAGACCTGCCGTGTGGTGGCGCTCGGTCTGCGATCACTGACAGTGGCGACACGTAGGTCCGACATGTACTAATGGACCGCGGCCGATTTAAAGCTACCACCTAGCAAGTGTGGTGTCTGGCGGTGACACCACAGAATGAAAACAGTGTTTCAAGATGAAGCAACGTTCTGTAAGCAGCCATAGCTTGTGTGTTTGGGATAACGGAAAAAGACCAATGCGTGGTGCGTACTAAAGCGCGAGAAAGTCATCGTTCCATTCTTCTTCCATGAAACATACACTGAGGTGACGAAAGTAATGCCATAGCGATACGCGCATATACAGATGCCCGTAGCATCACGTATACAAGGTGTATAAAAGTGCAGTGCATTGGCGAAGCTGTAATTTGTACTCAGGTGATTCACCTGAAAATGTTTCCGGCGTAATTATGGCCTCACGGCGGGAGTTAACACACCTTGAACGCAGAATGGTAATTGCAACTAGACGCATGGGACATTCCATTTCGCAAATCGTTAGGGAATTCAATAATTCAGTATTCCGAGATTCACAGTGTCAAGAGTTTACTGAGAATGCCAAATTTCAGGCATTACCTCTCACCACCGACAACGCAGTGACCAAGTGCCTTCAAATAACGACAGAGAGCAGCGGCGTTTGCATAGAGTTGTCAGAGCAACAGAAAAACAACAGTGCGTGAGATAACCTTAGAAATCAATGTGGGACGTAGGGCGACAGAATCCGTTAGGATAGTGTGGCGAAATTCGGCGTTAATGGGTCATGGCAGCAGACGACCGACGCGAGTGCCTTTCCTAACAGCACGACATCGCCTGCAGCGCCTCTCTAGGGCTCGTGACCACATAGGTTGCACCCTAGAAAACGGTGGCCGGGCCTGATGAGTCTCGATTTCAGATGGTGAGAGCTGATGGTAGAGTTCGCAAGTGGCAGAGGCCCCATGAAGCCATGGACCCAAGTTGTCAACAAAGTACTGTGTAAGCTGGTGGTGGTTCTACGTGTAACTGTGTGGATTGTGTTTACATGGAATGGGCTGGGCCCTCTGATCAAACTGAACTGATCATTGACTGGAAATGATTATGTTTGGCTACTTGTAGATCATTTGCAGCCATTCATGGACTTCATGTTCCCGAACAACGATGGACTTTTTATGGATGGCGATGCGCCATGTCACTGGGCCCCAATTATTCGCGATTTGTTTGAAGAACATCCTGGAGAATGTTAGCAAATTGTTTAGCCATGCAGATCGCCCGACACGAATCCCATCGAACATTTATGGGACACAATCGAGAGGTCTGCTCGTGCACAATGTACTGGCCGGGCAACGCTTTTACAATTACGGAGGACTATAGAGGCATTCATGGCTCAATATTTCTGCAGAGGACTTCCAATGACTTTTTGAATCCATTTCATGCAGGAGGTATCCCATGACTTTTTTCTCCTCAGTGTACGTTACTGATAATGTGTACTTGAATATGCTTCACAATTGCGCAGTACCTCAATAGCAGAAGATGCAGACCAGGGAATATTTCAACATTGCTCAACATGTGTTTGGGAGTCTTTGGATGAAGAATGTCCGCATCGGTGGTTCGGAAAGGTTAGTCCAATTCCATGGCCACAAAGATCGCCAGACATTACTCCACTGCAGTTTTTCCTTTGTGCTATACTAAGACAAAGGTGCATGCCACACGTTTACCGTCTATGTGCACGTTGCATGAATGCAAAATTCAAACTGTTGAAAATTGTTACTCCTTAGATGCTACAACGTGTGTGATATGAGGGAGATTAAAGTTTGGTTACTTTAGTTTTAACCACTGAATGCATAAATAACATAAAAATTTATGATTATGTGTCTACCTGTGCCAAATATTGTTTATTTTTCGATGTTAATTTTAGAGTTGCGACCACTTTAAATCTACATCTACATCTGCATACATACTCTGCGAGGCATCGTACGGCCGGTGGTGGAGTCTAAACATTCTGGGGCACACTATGTTTGATTTCAGACAACATTATTTTCATAATCTACATTAATTTCTTCATTTGTTTAGTTTTTAATCATATTGCTAAATTACCAGGTGCCCTCTCTGGTCTGGAAGCGGTGTTCTTTACAGTTTCAGTTAATTTTGTAACTTTTGATAATTTAGATTTTTTGTTCCTTTCCGGATTTCAAGTACTGTGCAAAACACAGTCTACTCACAGTGTGCAAATCTGAGGCCCGACACGAGTATTTTCATATCATTTGTCGATGATTTCTTTCATCTACATCTTCATCTACGTGATTACTCTGCTATTCAGAATAAAGTGCCTGGCAGAGGGTTCAAGCTGTCTCTCTACCGTTCCACTCTCAAACGGCGCGCGGAAAAAACGAGCTCTTAAATTTTCCTGCGCGAGCCCTGATTTCTCTTATTTTATCGTGATGATCATTTCTCCCTATGTAGGTGGGTGCCAACAGAATGTTTTCGCAACGGAGGAGAAAACTGGTGATTCAAATTTCATAAGAAGATCCAGTCGCAACGAAAATCGCCTTTGTTTTAATGATTGCCACTCCAATTCACGTATTATGTCTGTGGCACTGTCTCCCCCATTTCGCGACAATACAAAACGATATCCCCTTCTTTGTACTTTTTAGATATCATCCGTCAGTCTCGCGTGATGCGGATCCCACACCGCATAGCACTACCCATAATATGGCGGTGTAAGCAGTCTCTTTAGTAGACCCGTTGCACCTTTAAGTGTTCTGCCAATGAATCGCAGTCTTTGGTTTGCTCTACCCACAACATTATCTATGTGATCGTTCCAATTTAGGTTATTTGTAACTGTAATCCCTAAGTATTTAGTTGAATTTACAGCCTTCAGATTTGTGTGACTTATCGCATAATCGAAATTTAGTGGATTTCTTTTAGTACTCATGTGAATAACTTCACACTTTTCTTTATTCAGGGTCAATTGCTACTTTTTGCACCATACAGGTATCTTATTTAAATCATTTTGCGATTCGTTTTGGTCATCTGATGACTTTACAAGATAGTAAATGACAGCATTATCTGCAAACAGTCTAAGACGGCTACTCAGATTGTCTCCTATATCATTAACACAGATCAGGTCCGCCCAGATAGCTGAGTGGTCAGCGTGACGGATTGCCGTCCTACGGGCGCGGGTTCGATTTCCGGCTAGGTCGGGGATTTTCTCCGCTCAGGGACTGGGTGTTGTGCTGTCTTCATCATCATTTCAATCCCATCCGGCGCGCAGGTCGCCCAATGTGGCGTCGAATGTAATAAGACCTACGCGAAGTCGGCCGGACCTACTGCACAATGGGCCTCCCGGCCAATGACGCCAAACGCTCATTTCCAATACAGATCAGGAAGAATAGAGGGCCTGTAACACTTCCTTGGGGAAAGCCGGATATTGATTCTGTTTTACTCGATGACTTTCCGTCTATTACTCCGAACTGTGACCTTTCTGAGAGGAAATCACGAATCCAGTCGCACAACTGAGACGATATTCCGTAGGCACGCAGTTTGGTTACAAGAGCTGGTGAGGAACGGTGTCGAAAGCCTTTTGGAAATCTATAAATATGGAATCAATTTGACATCTCCTGTCGATAGCACTCATTACTTCATAAGTATAAAGAGCTAGTTGTGTTCCGCAAGAACGATATTTTCTGAATCCGTGCTGACTACGTGTTAATAAATCGTTTTCTTCGAGGTGCTTCATAATATTCAAATACAGTATACGTTCCAAAACCCTACCGCAAATCGACGTTAGTGATTTGGGCCTGTAATTCAGCGGATTACTCCTACTTCCCTTTTTGGGTACTGGTGTGACCTGAGCAAGTTTCCAGTCTTTAGGTACGGATCTTCCTGTGAGCGAGCGGTTGTATATAATTGCTGAATATGTAGCTATTGAATCAGCATACTCTGAGAGGAACTTATCTGATAAGCAATCTGGACCGGAGGCCTTGACTTTATTAAGTGATTTAAGTTTCTTTGTTACACCGAGGATATCTACTTCTATGTTTCTCATCTTGGCAGTTGTCCTCGATTGGAATTCAGGAATATTTACTTCGTCTTCTTTGGTGAAGGAGTTTCGGAAAACCGTGTCTAATAACTCTACTTTAGTGGCACTTCTTTGGTGAAGAAGTTTCGGAAAACCGTGTTTAATAACTCTGCTTTAGTGGCACTGTCATCAATGACTTCATCGTTGTTATAGCGCAGTGAAGGTATTGATTGCGTCTTTCCACTGGTGTGCTTTATGTATGGCCAGAATCTCCTTGGGTTTTCTGCCAGATTCCGAGACAGAATTTCGTCGTGGAAATTATTAAAAACATCTCGCATTGAAGTACGTGCTATATTTCGAACTTCTGTAAAACTTTGCCAGTCTAAGGGATTTTGTGTTCTTTTAAACTTTGCATGGTCTTTGCGCTGCCTCTGCAACAGCGATCTGACCCGTTTTGTGTACGATGGGTATCAGTACCATCACTTATTAATTTATGTGGTATATGTCTTTCAACTGCTGTCGATACTACCTCTCTGAAATCATTCTAAAACTTTTCTACGCTTATGATCAGATAGGTGGGAGTGAAGACCGTCTCTTAAAAAGGCGTTAAGAACATACTTATCAGTTTTTTTAAAAATGGATATACTTTGTGTTTCTTTTTGATGGTTGTAAGTATTCAGCCTAGAAGCAACTGCCTTGTGGTCGCTAATTGCTGTATTCGTCACGATACTCACTATCTGTCCAGGATTGTTTGTTGCTAAGAGGTCAAGTATGCTTTAGCAACCATTTACGCTTCGAGTGGGCTCATGAACTAATTGTTCAAAATAATTTTTTGAGAAAACATACAGTACAATTTCGGATGACGTTTAATGCCTGCCGCCGCCTTTAGACGTATAAATTTTCCAGCACATTGAGGGTAGATTGAAGTCACCACCGACTGTAATGGAATGAGTGGGGTATCTATTTGAAATGAGACTCAACTTTTCTTTGAACTGTTCAGCAACTATACCTTCTGAGTCGGGGGTCGGTAAAACGATCCAATTAATAGTCTAGTCCGATTGCCAGGTATAGCCTCTACTCATACTATTTCGCAGGAATTATCTACTTCAATTTCATTACAAGGCAAACTACTACTGACGGAAATAAATACTCCACCACCAACTGTATTTATTCTATCCTTTCTGAACACTGATAGATCGTTTGAAAAATTTTCGGCTGAACATATTTCCGCCTTTAGCCAGCTTTCTGTACCTATAACTATTTGAGTTTCAGTGCTTTGTATTGAGGCTTGGAGGTCTGGTTCTTTCCCAACACAACTACGACAGTTTACAACCAAAATACCGATCGTTTCTACAACTACCTTACGGTGTTTTACCTGCCCATTATTAGACGGATGCCCTTCCTGTGTTTCCCTGAGACCTTCTAACTTAAAAAACCGCCCAGTCTCTTCCAAACAGCCCTCGCTACGCGTGTAGCTGCCTCCTATGTGTAATGGACTCCTGACCTACACTCCTGGAAATGGAAAAAAGAACACATTGACACCGGTGTGTCAGACCCACCATACTTGCTCCGGACACTGCGAGAGGGCTGTACAAGCAATGATCACACGCACGGCACAGCGGATACACCAGGAACCGCGGTGTTGGCCGTCGAATGGCGCTAGCTGCGCAGCATTTGTGCACCGCCGCCGTCAGTGTCAGCCAGTTTGCCGTGGCATACGGAGCTCCATCGCAGTCTTTAACACTGGTAGCATGCCGCGACAGCGTGGACGTGAACCGTATGTGCAGTTGGCGGACTTTGAGCGAGGGCGTATAGTGGGCATGCGGGAGGCCGGGTGGACGTACCGCCGAATTGCTCAACACGTGGGGCGTGAGGTCTCCACAGTACATCGATGTTGTCGCCAGTGGTCGGCGGAAGGTGCACGTGCCCGTCGACCTGGGACCGGACCGCAGCGACGCACGGATGCACGCCAAGACCGTAGGATCCTACGCAGTGCCGTAGGGGACCACACCGCCACTTCCCAGCAAATTAGGGACACTGTTGCTCCTGGGGTATCGGCGAGGACCATTCGCAACCGTCTCCATGAAGCTAGGCTACGGTCCCGCACACCGTTAGGCCGTCTTCCGCTCACGCCCCAACATCGTGCAGCCCGCCTCCAGTGGTGTCACGACAGGCGTGAATGGAGGGACGAATGGAGACGTGTCGTCTTCAGCGATGAGAGTCGCTTCTGCCTTGGTGCCAATGATGGTCGTATGCGTGTTTGGCGCCGTGCAGGTGAGCGCCACAATCAGGACTGCATACGACCGAGGCACACAGGGCCAACACCCGGCATCATGGTGTGGGGAGCGATCTCCTACACTGGCCGTACACCACTGGTGATCGTCGAGGGGACACTGAATAGTGCACGGTACATCCAAACCGTCATCGAACCCATCGTTCTACCATTCCTAGACCGGCAAGGGAACTTGCTGTTCCAACAGGACAATGCACGTCCGCATGTATCCCGTGCCACCCAACGTGCTCTAGAAGGTGTAAGTCAACTACCCTGGCCAGCAAGATCTCCGGATCTGTCCCCCATTGAGCATGTTTGGGACTGGATGAAGCGTCGTCTCACGCGGTCTGCACGTCCAGCACGAACGCTGGTCCAACTGAGGCGCCAGGTGGAAATGGCATGGCAAGCCGTTCCACAGGACTACATCCAGCATCTGTACGATCGTCTCCATGGGAGAATAGCAGCCTGCATTGCTGCGAAAGGTGGATATACACTGTACTAGTGCCGACATTGTGCATGCTCTGTTGCCTGTGTCTATGTGCCTGTGGTTCTGTCAGTGTGATCATGTGATGTATCTGACCCCAGGAATGTGTCAATAAAGTTTCCCCTTCCTGGGACAATGAATTCACGGTGTTCTTATTTCAATTTCCAGGAGTGTATTAACCGGAATCCGAAAACACACCACCCGATGGCGCAAGACAAGGAATCTGTAGCCTACACGGCCACAGGACCGCCTGAGCCTCTTATTCAAACCTCGATTCGGCTCTGCACCAAAGGACCACAGTCGGTTCTATCGACGATGCTGCAGATGGTGAGCTCTACCTTAATCTCGGAAGCAAGACTGGCAGTCCCTACCATTTCCGCTAGCCGCCCGAAACCAGAGAGAATCACCTCCGATCGACAGGGACGCACGTCGTTGGTACCGACACAAATCACCAAGTGGAGTTGGCTGCACCCTGTACTCTTCATGGCATCCGGAAGCAACCTTTCCACATCCGGAATGACTCCCCCCCCCCCCCCCCCCCCCGGTACGCACATGGAGTGCACACTGGCTTAATTCACCTCCTTGGCAGCCATGTTCCTAAGGGGCCCCATTACGCGCCTAACGCTGGAGCTCCAAACTACCAGAAAACCCACCCTCTGTGAATACCCAGACCTTGCGGGCCGAGAAGCTTCCTCTGGAAAAGGACAGACGACTGCATCCAGCTTAGAGACATCGTCAGCTACAAATAACTCCCGAAACCTGTTCGTCAAACGAACTGGGGAGGCCTTACGACCGTCCCTACGATCGTCCCCCAGAAAGGTTTTCGCTGCCTGCCAGACTTTGGAATGGTCTCCCACTCAAGCACAGGTGAGGTGTCATCCTCAGTACAAGCAGTACCCATGGCGGCCACAGTAGTGGACCAATCAGGGGGCACGTGGGACGTGCTTGACGTCCCTCGCATCCCCGCATCCTGCCCCCCACAGTGATGCCCCTTGGCAGCAGCCTGAAGCTGTGTGACGGAAGCCAACGCAGCCTGGAGCTGTGAGCGAATGATCACCAACTCAGCTCGCATCTGTACACAACAATCACAGTTCCTATCCATTACTGCAGTTGCTCCTGTTTGAAGCTCGTAAAAATATGTAACAAACGAATGGTGTACTGCTGTACCCGAGAATATTCACGATTTTCATTCAGATTTGCCCTTATATCGGGCAAATGTGTCACCATCATCAGATAGCAAGGAAACCACTAAATTATATTCGTCCTCCTGTCATAAGAAATGCTACAGTATTCGTTACAGAATTCTGAAAGAATGTTTATAACATAAATTCGATTTAAAATGATTCATCGGACTTTATCATTAAGGCACAATTGCAGTTAATGCATTCCAGAAAATTTTTCAATCTAGTAATTAACAAGGTGTTCAGGAAACAATGCAAAATGTGAGAAAGTTATGAGACATAAAACCAGCGACATCCTGGGAAGGTAGATGTGTAGCAGATGCATCAGTTGCTAAACCAAATTTTGAAAATAGCCTTGAAATGAACAGGCTTAATATAGTCTTCGATCAATGAACTGCAGTAAGAATGGCCAATTCGGGTATTTGAAAACCTTTCTTATCGACTTTCATAAGTTTCCAGCAAATCACGTAAAATCGTGCTACACGGACACTGATAGCTTAATCTACTACATTACAACTCTAAATATTTACGGGGATGAAAAGTATATGCCTCATGTTGTTAAGCTGGATGTACACTCAAGTGACTAAAGTCGTGAGATAAAATAAAGGTAAATGTCGTGTGACTAGGGCCTCCTGTCGGGTAGACCGTTCGCTGGGTGCAAGTCTTTCGATTTGACGCCACTTCGGCGACTTGCACGTCGAAAGTCGTGAGATAACTCCTAATATCATGTCGGACCATCTTTTTCCCGGTGTAGTGCGACATGTCGACGTGGTATGAACACCAAAAGTCGTTGGAAGTCCACTGCAGAAATATTGAGCCATACTGCCTCTATAACCGTCCATAATTGTGAAAGTGTTGCCGATACTGGATTTTGTGGACGAACTGACCTTTCGATTATGTTCCATAAATGTTCGATTGGTTTCATTCCGGGGGATCTGGATGTTCAAAAAATTCGCTTAAACTCTCCAGAATGTTCTGCAAACCAATCGCGAGCAACTATGGCCCAGTGATATGGCGTATTGTTATCCATAAAAATTCCAAAGTTGTTTTGGAACATAAAGTCTTACGATCTCCAAGTAGTTTAGTTGGACCAAAGGACTCAGTCAATTCCATGTAAACACAGCCCACACCATTATGGAGCCACCACCAGCTTGCACAGTGCCTTGTTGACAAATTGGGTCCATAGCTTCGAAGAGTTCTGCGCCACACTCGATCCCTACCAACAGCAATTAACAACTGAAATCGGGACCTATTTGACCAGGCCATGGTTTTCAGTCGTCTAGACTTACCGATATGGTCACGAGCCCAGGAGAGCGCTGCAGACGATGTCATGCTATTAGGAAAGACACTCCAGTCAGTCGTCTGCTGCCATAGCTCATTAACGCCGAATTTCAACGCACTGTCCTGGCGGATACGTTCGTCGTGCGTCCCTTAATGATTTCTGCACTTATTTTACTCAGTGTTTCTTTTCTGTCAGCACTGAAAACTCTACGCAAACGCCACTGCTCTCGGACATTAAGTGAAGGCCGTTGGCCATTTCATTATCCGTGGTGAGTGGTAATGCTTGAAATATGTTATTCTCGGCACGCACTTGACACTATGGATCTCGGAATATTAAATTCCCTAATGATTTCCGAAATCGAATGTCCCATGCATCTAGCTCCATTCTGCGTTGAAAGTGTGCTAACTCCCGTCGTACGGCCATAATCACGTCGGTAACCATTTCAGATGAACCACCTGAGGATAAATGACAGTTCCGCCAATACACTGCCCTTTTATACCTTGTGTACGTGATACTATTGTTATCTGCTTATGTGCATAAAGCTATCCCATGATTTTGGTCACTTCGCTGTATATTGGCGCGTTACTAGGTGACTTAGTGCCTGCGGATGCAAAGCATGCAGAATGTTCTTACACGGCATACATGACGCAGTTGACATGAATAGTGCTATTCACAGACCTGAATAAGGTCGAAAAAAGACTCAGAAACTTGTGCACCAATTGCCCCTGCTATCAAAACATGGGGGCATTTGACACTCATTACCACCTCCCCATCTCCTATGCCTTTGAAAATACACTCCTGGAAATGGAAAAAAGAACACATTGACACCGGTGTGTCAGACCCACCATACTTGCTCCGGACACTGCGAGAGGGCTGTACAAGCAATGATCACACGCACGGCACAGCGGACACACCAGGAACCGCGGTGTTGGCCGTCGAATGGCGCTAGCTGCGCAGCATTTGTGCACCGCCGCCGTCAGTGTCAGCCAGTTTGCCGTGGCATACGGAGCTCCATCGCAGTCTTTAACACTGGTAGCATGCCGCGACAGCGTGGACGTGAACCGTATGTGCAGTTGACGGACTTTGAGCGAGGGCGTATAGTGGGCATGCGGGAGGCCGGGTGGACGTACCGCCGAATTGCTCAACAGGTGGGGCGTGAGGTCTCCACAGTACATCGATGTTGTCGCCAGTGGTCGGCGGAAGGTGCACGTGCCCGTCGACCTGGGACCGGACCGCAGCGACGCACGGATGCACGCCAAGACCGTAGGATCCTACGCAGTGCCGTAGGGGACCGCACCGCCACTTCCCAGCAAATTAGGAACACTGTTGCTCCTGGGGTATCGGCGAGGACCATTCGCAACCGTCTCCATGAAGCTGGGCCACGGTCCCGCACACCGTTAGGCCGTCTTCCGCTCACGCCCCAACATCGTGCAGCCCGCGTCCAGTGGTGTCGCGACAGGCGTGAATGGAGGGACGAATGGAGACGTGTCGTCTTCAGCGATGAGAGTCGCTTCTGCCTTGGTGCCAATGATGGTCGTATGCGTGTTTGGCGCCGTGCAGGTGAGCGCCACAATCAGGACTGCATACGACCGAGGCACACAGGGCCAACACCCGGCATCATGGTGTGGGGAGCGATCTCCTACACTGGCCGTACACCACTGGTGATCGTCGAGGGGACACTGAATAGTGCACGGTACATCCAAACCGTCATCGAACCCATCGTTCTACCATTCCTAGACCGGCAAGGGAACTTGCTGTTCCAACAGGACAATGCACGTCCGCATGTATCCCGTGCCACCCAACGTGCTCTAGAAGGTGTAAGTCAACTACCCTGGCCAGCAAGATCTCCGGATCTGTCCCCCATTGAGCATGTTTGGGACTGGATGAAGCGTCGTCTCACGCGGTCTGCACGTCCAGCACGAACGCTGGTCCAACTGAGGCGCCAGGTGGAAATGGCATGGCAAGCCGTTCCACAGGACTACATCCAGCATCTGTACGATCGTCTCCATGGGAGAATAGCAGCCTGCATTGCTGCGAAAGGTGGATATACACTGTACTAGTGCCGACATTGTGCATGCTCTGTTGCCTGTGTCTATGTGCCTGTGGTTCTGTCAGTGTGATCATGTGATGTATCTGACCCCAGGAATGTGTCAATAAAGTTTCCCCTTCCTGGGACAATGAATTCACGGTGTTCTTATTTCAATTTCCAGGAGTGTAGTTCTTGGCCACCACACACAACGGAAATTCGTCGCAGTGAACCAAAATCGTAGAAACTCACCCGGTTACATTTAGTTTTTAGGTGTCATCTAACAATAGGGAAGTTGTTGGGCGTTAGGGACCTCAAAATGTAAGTCAGATGGACAATACAAATCTTTTATTTCATCCAATCAAGTGCACAACTGACAATGAACAATATAGAGCAATCTTTTGAAAAGTGAAGCTCACTAAAATAAAATGACTCTAAGCTTCTGTGGGACTCGTGTTTAATTGGAAGACTGCAGGGAGGAGATATGAATTGTGCTTCCAAATCTGGGCAGCTCGCAAGATTACGATACTGCCTAACCGAGACTTACATTCTTCAAGTACAGTGACAGGACAACTGTCAGCACCAGACAAGAGCCGGGAAGCGAATCCTTTCAGGTCCAAATTTTTTCCTGAATTCTGATTATTCTCAAGCGTTACTCAGTGGGTAGAATGATGCGGCTGCTCATCTGACGACCGATTATGTTCCATTTTCAACGTAAACAGGGGAAAGCAGCAGAAACTTCGGACTCACACCTTTAGAAAAGCACCATGACGATTTACAAGGTCGGTATTGAATTCGAACAGTCGCTCACCATTGGTCTACACCATCTGCGCTGCGTGTGGTGATGTGAGAGTTACTTTCGATTGTCAGTCCATAATTCTGAAGGGAAGCAACGAACCTACTCGCACCAGTGAAGCGTGGGTACAGAGAACCAAATTTCACTCCCAAGTACCCTCAGGGGAAAGGTGTGGAAACCAGCGACACCGTACCTACGGCAAGCGGATTGGTACTAGGAACTGTCCACAATAAGCATTTAGGGAAACAGGACCAGTGTCCTCGAAAAGTGGCTGTCAGCCCGAAGGTGTTTATTCACTGCATTTAATACACCATAAAAAACCTCCTGCCAACTCTAGAAGACTGCCAAGCTCTCCACACCCAGTCCCTTCTACCGAAAAATGAAGACTTTCCACTGCCAACAAAATGTACAAAGCTCACACAATTAATTATAACTTATTTGTAACAGAGCTGAAGCAAATGATCAAAGCGATATGTGATAAGCATGTTACAAGGATATCAGGAATGATGTCCATACAAGGTTTAATACTTCGGATTTCCTTGTAAATAACAGAGTATTCCACTTGAGAATAAAAAAGAGGTTGGATTAATGAAAGACGAATGTAATGGTGAACCTCTTACAGCATTCGTCGGTCTGCGACCAAAAATGTATGCACTCGAGACACAGACTTGACGTGTTATGTGCAGAGCAAATTTTGTAAAACAGTCGTCTGTTAATAAGTTAACATTCGACGATTACAGGCAATGGGTGTCGGATTTTGAAGTTATAAAAACTGTGGAGTATGTTATTCAGTCAATGCACCATGTAATTTCTGCTAGGTTTGTCTGCATAGGATGATAAACGTTTTACATTTCCAAATAAAGTAAATACATTGGTTTGGGATAACTATCCATGAAGAATGATAAGAATGATGACTGATTTTATTGTAAATACCAGAAAAATGTGCATAACATAACGTATGTAAATATGTGTGTGTTACTAACGATAAAGCTTAAGTATTTATACATTTAACATGGCAGTACACACATGTAAGATTAAATATAATAATTAAACGGTACAATGTTTACAAGGAGGAAAGAGAGAGAAGAAATTTACTGTTGTGTTTAAACAAGGGAGTTGATGATGTGGCAGATATGAAAATACTGTACATAATTTTTTGAAGATGTGTGTAGACATACGAAATGAATTAACATAAAAGTTTTCTGGGTATGGTACCGCGTCATATTGTATTAAACTACTGCTGGAGAAAATAAAATATAAGGGACACTGCATAGCTAGGACGCACCAGTAAACCTAGAAGAAGGTCGCTGCAACCGTGGCCGAAACGTTGGTTTTCTTCAGCAGTAGTTCTATACACTATGACGCGGTACCACACCCATGAAACTTTTATGTCGACTGACTCTGGCCGCGGAAGACCACGCAATTATATACGAAATGAGATTTAATGACGAGACAGTACAACATTTACCGAGATGGAAAGACAGAAATTCTACACTGTCATTGGATGTCTCATTTCAAAATTTCCCATCACCTTCTAGCAGTCTTGAATTTCTGGTCATGGCCAGCTTGGACTTTTCGGGGGTTGCAATGCTGACGAGTGGCAGGAACTTGCACTACGTGCCAGGTTCCCCGTACTCATGAATGAAAATGGTTCCCTATCGCTAAAGTGTGTGTCTAACAGTAAAACATAACATAGAATGCAATTGTAGCAACAAAATCCATTCTTAAAGCTAGAATAAAACTTGGAAAAATTGAATACAATCTGCTAATAGAAAACTAGTTAGCTTGACAACATAAATGAAACACATTATGTTAAATTTAATTAAGTGAAAAAGTAACTGTTGAATTAATAGTGTAGACACGTGCTTCCCAAACTGTGGGTCGCGACCCACTAGCGGGCCGCGAGACCTTTTCAGGTGGGTCGCCGGACGATTTTTAAAATAACAAAGTAAAATATCTTATCGACTGAAAATATGAAATCTTACTTCAAGAGAAAAGTTTTATAATCTGAACAGTTATATACAGTATCATTCTGAGCAAGGAACTATTGTTGCTTAATAACGTGCTCTGGCCGAAACGAGAACAGCGCAGGCGCAGGACTCAATGGTAATTGCGATAATGCAACACCGCTTTCCCTTCCACTTGCGGCAATGTGACAATGTGACTCATGACTGTGAGAGTGTTCTTTGTTTGTTTGTAAGTATAGTGTGTGCATTCGTGTTTACTGTGGCGGCTTGTTACATTTTATTTCACTTTGGGCGCGTGTATTAAAACAGGATCGCGCCGTAAAAGACAGACTTACGAACCTTCCACATCCGGTACCAGTCCATCATGTAATACACCTAAAGGTGACTGTGTTAGTGAAGTTAGTGAACTGAACTCCTTCCAGAAGAAGGCAAAATTTTTCTTTCGTAAATACAATGATGATCATTTGAAATATGGGTTTGTGTTTTCTAGCACAGCTCGGTGTGTTGTGTGCTTGGAAGTACTGGCTAACGAGAGTATGAAAACCTCAAAACTGAAAAGACATTTATCAAAGAAACATTCAGAATACGTAAGTAAGTCAATCGATTTTTTTAAAGCCAAAATCAGTGATGACAAAATCGACTTCTGGGGAACAAAATAAGCAAGCTACAATCGCTTCAAATCGACTGTCATTATTGATAGCCAAAAACGGGGCAGCTCACACCGTAGGAGAGGGTATTGTTTAACCAGATGCCAAAATAATATCTGATGCTTTATTTAGCGAAAAGTACGCAAGACTAATTGACGAAATACCCCTATCAAACACAACGATAAAGAGAAGGATCGATGAAATGTCAAAGTATGTAAAACAGTCCATGATCACAGATTTCAAGCAAAGTGACTACTTTTTACTTCATCTTGATGAAAGCACAGTAACAGCCGGCGAGGCTACTCTTTTAGCTTTTGCTAGGTTTGAATTTGATTAGAGTATAGAAGAAGAAATGCTCTTTTGTAAATGTTTGCCAATGACAACAACAGGGGCCGACATTTTTAAATGTCTTGATGGATTTATGGTAGAAAATGAAATAGAGTGGACTCAAAATGCGTCGCTCTGGCGACTGATGATGCCCGTGCTACGTCTGGCGTTTACTCAGGTTTTATTGCCAAAGTTAGGGCAGTTGCCCATTCTGTTCAGTGGACTCACTGTAGCCTGCACCGAGAGACCCTTGTATGTAAAGGTCTGTCTGAAAGCCTTAAGAAAATTATTAATGACGGATTGAAAATTGTGAATTTCATTAAACCCAGACCTAAAAATTCAATATTGTTTGCCATACTGTGCGATGAGATGGGCAGTGAGCACAAAACACTTCTCCTGCACAATGAAGTACACTCATTGGCAAGAGTGAAAGTGCGATCAAGATTATTTGAGCTTAGAGATGAGCTGAGACTCTTCCTCTTGGAGCACAAAAATGATACGAAATCTGTGAGCAGTTTCTTGGACATGTTAAATAACGGAAACTGGGTAATACGTCTTTCATATTTGGGTGACATATTCAATGCTCTTAATAGCCTCAATTTATCGCTGCAGGGGAAGGATGTCCACAAGTTCTATGTTCAAGAGCCGGCCGAAGTGGCCGTGCGGTTCTAGGCGCTACAGTCTGGAACCGCGTGACCGCTACGGTCGCAGGTTCGAATCCTGCCTCGGGCATGGATGTGTGTGATGTCCTTAGGTTAGTTAGGTTTAAGTAGTTCTAAGTTCTGGGGGACTGATGAGCTCATAAATTAAGTCCCATAGTGCTCAGAGCCATTTGAACCATATGTTCAAGATAAATAGAAGTAACTATTAAAAAACTTGAAAGATGATCCGGTAAAGTGAAAGAGAGGTGTTTTGATGCATTCCTACTCCCCAATGATTTATTAGAAACATATGGAATCAGAGTTAACGAGGGAACAGAAGCTGCCATGAAGGAACACCTTGAAGCACTGGCCTCTAGTTTCAGGTACTTATTCTGAAATAATTGTACTAGTAATCACTTAGATTTGAAGTATTTCTTATTAACCACGCTCATGATTTTCATGTTATTGTTTTTCATCCAATGCAGGAAAGTAACAATTAAGTTCAACCATCTCCATTTTCAAAGTGATAGGCCGTCCCCACATAGCGAACTCAAAAGAATCTGATAGTTTCACGTTAATCCCACTGATAGTTGTTTGCTTATTCAAAAGTGTTAGTTCATATTTATTTCTTCTTGTTTCCAAAAACTCCTGATGAACTGCTATGGATAAGAAATCCGTTTGAAGAGGTCAACCTTACAAAGTTAAAACTGACGGCATCTGCGGAAGACTCTCTGATAGAACTGTCGCATGATTCTTCTTCGAAAACTTAAGCCTAATCCCATTTTGGATGAAATTCAAGGGAGAATATCAAGTGTTTGCAAACATAGCTTTGAAGAAACTAAGGGGATTAGCAACTACTTACTTATGTGAACGTGCTTTTTCTAGCTGGGCTTTTATAAAAAACAAATATAGAAACAAACTTTGAGTGGAAAACGATTTACGACTAAAACTAACAACCTTCAATCCTGATATAGAAACTGTCATTAACACAAAGACTAGACAATACCACAAATATCATTAAGTTCACTATTTAATTTGCATGGAATAAATATCTTATGGGCTAAAATATTGTTTCTTTTCTTTAATTATGTGCCCTTCACCATTTTTAAAATTATTACTCAGCGAAGCATTTTTTCTAACATAACTAAGTTCAGTTTCACACATACACCTGCGGAGCGCCCCATTCTGTTCTCTCACGATGTCTAATGACAACTGAGGTCGCTGATATGGAGTACCTGGCAGTAGGTTTGGTGGCAGCACAATGCACCTAATATGAAAAATGTATGTTTTGGGGGGAGTCCAGATACTCTTGATCACTCTACCACTACGCAGTAATTAATAGTAATACAAAAATTATATCTAATACACACATCAAAAAAGTTTTACATCACCTCATTTCCGAGGGTTCCGGAATCTGTACAGAAAATTGGATTAGAAATCAACATAAACATCATTTTAGCCCTTTTTATTGCTCATGAAAACCACACATTGCATGTGGTACCACCATACAGCGAGACCATCAGAGGTGGGGGTCCACATTGGTGTACACACCGGTACCTCAAATACTCAGTAGCACGACCTCTTGCATTGATGCATGCCTGTATTCGTCGTGGCATACTATCCACAAGTTCATCAAAGCACTGTTGGTCCAGATTGTCCCACTCCTCAACGGCGATTAGGCGTAGATCCCTCAGAGTGCTTGGTGGGTCACGTCGTCCATAAACAGTCCTTTTCAGTCTATCCCAGGCATGTTTTGTGTGTGTGTGTGTGTGTGTGTGTGTGTGTGTGTGTGTGTGTGTGTGTGCGTGTGCTGACGAAGTTGCATGGATTTGGAGTAGTCGAGCGATGTCGTTATCCTGAAGGAAGTCATTCACAAGATGTGCACGATCGGGGCGCGAATTGTCGTCCATGAAGACGAATGCCTCGAATATATGCTGCCGATATGGTAGCACTATCGGTAGGAGAATGTCATTCACTTATCGCACAACCGTTACGGTGCCTTCCATAACCACCAGCGGCATACGTCGGCCCCACATAACGCCACCCCAAAACAGCAGGGAATGTCCACCTTGCTGCACTCGCTGCACAGTGTGTCTAAGGCGTTCAGCCTGACCGGCTTGCCTCCAAACACGTCTCCGACAATTGTCTGCTTGAAGGCACATGCAACACTCATCGGTGAATGAGTTGCCACCATGCAGCCTATTGCGCACAGTTTGAGTCGTAACACGACGTTGTGCGGCTGCACGAGAAGCATTATTCAACATGGTGGCGCTGCTGTCAGGGTTCCTCCGAGCCATAATGCGTAGGTAGCGGTCATCCACTGCAGTAGTAGCCCTTGGAGGGCCTGAGTTAGGCATGTAATCGACAGTTCCTGTCTCTCTGTATCTCCTCCATGTCGGAACAACATCCGTTTAACTGTGGTTGTTATGTTTAACTTTGGTGGTGCTTGCAGGCTGAGGCCCTGTCTCCATGGTTACGTCGCCCATGTCAAACTGCTGCACCATGCGGCACTGTTAATACTAGCAAGTTTCTAGTTACATCGAAACAGACATTTAAGTTAGACTCACTCTGTTCGTTAAACAATAACTCGGCTTGCCGTTTTCTATGTATGTAGGTGTCCATTTCCTCCTGTAGGCTAATAATGTTTTTTCAGTGTCCTGTGTAACATTACTAAACTGTCCTGGATATTTCCTGCGACAAGTTTTTTCCTTATCCAAACGTGTACCGAAAGCCCTTGTATTTTGGCTAGACGTGTGTTCTCTGAAGCGAGTAATAAAAGTTCCTCCCCGTCTGACCAACATAAAGCATTCACAGTCCCAGTAGTTGATCTTGTAGACTACGATTGCCATATGTTATTGCTGTTGTTGAGAAATTTGTGGCTTAGCCTAGAGGCAGTTGTACCTTATGATTGAAACCATTTCTTTTCTGAAAGCCTGCACAACGCTGTCGGAAAGCTCACCATTGTATTAGATGAGAAGAAACCACTTGTCGTCTGACCTCAGTTTGTTGTATAAGTTTCTTAGAAAACACTCCTTATATTCGTTCGTCCTGCCTACTTGCACGACCACAGGAAAACAAAAACGAAAACATTCTACAGAGAGGTCTTGAGGCGGCGCTGACTGACCAGTCGTCTGAATGCGATATCGATTATCTAGATTTTTAATTAAATTATTATTCACGGTCAAAGGTTTTCTTTTAATAGACTGCATACTACTTTTACACATTTTATTCTGATTTTGCATATATATCTTGTTCCTACATATTGAATTTTATTTTAAGTTTTACTGTTAGACACGTTAGCCACGTGAAACTATTTTAACTAAATTTTATGAATATTATAGTTTGAACTATCTAGACCCTGATACAGGACAATTACGTTACCACATCACTAGCGCCCTCTACCAGCTACAGCTCCTGTTTATATAAGTGTATGGCGCCCTCAGGCCATCGCTACCACTTGCTCATGTACCTGCGTGTAGAAATTACGTGACTTTCATACTCTTATCATAATATTGTTAATAGTATGTTAATGGTTGTCAGCCATGTTACCCTTTGCAAGTATTCTGTGAATTAAATAGAATCAATCCACATCACCTTTCTCCCTTCCCCTGCTCAAAACGCAAGGATATTTCGACATTTTTGTCTTATAGGATAAGAAAAGAGAATTTTCAGATGTATCTTGAATCTCCATGTCAATAGATTTTGCAGATTGGCTTTCTAGTTTGCGAAAGTGAAAGTGATGAATTATATTTGAGAAATGCAATCTGTCAGGATGTATCGTTTTGTATCACCTTGTCAATTAACCACCATTGCCTCCCACACTGTAAACAGGTTTCAACCGATTTTGACAAATAATTTGTATATCATTTCTCTACTCTGCTATGGTTTTATTTTGCATTTGGAGATTGATATTGTGTGCCAAAAGAGCGAAAAATAGGTGGTCATTTTCATGATGTAGGGAGTAGCAGTTACTGATACTCAATAAGCCACCTTAAAGTATGATCTCCAGACGACTGTGTGTTTAAACTGTCAGGCATCAGCAAATACCGCAATTGGCGGTGTGCTTTGAAAGGACAGTTATCAGCAGATATCTCAAGTAACATGTGTTGCACTCTGCGCAAACAGAACACTGTCGTAGCGGCTAAGTCTCGTAATATGTGCCGCCTGCCGTATCTGTTCTGCGATGCAGTTCAGAAGTTTTTCGAGCAAATAAGCACGATGGAGAGCTGCCAATGTAGTCGATATGTAAGCGAGCCTAGATGTTAAATAGTGGAACATATCAGCGACATAGGACTTTTTTTTTCTTTATTGTATTTCAATTCGCCATCGGGGCAGGCTGGCAGCAGCATATGCGCTGCTCTTCAGCCGAAAGACATAGAACAAACAATAGAAGACATTTAAAAATAAAAAAAGGAGAAAATATGGTGAACATAGATATAAAAAGGGGGGAACATCATGGAAGACAACAGACAAAAAAAGGGACGACTGTAAAATGGAGATAAAAACCATAAAAAAGTAGCGCACATAAATAACCACACACTGGGACAATTAAACACAAGGCGCAGTATGACCGGAGCATAAAAGTGTCGACGGATGGTGTAGCACATAACAAACACTGACAGTAACACTAAGTGGAAGGCCAGCACACAATTAAAATCACACCTCTCGGCGCACAGGAGAAACAGCACTAAACACAACAGTGACGTGGCACACTGACGATGATCAAAACGGAGGATCTGCCAGGAGCAAGGAGATGAGGGAGAAGAGAAGAATGGAGGGAGGGGAAGAGAGGGGGCGAGATGGGCAGGGGGCGCGCCGACGAGGGCCAGGTAGGGAGGGACGTGGGAGGGAAAGAGGCAAGGATGGGGTACATGGTCTCAGGGGGAGGGGAAGGAGGAAAATCCACTCTGGGAGAAGGAGGGGAGAGGAAAAAGGGGGCCCTGGGGAGGGGGGAACAAGGTTCAAATGGTTCAAATGGCTCTGAGCACTATGGGACTCAACTGCTGAGGTCATTAGTCCCCTAGAACTTAGAACTAGTTAAACCTAACTAACCTAAGGACATCACAAACATCCATGCCCGAGGCAGGATTCGAACCTGCGACCGTAGCGGTCTTGCGGTTCCAGACTGCAGCGCCTTTAACCGCACGGCCACTTCGGCCGGCCGGAACAAGGCCAGATTATAGTTTGAAGGAAGGGTATAAAAATGGTTCAAATGGCTCTGAACACTATGGGACTTAACTTCTGAGGTCATCAGTCCCCTAGAGCTTAGAAATACTTAAACCTAACTAACCTAAGGACATCACATACATCCATGCCCGAGACAGGAGGAGGAGGAGATTAGTGTTTAACGACAACGAGGTCATTAGAGACGGAGCACAAGCTCGGGTTAGGGAAGGACGGGGAAGGAAATCGGCTGTGCCCTTTCAAAGGAACCGAGGCAGGATTCGAACCTGCGATTGTAGCGGTCGCGCGGTTCCAGACTGTAGCGCCTAGAACCGCTCGCCCACCCCGGCCTGCCGGAAGGGTATATGTCATGGCGAAGGTCATCATCCGGGAGGGGGAGGCGCTGGAAATTGCCCTGATGTAGGAGAGCGAGGGGGTGGAGGTGGAGAGAGGGAGGGATACAGTGATAGAGGCGTGGCAATGGGCGGGGGGTGGAGAGGAAGGAGGAAACCAGGGGGTGGAAGGGATCAAGCCTGCGGACAATCTAAAGGATACGGGGGTGTTGGAGGAACAGGAGGAGGTGGGGGAAGGGAATGAGTTCATTCAGGAGCCATGTGGGGGAAGGAAGATAGATACGGAAGGCCGACATAGGACCTGCTAAATTAGGGTATAAACAGAATGTACCATAATGTAGAATGAAGTGTCGTGATGACAGTCTACAAGTAGGCAGTTATCCGATAATTCGTAAGATAATCCTCGGTCCATTTGTTTGGTACTACAGTTGTCCAGAAAATAAAGAACCGCATTTTTTTCTCAGCCGAAAACAAAGCTACGAATGCGAAACGTTATATATGTATTATTTGAAGTCTCCTAAGTGAGCGCGCCAAGTTTCCGACAGATAGCGTAGCTACATGATAGTTTCAAGATGGCGCCTGTAGGTGATGCGCGTTACAAGCAACGTGCCGTCCTTGAATTTCTCACTGCAGAGAAAAAAGCTGTGGGAAATATTCACAAGCGCTTGTTCGAAGTCTATGGAGCATTTGCTGTCGACAGAAGTACAGTTAGTCGCTGGGCACGGAGGGTGAGGTAATCAGAATGCGGTTTGGCGGACCTCCGCGATTTGCAGCGGTCGGAGAGACCATCCACGGCTGTCACACCTGACATGTTGCAGCGAGCTGATGTTTTTAGGCCATTAAGGGATGCAACTCGGAGAAGACATTTTGAGGACGATGAGGAGGTGATTCACACACTGAAACCGAGCGAGGTGGCGCTCTGGTTAGCACACTGGGCTCACAGTCGGGAGGACGATGGTTCAAAGCTGCGTCGGGTCATCCAGATTTAGGTTTTCCGCGATTTCCGTCAATCGCTTAGGACAAATGCCGGGATGGTTTCTTTGAAAGGGCACAGTCAATTTCCTTTCCCATCCTTCCCTAATCCGATGGGACCGATGACCTTGCTGTTTAGTCGCCTCCCCTGAATCAACCAACCAACCAACACAATGAAGCACTGGCTCCGCCACCAGGACAGGAATTGGTACCGACAGGGCATACACGGCCTTGTTTCGTGCTGGAGGAAGGCCATAGAACGGGATGGAGATTACGTGGAGAAATAGGGCGTGTAGATAAAACACCGTTCTTTCGTGTGTGTAATTCTTGTTATGTTCAACAAAGAACTGTTAAAGAAATAAATGCGGTTCATCACTTTCTGAGCAACCTTCGTGTTTATCGTTGCAAGTTTCACACAGAAATAGAGCTTCTCAACACGTTTCCATATCCGCTAACGTAGATTTATTCAGCATTTTCGTGTGGCGTCAGAGTATGTGATTCCCAAGTGCACTGCCGATAAATAAGACAGTAAGAATGTTGTACCAGGTTTATTTACTATTTGTTCACAATGTTCTCAACCAGGGAAGGATCGGTTGAAGTCAACTAACTTTGGGCAATGAGTCTTCTACGAACGTCTGATGTGGGACAATGGCGCGGGGTAGCCACGCGGTCTAAGGGCGTCTTGTCACGGTCCGAGTGACTCCTCCCCGTCGGAGGTTCGAGTCCTACCTCGGGCATGGATGTGTGTTGTCCATAGGGTAAATTGGTATAAGTTAGATTAAGTAGTGTGTAAGCTTAGGGACCGATGACCTAAGCAGTTTGGTCCCTTAAGATCTTACCACAAATTTTAGCCGCGCGGGGTAGCCACGCGGTCTTGGGCGTCTTGTCACGGTCCGCGCGGCTCCCCCCATTGGAGGTTCGAGTCCTCCCTCGGTCATGGATGTGTGTTGTCCATAGCGTACGTTAGTTTAAGTTAGATTACGTAGTGTGTAAGTTTAGGGACCGAAGGCCTAAGTAGTTTGGTCCCATAAGATCTTATCACAAATCGGGCAATGATGATCACCACGACTACGGTAAAATGATTTTCATTACCGTCATAGTATTCAGCATGCGTTCAGGATAATGATGATCACCAAACTTAGGGTAATCATAATCACTGTGCCAGCTGGACTTCCTGATTTAGGTTTTCCGTGATTTCAATAAATCACTGCAGGCAACTGCCGGGATGGTTCCTTTGAAAGGGCACGGCCGACTTCCTTCCCCTTCGTTCCCTTATCCGATGAGACCGATGACCTCGCTGTCTTGTCTCCTCCCCCGAACAACGGAACCCAGCTGGACTTCATTACCCCATACTATCCGCCATGCATTCGGGGTGATGAAGATCATTATTGGGGTAATCAGAATCGCCTTATCATCTTGGGAGGAGGGGAGAGGAGAGAGATGGAGGTGGAGGTGGGGAGGGTGCATGTTACATTGTCATCAAAAAAAGGGCGCGGCTTGTGACTGCACATAGGAGCGTGTCGTGTATGACGCCATAGTGAAGTCAATGACCTGGGTCATGTGATATCACAAATGTAAACAGAGTGTTCCAGAATCGGCAACTACCTTACATTAAATGCCAGTCTGTGAAGTCCAGTAACGGGTAATGCACTATCTTCGACAACCAATTACGAACCGTAGAAAGAGGTAAACTTCATCGGAGACACATCACAGATCTTTGTACTGGACTAACTGACGCTTCGCCAGTTCACAGCCAGACTGACACTTTTCAACCCAATCTAGACTTCGAGCTACGCTAGAAATCAGTCGTCACCACAATCTATATCCAGAAACTAATATATACCTAAATGAAATACAATCAGTGTTCTGCTCTCTTTCTCTTTGCGTATAACGCCACACATCCCATCATCATTACGTTATGAGACGATGACATCAGGTATCGGTACGTTCAGTTGATGCTCTTTTGTACAAATGTTTGAGCAGAGCGCCAAAAATACTCCCTAGAAATTACGCAATGAATTTTTGTCCAAATTTTCATAGCCAAACGAAGAGTTGGAAATATACAAATGGAGTATCGAATTGACCAGCATGAAGTCTAGTTTTTTAGAATGAGATTTAACCATTATACAATCTTAGCATTCGTGTACCCTGCTCTCACTGAATTGTGTTATGTGGTCTGGGAGGTGACAACTTCGCTGAAACACTGGAAATAGCCGGAGGAACACAGCGGGAATCACAAACAGAATCAAAATTACCCTTGTAATACAAAGGAGGCGGGAGTGTTATCATCTAATAGAGCCATCTTGTGCCATGTGTGTTAAGCAGAATCATAATTTCAGATTCTGTCACGTCACTAATGGCGATCTAATGCAAAGATAGTTTCACGACAGAGTGCTCGTCTGGATATCCACTTCTGAACATTTTCCAGTCCGGCCCCAAACACAGTGGGCACCGGCCGCCGCCCCTGTGTTCTGTGCCCGTCGTTGCGACAGCTTTCGATCTACATTGTATGCTGTTGCCTTTGCTTTGGCTCGTGTAATACAATTCATAATTGTGCGGATTTACATGGAAAAAGATTATGATGTATCGAGTCAAAGCAGAGCGGTGCGTCTTCGATGGAACCGCAAACTGGCTCTGAATATCACGAACGGAGATATGAAGAACACACATTGAGTGGAAGTGTCATAATAGGTATTGTACACGATATTATCAGAACTGCTTTTGCTGGAGATGTCGAGTGTGGCAGAGAATGAGACCTTAATAGCTGTTGTCACTAATGCCATAAAATTTTACACAGGGACTGCAAAGTTACTCATGTGACTATTACTCGTGCAGCATACAGCGTGGGGATCTTTGAATCACTGATCTCCCACCACAATTAAAATATACTGAAATATGTAATTGAATTATATACTTACCATAACTGTCTTACGTCGGAAGTTTCATGTGGTGAAAGGAAAAGGATAACAAATAGTTTGCTTCAGTCACAGTTGTGAAGTGATTTAAGTAATTATAACTGTTATCGATCGCTGGAGACCATCTTCACATCTGTACCAGTTGGTTCCAGTGCAGTCAAATTTTTCACCATGATTATTGCCATAACATTAAAGTAAAAGAGCAAGTAATTTCAAAACATCAAGTAAAAGAGCAAGTAATTTCAAAACTAGTGTACCCAAATACCAGGAAAGACTTTTGATATGTGGCAGGTGTCGTATACAAGGAAGCATTTCAGGACTCCCGCCATGTTGTAAGAACATTATAGTGAGAGTTAATGCATAACGAAACCAGTGGAAAAATGCTTCTATCGGAGCACAAAAAACATGAATATGCTCCTGTTTAAATAAAAGACTCTAACTGAAAAGTGGAGTACCAGCTGCTTCATTCTATCTTACTCATCACAATTAAAAATTTTCCAAAAAATTTTGGCGTGCGAACATATTCGTTCTGTTTTTAACATGCAATTCACCTCGTACTCCCAAAAGCTTCCCTGACGGTCACTCACTCGCTGACACTGAGTGGTCTATAGCTGTAAGTCGCTCATAACCACCTTCTGTAGGGTTTACAAATGGTCTGTATTGCAAGGGCAATCCAAAATCCTGTCGCCAATAGAACCCATGGCATGAGTTCCGGAAAAAAACCGTTTTTATGCACGGACTCTTGGGACATAGTTAAAGAAACTCGCTAGACAAATTATTCGATATCACACAGTAATCAAAATGTTTGTTCACAAGGAAAATGTATCTTTCTGATGCAGAAACAAAAATGAATTTATGAACATGCGTGCAATTATGCTATTCCATATGTTTTCCACTTCCAGATTTACCATAGAGAAATTCTACTCAGTGCGATCATTACTGCCATAACTTCAGAGGAGTGATGATACATTGAATGATGAGAAAAATACAAATCATTGTTATTTCTGATCGTTTCAAGTCTTTTTCAGACCCTATCTTGCGAAGCAGCTCAATACAGCCACAGAAGACACAGTTGCTCCTATGAAGCTGTGGCTTATTATGCAGAGCTTCTCTTAAGATTTCGTTACTGGATTTCGTTATGGTGTCTGTAGATCGAGTGAAGAAAACGGGAAAGACCTGACAAACCGTAGCAAATCTCCAGTGCGATCTGAGCCGGCATCTAAAGCAGCCAGCCCATCAGAAGTCGAGCGTATTAACGCTAAGCCAACGAGAGCAGCTACCGCTTGCGTTCTCAGTTACTGCCACGGTGATATGGCAGATTGTTCGGGAAAAAAAATTCGGTCTAACTTAGATGCCAGATATACATCTTGGGTTCAAACAATGACTTTTAGTTAGTGTCACACGTTAAATCAGAATCATTCAGAATATTTCATTGATAGAACATCAAAAGTTTTACGTGAATGTAGACGGATAGTTCAATGCACACCCGGAAGTTACTGGAGAATGAAAAAGTTGCCAATATTTCCTGTTGTGTTGTCAATTCCCACCTACATCAGTGCCGGCCGAAGTGGCCGTGCGGTTAAAGGCGCTGCAGTCTGGAACCGCGAGACCGCTACGGTCGCAGGTTCGAATCCTGCCTCGGGCATGGATGTTTGTGATGTCCGTAAGTTAGTTAGGTTTAACTAGTTCTAAGTTCTAGGGGACTAATGACCTCAGCAGTTGAGTCCCATAGTGCTCAGAGCCATTTGAACCATTTGAACCTACATCAATTTCCGTATGCAGACTGATAGGGTGGCTGTAAGAGCCCCGCACACTGGAAAGTAAGTGCTGGGCAGCCCACAGATAATTTGATGGAGATTACAAACTAGATACACGATTTTCTCACTACGTTTTATTCCCATTTCAGTAACTATGCTAAAAGGTTAAACCGTAGACAGGGATACCGTTCTCGGCTACTATGACAGCCTGCACCACAAATTATGAGCGGAATAGTTGTTTAGGTAGGTCTCCTGTGCAGTAGTAGTTATCATTACTTTCTTCCGGCTGAAGAGTACTATACAACTGACATGCTCATTCAACTGTCGTCTTTCCTTTTCAAATAATCGTCTTTAATTGTTATGTCTAATAATCGTCATTAATATGAAACTCCCATGCAGCGGGCCCGGGTTCGATTCCCGACCGGGTTGGAGATTTTCTCCGTTCGTGAACTCGGTGTTTTGTTGTTCTCGTCATCATTTCATCCTCATCACCGGCATGCAAGTCGCCCAATGTGGCGTCGACTGTAACAAGACTTGTACTCGGCGGCAGAAATCCCCCGGATGGGACATCCCGGCCAACAATGCCACATGATCATTTCGTTTTCTTATCAGCATATTTTCTTCACTTGATAGAGTAATGCTTACCTCTACGAGGCAGGCGGCAATTCATTGTCTTGGTCACAAATTGACCCATTTCGATACATCATTGCCAATCATAGCTGTGGTAAGAACAAACCAATACAATAGGAAAGATGCCTATGGGAAAATATATGCCACAGTGGACAGCATTTCAATCAATATTTACAATGAAGTAAAACCACGGCCACACCAAAGTAGGCACATAAGGTACTGAAAATAGGGGGTGTTCAAAAAGTCTCTCCGCAGTGCCGTATGATTGTTAGCCGCTCGTGCCGTATACCGCAGTGAATATACCAAAATGAAAGTCAGTGAAATACAAGTTATTAATTTATTGAATATTCATTTTTACTGAGATAAACGGAACAGTGGAATGTTGGGAGAGACCACTTGAAGGGACGTAACCCAGGCAGGTGAACAATCATACGGCACGCGCGGCTAACAATCATAAGGCACTGCGGAGAGACTTTTTGAACACCCCTTATAACTCCAATACCTGAAAAGCAAAGTGCCAAACTGACCGTACAACGAGAAATGTAGTGGTAAGGAAAACAAAATACCGTCCGAAGATGGTTTTAGTAATCATGCAGTAAATAACTGGCTATCAAAGAACGTAACCAATGATAAGCTTACGATGTATATCGATTATGTAATATATGAGTCTGAAAACCATGGAGGAAGCTATGCAGCCACACTTTAAAAAAATGCAATTTACGTAATGTGCAGCCTGAAACAAATATAACGAAATATAGAGACTTCATGCGGAATGTCTTATCACATTAATGGGACCAATGTCAAAGCCTGAACTACCACTTCTTGCAGCGCAGACCTTTGCGAGAAGTGCAGTAAGAGAGTCAATGAGGTTGTGGAAGGTACGACAGGTATGCGAAGCCATGCTAACTCCAGTTCTGTGGCCAGCTGAGCTAGATTTCTCAGTTGAGGATTTACGGGCCGAAAAGCCCGATCGAGATGGTCCCACAGATTGTCGATTGGGTTTAAGAAGAGTGGGGCTTGTTGGCCAGGAGAGTACAGTGAACTCATCCTGTTGCTCCTCTAACCAAGCATGTACACTGAGAGCTGTGTGACACGTTGCATTGTCCTGCTGGTAGATGCCATCGTGCTAAGGAAAAACAAACTGCAAGCAAGGGGTGGACATAGTCCCCAAGGATAAATGCATACTTGTGCTGATCCATTGTGCCTTCTAGAATGATGACATCACTCATTGATTATGAGATAGTGTTAAACAGAAACCAGCTACGTGAACCTTGCAAAAGTAAAAACCGAAATATCATAGAAGATACACTGAGGCGGCAAAAGTCATGGGATACTTCTTAATATCGTGTCGGACCTCCTTTTGTTCGGCGTAGTGCAGCAGCTCAACGTGGTTCAAAATGGTTCAAATGGCTCTCACAAGGGAACCTCCCCATCACACACCCCCTCAGATTTAGTTATAAGTTGGCACAGTCGATAGGCCTTGAAAAACTGAACACAGATCAATCGAGAAAACTGGAAGAAGTTGTGTGGAACTATGAAAAAACTTATAACTAAATCTGAGGGGGGTGCGATGTGGAGGTTCCCTTGTCAGCACTATGGGACTTAACTTCTGAGGTCATCAGTCCCCTAGAACTTAGAACTACTTAAACCTAACTAACCTACGGACAACACACACATCCATGCCCGAGGCAGGATTCGAACCTGCGACCGTAGCGGTCGCGCAGTTCCAAACTGTAGCGCCTAGAACCACTCGGCCACTCCGGCCGGCAGCTCGACGTGGTCCCCTGAAGAAGTCCCCTGCAGAAATATTGAGCTATGCTGCCTCTGCAGCCGTCCATAATTGCGAAACCGTTACTTGCGCAGGATTTTGTGCACTAACTGACTTCTGGATTACGTCCCATAAATGTTCGCTAGGATTCATGTCGAGAGATCTGGGTGGACAAATCATTCGCTCGAACTGTCCAAAATGTTCTTCAAACCAATCGCGAACAACTATGGCCCGGTGACATGGCGCATTGTCGTCCATAAAATTTCCATCGTTGTTTGGAAATATGAATTTCATGAATGGCTGCAGATGGTCTCCAAGTAGCCGAACATAACCATCTCCAGTCAACGAACGGTCCAGCTGGACCAGAGGATTCAGCCCATTCCGTGTAAACACAGTCCACACCGTTATGGAGCCATCATAAGCTTGCACAGTGCCTTGTTGACAACTTGGGGCCGCGCGGGATTAGCCAAGCGGTCTCAGGCGCTACAGTCATAGACTGTGCGGCTGGTCCCGTCGGAGGTTCGAGTCCTCCCTCGGGCATGGGTGTGTTTGTTGGTCCTCAGGGTAAGCTTAGGGACTGATGACCTTAGCAGTTAGGTCCCGGGGCCGCGCGGGATTAGCCGAGCGGTCTCAGGCGCTACAGTCATGGACTGTGCGGCTGGTCCCGGCGGAGGTTCGAGTCCTCCCTCGGGCATGGGTGTGTTTGTTTGTCCTCAGAGTAAGCTTAGGGACTGATGACCTTAGCAGTTAGGTCCCATAGGATTTCACACACATTTTTTTGACAACTTGGGTCCATGGCCTCATGAAGTCTGCGCCACTTTAGACCCCTACCATGAGCTCTTGTCAACTGAAATCGGGAGTCATCTGAGCAGGCCACGGTTTTCCGGTCGTCTTGGGTCCAACCGATGTGGTCACGAGCCCGGAAGAGACGCTGCAGGCGATGTCGTGCTGTCAGTAAAGGCACTCGCATCCGTCGTCTACTGAAATAGCCCATTAACTCCGAACTTCACCCCACTGTCGTCACAGATACGTTAGTCGTCCGTCCCACATTGATTTCTGTAGTTATTTCACGTAGTATTGATTTCTGTTAGCACTGACAACTAAATGCAAACGCCGCTTCTCTCTGTCGTTAAATGGAACCCGCCGGACACTGCGTTATCCGTGGTGATAGGTAACGCCTGAAATGTGGTATTCTCGGCACACTCTTGACACTGTGGATCTCGGAATATTGAATTCCCTAATGATTTCCGAAATGTAATCTCTCTGCGTCTAGCCCTAACTTCCATTCCACATTCAGAGTCATTTAATTCCCGTCATGTGGTCATAATCAAATCTTTTGAGATGAATCACCTGAGTACATGAGACAGCTCGCCGATGTACTGCCCCTTTATACCTTGTGTACGAGAGGCTACCGCCATCTCTATATGTGCATATCGCTATCCCATGACTTAAGTGACCTAAGTGTATGTGTCCATGATAACACACATATAATTGATATTAACGCTGACCGTAGTACTATTTTTGTCATTGCAGAGGATTGTACGTTATGGAAATTGGTAATTTATTGTCACGATTTTACACTGAATCCTCTTACGATCCTCTGTCGATTGACGTTAGGCCAGCGTATTAGGAATGGACTTTTGGTCCATGTTGTGTCGTCAGGGACTCATAGTTCCTGTGACACCTCGGTTTTTACTTCTGCAGGGTTCACATAATTTGTTTCCATTTTGACACTACGCCATGTTTACTAAAAGGTATCAGATAGATTATATAATGGTAAGACAGAGATTTAGGAACCAGGTTTTAAATTGTAAGACATTTCCAGGTGCAGGTGTGGACTCTGACCACAATCTATTGGTAATTAACTGTAGATTAAAACTGAAGAAACTGCAAAAAGGTGGGAATTTAAGGAGATGGGACCTGGATAAACTGAAAGAACCAGAGGTTGTACAGAGTTTCAGGGAGACCATAAGGGAACAATTCACAGGAACGAGGAAAGAAATACAGTAGAAGAAGAATGGGTAGCTTTGAGGGATGAAGTAGTGAAGGCAGCAGAGGATCAAATAGGTAAAAAGACGAGGGCTAGCAGAAACCCTTGGGTAACAGAAGAACTATTGAATTTAATTGATGAAAGGAGAAAATATAAAAATGCAGTAAATGAAGCAGGCAAAAAGGAATACAAACGTCTCAAAAATGATATCGACATTTACAAATGTAAGGATGTAGAGGCTTATCTCACGAGGGGTAAGATAGATACTGCCTACAGGGAAATTAAAGAGACATTTGGAGAAAAGAGAGCCATTTGTATGAATATCAAGAGCTCAGATGGAAACCCAGTTCTAAGCAAAGAAGGGAAAGCAGAAAGGTGGAAGAAGTATATAGAGGGTCTCTACAAGGACAATGTACTTGAGGACAATATTATGGAAATAGAAGAGGATGTAGATGAAGATGAAATCAGAGATATGATACTGCGTGAGGAGTTTGACAGAGTATTGAAAGACCTGAGTCGAAACAAAGCCCCCGGAGTAGACAACATTCCATTAGAACTACTGACTGCCTTGGGAGAGCCAGTCCTGACAAAACTCTACCGTCTGGTGAGCAAGATGTGTGAGATAGGCGAAATACCCCCAGACTTCAAGAAGAATGTAATAATTCCAATCCCAAAGAAAGCAGGTGTTGACAGGTGTGAAAATTACCGAGCTATCAGTTTAATAAGTCACAGCTGCAAAATACTAACGCGAATTCTTTACAGACGAATGGAAAAACTGGTAGAAGCCGACCTCGGGGAAGATCGGTTTGGATTCCGTAGAAATATTGGAACACGTGAGGCAATACTGACCCTAAGACTTATCTTAAAAGAAAGATTAAGGAAAGGCAAACCTACGTTTCTAGCATTTGTAGACTTAGAGAAAGCTTTTGACAATGCTGATTGGAATATTCTCTTTCAAATTCTGAAAGTGGCAGGGGTGAAATACAGGGAGCGAAATGCTATTTACAATTTGTACAGAAAGCAGATGGCAGTTATAAGAGTCGAGAGGTATGAAAGGGAAGCAATGGTTGGGAAGGGAGTGAGACAGGGTTGTAGCCTATCTCCGATGTTATTCAATCTGTATATTGAGCAAGCAATAAAGGAAACAAAAGAAAAGTTCGGAGTAGGTATTAAAATCCATGGAGAAGAAATAAAAACTTTGAGGTTCGCTGATGACATTGTAATTCTGTCAGACACAGCAAGGGACTTGGAAGAGCAGTTGAACGGAATGGACAGTGTCTTGAAAGGAGGGTATGAGATGAACATCAACAAACGCAAAACGAGGATAATGGAATGTAGTCGAATTAAGTCGGGTGATGCTGAGGGAATTAGATTAGGAAATGAGACACTTAAAGTAGTAAAGGAGTTTTGCTATTTGGGGAGCAAAATAACTGATGATGGTCGAAGTAGAGAGGACATAAAATGTAGACTGGCAATGGCAACGAAAGCGTTTCTGAAGAAGAAAAATTTGTTAACATCGAGTATAGATTTAAATGTCAGGAACTCGTTTCATAAAGTATTTGTATGGAGTGTAGCCATGTACGGAAGTGAAACGTGGACGATAAATAGATTAGACAAGAAGAGAATAGGAGCCTTCGAAATGTGGTGCTACAGAAGAATGCTGAAGATTAGATGGGTAGATCACATAACTAATGAGGAGGTATTGAATAGAATTGGGGAGAAGAGGAGCTTGTGGCACAACTTGACTAGAAGAAGGGATCGGTTGGTAGGACATGTTCTGAGACATCGAGGGATCACCCATTTAGTATTGGAGGGCAGCGTGGAGGGTAAAGGTCGTAGAGGGAGACCAAGAGATGAATACACTAAGCAGATTCAGAAGGATGTAGGCTGCAGTAGGTACTGGGAGATGAAGCAGCTTGCACAGGATAGAGTAACATGGAGATATGCATCAAATCAGTCTCAGGACTGAAGACCACCACAACAACAACAATAACATGTTTACTTAATCTTTACTTCTATGTTATATTTGTGTCTTCCATGATTTTATTGGTGACACGATACGCATGTCATTGTATGGTGGAATGTTTCTTACTGGCTACGCTTGGCGCTGATGCGCAATACTTCCTGTATACTGGTTTTAGCACAGCTTCACATTTATCTTTTTATTACAGTTTGTTTGTACGTTTCTGGTATGTTATATTGCCAGTTTTTTTCTCATTTTACCTATTAACTTATGATACGCCACATGCTTTAATGGTGTATTCATATTTGATTTATTTTTTACCATGTTGTATCCTTGAATAAAATATATTTTTGTTACCAGTGCCTGTGTAGCACGTGCTCGTGAAACACACGTTATTAACAGTCTACATTTTTATTCTTCGGGTCTACATATTTCTTTCTCATTATGATCACCCTCCCGACGAACACATGTCTCCCACCGAGAGACCAGTTCGTTGACACCGTCAGTGTAGAACGTTTAGCTTTGTTGACGGAGCCACCGCTTCACCACTGCTTCATCACTATCAAAGTGATGTCCTGGAAGGTGTTCTTTAAGTTTTGGAAACAGATGAAAATCGGATGGAGCCAACTCGGGGCTGCATGGATGATCGAAGACAGAGAACCCAAAGCGTCGTATTGTTGCAGATATCGCGGCTGTCGTACGTGGTGTGGCATTGTCATACCGAAGGAGCGGGTACTCCATGTGCAAAAGAACTCTCCTAATTCGAAACTATATTACAGAACACTGTTTCTAATGCACCAACATAGTTACGCTACACACTGCCACGTTACACGCTAGAATTTGGAGCCCTCTAGCGGCAGCGGTTTGCAAATATGTAGATATGTACACTCCTGGAAATTGAAATAAGAACACCGTGAATTCATTGTCCCAGGAAGGGGAAACTTTATTGACACATTCCTGGGGTCAGATACATCACATGATCACACTGACAGAACCACAGGCACATAGACACAGGCAACAGAGCATGCACAATGTCGGCATTAGTACAGTGTATATCCGCCTTTCGCAGCAATGCAGGCTGCTATTCTCCCATGGAGACGATCGTAGAGATGCTGGATGTAGTCCTGTGGAACGGCTTGCCATGCCATTTCCACCTGGCGCCTCAGTTGGACCAGCGTTCGTGCTGGACGTGCAGACCGCGTGAGACGACGCTTCATCCAGTCCCAAACATGCTCAATGGGGGACAGATCCGGAGATCTTGCTGGCCAGGGTAGTTGACTTACACCTTCTAGAGCACGTTGGGTGGCACGGGATACATGCGGACGTGCATTGTCCTGTTGGAACAGCAAGTTCCCTTGCCGGTCTAGGAATGGTAGAACGATGGGTTCGATGACGGTTTGGATGTACCGTGCACTATTCAGTGTCCCCTCGACGATCACCAGTGGTGTACGGCCAGTGTAGGAGATCGCTCCCCACACCATGATGCCGGGTGTTGGCCCTGTGTGCCTCGGTCGTATGCAGTCCTGATTGTGGCGCTCACCTGCACGGCGCCAAACACTCATACGACCATCATTGACACCAAGGCAGAAGCGACTCTCATCGCTGAAGACGACACGTCTCCATTCGTCCCTCCATTCACGCCTGTCGCGACACCACTGGAGGCGGGCTGCACGATGTTGGGGCGTGAGCGGAAGACGGCCTAACGGTGTGCGGGACCGTAGCCCAGCTTCATGGAGACGGTTGCGAATGGTCCTCGCCGATACCCCAGGAGCAACAGTGTCCCTAATTTGCTGGGAAGTGGCGGTGCGGTCCCCTACGGCACTGCGTAGGATCCTACGGTCTTGGCGTGCATCCGTGCGTCGCTGCGGTCCGGTCCCAGGTCGACGGGCACGTGCACCTTCCGCCGACCACTGGCGACAACATCGATGTACTGTGGAGACCTCACGCCCCACGTGTTGAGCAATTCGGCGGTACGTCCACCCGGCCTCCCGCATGCCCACTATACGCCCTCGCTCAAAGTCCGTCAACTGCACATACGGTTCACGTCCACGCTGTCGCGGCATGCTACCAGTGTTAAAGACTGCGATGGAGCTCCGTATGCCAAGGCAAACTGGCTGACACTGACGGCGGTGGTGCACAAATGCTGCGCAGCTAGCGCCATTCGACGGCCAACACCGCGGTTCCTGGTGTGTCCGCTGTGCCGTGCGTGTGATCATTGCTTGTACAGCCCTCTCGCAGTGTCCGGAGCAAGTATGGTGGGTCTGACACACCGGTGTCAATGTGTTCTTTTTTCCATTTCCAGGAGTGTAGATATGAAGAATAAAGACGAAGAGTGTTAATAACGCTTGCTTTATTTAAAAAACATTGCGAGTTTTCACATAAAAAATTCGGAGAGTTTACTTTTGAGCATGCCCTCGTAAATGCTAATGTAACTGTCATATTCCATACCTGTTTTGTAATTGGTTATACCTGTCATTTTTTCTACATTTAATTAATGCAATGTGTTTTAATTTACGTTTCTTTCAATAATTCCTCTATATTTCATGATTTTAACAACTGACATTCTGCATGAAGTCTGAATATTTTGTTACATTTATTTTCAATCTGTACATTACGTAATACGAATTTTTTAAAATATGCCTGCATGATTTCGTCCATGGTTTTCATACCCATACAGTACGCAATCGATATATTCATTGTAAGCCACCCACTGGCAGGGTTCATTGACAGCCACCTATGGACTGCATGGTTACTAACCCTATCTGTGATGGCATTAGTTTATCTTACCACTACATTTCTCGATGTATGGTCAGTTTGATACCTGGCTCCACAGATACTAGAGCTGTATTGTAACATCTATAACGACTTCTGATACCAAATGTAACAGTTCTGTTACTAAATGTGACACTTCTGCTACTAAATGTAACTGGGTTTTCTCTTTGGATGCTGTCAATTGTCAGGCTGAGCATTCTAAAGCATTCTGTCAGGGTGAAAATATTAAATAAATTAACTTTTCTCTCTTAACAACATGTGGGCAGGGTGGGTTCTTCCTTGGCTCGGGTATGAGGTCGAATGAAACATCATTTTTACATAAGAATAACTTTTATTGAAGATTTGTACAACTGTATCTTACGGAATATTCTGGTTCGGAGAGCGGCAGCTGTGTCGTTTGTGAAGTCTTCTGCTGCGGCGGCGGCGGCGGCGGCGGCGTCTGATTACGCGTAGCTGTGTGTATCTCGTGTCGCTGTCTCGCTCAGTTGACTGGAGAAGCGCAGCGCGAGGTGGCCCGTTTAATTATTGCGAGCGAAATCGTGCATCGGATGATACCTTGGGTGTCGCGTCCCAGTGTTTCTCTTCTCTAAGCGGCCGCGTGTGTTCTGCGTCGGCCAGCGGAGCGGCGCGGCGGGGGAAGGCCAGTGTGGCGGACTCGAACCACGGACTCCTGCTTGCCAGTCTTCGGCTGTCAGGTCTTCATCCCAGCTCACAGGTGACTACTGACGTGAGGCCGTCTCCTTCCCGTCCTCACGAGCCACCCGGGTATGTAAAAACCAGACTTGAAATACCTTTTAACTTCTGTCTTCTGGCGCCGCGGCTGCTGCTTGCTATTCCATTACAGCGGCGGACTTGGTGCGTCTGTGCATGATGCAGTCTCTTCTTGCATGACGGTCTTCAGCACCGAAACTGACTGAAAACTTCTTCGTCTTCTTCGTCTCTTCTCTCCGTATCCGTCTTCGTCTCCGTCTCCGTCTTCATCTGACTTCCTCCGTCTGGCCCACTGCGTCTCGCGTATTTATTCACTTCAGTTTACTGGAGGTGAACGACTTCACGGTCATTGTCTCGTCTGTCACGTTGAAAAGCTTCTCGAAGAATCTTCTTAACGTCGGTCGTTGGCTCTTGGAATGTAGGTGAGGGCTTTTGATCCCATGTGACGACTGAGAAACACGTGAGCCGGTCATTGCCTCTTCTGTCACGTTGAATAGCTTCTCGAAGAATCTTTACGTCGGTCATTGGCTCTTGGGATGTAGGCGAGGGCCTTTGCTCACATACGACAACTGAGAAACACGTGAGCCGGTCGGGCGATGCCCTGACGGCTGAATCGACAGCGCCCGCTATGTGGAAGTTGCTGACTTCACGGTCATTGTGTCTTCTGTTCTGCTGTTCGGCCCGCTGTTTGCGAGTATGTAACTCTCTAAACTAAACCAAGTTTTTCATTTATATTCTAATTTCTAGTTCACTTTGATTTCACTAATTTATTTACTTAAGTAGCACTCAACATTCCTCCACCCTTCGGAGAAATTCGCCCTCGAATTTACTACTCAACATTCCTCCACTCTTCACACGGCAAAAGTACAAGCAATGAAAACTCTCGACTTAGAAGATTACACACGCTTCACATTAAGTATGTGGAAAATACTCTATCACTTTACAAAAGCACTGTACGGTCATGAATCACATAGTTCTTACATAAATTGTTGTAATAAGTGTAACAAACCTTGATGACAATGAATAAACAAAAATAGATTATTCACTCAGAAATTTACATAGCAACACCTGTTTAATCAACCCTATATGAATGCAAGAATATTTATTCTACAGTATTGTTTACTTTAACATAAGACTGTTTAATAAAGAATGAAGTACAATAAACAAAATTAATACACTAATGCTCAAAAGTAACTACTGAAGTACGCCAGTTAAGAGTGTGGTATCCAATTAACAGCGATTTGATAAAGTGGTATATTATTATTTGGCTTATTTTTTCGTCTTAAATAAAAGAAAACTGTACAAAGCAGAAACACCAACACAATGGTTCCAGATATACCCGTTCCTAAATTTATACTGTTACTTTTGTTTTCACTTTTTAACTTTAAAACATGTAGCATCATAACATTGCCATCAATTTTGCCTTGCTGCAAGTTTATGAACATATCTAATGACTTCAGAAGGAAACTGTCAAGGGAATAATTGAGGTAGGACAGGTTTTGTGTAGGAAATGCTTGCATGGCGTTTTCTGAAAAAGGAAACAACGTGGTAATGGATCTACCAACCTAGTAAAAACAAAAACAAAGAAAAGAAGGAATACATTGTTAACTACAAGATCTACATGTTTCTAAGTTCAACTTTATTTTTCTTAAAAAATAAACCATTATCATTTATTTATTATTTACATATGTATACTACAGTCTACTAAGATTCCGCTAGGACATTCGCACCCTTGATCGAAGATTGTATGGTGCCATGTCTGTATGTTGTGCTGGAGTGGCCACTCTTTTTCCTTTACGGGAACTTCCTCCACCCTTCGGAAAAGCAGACACTATTGTTGAAGGAATTACATCTGGAGCGCCCTTAAAAGGTTTTAAACGACTTGCATGGACAATGGTAGTTCGGGTGGGCAGTTGCAATTTAACGTTGACTGGTGACGTGATCTCAATAATTTGATAAGGACCTCTGTAGTTTGTTACAAATTTCTTCGTTTTTCCTCTCGCAATATAAGGAGTTGAAAGCATAACCCACTGACCGATTTTGTAATTTGGATATTTAGCTTGGGTATTACCTAATCTTTCCTGTCGTTCCAAAGCCTTTGTAGTAGATTTTTGAACCTTTTTCCATACATCCTTCATCATTCGACTGAAATCTCTTACTGTTTCTCCGACTTTTCCGTTTTTCTGCCTGATTACATCAAAAGGGGACGGCATTTTTCTCCCATAGACCACTTCATAAGGTGACATGCCAGTTGCTTCATGCGTTTTAGCGTTGTATACCGACACGATTATTGGTAAATACGTATCCCAATTAGAATGTTGTTCGTTAATATAATAACTAAGCATCTTGCCAATTGTCCGATGAACTCTTTCTGTGCGCCCGTTGCACTGAGGGTGTAACGGAGTTGTGCGTAATTTGCGTATTTTTAGTAAGTGGCATAGCTGTTTCATTAATTCCGACATAAAATTAGATCCCTGATCTGTGATAATAGCTTCAGGTACGCCAAATTTAAGTATCCAGTTGTTAACTAAAGCTTGGGCAACTGTATTTGCTTGCTGATCTGGGAGACCTACCATAGCTAGATAGCGTGAAAAGTGATCTATAATTGTAAGAACATACTTATTACCAGCAGGTGTTTTATGAAATGGCCCGTAGAGATCGATTCCGCAGATTTGAAATGGACATGAAGCTTCGGGGAGCCTCTGTAAGGGTATTTTTGAACGAGAAAGTTCTGCTCGTTGTGCGCACGCAATGCAATTACGAACGAACTGCGCAACATCCTGCTTTCTGGTTTGCCACCAAAATCGCTCTGCTACACGTCTTTCGGTTGTCCGCTGTCCACCGTGTCCTGCAAGGATATGATCGTGGGCCTCTGCCATTATTTCTTGTCTAAGGTGTTGGGGAACAACAATTCGCGGTCCAAGTTTTGTTTTACGGCATAATACACCATCTTCAAAGCAAAATTGTTTTTGAGTTGCGTATTTTTTGCATTCTGTATCCTCATCTTGTGCCCTTCTCCAGTCCTCAGTATCTCGGCCTGTTGCTTCCAAAAGTGCTATTTTCCGACTTAGGCAATCTGCATTCGTGTGTTTTTTGCCTGGTTTATGGATAACTTCGAAATCCATTTCGGAAAGACATAGGGCCCAACGCGTGAGACGACTAGATGGATCCTTTAACCCAAGCAACCATTTTAAAGCTGCGTGGTCTGTAATAACCTTGAATTTCTTACCATACAAGTAGCATTTAAAGTATTTGATACCATAAATAACACTTAACAATTCTTTCTCCGTTGTGGAATAATTTCTTTCTGCCGTTGTTAGTAGTCTCGAAGCGTAGGCTATGGGGTGTTCCGCGCCATTAATATTCTGACTCAAAACAACTCCTACTGAATGACCACTTGCGTCACAGGATAAAATAAATTCTTTATTATAATCTGGGTAGGCTAATACTGGACTGTGTGTTAACTTATCTTTAAGGGTTTGAAATGCTGATTCACAATCTTCAGACCAATGAAATTTTGCACCCTTTTTCAATAATTGGGTTAAGGGTCGGGCAATTTCAGCAAAATTTTGAACATATTTCCGGTAGTACGATGCGAGACCAATGAAACTTTGTACTTCCTTAACGCGTTGTGGTGTTGGGAAGTCCTTAACTGCCGAAATTAATCGAGGATCTGTTTTAATTCCTTCCTCACTAATGACATGCCCTAGGTATGTAACCTCTGTCAATGCAAAAGTACATTTTTCCATATTTAATGTTAATTTAGCTTTTCTAAGTCTCTGAAAAACATTACGAAGACGCACAGCATGTTCATTAATGTCTTTGGAGAATACAATAATATCGTCTAGATATACACAACATTGTTGAGTTTTGAGTCCTCGCAATGCTCCATCGAGTAGTCTTTGAAAAGTTGCTGGTGCATTTTTCAAACCGAAAGGCATTCTTTTCAATTGCCAATGGCCTCCAGGGGTAGAAAATGCTGTTTTATGCCTATCTTCAGGTGCAACTTCCAATTGATGATATCCGCTACGTAGATCGATTGTTGAAAAGTATTTACTGTTACCCAAACTGTCAATGATATCTGTAATGTTTGGAAGAGGATAAACATCTGAGATAGTTTGTTTGTTAAGGTGTCTGTAGTCACAACAAAATCTATATCGTTTCGTACCGTCGGGAGACTTCTTTGGAATAATTACAATATTTGAATTATAAGGCGAATCAGAATATTCTATAATTCCATCTTTTAGATGCTGTTCTATAAATTCATCCAGTACTGGCTGTAAGTGATGCGGAACTCTATAAGGCTTCCTATAAACTGGGGGGCTATTTCCTGATGGGATCCTATGCTGTGTGATATCTGTTGCTGGCAGTGGACCTTCTGCATTAAATAAATCTTGAAACTCAACTAAAACTGCTTCTATCGTGTCTCTATCATTTCCTTTCAAATGCTCAATCTTCTGGCGTAATGCGGTTTTATAGGCGTCTGGTTTCTGACCATCGTTAATATCTGACCAAATGAAATCTTCTTCTTCAAAAGTACTGACTGTAGCTACTAATATTCCCTTATGCAACTCTTTGTCCTCCACTCCGAAATTGTCAATATGTACCGGTACTTTTCTTTCTCCCTCAACGTCTTGAACCCGTACAACACTTCTACGTACAAAACAATGTGATACATCTAATTCCTCATTTTCCTCTAAAGGCTCTATTAGACATACTGTATCTGTAGGTACTTCGGGGTCAACGGTCATCCAGAAAAGTTTTCCTGAGCCAGATGGTATCTGATCCCGCGAATCAACCTTCAAGGACGTTGCACGCAGTATAGTTGATTTCGCCTTCCGGTTAGGGAAATCTTGCGGCAGCGGGCCCTTTGCAGCGGTGTCACCTAGCTGAAACACTATTCCGCTAAGTTCTACGGTTTGCTGTCTGAGGTCGATTTTAGCGTGATGTTTATCCAGGAAATCCAACCCTAGGATCGCGTCGTACCCGTCAGTTACCTTTGTTACCACTTCTACATCTTCTTGAAATTGTACACCGTGAGTATAGAAAATCAGTGATGTACAGTCGTGGACAAAACGAGCGAGACCCCTCGCCTTTTCGTTATGCTGATCCGCACGGCTTTAAAGTCTGCTACACAGCATAACAGGCAAGGCGACGAAGTGCTACCAACATACTATGCGCAGGCGTGAAATTGACAAACTATCTGAACTTTTTTAGACTGTATTCCATAATTTGTAAGACTATATTAATGCTGATTAGTGTGTTAAATACAACACGTAAATATAAGACAGAACTGAAAGAACAAACGCTAATTGGTATGAACTGGACAAATAAAAATGAATTTCAACTTATCGAGATGACTTAACTGTTTCAGTAAGACAAAGAACCCCAGATCGTTACGAAGTAGCAAAATATTATCCGCATTCGGCCGCGAAACGGTCTGTGTCAACGTTCAGACCAGTCATACTGGATTACCGTTGCTGACCTACCATGAAAGTGTGCAAATTTAGCAATGCGTGAAGATTCATAACGAAATTCAGTTAAAAATCATTCAGTGCCACGCTTAAGTCAATTCCATTATTGACAGAAGCGGAAAAAGTAGGCAGTAACATGTATGAAATTCTACAAGAGTGTCATATTGACATGCACAGGGCGCCAGTACAGAATAAAGGTAGCGATAAAACGTATTGGGTGCGCGAGAATTTCTTAAAATTGCTTTACTGATATTCTACCTGCCTCCATAGGGATTAGAACCGAAAACAAACCAGACCTTCCTTTCACTATGCTAGCAGACAACCTAGGCAAACAGCCCTCTATTATTACCCCAGACATGAACAAGCAGGCAATTTCGAAATGAAAATCTGCAGTTTCTGTTGCATAGAGCTTTCTGGACTCAAAAACATGAATTTTCTTCCTTTATGTCACCGCTTATGTGACAATCATTCGGGATGTTTATCGAAATAACAAATTACTGTTATTAGAGAGTAAATTTTGTAGGATAATTCTGCACCACCCCAGGAAATAAACGGCTACATAGCTGCCAAACGTATTCTGCATTGTTTCGAATTCTCCACTAGACTCGCCACAGCCAGAAAACGTTCATTAGCAGAAGTGTTTCTTAAGCTAGCTAGCAATGAGAATGTTCGTACTTCTAAAACGCGGTGGCATTAATACTGGGATGTGAATTACCACGTGTATAGGCAAATACATTCTATTTGCATTCCTGTAAACGTGATTTGGATCGAAAACGTAGCTACGACTAATATGCTTATGTATCGACAGCAACTAGAACATTTCGAATAAAGAGTAGCGGGTGTTATTTATGCGGCCCTCATCTTCAGTGTTTTCGTTGTTAGGATTTCGTCACCTAAACCGGTAAAAACGGAACCCTACTAGTCTCACTTTCTTGACCGTCTATCGGTCTACCCAACCCTTAAAACCCGTTTACCTCCAGAACGGGTGGACATAATAAGCGGAAATGTATCGCACTTCTTGCTGTAACCGGTCCCATGCTGGTGTAAAAAAGTGAGCTTCTATGTCAACGCAATCAAAAGATACGACGGTTTATGTAAAGAAAATTTACGCGAAAGGTCAAAAAATGGCTTCAAGAACTATGCGACCTAACTGCTTAGGTCATCAGCCCCTAGACCTAGAACTACTTAAACCTAGCTAGCCTAAGGGCATCACAGACATCTATGCCCGAGGTAGAATTCCAACCTGCGACTGAAGCAGCCGTGCGGTTCGTCACTGAAGCGCCTGGAACCGCTCGGCCACCGCAACGCGGCGAAACCCTACTCACCTCATGTATAATGATAATATATACTGTCTAGTGAGGATAAACTGTATTCGCCAGCAACTCAGATCGTTTGCTCACGGAACTTTTACGAAGCTACATTCAAACTTTGTCGAAGTCGTCTGCAATATCCATTACAAACACCCTAGGAACTTCGTATGCGATATCCACTTCTGAAGACGCTGGCAGATACTGCAGTACTATAACAAGTAGGTGGGAATTTATTGTTATTGGTCCACGCATGACACTTTATTTCAATATCAATTTAACGCGCCTAGGTGTTTGTATATGCCTGAAACTATTGAACAAAAAGTAAATAAACAACAAACGAGCCGGCCGCGGTGGTCTCGCGGTTCTAGGCGCGCAGTCCGGAACCGTGCGACTGCTACGGTCGCTGGTTCGAATCCTGCCTGGGGCATGGATGTGTGTGATGTCCTTAGGTTAGTTAGGTTTAAGTAGTTCTAAGTTCTAGGGGACTTATGATCACAGCAGTTGAGTCCCATAGTGCTCAGAGGCATTTGAACCATTTTGAAACAGCAAACAACTTCGATGTTTAAATCAAATGAAAGTCACATGTCGTAATTAAAACATAATTTCGTCGTTACATCTACATGACTACATCAACAGGATTTCTTGGCAATCCGGACTTACATGCCTGGCAGAAGGTTAGGGTTATTTCTCTACCGTCCCACTCATTAACAGTGTGCGGGAAAAAGGACCACTTAAATCTTTTCTTGCGAGCCTTGAATTACATTATTACTATGGTTTCTTCCTGTGTTCCCGAGGAAATACCCCGATCTTGCTGAAACTTCGCTCAGTGAAAGCGGGGACAAAATAAGCGAACACGTGTCTCGGCTTATCTGCTTACACTCTACCGCTTCTGAGAAAACGACGGTCAAAGTTTTCAATGCGCTGTTACTATAGTGTAGACACCTCTTAGCGGGTAAGCATTCAACTGGAGCTGTGGCTCTGCGGCTACCATAGCGATTTCTGAACTTTGCGCTGCGAGTTCGAAACCCGGTTTTTCCTTTTTTTCCCCTCACTCTCTGAATTATCTACGAATGTTTATTCCAATTTATGTTGAAACACTGTTGTCGTTATTCGTCAGTTAATTTACTGTGTAAAGAAATAAGTTAAAAAGGGAACACACAGTGCGTAGTGGGGCGATCACTCTGTTGTAGAAATAATTCAGAAGCCAAGATCGCTTAAATATTGTTTACTGGATAACCGGTTTCAACACACTAAAGGTGCCATCATCGGATCTGAATGTAGATTAACATTTATAAAATATTTGGTTATAACGATACATGAGGCAGCCCAGATGATGTTAGATCAGCTTGTCTCATTCGTTTATTACTTTTTAATTCATTAATTACACATAAAGTTAATTGGCGAATAATGACAACATTATTTCAACATAACTTAGAAAAAAACATTCGTAGATAATTCTGATAGAGAGGCAGGAAAATAAAATAATTAAAAAACCCAATATGGTATCGAACACGGGAATCAGTGTTAAGAAGGAACGACGGTAGCCACCGCTTCAATTGCGTTCTCGGCTGCAGAAGGTATCGACACTAGAGCAACAGCGCGTTGATAACTTTGACCGTCGTTTTCTCGGAAACGGTCGAGTGTCTGCAGATAAGCCGAAACACATGTTCGCTTATTTTGTCCTCTCCTTCACTGAGCAAAGTTTCGGGACAATCAGCCTATGACATTTGGCGAGTTCCCCTCGCTCGTCGAGTCGCTTCTTACGCCCGGCGAGAATTATGTATGCCTCCGAGTAAACTGCGCCACCTGGAAACACGGCGAGCGGGGATAAACACGTTTTCCTTCTTATAAGGCAACCTTCTACAGATAATATTCACGAAGTGTTCTTCAGGTTGCCTCAGATATTTCAGAAATGTTTCTTGCCTCAGGCCTGCCGCATATGCAAAACGTAAACATTTCATTTCATGTAATATTTATCAGGATAAGACATGACAAGAGTGGACCAGTCACTTCTGAGAAAAATTAGAGATTCTAAGTTGCTCCACTATGTAATGACACGGGCACGGGCTTGCGATCTGTCTTTTATGCCATCGATTTCCGTGTTACACATACTTGGCCACTGCGTTGCGGCTGCCATCTTGGAGGAGGCAGTCTGTTTCCTGCCAGCGCTGTTTCCGCAGCCAATATTAACCGCGACGAATCATTCAGTCAACGCTAAATGGCCCATCTGGCTGAGGCAGACAAGGGCGCTATAATACTCCATGCAGAGGGATCTTCAAATGCCGACATAGCGAGAACTATGGGTCTTCACAAGTCGACGGTAGCCAGGTGGATCAGACGAAAGGAAGAGAGTGGTAACTTGAATGGGAGGCCTCATGGCCGTCGCCGCAAAACAACGCAAGCTCAGGATCAGCAGATACGCCGTTTCAGTGAGAACCACCCATTTGTCAACGCACGACAAATCAGCAAATTCATGAAGCTTGGAATGAGTTACTTGAATCTCCTAGTTCTGTGGCTCGAGTTGTGGGCTCAATGCCCAACAGACTTCCAGCTGTTGTGGAAGCCAAAGGAGGCTATACGCGATTTTTTTTTACAGACTTATGTTTTATATAATTTCAAGGAAACGCAATAAGTGGAATGGGGACAAACAAATTAATTCACAGCAAGATATGTAATATTTAATTTGATAAGAGAAGAAATACTCACCTTATATATTCATTCAGTCTCTATAAAATACGTGACACACGTGTGTATGCAAGAAGGGTACAAAACAGTTCAGCACAAAATAAAAATGTTGAGGAGAAGCTCCCCGATGAAGACGTAATTGCAGAACAAAGGTTGGGCTAGAAGGAGAGGTAAGGAGGCCCGAAAAAGCAGAACAAAATCAAATACCCAATAGACTTTGAGTAGTTGTCGCAGCAAAGGGCGGTTGGTATATGCGATTCGGAGCAACTGTACAAGAATAGTTTTATTTACTGATTTTTGAGGCTTTATTTTGTGACGGCTAAACAGTGCTGCATCATGAGACCCGCTATTTTTCCACATGTGGCTAAACATCAGAGCTGAAAAAATTTTGAGAGGTACCGAAGTTCTCTGGAAGAGTAAAGTGTTTTAGACAAGAAGATGATTTTTAGTTCATTTCATTTTAACCATTCACACTATGCTTCGACATTCTAATCTTTGATTTCATTTTATTATTACGTATCTTTCCTTCAGTGAAAGTCAACGGTAGTAAGTTTCAAGATATGAAGAATAACTGGAAGTTTTTAATTTGTGGAATAGCGTATTTAACAGTTCATATTTTCAACAAATCTGTAGTTATAGGACATATTAAGAAGCAAGTAAAAATGGCACTGTGGAAAGATCAGGTTGGCCTCTAAAGGGTAACGACGATAAAATAGCAAATACTAAACAATGGGTAACAACTATTGTTGATGGTGAGTAGCCGTAATCGATATGTCACTTTTCCGTAATTGTATTTCTGAAGTTTATCGTCAATCCTAGGACTGACATCGATACTCTGTTTTACGTAAAGAATACAACCTTCAAAATTTATTTAGCAGCGCAGAATATTAAATCACAGTTTATAGATCAGGAACCTAATCCAACTGCCTTTAATTTTATTCTCACGGATAACTTTGGGACAGTAAATAACAAGAGAAATAACAAAACTCTCAGAATCAATATATAGAATTCAAGTGTCCAGTGGATTCAAAAGTTTGCTATAATAGCGATTAATTGCTTTTACAGACTCCTTCATGCCTACATTTTCTATCAGACAATGTTTGAAACTAGGACTAAGAAGGTAAACAATTTTTCCACAAATTGTCAAATTGGAAGTCGGAGAGACAGTTACACAAATTACGATGACAACAAACGTTTTTCAAGTAAACTGATCACAGGAGGAATCCAACGCATTTATTGTGAGTTACATGCACAGTATGTAAACTGGCAACGCCACCAACACACAGTACCACTAACAAGGGAACATCCCCATCGCACCGCCCTCAGATTTAGTTATAAGTTGATACAGGGGATAGGCCTTGAAAAACTGAACACAGATCAATCGAGAAAACAGGAAGAAGTTGTGTGGAAGTATGAAAAAAATAAGCAAAATATACAAACTGAGTAGTCCATGCGCAAGATAGGCAACATCAAGGATAGGGTGAGCTCAGGAGCGCCGTGATCCCGTGGTTAGCGCACGCAGCTGCGGAACGAGAGGTCCTTCCGTCAAATTTTCCCAGGAGTGAAAAGTTTAATTTTTATTTTCAGACAATTATTATCTGTCCGTCCGTCTGTCCGATGCGAGGTAACCGCGCCGTAGTATGATGACGCTACACCTAAAAAACATCGAAAGACATGACGTCAGTCGACTATAGCGCACGGAAGAGAGAGTATTCCTGCTAATGAGGCTCCCTGGCTGGCAGTTAACTGTTCGCTACTTTGGACGAGAGTGCATTAAATACGTGCGATGCATTGCGTGGGCAATATGAATCCAGCAAATATAGCTCGTGACTCCAATAACAATGTCAATGAATATTTTCCGAACTGTAAGGCATCGGAAAGTTCCTTAAGGGATCGAACGATTGTCGAACATTTGTATGATTATTTCCTACATTTGTTGAATAACAGTACGTGTGGTAATGATTGTCTGAAAATAAAAAAAATCAAACAACTAACCCGAGGGAAGCCTTAAACCAACGACCTCTCGTTCTGCAGCTCCTCACGCTAACCACGCGACCACTGCGCTCCCGTGCTCAACCTATCCTTGATGTTGCTTATCATGCACACGGACTACTCAGTTTGTTTGGTTTGAATATTTTTTTCATAGGTCCACACAACTTCTTCCTGTTTTTCGAATGATCTGTGTTCAGTTTTCAAGGCCTATCCACTGTGTCAACTTATAACTAAATCTGAGGAGGGTGCGATGGGGAGGTTCCCTTGTTAGCTATGAAACAACTGTAGCAAAACGGAGCATCCTCGTTATCCATGTGATGGATAAGACGACTAATTCGCAACATAAATGTCAATGTAAGCATCAGTTTCTGTTGGAACGTGCTTCCCGGACCAAATAACATACATTTCCTACGTCTTCAATGCGAATCATGTAGCAAATGTAATTTAAAGGACATAAAAATATCGAGTGAATTTACTAAAATAATTATGAACCACTTGAATTTGCATTCAACAGGCAATGTTCAGAAGTCTGGTGTAGGAGTACTGCATGCTCTAATTCGAAACAACAAAAATCAACAGAGTAACTATTATTGAACGTCATCAGGTCACTCATCGAGCATTCCTATGCAGTACTGTTACTGGTGACGTGTTATGATGCCTTTATCGTTAACTTCCTAAGAAGAAATGAAAGGCTGAGCCCCACCAAAAGACGTAAACTCGAGGAAAGAGTTGCGTGAACATATTATTTTACATCTGATAAATCCAAAAGTGTGTTTTGGGCTACGAATTCTGCCCCCAGGGTGTGTGCAACACAGCTGGAATTTGTTGCCAACAACTGAGACACCTTTCGGTCACAGTGTAAGAAAATCGAGCAACAAAACTACATCACCTGTGCTACTGCATGATAACGGACTATGTTGATTTGAGAAACAAAACTATCCAGGAGATTGATAGGAAAGTCGTCTCTCAGGCACATTTGTATTGATAGGGAAGTCCTCTCTCAAGCACTTGTCCCTCTCGTCATATATTTGTAAAATTTTACCTTTCCCACTCTAGATCGATCAACCGTCAAGGCAATTCATTTCTAGACGAAAATACTTTTAAAACTACTCTTGTTTATTGACATCGTTAGAACAAGTAGGTTTCTACAGGCGTAGAATTTGTAAACAACTTTAGCATTGTCATATCGTTTTAGATATCGTGAAAGAAAATTCTGCTGCTAATTAATTTCTCTTTGATAATTACTGTTGCGTTTAGTAAACTAATGGAAAATGCAATTAAAATATTCACTGTACTAATACAAACTAAAGTCAGCTTAATACAGAAACATCACGACGGCAGTCTATCTTAATAAAGCATTAAGTTTCTGTGAGACAATTGGGCTTATTTTAACACGAATTAGTAGGATATTACAGACTTTACACTTAGAAAAGATCTGTATTTATTTCATTTCCTGTACCATTCGTAAGTGTTATGAAAATGGGGCTTTTCATAGATAAAATTATGTATTCACAACAACAAAAAAATGTCGGCAGAAAACAAAAGTGGCATTATGAATCTGGCAGTACCGTAAGGTTTTCACTCTGACACTAAGAGTTACTGAAAGTAGCAAGAAGAATTTTGCTCGAGCGTTGTCTTACGATTCCCTTATTAAGTTTTTATCTGCCTGCTTGTAGCTGTGCTACAAAAGAATTAAAAATCTGGCTTTCAGCAAGTCTCGAAAGGCGAACAAAAGCAGCTTGCACCTGGTTACTAAGCATGTTACCTGGGGACTGGTTTTTTCTTAAAGCGGGAAGACATCCTTTTGTGGTTCAATTGGCAAATGTCAGTCAGACGTGTGACGTTAGTCTAAGCGTTTCGGTGTGTTGAATTTGTACCAATGATTTTTCTACACGTTTTTTCTGTCCCAAATAGAGTTGAAGTCTCCCATTAGTATTTTCACGTCATCTTGGTGAATTTTGCTCATGGTATTTTCGAGTGTGTTCCAGAATTTTTCAACATTGTCGGTGTTTTTCTTATTTTCGATGTTGGTGGGTTCAAATGGTTCAAATGGCTCTGAGCACTATGGGACTTAACTGCTGTGGTCATCAGTCCCCTAGAACTTAGAACTAGTTAAACCTAACTAACCTAAGGACATCGCACACATCCATGCCCGAGGCAGGATGCGAACCTGCGACCGTAGCGGTCGCGCGGTTCCAGACTGTAGCGCCTAGAACCTCTCGAACACTCCGGCCGTCGATGTTGGTGGGGACACGTGCATTGATGAGTGTATATGTTTTACTGGGGCTCTGAATGACCATAGTCATAAGTCGCTTGTTGACGGGCCAGCCGCGGTGGCCGAGCGGTTCTTGGCTCTTCAGTCCGGAACCGCGCGACTGCTACGGTCGCAGGTTCGAATCCAGCCTTGGGCATGAATTTGTGTGATGTCCTTAGATTAGCTAGGTATAAGTAGTTCTAAGTTCTAGGAGACTGATGACCTCCACTGTTAAGTTCCATAGTGCTCAGAGCCATTGGAACCTTTTGATTGTCGATCGGTGTGAATTCTTTGGCAGAGTTGATAGATCGGTGTTCGAGAAATGCAATGCCGAAGATTGGTACGCCTTTCGTTACCTTTTGTTGTATTCTGCTCTTGAAGATGCGGTGGTTTCCCTAATACACGGTTTCATTGTCAGTTAGTCGTGGTTCTTGAAGTGCAAGGATGAGAATTTTTTGTCGGTCCATTTCTTTTGTGAAATTATTTAGTTTTCGTGTTTGGATCAAGGTATCGATGTTTACTTTTAAATGCATGTTTTTTGCTTGTAGGGAAATTTACCAGAGATCTTCGATATTCTCTGTCGTGCTAACCTGGACTCCCCAGAATCCGAAAATCCAACTGCCGCCTGTCGACAGCCGGGTTGTGTACCACCTGGGATAAAGTTGACTTTGCTTGCATAGTTTACGTTTGCTTGTGTTTCATTGGTTGTGCTTGGGTGATACCAGGACCGGACAGGACCAGAGGGTGTTGAAGCCTTTGAAAGCAAATATTTTCAGCCAAGCTCATTGAGCTAACACGGTGACCAGAGTAACGGTGATTTTCACTCAGACGTGTCTGGATTTTGCGTTCAACGGATTGAGTAGCCGTTCAGGATTGTGTTAGTATTTGGTTCACCCCTAGTATTTGATTTCCTCGGTACCACCCATATGGGGGAGGGTTTCCACTATCCGCCACACGCGATTATTATTATTATTATTATTATTATTGTCATTATGTCTCAGCAAATCCCATATGGTGTATCTTCCCACCACTGAAATAGATGTGTATTGTTCGATTCAGTATTTCCATCACATAAATGTGGTTTATAATTACGTTACATTGCTACTAGTAGACATATTTCTCACTTTTTCTTAGACAGTTGCTACCTGTTACTCCATCATAGGAATTTATGTGCGAAGCATTGTTGAAATACAGACGGTCAAATTATCCGATTTCTGTAATTTCATTTCGATACCAGATCGTTCTAATCGGATTCAGCCAGGTAGTCTTAATGTGGATATCCGACCACGACTGTCATCATATGATAGACTGTGTAAACCACATTCTTTATCGGACTGTTGAATATAGATCACTTATCTATGACAGGACCTGAATTCTTAAACACTGTGGAAAATAATAATCCGATGTGCTTATTACAAATACGTTATTCCAATATAAATATGTGAACTAACGAGATAACAGTTTATTTACAGGAGCAGAACTAATGTTCAAATGTTCAAATGTGTGTGAAATCGTATGGGACTTAACTGCTAAGGTCATCAGTACCTAAGCTTACACACTACTTAACCTAAATCATCCTAAGGACAAACACACACACCCATGCCCGAGGGAGGACTCGAACCTCCGCCGGGATCAGCCACGCAGCTCATGACTGCAGCGCCCCTGACCGCTCGGCTAATCCCGCGCGGCTACTAAAAGTATACTCGTCCACAAAACCCATGTGGACAATTATCTGATAATCGGTCAAGCTTTGCTTTGTCGCAGCTCTTTAGGACAAAAGAATGGACAGCTCCCTGCTTTTTGCGTTTCCGATAGCGCCTACGATAAGAATCTGGTGTCATATTATGTTTCAGAGCCGTAAACTGTTTATTTTTTCACCTCATACTAAAACAAAAGCTATGATATGAGACGAGGAAATGACTTATATGCTTCTCAGGAACTTAAGTTTTTCGCGTTAATTTTCTCACTTCATTCTAAAACAAGGACGTTAATATGAGAAGAGGAAATGAAATATGCGCTTCCAAGACATATTATTTCCTTGTGTGCTACTACTGCATACATGAAAGCCCTGCAGTTAATTTTTGTATGTTGGATAAATTTTGATATCACCTCACATTCCTTTGTGAGAAGGTTCCTATTTTCTTAGGATTCAAATAGAGTGGACATTTCATCACTGGTTAATATTCTCATGACTAATGACATGATACCCGTTGCAATTGCTCCATGGCACCTGTGAGTAGAGTCTCACGTTGGTTACTATAAGAACACGCAGGCAGTGATATCCGCTCACTGCAGTCAGAGCCAAGGTGATTTCTTTCTGTTTATGGCGAAGCGTCTGCTGCAGTGTCCACGCTCAGCCAACATAAACAAATCGCGGCGTCATTGGGCAGTGCTGATCGCTGCGCTTGTCGCAGGCCTCGACAACAAGAGCGCACTCTCTGCTAACGATACTATGGAGTTAATACATCTTACTTAACGTAATATGCAGGACGTGGGTTAGGTGAAAATTCAGTTTGTAACTTCCCATCGCATTAACATACTTTACAGTCATATTTGATGCCCGGTTGTCTGTCTGATGTTAATAGTATTGATTCAGATTGTGCATTAACACGAAAACTCACTCACACACACACACACACACACACACACACACACACACACACACACACGCACACACTCATTGATTCCAGTGAGGGTGACAACTACTGTGTGTTGAACAACACATGCACCAGTCAGTTCCTCAGTTGGCGTCGAGTGGATGAGTTTTTTCAATTACCTTGCATTGCAAGAATTGTATGTAAGAGCCTGAAAGTAAATGGACTTGTATCCTAAAGAGCTGCGACAAAGCAAAGCTTGACCGATTATCAGATAATTGTCCACATGGGTTTTGTGGACGAGTATACTTTTAGTAGCCGCGCGGGATTAGCCGAGCGGTCAGGGGCGCTGCAGTCATGAGCTGCGTGGCTGATCCCGGCGGAGGTTCGAGTCCTCCCTCGGGCATGGGTGTGTGTGTTTGTCCTTAGGATGATTTAGGTTAAGTAGTGTGTAAGCTTAGGTACTGATGACCTTAGCAGTTAAGTCCCATACGATTTCACACACATTTGAACATTTGAACATTAGTTCTGCTCCTGTAAATAAACTGTTATCTCGTTAGTTCACATATTTATATTGGAATAACGTATTTGTAATAAGCACATCGGATTATTATTTTCCACAGTGTTTAAGAATTCAGGTCCTGTCATAGATAAGTGATCTATATTCAACAGTCCGATAAAGAATGTGGTTTACACAGTCTATCATATGATGACAGTCGTGGTCGGATATCCACATTAAGACTACCTGGCTGAATCCGATTAGAACGATCTGGTATCGAAATGAAATTACAGAAATCGGATAATTTGAACGTCTGTATTTCAACAATGCTTCGCACATAAATTCCTATGATGGAGTAACAGGTAGCAACTGTCTAAGAAAAAGTGAGAAATATGTCTACTAGTAGCAATGTAACGTAATTATAAACCACATTTATGTGATGGAAATACTGAATCGAACAATACACATCTATTTCAGTGGTGGGAAGATACACCATATGGGATTTGCTGAGACATAATGACAATAATAATAATAATAATAATAATAATCGCGTGTGGCGGATAGTGGAAACCCTCCCCCATATGGGTGGTACCGAGGAAATCAAATACTAGGGGTGAACCAAATACTAACACAATCCTGAACGGCTACTCAATCCGTTGAACGCAAAATCCAGACACGTCTGAGTGAAAATCACCGTTACTCTGGTCACCGTGTTAGCTCAATGAGCTTGGCTGAAAATATTTGCTTTCAAAGGCTTCAACACCCTCTGGTCCTGTCCGGTCCTGGTATCACCCAAGCACAACCAATGAAACACAAGCAAACGTAAACTATGCAAGCAAAGTCAACTTTATCCCAGGTGGTACACAACCCGGCTGTCGACAGGCGGCAGTTGGATTTTCGGATTCTGGGGAGTCCAGGTTAGCACGACAGAGAATATCGAAGATCTCTGGTAAATTTCCCTACAAGCAAAAAACATGCATTTAAAAGTAAACATCGATACCTTGATCCAAACACGAAAACTAAATAATTTCACAAAAGAAATGGACCGACAAAAAATTCTCATCCTTGCACTTCAAGAACCACGACTAACTGACAATGAAACCGTGTATTAGGGAAACCACCGCATCTTCAAGAGCAGAATACAACAAAAGGTAACGAAAGGCGTACCAATCTTCGGCATTGCATTTCTCGAACACCGATCTATCAACTCTGCCAAAGAATTCACACCGATCGACAATCAAAAGGTTCCAATGGCTCTGAGCACTATGGAACTTAACAGTGGAGGTCATCAGTCTCCTAGAATTTAGAACTACTTATACCTAGCTAATCTAAGGACATCACACAAATTCATGCCCAAGGCTGGATTCGAACCTGCGACCGTAGCAGTCGCGCGGTTCCGGACTGAAGAGCCAAGAACCGCTCGGCCACCGCGGCTGGCCCGTCAACAAGCGACTTATGACTATGGTCATTCAGAGCCCCAGTAAAACATATACACTCATCAATGCACGTGTCCCCACCAACATCGACGGCCGGAGTGTTCGAGAGGTTCTAGGCGCTACAGTCTGGAACCGCGCGACCGCTACGGTCGCAGGTTCGCATCCTGCCTCGGGCATGGATGTGTGCGATGTCCTTAGGTTAGTTAGGTTTAACTAGTTCTAAGTTCTAGGGGACTGATGACCACAGCAGTTAAGTCCCATAGTGCTCAGAGCCATTTGAACCATTTGAACCCACCAACATCGAAAATAAGAAAAACACCGACAATGTTGAAAAATTCTGGAACACACTCGAAAATACCATGAGCAAAATTCACCAAGATGACGTGAAAATACTAATGGGAGACTTCAACTCTATTTGGGACAGAAAAAACGTGTAGAAAAATCATTGGTACAAATTCAACACACCGAAACGCTTAGACTAACGTCACACGTCTGACTGACATTTGCCAATTGAACCACAAAAGGATGTCTTCCCGCTTTAAGAAAAAACCAGTCCCCAGGTAACATGCTTAGTAACCAGGTGCAAGCTGCTTTTGTTCGCCTTTCGAGACTTGCTGAAAGCCAGATTTTTAATTCTTTTGTAGCACAGCTACAAGCAGGCAGATAAAAACTTAATAAGGGAATCGTAAGACAACGCTCGAGCAAAATTCTTCTTGCTACTTTCAGTAACTCTTAGTGTCAGAGTGAAAACCTTACGGTACTGCCAGATTCATAATGCCACTTTTGTTTTCTGCCGACATTTTTTTGTTGTTGTGAATACATAATTTTATCTATGAAAAGCCCCATTTTCATAACACTTACGAATGGTACAGGAAATGAAATAAATACAGATCTTTTCTAAGTGTAAAGTCTGTAATATCCTACTAATTCGTGTTAAAATAAGCCCAATTGTCTCACAGAAACTTAATGCTTTATTAAGATAGACTGCCGTCGTGATGTTTCTGTATTAAGCTGACTTTAGTTTGTATTAGTACAGTGAATATTTTAATTGCATTTTCCATTAGTTTACTAAACGCAACAGTAATTATCAAAGAGAAATTAATTAGCAGCAGAATTTTCTTTCACGATATCTAAAACGATATGACAATGCTAAAGTTGTTTACAAATTCTACGCCTGTAGAAACCTACTTGTTCTAACGATGTCAATAAACAAGAGTAGTTTTAAAAGTATTTTCGTCTAGAAATGAATTGCCTTGACGGTTGATCGATCTAGAGTGGGAAAGGTAAAATTTTACAAATATATGACGAGAGGGACAAGTGCTTGAGAGAGGACTTCCCTATCAATACAAATGTGCCTGAGAGACGACTTTCCTATCAATCTCCTGGATAGTTTTGTTTCTCAAATCAACATAGTCCGTTATCATGCAGTAGCACAGGTGATGTAGTTTTGTTGCTCGATTTTCTTACACTGTGACCGAAAGGTGTCTCAGTTGTTGGCAACAAATTCCAGCTGTGTTGCACACACCCTGGGGGCAGAATTCGTAGCCCAAAACACACTTTTGGATTTATCAGATGTAAAATAATATGTTCACGCAACTCTTTCCTCGAGTTTACGTCTTTTGGTGGGGCTCAGCCTTTCATTTCTTCTTAGGAAGTTAACGATAAAGGCATCATAACACGTCACCAGTAACAGTACTGCATAGGAATGCTCGATGAGTGACCTGATGACGTTCAATAATAGTTACTCTGTTGATTTTTGTTGTTTCGAATTAGAGCATGCAGTACTCCTACACCAGACTTCTGAACATTGCCTGTTGAATGCAAATTCAAGTGGTTCATAATTATTTTAGTAAATTCACTCGATATTTTTATGTCCTTTAAATTACATTTGCTACATGATTCGCATTGAAGACGTAGGAAATGTATGTTATTTGGTCCGGGAAGCACGTTCCAACAGAAACTGATGCTTACATTGACATTTATGTTGCGAATTAGTCGTCTTATCCATCACATGGATAACGAGGATGCTCCGTTTTGCTACAGTTGTTTCATAGCTAACAAGGGAACCTCCCCATCGCACCCTCCTCAGATTTAGTTATAAGTTGACACAGTGGATAGGCCTTGAAAACTGAACACAGATCATTCGAAAAACAGGAAGAAGTTGTGTGGACCTATGAAAAAAATATTCAAACCAAACAAACTGAGTAGTCCGTGTGCATGATAAGCAACATCAAGGATAGGTTGAGCACGGGAGCGCAGTGGTCGCGTGGTTAGCGTGAGGAGCTGCAGAACGAGAGGTCGTTGGTTTAAGGCTTCCCTCGGGTTAGTTGTTTGATTTTTTTTATTTTCAGACAATCATCACCACACGTACTGTTATTCAACAAATGTAGGAAATAATCATACAAATGTTCGACAATCGTTCGATCCCTTAAGGAACTTTCCGATGCCTTACAGTTCGGAAAATATTCATTGACATTGTTATTGGAGTCACGAGCTATATTTGCTGGATTCATATTGCCCACGCAATGCATCGCACGTATTTAATGCACTCTCGTCCAAAGTAGCGAACAGTTAACTGCCAGCCAGGGAGCCTCATTAGCAGGAATACTCTCTCTTCCGTGCGCTATAGTCGACTGACGTCATGTCTTTCGATGTTTTTTAGGTGTAGCGTCATCATACTACGGCGCGGTTACCTCGCATCGGACAGACGGACGGACAGATAATAATTGTCTGAAAATAAAAATTAAACTTTTCACTCCTGGGAAAATTTGACGGAAGGACCTCTCGTTCCGCAGCTGCGTGCGCTAACCACGGGATCACGGCGCTCCTGAGCTCACCCTATCCTTGATGTTGCCTATCTTGCGCATGGACTACTCAGTTTGTATATTTTGCTTATTTTTTTCATACTTCCACACAACTTCTTCCTGTTTTCTCGATTGATCTGTGTTCAGTTTTTCAAGGCCTATCCCCTGTATCAACTTATAACTAAATCTGAGGGCGGTGCGATGGGGATGTTCCCTTGTTAGTGGTATTGTGTGTTGGTGGCGTTGCCAGTTTACATACTGTGCATGTAACTCACAATAAATGCGTTGGATGCCTCCTGTTTCAGTTTACTTGAAAAACGTTTGTTGTCATCGTAATTTATGTAACTGGCTCTCCGACTTCCAATTTGACAATTTGTGGAAAAATTGTTTACCTCGTTAGTCGTAGTTTCAAACATTGTCTGTCTGACGGAAAACGTAGGCATGAAGGGGTCTGTAAAAAGCAATTAATCGCTATTATAGCAAACTTTTGAATTCACATGATACTTGAATTCTCTATATTGATTCTGAGAGTTTTCTTATTTCTCTTGTTATTTACTGTCTCAATGTCATCCGTGAAAATAAAATTAAAGGCAGTTGGATTAGGTTCCTGATCTATAAACTGTGATTTAATATTCTGCGCTGCTAAATAAATTTTGAAGGTTGTATTCTTTACGTAAAACAGAGTATCGATGTCAGTCCTAGGATTGACGATAAACTTCAGAACTACAATTACGGAAAAGTGACATATCGATTATGGCTCCTCACCATCAACAATAGTTGTTACCCATAGTTTCATATTTGCTATTTTATCGTCGTTACCCTTTAGAGACCAACCTGATCATTCCACAATGCCATTTTTGACTCGCTTCTTAATATGTCCTATAACTACAGATTTGTCGAAAATATTAACTGTTAAATACGCTTTCCACAAATTAGAAACTTCCAGTTATTCTTCATATCTTGAAACTTACTACCGTTGACTTTCACTGGAGAAAAGATACATAATAATAAAATGAAATCAAAGATTAGAATGTCAAATCATAGTGTGAATGGTTAAAATGAAATGAACTAAAAATCATCTCCTTGTCTAAAAGACGTTATTCTTCCAGAGAACTTCGGCACCTCAAAATTTTTTACACCTCTGATGTTCAGCCACATGTGGACAAATAGCGGGTCCCATGATGCAGCACTGTTTAGCCGTCACAAAATGAAGCCTCAAAAATCAGTCCACATTCCATTTACTGCGTTTCCTTGAAATTATATAAAATATACGTCTGTAAGTAAAAAAAAAAAAAAAAGACGAAGAAGAAAGAAACAAAGCTTGAAACAGCTGATTGGTGAAGCCTCCTTTGGCTTCCACAACAGCTGGAAGTCTGTTGGGCATTGAGCCCACAACTCGAGCCACATAACTAGGAGATTCAAGTAACTCATTCCAAGCGTCATGAATCACATCAGAAAGCTGTCGGCGAGTCGACGGTGACTGCCCTTTTCTCGTATTACTCTGACCATTTCTGCCCAGATATTCTCAATGGGATTCGTGTCAGCTCCTTTAGGTGGCCATTCCGTTACAGTAATATTACTATGGTCGTCGACCCGCCTCTTAACCACACGTGCCATATGAATAGACGAGCGATCTTGTTGGAACATGATCTGATCATCGCCAAATCTTGCTGCCACAGCAGGCAACATCACGTTCTCCAGAATTGATATGTAATTGCGCGCATCGAATCTTCCTTCCACTTCCCACAGGAGCCCACACCCTTCGGCCGATATCCACGCCCATACCGTTACCGACTACAAATGGCTCTGAGCACTGTGGGACTTAACATCTGTGGTCATCAGTCCCCTAGAACGTAGAACTACTTAAACCTAACTAACCTAAGGACATCACACACATCCATGCGCGAGGCAGGATTCTAACCTGCGACCGTAGCGGTCACGCGGTTCCAGACTGAAGCGCCTCGAACCGCACGGCCACACCGGCCGGCACCGACAACCTGCCACTCCTTCGGCAACTGTAAATATATTTTCGATTATACCTAGCACATTTAGGCCGGTAAACTAGTACTTTTCCGGATGATGCCGTAGAGAAAACTTTTTGGTGCGTGAAAATCACTCGCCTCCAAAACTGGAGAGGTTTGTCGCCATTTTCAGTAGCAAAAGCAAGGCAAGCTTCTCTTTGGGAAACAGTCAATGTCTCTTTCACAGCAGCGCTTCTTGCTCTCAGTCCACCTTCCCTTACACGAGGAGTGACGGTCTTACTGCTAACATTGAGACCCAAAGTTTGCTGAATTTGTCGTGCGTTGACAAATGGGTGGTTCTCACTGAAACGGCGTATCTGCTGATCCTGAGCTGCTGTTGTTTTGCGGCGACGGCCATGAGGCCTCCCATTCAAGTTACCACTCTCTTCCTTTCGTCTGATCCACCTGGCTACCGTCGACTTGTGAAGACCCATAGTTCTTGCTATGTCGGCATTTGAAGATCCCTCTGCATGGAGTTCTATTATAGCGCCCTTGTCTGCCTCAGCCAGATGGGCCATTTAGCGTTGACTGAATGATTCGTCGCGGTTAATATTGGCTGCGGAAACAGCGCTGGCAGGAAACAGACTGCCTCCTCCACGATGGCAGCCACAACGCAGTGGCCAAGTATGTGTAACACGGAAATCGATGGCATAAAAGAGAGATCGCAAGCCCATACCCGTGTCATTACATAGTGGAGCAACTTAAAATCTCTAATTTTTCTCAGAAGGGACTGGTCCACTCTTGTCATGTCTTATCCTGATAAATATTACATGAAATGAAATGTTTACGTTTTGCATATGCGGCAGGCCTGACGCAAGAAACATTTCTGAAATATCTGAGGCAACCTGAAGAACACTTCATGAATTTTATCTGTAGAGGGTTGCCTTATAAGAAGGAAAACGTGTTTATCCCCGCTCGCCGTGTTTCCAGGTGGCGCAGTTTACTCGGAAGCATACAAAATTCTCGCCGGGCGTAAGAAGCGACTCGACGAGCGAGGGGAACTCGCCAAGTGTCATAGGCTGATTGTCCCGAAACTTTGCTCACAAGGGGAGGCCGCCAAATGTGAAATTCAGATTCGATTCATACTGCGCATAATAAAAGCTCATGGCCAGAGGTGTAATGTGGCAAAGCACCAAGATGCACTTCTCAGCTGTTGTCGAGAAAATCGACAGTTAGAAGAAACCGTTGCGGTGAAATACTCTCTACGATTAATAATTTTCTACAGCGTCGTGGCGCAGCGGTAAGCGCTCGAGTTCGTAATCCGAAGGTCGCCGGATCGAATCTCACGCCATGCAACATTTTTTTATTATTTTTATTTTTTTGTAATTCAAATATATATATATATATATATATATATATATATATATAAACTATTAATGAATTGCTTATGCATGTTGGTGAAGGCGGATCGCTCTCCAATTGTACCGCCTCCATTTTACTGTTTGTTTAACAGGGTGTACCAAAGCTCTCACGTCCGCACTGATTTTCGACGGTGTTATAAGTTGTGCTAGGGACCGCATCTACTTTCTTTCGAAGTTAGCAGGCAACTACGCTGTTATGCGGCGGCTCGTTTCGGCCCATTCAACATCTGTCCTTCAAGTGTAACGAGCGATTAACGGAGTTTATATTTCATACCTGCCACAGAAAATTTGTGTTCGTGGGGTTTCTATTCTAATTCGAACGTTTGACTTACGCTATACGTATTCGTTTCGGAATATCGTTTCTACGTCTTCCGCTAACTATACGTGGTTAACATTATGAAGACAATTAATAACATTTGTGAAATACAAATTTGTTTGCGGAAAACATAATGATTTTCGAAGTCGCCAGTTTTTCCACGACAAACGACTTTCAACAACTTATTATATGCATAATTGTTGCAACCTGTTGCCGGGAATTATATATATATATATATATATATATATATATATATATATATATATATATATATATATATGTGTGTGTGTGTGTGTGTGTGTTTATACACACATTTGAATTACAAAAAACAAATAATAAAAAAAAAAAGTTGCATGGAGCGACATTCGATCCGCCGACCTTCGGATTACGAACTCGAGCGCTTACCGCTGCGCCACGACGCTGTAGAAAATTATGAATCGTAGAGAGTATTTCACCGCAGCGGTTTCTTCTAACTGTCGATTTTCTCGACAACGGCTGAGAAGTGCATCTTGGTGCTTTGCCACATTACACCTCTGGCCATGAGCTTTTATTATGCGCAGTATGAATCGAATCTGAATTTCACAATTGGCGGCCTCCCCTTGTCAGTGAAGGAGAGGACAAAATAAGCGAACTTGTGTTTCGGCTTATCTGCAGACACTCGACCGTTTCCGAGAAAACGACGGCCAAAGTTATCAACGCGCTGTTGCTCTAGTGTAGATACCTTCTGCAGCCGAGAACGCAATTGAAGCGGTGGCTCAGTGGCTACCGTCGTTCCTTCTTAGCATTGATTCCCGTGTTCGAGACCATATTGGGTTTTTTAATTATTTTATTTTCCTGCCTCTCTATCAGAATTATCTTCGAATGTTTTTTTTCTAATTTATGTTGAAATAATGTTGTCATTACTCGACAATTAACTTTATGTGTAATTAATGAATTAAAAAAATAATAAACGAATGAGACAAGCTGATATAAAATCATCTCGTCTGCCTCATGTATCGTTATATCCAAATGGTTTATCAATGTTAATCTACATTTAGATCCGATAATGGCACCTTTAGTGTGTTGAAACCGGTTATCCAGTAGACAGTATTTAAGCGATCTTGGCTTCTGAATTATTTCTACAACAGAGTGATCGCCCCACTACGCACTGTGTGTTCCCTTTTTAACTTATTTCTTTACACAGTAAATTAACTGACGAATAACGACAACAGTGTTTCATCATAAATTGGAATAAACATTCGTAGATAATTCAGAGAGTGAGGGGGGAAAAAAGGAAAAACCGGGTTTCGAACTCGCAGCGCAAAGTTCCGAAGTCGCTATGGTAGCCGCAGAGCCACCGCTTCAGTTGAATCCTTAACCGCTAAGCGGTATCTACACTATAGCAACAACGCATTGAAAACTTTGACCGTCGTTTTCTCAGAAGCGGTAGAGTTTAAGCTTATTTTGTCCCCTCTTTCAATGAGCGTAGTTAAAAGCAAGATCGGGGTCTGACACTTGGCGTGCCCCCTCGTAAATTGCGTGCGTTGGGATTCAGTAGACAGAATGCGTCCACTTTCCTCGACTACTCATTGACATGTTTGGAAACTTTCTTTGTTGTAGTTGCACTTTGCATTATGAGGGCTGGTTTTCCTGATGAGGATCTACTTATGGACTTTGCTCCTAATTTACGTTACTGTGTAGTAGACCTACTGCAACTACTTAAACCGGAAACGTTTGTTTGTTTGGATACTCCGCTTCTTAGTTGCTACATTTCGCTGAAATATTTTCCTTTTTTTCAAAACGGCAAGTTAAGATGACCACTGCAACATGGTAAGATCAGTAACAATTTAATACTTTGAAACAGTTATGTGTGGTGTACGAGGAGTCTACTGTTGTTGACTGAGGAATACATTAAACACGAAAGCTGCGTCCAATAACAATAATTAACTTTCGGTTACATGACAAAACACAAGTCGAAGCACTGTCAGTTCATCTCAGTACCCAGTAAAACTTAAACTGGAAAGATCGAAAACATACTTTTGTGGGGAAGGCAAACGAATGACTGCGTTTTATTGGCCGCACACTAAGAATACGCAACAGGCCAACTGAAAACACTGCCTACACTACGTTTGTCCGTCCACTGCTATAATATCCTTGACAGACGTGATTGACTGTGCACGCAAAAACGTCCAAGGAACGGTAGCACGCTTTGTAATGTCACGAAATAGGGGAGAGAGGATCCCAGATTTGATAATCGAGTTGGGGTAACATTCATGAAAACATATGCGTTTTTCGTTGCCACGAGATCTTTTCACGAAATTTCAATCACCACCATATGTTCTGAATGCCAAAACATTATTTCCTAGGGTACTTACACAAGAAGAAACCATAGTAATAATGTAATTCAAGGCTCGCAAGAAAAGATTTAAGTAGTCCCTTTTCCCGCACACTGTTAATGAGTGGGACGGTAGAGAAATAATCCGAACCTTCTGCCAGGCACGTAAGTCCGGATTGCAAAGAAATCCTGTTGATGTAGTCATGTAGATGTAACAACGAAATTATGTTGTAATTACGACATGTGACTTTCACTTGATCTGAACATCGAAGTTGTTTACTGTTTATTTACTTTTTGTTCATTAATTTCAGCCATATACGAACACCTAGGCGCGTTAAAGTGATATTGAAATAAAGTGTCATGCATGGACCAATAACAATAAATTCCCACCTACTTGTTATAGTACTGCAGTATCTGCCAGCGTCTTCAGAAGTGGATATCGCATACGAAGTTCCTAGGGTGTTTGTAATGGATATTGCAGACGACTTCGACAAAGTTTGAATGTAGCTTCGTAAAAGTTCCGTGATCAAACGATCTGAGTTGCTGGAGAATACAGTTTATCCTCACTAGACAGTATATATTATCATTATACATGAGGTGAGTAGGGTTTCGCCGCGTTGCGGTGGCCGAGCGGTTCCAGGCGCTTCAGTGACGAACCGCACGGCTGCTTCAGTCGCAGGTTTGAATTCTACCTCGGGCATAGATGTCTGTGATGCCCTTAGGCTAGCTAGGTTTAAGTAGTTCTAGGTCTAGGGGCTAATGACCTAAGCAGTTAGGTCGCATAGTTCTTGAAGCCATTTTTTGACCTTTCGCGTAAATTTTCTTTACATAAACCGTCGTATCTTTTGATTGCGTTGACATAGAAGCTCACTTTTTTACACCAGCAAGGGACCGGTTACAGCAAGAAGTGCGATACATTTCCGCTTATTATGTCCACCCGTTCTGGAGGTAAACGGGTTTTAAGGGTTGGGTAGACCGATAGACGGTCAAGAAAGTGAGACTAGTAGGGTTCCGTTTTTACCGGTTTAGGTGACGAAATCCTAACAACGAAAACACTGAAGATGAGGGCCGCATAAATAACACCCGCTACTCTTTATTCGAAATGTTCTAGTTGCTGTCGATACATAAGCATATTAGTCGTAGCTACGTTTTCGATCCAAATCACGTTTACAGGAATGCAAATAGAATGTATTTGCCTATACACGTGGTAATTCACATCCCAGTATTAATGCCACCGCGTTTTAGAAGTACGAACATTCTCATTGCTAGCTAGCTTAAGAAACACTTCTGCTAATGAACGTTTTCTGGCTGTGGCGAGTCTAGTGGAGAATTCGAAACAATGCAGAATACGTTTGGCAGCTATGTAGCCGTTTATTTCCTGGGGTGGTGCAGAATTATCCTACAAAATTTACTCTCTAATAACAGTAATTTGTTATTTCGATAATCATCCCGAATGATTGTCGCATAAGTGGTGACATAAAGGAAGAAAATTCATGTTTTTGAGTCCAGAAAGCTCTATGCAACAGAAACTGCAGATTTTTATTGCGAAATTGCCGGCTTGTTCATGTCTGGGGTAATAATAGAGGGCTGTTTGCCTAGGTTGTCTGCTAGCATAGTGAAAGGAAGGTCTGGTTTGTTTTCGGTTCTAATCTCTATGGAGGCAGGTAGAATATCAGTAAAGCAATTTTAAGAAATTCTCGCGCACCCAATACGTTTTATCGCTACCTTTATTCTGTACTGGCGCTCTGTGGATGTCAATATGACACTCTTGTAGAATTTCATACATGATACTGCCTCCTTTTTCCGCTTCTGTCAATAATGGAATTGACTTAAGTGTGGCACTGAATGATGTTTAAGTGAATTTCGTTATGAATCTTCACGCATTGCTAAATTTGCACACTTTCATGGTAGGTCAGCAATGGTAATCCAGTATGACTGGTCTGAACGTTGACACAGACCGTTTCGCGGGCGAATGCGGATAATATTTTGCTAATTCGTAACGGTCTGGGGTTCTTTGTCTGTTATCTGGATAAGCTGAAATTCATTTTTATTCGTCCGTTTCATACAAATTAGCGTTTCTTCTTTCAGTTCTGTCTTATGTTTACGTGTTGTATTTAACACACTAATCAGCATTAATATAGTCTTAGAAATTATGGAATACAGTCTAAAAAAGTTCAGATAGTTTGTCAATTTCACGCCTGCGCATAGTATGTTGGTAGCACTTCGTCGCCTTGCCTGTTATGCTGTGTAGCAGACTTTAAAGCCGTGCGGATCAGCATAACGAAAAGGCGAGGGGTCTCGCTCGTTTTGTCCACGACTGTACATCCTAATGACTTCACTGTACCTCCTCCTACTCCACTCAATCTATACCTTGGAGGGTCATATTTCTTTTCTCCAATACATTCTTTACTTACTATTGATACGTTTGCACCTGTATCCACTAGTATCCTTGCCTCTTTATCCTGTATGGTAGCAGATAACCAGCATTCCGCCTTCACATTCGCCTTAATGGCATGAAATTTTATTGGGAACGCCTGGCGGCGGCTCCGACATTCCCGTTGGAGTTTAACTGATTTCTATTTCCAAAAACTTTCTTAGACCTGCATTCCTTGAATGTGTGACCTATTCTTTGACAATTAGTGCATTGAGGTTGTCTGCAGTTTTTTGCTATATGTCCCTGTCGATCGCACCTAAAACATCGTACTCCTGCTGAAAATACATTTCGCTTCTCCTTGTATCTGGTGGCAATGTCTATTTCTTCGAAAGCTGTCGCCACAGATACAGCTTCCGCTAAATTTTTAGGAAACTCTGCCCTGACACGACGGGACGTTTCAGGAGGCAACCCACGTAAAAATGTATCCAGAGCTCTATTTTCTGCCTCTTGTAAAATAACTTTATTTGCTTCATCACTAGTTGTCAACTGATAGGTGTTAATATTAACTTTTCTAATCCTATCTACAAAGCTTTCTAACGACTCGTTTTGCCTCTGAGTGATAGTGTTTAAATGTTCCCTATAAAATCTACAGCTGTTCTGTTTTTGAAAACGTGTAAGCAATCCTTTCTTCAATTCCTCAAATGTTGGAGCATTCCGTAATTCTTCATGGTATAAGACGTGTGCCTTAGCCTCTCCTGTCAATCTTAACTTTGTCATTTGTAAGAGCTGTTCATCTGACCATGATCCTAACTTTGCAGCTGCTACTAAATCATCAAAAAAGGCTGTTATGTCCTCGCCAGGTTTACCTGAAAAAGGAGTTACTAAGGCTGCTGCTGAGGAATCTAGGGTGGGAGGGATTGAACTGGTTTGCCTAACCTCACTCAACTGTTTAAATAATGCATTATTATCACTTTTAAGCTGTGCTATCTGATTAACTAAGATCAGAATAGCTTCCTCAGTAGAAACCGCTTGTGGTGCTGACTCTGACTTTGTACGATTTCGTGTCATCATTTTACAAACTATTAGTTACACAATATTACCACACTGAATTCAAAAGATGTTTAAATATTTTCGACAAACCCTTAAAATCATGAGAGAAAATACACTTCTAAATAAAGTAAATATTACGACTGCTATGCAAACCCCTATCCTTTCACACATTAAACAATACTAACTGTGGACCTTTAGTGACTGTCACTCACACCTCATATTGAGCCAAGGGTTTTTTCTCTGACACCAAATGTAACATCTATAACGACTTCTGATACCAAATGTAACAGTTCTGTTACTAAATGTGACACTTCTGCTACTAAATGTAACTGGGTTTTCTCTTTGGATGCTGTCAATTGTCAGGCTGAGCATTCTAAAGCATTCTGTCAGGGTGAAAATATTAAATAAATTAACTTTTCTCTCTTAACAACATGTGGGCAGGGTGGGTTCTTCCTTGGCTCGGGTATGAGGTCGAATGAAACATCATTTTTACATAAGAATAACTTTTATTGAAGATTTGTACAACTGTATCTTACGGAATATTCTGGTTCGGAGAGCGGCAGCTGTGTCGTTTGTGAAGTCTTCTGCTGCGGCGGCGGCGGCGGCGGCGGCGTCTGATTACGCGTAGCGGTGTGTATCTCGTGTCGCTGTCTCGCTCAGTTGACTGGAGAAGCGCAGCGCGAGGTGGCCCGTTTAATTATTGCGAGCGAAATCGTGCATCGGATGATACCTTGGGTGTCGCGTCCCAGTGTTTCTCTTCTCTAAGCGGCCGCGTGTGTTCTGCGTCGGCCAGCGGAGCGGCGCGGCGGGGGAAGGCCAGTGTGGCGGACTCGAACCACGGACTCCTGCTTGCCAGTCTTCGGCTGTCAGGTCTTCATCCCAGCTCACAGGTGACTACTGACGTGAGGCCGTCTCCTTCCCGTCCTCACGAGCCACCCGGGTATGTAAAAACCAGACTTGAAATACCTTTTAACTTCTGTCTTCTGGCGCCGCGGCTGCTGCTTGCTATTCCATTACAGCGGCGGACTTGGTGCGTCTGTGCATGATGCAGTCTCTTCTTGCATGACGGTCTTCAGCACCGAAACTGACTGAAAACTTCTTCGTCTTCTTCGTCTCTTCTCTCCGTATCCGTCTTCGTCTCCGTCTCCGTCTTCATCTGACTTCCTCCGTCTGGCCCACTGCGTCTCGCGTATTTATTCACTTCAGTTTACTGGAGGTGAACGACTTCACGGTCATTGTCTCGTCTGTCACGTTGAAAAGCTTCTCGAAGAATCTTCTTAACGTCGGTCGTTGGCTCTTGGAATGTAGGTGAGGGCTTTTGATCCCATGTGACGACTGAGAAACACGTGAGCCGGTCATTGCCTCTTCTGTCACGTTGAATAGCTTCTCGAAGAATCTTTACGTCGGTCATTGGCTCTTGGGATGTAGGCGAGGGCCTTTGCTCACATACGACAACTGAGAAACACGTGAGCCGGTCGGGCGATGCCCTGACGGCTGAATCGACAGCGCCCGCTATGTGGAAGTTGCTGACTTCACGGTCATTGTGTCTTCTGTTCTGCTGTTCGGCCCGCTGTTTGCGAGTATGTAACTCTCTAAACTAAACCAAGTTTTTCATTTATATTCTAATTTCTAGTTCACTTTGATTTCACTAATTTATTTACTTAAGTAGCACTCAACAGTATTTTCAGTGCCTTATGTGCCTATTTTGGTGTCGTTGCTTTTGTACTTAGTTGTAAGTACTGATGGAAACTTTTGTCCGCTGTTGAATATGTTTCTCCTGAGGCGCCATTTATATTGTATTTCTTTGTTCTTGCCACCGCTGTCTGATGATGATGTATCGAAACGTGCCAATAAAATAATATTCTCATTGTGTGCTGTTAGAATATTCATATGGGATTAACTAAGGTACACCTAGCCAATTCCTCTTTCTCTAGTTGTGAATAGCTACACTGACCTTTGGACAACACGTTTGATGCGAAAGCAATAGGCTTGTCTTTATCACCAAATCTGTGCGAAAACACTGCACCGATTTCGTAAGAGGAAGCGTCAACTTACAACACAACTTGTCTGTCAGGATCAAAGTGAGCACTAAGCAATACATCTTTAAGTGTTTGAAACGCTTCCTGGCACTCATCTGTCCAAACATAGGGAACGTTCTTGCGACGCAAGCGATGCATTGGAGCTACGATTCGTGCAGCATTCAGTATGAACCGAATATAATAGTTCATTTTCCCTGTGACTGACTGCAAGAAACTGGCAGGTCACGTATGGCTAACAAATGTGACTGAAGAGGATGTACACTTTGACTGTTTATGACATGACCAAGATACTGCAACTCAAGTTTTAAAAAATCACACTTATAACACTTTAGTCCTGCATCAGATAACACATGAAACAAAGCATGCAAATTTGCAATGTGTTCTTCAGGTGTACGACCTGCTACTATAATACCGTCCAAATAGTTTGAACAGTTTGGTACTTAAGCAGTCAGCTGTTCCAAAAAGTGTTGGAAAATAGCGGGTGCGGAAGCACTGCAAAAAGGCAAACGCAAAAATTTAAACAAGCCCAAATGAGTGTTCACAATACACACAGTTTGAGATTCTTGATCCAGAGGTATTTGAAGATATGCGTCGCGCAAATCAATTTTTGAAAAGTAGCGACCAGCGTCCAGTCTATCCATGAGATCCTTTGGGCGTGGCAATGGATGAGTATCAATCACAGTGTGTGGGTTGACTGTAGGCTTAAAGTCAACACAGAGGCGAATGCGACCTGAAGGTTTGGAAAACAAAACCAGTGGATTTGCCCATTGACTAGCTTGTTTGGGTGCAGTAGCTCCGCTTTATTGCAATTCTTAAAGTTCAGTAGCTACTTTGTCCCGTAATGCAATGGGAACAGTCCTGGCCAGGAAAAAATTACTGAGCGTTGTCTTTCATAGTAACATGTGCAACAAAATTGTTAGCCTTGTCTAAACCTTCAGAAAACAGTTCAGGGAATACTCAAGTATAGGCCGAACGAGTGTTTTGTAAGCCACCTCCTTTGTGTCCACTGTCTTTGGCATTGAATGCAGTCACTGACAATACATTGTCCTGAATTTGAAAGCCAAACAAATCAAACGAATCAAGGCCAAATATGTCCTCACAGACGGGGGATTGTACATCTACATCTACATTTATACTCCGCAAGCCACCCAACGGTGTGTGGCGGAGGGCACTTTACGTGCCACTGTCATTACCCCCCGTTCCTGTTCCACTCGCGTATGGTTCGCGGGAAGAACGACTGCCGGAAAGCCTCCGTGCGCGCTCGAATCTCTCTAATTTTACATTCGTGATCTCCTCGGGAGGTATAAGAAGGGGGAAGCAATATATTCGATACCTCATCCAGAAACGCACCCTCTCGAAACCTGGACAGCAAGCTACACCGCGATGCAGAGCCCCTCTCTTGCAGAGTCTGCCACTTGAGTTTGCTAAACATCTCCGTAACACTATCACGCTTACCAAATAACCATGTGACGAAACGCGCCGCTCTTCTTTGGATCTTCTCTATCTCCTCTGTCAACCCAACCTGGTACGGAGCCCACACTGATGAGCAATACTCAAGTATAGGCCGAACGAGTGTTTTGTAAGCCACCTCCTTTGTTGATGGACTACAAGTTGCACAGTGAAAGTCACAGTTCGCGTATGCGAGCGATACATGGCAGGCAAAGTATGTTTTCCGAGAAAGGGAATGTCTTGTCCATTATAAGCCGTCAGGTGCGTGCTAGTTTCAGACATGCGTGGGGATCCTAACAGTTCATATGTGCTACGATTCAGCAATGTAACAGAGGCACCCGTGTCCAACTGAAATTTCACACGTTTTCCATTAAGATGAAATGAACAAAAAGTTCGATGGACTGGCATAGCACTGAAGAAACTATTTGCTAGCTAGTTTTGCTAATGCCTACAGCAGGCTTTGAATACATTGCATTGATTACATGGGCCTTGTGACTAGAGTTTTGTGATTGGGCAGAATTTTTATGTTTGTTTCGTTGAAAACATACGGATTGTATGTGACCTTTCTTGCCACAAGCGTAACACTGTGATTGTCTGGACGGGCAATCTTGGCGTTTGCACCATGAATACCACCGAGGGCATGACTTAATTCTATTCGCCTGTTTAGAGAACTGTTTACGTAGCGTGGCGCATGTGCACTGTTGCTGCCTAATTGGCTGGTCGCGAGCAAGAGATGACACAACCCAACAAATTGGTGGCTGCTCAAATTTATCGGCCCTTGCAGCACTTGAATCATACTGATCTAGAATTTGCACTATGTGTTGAAATGATGTATCTGATTGTTTCAAAATCTGTTCTCTAAGTCTGATATGAATTAGACTGTACACGATTGCATCATGCAACCTAACATCTGAATATAAAGCACCAAAAGCACATTTGAGTTGGGAGTACTTCGTCATACCCTGAAAATCTGTTACCCATTCGCGATAAGTTTGTTGTGACCGTTTCGTGCAACGAAAGAATTGGTACCTAGCTGTCACCACATTCACTTGTTGGTCATATTAGTTATTTAGAGAATCTATAACCTGATCGTAGGAACGTTCACTCGGACTGGCGTTAGGGAACAATTTCTGTATGAGGAGAAAAACCGTTTTTCCTATCGTTGACAAAAAGAGATGTAGTTTCACAGTATCCGACACTTTGTGAGCAATTACGTGGGCTTCATACTGTTGCAACCACTAGAGCCATTCCTCTTCCTTTTCGTTAAACTGGCGAGATGGCGGTATGGCACTCGGAGCTACAGTTATTGCATTTTTCCCTACGTTGGTCGCTTGGTTGGTTAGCAGCAGCTGTACCGTATTTAGCAGTGAAGCAATCTGCTGCCTCTGAAACTGAAACATCTGTGTTAGCTGTGTTGCATCTATGGCTTGCAGCTGAGGGGCCTGAGCAGGGGGTGGGAGAGGTGGGTTGCTCATTTTGGAATAGGCAAATGCAATAAACAAACAATGCAAGCAAGAAAAGTAAGCACACAAGCAAAGAAAAGTTCTGCAACGCCTACCTGAAAACAATGAATAGAGAAAACGCTATAAGACACTGCTAAAACAGGTGAACACACGCCTGCAAAGAAAAGACAAGGTAGAATTACATGCCAGCAAAACACAAAAGCCCACGACAAAACAAAATTGTGGCAGCCAGGCCCTGGAGTGTCGTTATTCTTGTTGCTTGGGGTTCGACACGTCACCAAATATGTGGTGTCTAGGAATCCCGCGTACTCGGTTCGCTTGACAAACATTCAAATAAATCGTATTAATGAGTTTTATTACAATAAGAATAGATGCATTACTTAACTTTTGTAATTACACAGATGTGTCGCAAACAAAGGGCGACTACAAAATAATCTTCTCCAGTATAAACAATCCCAAGTCTGTGGTAAATAGAGAGTACAAGCGAAATGATTTAGTGTTGACGCTATTCGAAGTCTCTAATCTTGAAGCTGCTATTGAACTGGGCCGTCACCAGTCGGTCACGGCGCTTAAGTCCTCTTCACATAGTCGAGTTGTCGTCCTGGAGGGAGGTCCGGTCAATGTGCGATTGGGTGACTTCTTCTCACAGCCTTCCCTGCTTTGTCAGTCCCGAGTGGCGCTTGACTTTACGCCGTAACAGGTCTGATGTAACTTCCTAAGCTAGTCTACCCTTTGCAAGCATCTTCGCCTCAACACCGTAACTACCGCATGTTACATCCACTTGAATTTGCGTACTGTATTCCAGATTTGGTGTCCCTCTGCAATTTTTCCTCCCACTCTTCTTTCTGTTACCCAACCGACGATTCCTTGATGCGTCAAGATGTGTTCTATTAACCGATGCTTTTCTTGTCAAGTTGTGTCACAAATTTCTTTTATCCCCAGTTATACTCCGTAAGTCTTCATTAGCTACTCGATCCACCCAATTAATCTTCAGCATCCTTCTTTAGCACCACATAACAGAAGCTTCTGTTATCGTCTTGTCTGAACTGATTATCGCCGATGTTCCGCTTACTTTGTAGGCTAAACTGCAGATAAATACCATCAGAAAAAACTTCCCAATATTTAAATCCATATTAGACGATAATAAATTATTTTTTACCCGAAAGCTTTTCTCGCTATAGCCAGTCTGTATTCTATATCCTCGACTTGAACCATCATCAGTTATTTTACTGCTCAAGCAGCAAAACTTATCTACAGCTTTTAGTGTGTCTTTCTTAGTCTAATTTGTACAGTATCGCTTGATTTAATTCTTACATACTACAATCCTTTTTTTAAAAATTTTGTTGATTTTCATCTTGTAATCCGTTTTCAAGATACACCCCACATTTTTCAAGTGGCCAGCAGGCGCTAGTGTCAAAACGGTTTCCTACGCTGTTGGCGAGGAGGAATGGGCGGATGGGTGTCTCTGTAAAGTGACATTCTTAAGTGCCCAACAAAGGTATGTTTGTGACACCCAGGGTGTTGCCTAACTGGTGGTATTTGAGAGAACCTTTGCTTTTTTATGCACGTGTGTTTCAATGTCGCACTCCTCATGCACATGCCAAAGGAGGCCACGAAAAGGAGAGCAAAAACTGTGGTCACGATACACTCCAAAAGGGTGAATCCCGTTCAGTGCGGTTACAGCAGTGGAATGTCCTTAGAGAAGGGTTGATCATCTGGGGGGGGGGGGGGGAGGGGGAGTGTCAGGAGTGTCAAAGATCGCCAAGAACGTCGTGCTATTGCGCGTCCCACTGCAAACCATCTTTTTCGACCGCGAGATGTGTGAAAATGAGCCCCCCAAGGAAAGGGGTGATTTGATTCACGCCCGTGATGACAGCCCCTGAGGTCTTTTCGAGTCGATTCTGAACAGTGGTGTGTCATAAGTGTTTTCCTTAGCCACACATAAGAAAACCGTGTGATATCAATGCTGGAAGTCGCGATTCTGACCTACATCGCAGAGGTGCCGAGGGAAGGGGTGGGATCTACATCTACATCTACATTAATACTCCGCAAGCCACCCAACGGTGTGTGGCGGAGGGCACTTTACGTGCCACTGTCATTACCTCCCTTTCCGGTTCCAGTCTCGTACGGTTCGCGGGAAGAACGACTGCTGGAAAGCCTCTGTGCGCGCTCGAATCTCTAATTTTACATTCGTGATCTCCTCGGGAGGTATAAGTAGGGGGAAGCAATATATTCGATACCTCATCCAGAAACGCACCCTCTCGAAACCTGGACAGCAAGCTACACCGCGATGCAGAGCGCCTGTCTTGCAGAGTCTGCCACTTGAGTTTGCTAAACAACTTCGTAACGCTATCACGCTTACCAAATAACCCTGTGACGAAACGCGCCGCTCTTCTTTGGATCTCCTCTATCTCCTACGTCAACCCGACCTGGTACGGATCCCACACTGATGAGCAATACTCGAGTATAGGTCGAACGAGTGTTTTGTAAGCCACCTCCTTTGTTGATGGACTACATTTTCTAAGGACTCTCCCAATGAATCTCAACCTGGTACCCGCCTTACCAACAATTAATTTTATATGATCATTACACTTCAAATCGTTCCGTACGCATACTCCCAGATATTTTACAGAAGTAACTGCTACCAGTGTTAGTTCCGCTACCTTTAACCATACAATAAAGGATCCTTCTTTCTATGTATTCGCAATACGTTACATTTGTCTATGTTAAGGGTCAGTTGCCACTCCCTGCACCAAGTGCCTATCCGCTGCAGATCTTCCTGAATTTCGCTACAATTTTCTAACGCTGGAACTTCTCTGTATACTACAGCATCATCCGTGAAAAGCCGCATGGAACTTCCGAGACTATCTACTAGGTCATTTATATATATTGTGAAAAGCAATGGCCCCATAACACTTCCCTGTGGTACGCCAGAGGTTACTTTAATGTCTGTAGACGTCTCTCCATTGAGAACAACATGCTGTGTTCTGTTTTCTAAAAACTCTTCAATCGAGCCACACAGCTGGTCTGATATTCCGTAGGCTCTTACTTTGCTTATCAGGCGATGTGGCTGAGCGAAAGTGTGACGACCTTCCCATTTTGTGACACGTCCACGATGGCGTTGGAGAGGGTAGTGTTTTGAAATGTGGTGCCAATATTACATCATTAACCCGCCTTACACATTACACTTCTGAGAAATGGCCTTCTTTTTTTTTGCACGTGTCGAAATTTTTCCGTTTGAAGCGTTGCGAACCCGAGGTGACGTCACAGGGCGCCACCGTTTTGCCCCATTACAGAGAAGGTTGTAGGCACCTTCAAGACCAATTTCGAACTTGTGAGTTCTAATGGGAGAAAATGATGCGGTTTCAAAAATATAAAAATGTGACCCTTTAATTTTGTTGCACATTATAATTTTTCTTCTGTTCATGTTCCTACTACAAAATGCCAGTCTCCTATCACGTTTAAATTTTTATCTCCTTTAACTACCTGAATAATTTCCTTTATTGTAACAAATATTATGCATTTACTATGCTGTTCTTAGTAGCTTACCTGCATTTCTGTTTTCTTATTCATTATTGACCTACTTCTGCTTTGTTCCTAATTAATTTTGTGTTGATAACCCTGCACTGACCTGACCAGATATTCTGTTCATCCTGCCACTGCAATTCACTAACTCCCATTATAACTAACTTCAGTCTATCCTCTTCCCTTTTAAAATTCTCTTAACTATCTCTCCGATTAAGGGATCTAAGATTACACGCTTCGACCTGTAGAAAGCCAGTTTTGGTTCTCGTGAAGACGACGTCCTCCTGAGCAGTCCCTACCCGGAGATCCGAATGAAGGACGATTTTATTTCCCGAATATTTTACCCAAGATGATGCCATCATCATTTAACCATACAGTAGAGCTGCATGTCCGCGGAAACGGTCTTGCTTTCATCGATTCCCAGTATCAGCACAGCAAGTTGTAATGGTACTTGAATTACGTAACCATGACGGCACCTCACCTCAACCTCTCGATACCAGCAATATTCTACTGTGTTTCTGTAAAATAGTTAACATATTTCTGTGGCGACATTCAGATTTGATTTCATTAATGTAGAGGTACTTCGATACATCGGTATGTATATATTGCAATGATATTATTCTTATATGTATTCTTTCTTTTGTCACTATGATCTTTGACGTACTTGTAACTCTGATTTTTGGGCGCGTAAGCGGCTATTAGAGGGTCAAGCTTTGGTCGTCATGTTAAAAAGACGCAAATTGTAGTCGGTTTATGAAATGTGAACTTTAACAGTGAGGAAGATATTTTCAAGCATGTTTTATATTGTGAAGTGATGTTTTGCAACGAGTTACATGATATTGCAACAAAAGTAATAAAAAAGAAGTGTAACTTAAATTCGGAGTGCTGATTACTTTTTTACATCACCATTGTCCTAACTTGCAAAAGTTTAATCTTCAAGAATGGTTTATGAAGCACATCTATAAAACTTTTGAATATCGCAGAAAAACACCTAGGCCTCTTTGCATCCGAGCTTGGAATCATCACTACCTAGATTTTCGACGATTGAGCCATGAGTTCACAACGAGACCAGCGTGGAAAACACGAAAAGATGAGTGCCTAGTTTATCCATTATTTCAAGAAATGACTTTATTAACTGTGCTCTAATGACACCTGCCACATAATATAACTTTGTTGTTGCCCGAAAATGCAATATTTAGCAGCGTGAGCAACAGTACAATCATAATTAATTTTTGACCTTGTTCTGGCAGGGTTGTTAGAAAGTCCATGTTGGCTAATGTCAGATCAATTAATAAGCCAGACTGTACTAAAAATGGTGCTGCGCCTCTTCAGGAACCACTGGTTAGTCTTGTCTCTCCACAGATACTCAAGGATTTTCCGAATGTACCGAGAGAGGTGGCGCAGTGGTTAGCACACTGGAGCCTCATTCGGGAGGACGACGGTTCAAACCCGCGTCCGGCCATCCAAATTTAGGTTTTCCCTGATTTCCCTAAATAGCTTAAAGCAAATGCCAGGATGATTCCTTTGAAAGGACACGGCCGATTTCCTTCCCTAATCCGAGCTGGTGCTCCGTCTCTAATGACCTCGTTGTCGATGGAACGTTAAACGCTAGTCTCCTCCTCCTCCTCCATTTGTCCTATGAATTTGATTTTCCTTCTTTCTGTTTCTTTTATTAGGCTTCTTGCCATTTTTACCTCTTGCAGGACTTCGAGATATCTTTTACCTTCAATCCAGCTAGTAAGGGAGACATTTACGGGACATTCAAATTTTCGTTGCGTGTAGATGATTCTCTTTGGTTTCCTAGAGTCCAGTTTTCATATCCATTAATTGATCGAGGAATTCTTCCACAGTAAAGATTGTCGACCATTCAGATTTGACACAAACTGCAGTTATGAAAAAGTTTCTGTCGCAAAATTCTTCATTAACCGTTACGCGTTTCGCAAAATTATCGTCAGGCACAAGCTGTGGGACAATGTAGAGAAATTATTAAGAGTAAGTAACACGTACCAGTATAATGCTTGATCATCACAAACACTGCATGCACAAATATTTCATTACGTACATGTACAACTAGTTTTAGGCTCAACAAACTGAACAAATGGATTGTATATAGAAATCCCTTCTTTACTTCTTTCCCGGTTTTAAATTCCTGTTGTGTTACATTTAAATTATTTTTCGTGAACTGCTCTTTGTACATTTCATCACTTATGTAAAGAATCCAGCCCAGTTTTCTTATAGAGGCAAAAAATAGCTCCTATGTTTCCACCATTGGAAGCCTTTCCCATGTTGGTAATGTGAGACACATCTTTTTCTTTCCAGCAGCGAAAATAATTACTTCTTCCACACCAGTATCTATTCTTCGCCTAATTTGTATTAAATATCTACAACCTCCCATAACTGTACTGTCGAGGTAGTTAGTCTGCTTACTTGATCAAATTTAGTAACATCAGTATGTGTTTTGATTGCGAATACGTAATTTTTTCTTTTATACTTCAAAATGTCTCCTTTGATGCATTGGACTTCAATTACTATTTATTGATTTCCTTTTCGGAAATTGCAACTGTCGCTATGTTATCAGCAAATCTGATGCAGTTATCTCTTCACCAACGAATGTAAATGTTTTTATTTTTCTCTTTCACGATTTGCACTGGTTCTTCAGTGTATATATTCAATAATCAAGGGAGTGAAGAAAATCCATGCTTTATTTCTTTCCCGATTTTACCTACAGGCTCTATTACTTTTACAATATATAGGGGATAGGCAAAATAATGTGAACAGTGGTAGTAATGGGATGGTTGTGTTGACCTTCAACAACGCAGGTTAAGTCACGTGTCGTGCTGGACTGTGCGTGTTCAATAAGGACTAGACATCAGTGCAGATTGTTTACGAATAGTGCACTCTTCGTATTTACATTTAGAGGGAGAGGTCGACGTGCAATGAAAGACCTAACAGAGTTCCAAAGAGAGCAGATTGTAGGGGCCCGATTAGTTGGAGCACCAGTAACCAAGACAGCCAACTTATTGAATGTTTCAAGAGCAACTGTTTCAACAGTCATGACAGCCTACACAAATTATGGAAAGATACCATCGTGTAAATGTAATATTGGGCGCAAATCAAAACTAAATGACAGAGATCGTCGTACGCTAACACGAATTGTGTCAAAACAACACAAAACTATGGCGGCTAAAGTGACTGCACAGCTCAATAGCCATCTTCGAGACCCTGTAACTACCGACACCATACGCCGAGAACTCCACAAAGCGAATATTCATGGACGAGTTGCTATACCGCAACCATTAGTGACGACAACAAACGCAAAGAAGCGTAAAACAGGATGTCAGGAGCATAAATCCTGGTCGGCTGCCGGCCAGAGTGGCCGAGCGGTTCTAGGCGCTACAGTCTGGAGCTGCGCGACCGCTACGGTCGCAGGTTCGAATCCTGCCTCGGGCATAGATGTGTGTGATGTCCTTAGATTAGTTAGGTTTCGGTCGCAGGTTAGAATCCTGCCTCGGACATAGATGTGTGTGATGTCCTTAGATTAGTTAGGTTTAAGTAGTTATAAGTTCTAGGGGACTGATAACCTCAGAAGTTAAGTCCCATAGTGCTCAGAGCCATTTTGAACCATGCAATTGAACTGAAGCGTCTTCCCTGGCCAGCACAGTCCCCGGACTTGAACTTTACTGAGCCCTTGTGGGCGGTATTGGAGCGCAGACTACGGAGCAAATTTCCGTCTCCTTCGTCACTATAGGAATTAGAAGAGGTTCTGATCGAGGAGTGGCATAACATTCCACTGGAGACTATACAATCTTTATATGCCAGTATTCCAAGAAGAATCGCAGCTGTATTACGAGCAAATGGGGGTCCAACCCCTTATTAATAAACCATTTCCAAGTACGTACAGGTGTTCACATTATTTTGCCTATCCCCTGTATTTCGTGAACTGATTTTTGCACATCTACATCTATATCTACATGCATACCCTGCAAATCACATTCAAGTGCCTGGCAGAGGGTTCATCGAACCAACTTCACAATTCTCTATTATTCCAATCTCGTATAGCGCACGGAAAGAATGGACACCTATATCTTTCCGTACGAGCTCTGATTTCCCTTATTTTATCGTGGTGATCGTTCCTCCCTATGTAGGTCGGTGTCAAATGGTTCAAATGGCTCTGAGCACTATGGGACTTAACATCTATGGTCATCAGTCCCCTAGAACTTAGAACTACTTAAACCTAACTAACCTAAGGGTAGCACACAACACCCAGTCATCACGAGGCAGAGAAAATCCCTGACCCCGCCGGGAATCGAACCCGGGAACCCGGGCGTGGGAAGCGAGAACGCTACCGCACGACCACGAGATGCGGACTGGGTCGGTGTCACTAAATTATTTTCGCATTCGGAGGAGAAAGTTGGTGATTGGAATTTCGTGAGAAGATTCCGTCGCAACGAAAAACGCCATTCTTTTAACGATTTCCAGCCCAAATTCTGTATCATTTCTGTGACACTCTCTCCCATATTTCGCGATAATACAACACGTGCTGCCTTTCTTTGAACTTTTTCGATGTACTCCGTCAGTCCTATCTGGTAAGGATCCCACACCGTGCAGCAGTATTCTAAAAGAGGACGGGTTGGGTTGTTTGGGGGAAGAGACCAAACAGCAAGGTCATCGGTCTCATCGGATTAGGGAAGGATGGGGAAGGAAATCGACCGTGCCCTTTCAAAGGAACCATCGCAGCATTTGCCTGGAGCGATTTAGGGAAATCACGGAAAACCTAAATCGGGATGGCCGGACGCGGGATTGAACCGTCGTCCTCCCGAATGCGAGCCCAGTGTGCTACCACTGCGCCACCTCGCTCGGTTAAAAGAGGACGGACAAGCGTAGTGTAGGCAGTCTCCTTAGTAGGTCTGTTACATTTTCTAAGTGTCCTGCCAATAAAACGCAGTCTCTGGTTAGCCTTCCCCACAACATTTTCTATGTGTTCCTTCCAATTTAAGTTGTTCGTAATTGTAATACCTACTAGGTATCTAGCTGAATTTACGGCTTTTAGATTAGACTGATTTATCGTGTAACCGAAGTTGAACGAGTTTCTTTTAGCACTCATGTGGACGACCTCACACTTTTCGTTATTCAGGGTCAACTGCGATTTTTCGCACCATTCAGATATTATTTTAAATTCGTTTTGCAGTTTGTCTTGATCTTCTGACGACTTTATTAGTCGATAAACGACAGCGTCATCTGCAAACATCCGAAGACGGCTGCTCAGATTGTCTCCCAAATCGTTTATATAGATAAGGAACAGCAAAGGGCCTGTAACACTACCTCATAAATGTTTCATCTATCTATGCAATCCAGCCCAGCTTTCTTATAGTGGCAAAAAATAGTTCATACGTTTCCATCATTGGAAGCATTTGCCAAATTAGTAATATGAGATACATCTTCTTTCCAGCAGCACACATAATTACTTATTCCATTCCAGTAACTGCTGTGATCCTTAAATCGTCTTCCACAAACGCTACGGTATTTCCTTCTTCATTCTCTTTTTTATTTTATTGTTTTTTTCTATATTCATAAGTATCCTGGAACCATGCTATCAGACGGATGGTGGTATCTAAGTTGCTCAGTCGACTGCCTTTGCTGTTTGTTGTATATTAATCGTTCTTCCAAATATATGCATGAGATAAAAGTAATTAAAATTATTTTCTAATAGTGAATTCCCATTCCACAATGTAAAGCCGTCACCAGTTTTGGGCGTTACCACAGAAACTAGCAGTACAGCCACAGAAGTGTAATGCAGCCAGAGGATGCTTACATTCTGCCATGTCGATTTCAGCTTCAGGGGCTGTTGAAACTGCGCGAGACAGAATGGGCCATGCACTGCAGTATTGCAACCGTATGCATACAATGGGATTCTTGCAGAGCGAGTGAAGCAATTGTCACACGCTCGGTAAACAATTTTTTTGTAACGAACGTAGGTGGAAACATGGAACAGCAGGCGACCGTTAGAAGTTGGGCCCCCACCGCGATACCATCTGCTAGTGCCAAGTCCTCCTCTTTGTACTTGGTACTAGTGCACCAGCGGGCTGCCACCTGGCCCACTTCCAGCAGCTGCCAGACTCCTGCCGTGGAGGACAGGAGCTGCAGATCTGGGCGGTTCTGCCGTCCACCCTTCCATCCCGACACAGGCGATTAGGCGCCAGACGTCGACACTGCCTGACGGGAGTTGAGACTGGCATCTCTTGTAAGAAACTTGGCAGGCTTCAGCACCGCTGGCTCCGTCCGTAGACGGCCGTGTCCCCGTAACGAGGTCACATGCCGCTGGGTAAGCTATTGGAACCAGCATAGCAGGTAGCCGCGTGCTCAAGGGGTGCGTGGTCGCCGCCTCCACCATGATGCGACCAGTGTAAACAAATGAGTATTAATAAAATATATTAACTTCTGATGTTGTCTGCCTGAACTAGCGGGAGCTTCCAACGACCTCTAGCCATCGCCACGATCCAACTCCACACAGACCACTTCGATAAGCTTTCAAATTACTTTACCGAAGAACGCTGTTACAACGGAGAAGTCCGATGCATCTCAATTTTTTTTGACTCGTCAGTCTTCTGACTGGTTGACGCGACTCACCACTAATTCCACTCTTGTTCCAAACTCTTTTCCTCAGAGTAGTACTTGCAACCTATGATCTCATTATTTGTTAGGTATATTTCTATCTCTGTCTTCCTCTACAGGTTTTACTTTCTGCATCTCCCTCTAATATCATGGAAGCTATTCTGTGAAATCTTAACACAAATCCTGTCATTCTGTCTCTTCTTTTCGTCGTCGTTTTCTATATGTTCCTTTCTTCACCGATTCTTCACTCCTTATCTTATCAGTCCACCTATTTTTCAACATCCCTGTGTAGCACCATATCTCAAAGTCTTCGATTCTCTTAACCTCCGGTTACCCACTGCCCATGATTAACTATACAATGCTGCGCTCCAAAGACACATTCTCATAAATTTTTAGCAGACTTCTTTTGGCCAGAAATGTCCTCTTTGTCTGTGCTAGTTCACTCTTTATGTCCTTCTTGCCTCGTCCATTACAAGTTGCTTTGGTTACAACTTAGTAGAGTTCATTAACTTCGTCTATTTCGTGGTCGCCAGATTTTTTGCTGAGATTTCTCTCAGTTTACTTGTTCGGTTTTCTGTACTCACTAAACTGTTGATTTCATTCAAGAAGTTCTGTAATTATTCGTCATTTTTACGGAGAATAGCAATGTCATCCGCAAATCTTATCACTGATAACCTTTCATCAAATCAAAAATGGTTAAAATGGCTCTGAGCACTATGGGACTTTACATCTGAGGCCATCAGTCCCCTAGAACTTAGAACTACTTAAACCTAACTAACCTAAGGACATCACAAATATCCAAGCCCGAGGCAGGATTCGAACCTGCGACCGTAGCGGTCGCGCGGTTTCAGACTGTAGCGCCTAGAACCGCTCGGCAACATCGGCCGGCAACCTTTCATCCTGAATTTTAATCCCACTATTGTATCTTTGTGTGAAACGTCATTGCTTCATAGCGAACGGTAGGGGCGAAAGTCTGTATCCCTGTCTTACACTCCACACCCCGCCACCAGTCAATCCCGCGCTCACATCTGGCGTCATCTGTAATATCTTCAACTCTATCATCTCTTCATCTGGTGTCAGCAGCGGGATCGACAACGCGTGCGATAGCCATCCGTGTATGGAAAAGGTAACTGGACTACTGCGACGTTGCAGTTTCGTCAACATGCAGTGGGTTGAGTACAGTCTTCTTGTTTATGTTTTTTACTGTGGGCATCTTGGAGAGTCAATAGGTTGTTTGTCAACAGTGTAACTGTGTTTTTATTCCAGTACGAGTCAGGTAGTCGCAGACAGTGTTCTGCGGGAATATAAATAAGAATGGTAGTTCTTTGATATGCGTTCCCGCGATAAAGGGGTGAGGCATATTGTCTAGAGGTATTTAGGGTGATAACCACGTTGAACGATTCACAAGATCAATTTGAATGCTGTCAGAGTGTATTCATTGTTTCCAGTGTGTAAAGTAGTAATAATGAGCAGCCACTCGTGCAGATTAAATAAGCTACGGTAAAAAGCATTATGATAGTGTTACAGGTTAGCGTCTCCCTCATAATTTTTGTTATTGTGCTGTCCTGTATTGATTTAATAGAGTTTTCACGACGCCAGAGTCTAGGAATTTTTGGTGGTGATAAGTTCCTATGGGACCAAACTACTGCGGTCAAGCCGCGCGGGATTAGTCGAGCGGTCTAAAGGCGCTGCAGTCAGGACTGTATTGTTTTGGGGGAAGAGACCAAACAGCGAGGTCATCGGTCTCATCGGATTAGGGAAGGACAGGGAAGGAAGTCGGCCGTGCGCTTTCAAAGGAACCATCCCGGCGTTTGCCTGGAGCGATTAAGGAAATCACGGAAAACCTAAATCAGGATGGCCGGACGCGGGATTGAACCGTCGTCCTCCCGAATGCGAGTCCAGTGTGCTAACCACTGCGCCACCTCGCTCGGTGCAGTCAGGGACTGTGCGGCTGGTCCCGGCGGAGGTTCGTGTCCTCCCTCGGGCATGGGTGTGTGTGTTTGTCCTTAGGCTAATTTAGGTTAAGTATTGTGTAAGCTTAGGGACTGATGACCTTAGCAGTTAAGTCCCATAAGATTTTACACCCATTTGAACATTTTTTACTGAGGTCATTGGTCCCTAGGCTTACACACTACTTAATCTAACTTAAACTAACTTACGCTAAGGACAATAGACACACCCATGCCCGAGGGAAGACTCGAACATCCGACGGGGGAGAGCCGCGCGAACCTTGGCAAGGCGCTTTTAGACCATGCGGCTACCCCGTGCGGCTAGGAATTGTAGGAAACGTGTGCTAATTTGCACTATTTGGAACGGGTAATGGTGTTGAACAAATAATATGGCTCGGTATGTAAGCATGTGAAGTAATGAGATTTGTTAGGGCAGTAGTACGTCTAATTGTCTTTGTCATTTGTGTTGCCTGATTGATAAAGTGTAATCATGTCGCGGACGGCCAACGGCCTTCCCGCATTGGTAACACCGGTGCCCGTCAGATCACCGAAGGTAAGCACTGTCGGGCTGGGTTAGCACTTGGGTGGGTGGCCATCCGGTCTGCCGAGCGCTGTTGGCAAGTGAGGTGCACTCAGCCCTTGTGAGACAAACTGAGGAGCTACTTGATTGAGAAGAAGCGGTTCCGGTCTCGGAAACTGACCTACGGCCGGGAGAGCGGTGGTCTCGCGGTTCTAGGCGCGCAGTACGGAACCGCGCGACTGCTACGGTCGCAGGTTCGAATCCCGCCTCGGGCATGGATGTGTGTGATGTCCTTAGGTTAGTTAGGTTTAACTAGTTCTAAGTTCTAGGGGACTGATGACCTAAGATGTTAAGTCCCATAGTGCTCAGAGCCACTTAAACCATTTGGAGAGCGGTGTGCTGACCACATGCCCGTCCATATCCTCATCCAATGACGCCTGTGGGGTGAGGATGACACGGCGGCCAGTCGGTACCTTTGGGCCTTCATGGCCTGTGCGGGAGGAGTTTTTATGTCGCGGACAGTACCACTAGGAGCAGGGGTTTTCGATACCACGAGAGGCTACTAGAGTGGGCTATTGGCAATTTAAAAGGCGAAGTAGATAAGATACGAGTGGACAACTTAAAATTGTCTGAGAGGTTAGGGGCGTATCGGATGAACAAAGAGGAGGGGAGCAGAGGTTTTTGCAGTAGGGTTGCTCCAGAGTATGCTGAGAAGAGGCAGAGAGGATATGACAACTAATGGTTTGAAAATGGTCATCTGTAGATGAAGAATAGTAAGAATTGGAGAGTACAGAAAGAAGGGAAAGAGAGAGAAGGACAGAATTGAGAAGGAAGTGGAACGGGACAAGTCTGCGTCTAGTTTAGCTGTTCCTGCGGTAGGTCCAAGTGCTGTTAATGTAGTTAAACCTGCCAATCCTTTGAAGTGTAGGCGAGAGTCTGGCGATTGGTGGGACAATATTATGAGTGGGAAAATTAAGGTAATTAATGAAGAGGGTAATGACGTTGTGCAGAGATGACGCAATGCCAACTAAAGTTGTTGACGTTAAGGGAGTAACGTTGAAGTATCATCTCCGATATAATGTGGAATTGTGGAGTCTGCAGTAGCGGCAGACGAAGTGAGTGTGAGCTGCAAAAAGTGCTATCCACGATAGCAACACGTGTGATTTAAGTATAGCAGTACTTACTTCACTGGTTGAATGTGGGTGTTACTTTGAGATCATGGAAGAGAGTGGAGCTGCCGACGATGATGTTATTGTAGACACAACAGGGAATGCACAGGAACCTGTTGACGTTGATAGTTGGGTTGCAGATGTGAAAGAAATGGTACAGAAGCTTGTATTTCCTCAGAAGAAGGGTGAATGTTGGAAAAGGAAGAGGAGAGGTGTTCGTATAGTTAATGGCGTAATCTGTTGAGTAGTGTATAGCTGAGGTTCAGAGTATAACAGCAGTGCGAGTACTGGGTCACAGTTTTGCAGAGTAATTTGTTGACGTGCGTGCGAGCTGTTTACAACGCAACCGCGGGTAAAGTAGGTGCAGGGTTCGAGGTAAATCTGAGAGTAAATTTTCTGTACGAACATCATGCCAAAATTAACCTTCGTCAACGTACGATGGAAACTGAAGGATTAGAATTCAGCTAGGGGAAACGATCGCCAGTGGATCACTATCACAAAATTCGTCCACCTCAATGGACAAATCGATTAATCAGCGGAGGAAACCACTAAGGTTTAATTCGTATGATATAGTGCCATTAGGAACCAAGAAATTGCTTTGGCTGAGCGGGAGTACCAGAAAGCTCGACATTTCGGGAAGAACTGAGTCTGAGATAGCTCTACAGTGAGGGAGATAAGCGGAACAACCTGTCGACGTATTGTGAGTGGTAGTATCGTATGTGGTACATGTTTGAGGACAGGTTTGGGGTTATGTTTTGCTGGAAAGGACGTGAGTAACCGTTGTCACAGGGACAAACTTCCGAATGACTTTCCAAAACAACGGGCTAAAAAACCACCTGATACACAAAAGATATGTTGAACGTAAGAATTTAATGGAGTGAGCCCATGTATTGTTAAGGAGACATATTACAAATAATTTGTTAAGAGGGAATGAGTTTTTCGGTATTATTCCTAGTTTTTAAGTGGAAAGTAAAAGAGAATTGAGTTATCCCTAAAAATTGTGATATGAGTAGTGTTAATAAATGTATTCCGCAGTATTTAAGATGACGCTAAGCACTACTCCGCGGGGCATGGGGCTCGTGGTTAAGATTAAACGAAATGACGTGGGGTGCCCTGGTGGCATGACTAAGGGTACGGGAACAATAATAATTTCTAGTTGCGTCGTAAAAACTATCATGAAATTATTAGTTGTAAAGGTAAACCCGAGTTAATTGTGAAATATACACTCCTGGAAATTGAAATAAGAACACCGTGAATTCATTGTCCCAGGAAGGGGAAACTTTATTGACACATTCCTGGGGTCAGATACATCACATGATCACACTGACAGAACCACAGGCACATAGACACAGGCAACAGAGCATGCACAATGTCGGCACTAGTACAGTGTATATCCACCTTTCGCAGCAATGCAGGCTGCTATTCTCCCACGGAGACGATCGTAGAGATGCTGGATGTAGTCCTGTGGAACGGCTTGCCATGCCATTTCCACCTGGCGCCTCAGTTGGAGGGCCGGCCGAAGTGGCCGCGCGGTTCTGGCGCTGCAGTCTGGAACCGCGAGACCGCTACGGTCGCAGGTTCGAATCCTGCCTCGGGCATGGATGTGTGTGATGTCCTTAGGTTAGTTAGGTTTAACTAGTTCTAAGTTCTAGGGGACTGATGACCTCAGCAGTTGAGTCCCATAGTGCTCAGAGCCATTTGAACCACCTCAGTTGGACCAGCGTTCGTGCTGGACGTGCAGACCGCGTGAGACGACGCTTCATCCAGTCCCAAACATGCTCAATGGGGGACAGATCCGGAGATCTTGCTGGCCAGGGTAGTTGACTTACACCTTCTAGAGCACGTTGGGTGGCACGGGATACATGCGGACGTGCATTGTCCTGTTGGAACAGCAAGTTCCCTTGCCGGTCTAGGAATGGTAGAACGATGGGTTCGATGACGGTTTGGATGTGCCGTGCACTATTCAGTGTCCCCTCGACGATCACCAGTGGTGTACGGCCAGTGTAGGTGATCGCTCCCCACACCATGATGCCGGGTGTTGGCCCTGTGTGCCTCGGTCGTATGCAGTCCTGATTGTGGCGCTCACCTGCACGGCGCCAAACACGCATACGACCATCATTGGCACCAAGGCAGAAGCGACTCTCATCGCTGAAGACGACACGTCTCCATTCGTCCCTCCATTCACGCCTGTCGCGACACCACTGGAGGCGGGCTGCACGATGTTGGGGCGTGAGCGGAAGACGGCCTAACGGTGTGCGGGACCGTAGCCCAGCTTCATGGAGACGGTTGCGAATGGTCCTCGCCGATACCCCAGGAGCAACAGTGTCCCTAATTTGCTGGGAAGTGGCGGTGCGGTCCCCTACGGCACTGCGTAGGATCCTACGGTCTTGGCGTGCATCCGTGCGTCGCTGCGGTCCGGTCCCAGGTCGACGGGCACGTGCGCCTTCCGCCGACCACTGGCGACAACATCGATGTACTGTGGAGACCTCACGCCCCACGTGTTGAGCAATTCGGCGGTACGTCCACCCGGCCTCCCGCATGCCCACTATACGCCCTCGCTCAAAGTCCGTCAACTGCACATACGGTTCACGTCCACGCTGTCGCGGCATGCTACCAATGTTAGAGACTGCGATGGAGCTCCGTATGCCACGGCAAACTGGCTGACACTGACGGCGGCGGTGCACAAATGCTGCGCAGCTAGCGCCATTCGACGGCCAACACCGCGGTTCCTGGTGTGTCCGCTGTGCCGTGCGTGTGATCATTGCTTGTACAGCCCTCTCGCAGTGTCCGGAGCAAGTATGGTGGGTCTGACACACCGGTGTCAATGTGTTCTTTTTTCCATTTCCAGGAGTGTATATCAATGCAGAGCCTAAGAGCTAAATAAGCAAGTTCACAGGCTCTGAAACTTATGGTTGAAGCCACCTAGTACTTAGGGGAAAAACTTGCAAAATATTGTACATTATGCCCATGTATGTTGAGTTCTGTCGCAGACTGGCCTGAAGTAAAGAACTAGGGTCCGGGTCTTTCGAAGAGGGGAGACACTATTTTTGGGCGTTACCATAGAAAGTAGCAGTTCAGCCACAAAGTGGTAGGCAACCGGAGGACGCTTACATGCCGGCATGTCGTCTTCAGCATCGGACGCTGTTCAGACAGTACAAGGTATACTAGGCCAGACATCGCAATATTGCAACTGTAGCGAGGCAAACAGTTGCCACACGCCCAGGACACAGGTTTGTTTTATCGAGCATTGCTGGAAGCAGCGTGTCGGCACAACAACTTGGCCGATTGGGAAAATAAATAATCATTTATTTGACCGCAGGTAGCAGCACTTTAGCAGAGCCAATAGAGACGGGAGTGTGACGCCAGTCGACTAGGCGCTGTGAGACAGCACCCTGCCGCTACATGCTCGGGCTTCCACCGCTGTACCATCTGCGAGTGCCAAGTCCTCCTCCTTGGACGTGGTTCTAGTCTGCCGGCTGACTGCCACACTCCTGCCCTGGAAGGTAACAGCTCCAGACCCGAGTAGAGCTGCTGCTCACCCTTCTGTACCAGTACAGGTATGTAGGCGGCACAAACTGGGGCGATTTCCACCATCGACGACTGGCATCCTTTGCAGGAAACAAAGCAATTGCTCGATCTGCTGGTGGCCGTATCACAGTATTGAGGCTACACGCCGCTGCGTAAGCTACTGGAGCCAGCATCTGGGGGCGCTTACGTCACAGTGCGGTAGTTGTCAGCTCGCCGGCGTCGCACTCCGCCTCTCGAAGTGTTCGAGGGGCGAGGTCGCCACCACTACCGAGACGCTACAACTGTAGCAAATGAATGTTAATAAAATGTTTTAGCTTTTGATGTTGTCTGCCTGAGCTATCAAGGGCCTTTTCCCGCGACTTCCACACCACGCCCAGTCTTCTTCAACAAGGTTATTCATTGGGATGGCTCCCCATTACTTTATTCGAAGGACACTGTTACAGCCGAGACGTCCATTGTATCCTAAGTTCTTTTTTGGTTTTTTTGTGTTATTCATCAGTCTTTTGACTGGTTTGATGTATCCCACCACTAATTCCTCTCCTGTTCCAACCTTTTCATCTCAGAATCGTACTTACAACCTCAATTATTTGTTGGATGTATTCGAGTCTCTGTCTTTCTCTACAGTTTTTACCTTTACAGCTCCCTCTAGTATCATAGAAGTTATTCCACGATATCTTAACGTGTGGTTCAAATGGCGCTGAGCACTATGGGACTTAACATTTGAGGTCATCAGTCCCCTAGACTTAGAACTACTCAAAACCTAACTAACCTAAGGACATCACACACATCCATGCCCGAGGCAGTATTTGAACCTGGGACCGTAGCAGCAGTGCGGTTCCGGACTGAAGCGCCTAGAACCACTCGGCCACAACGGCCGGCCTTAACGTATGTCCTATCATCCTGTCTCTTCTTCTTGTTACTGTGTTGCTTTCGTCGCCGATTCTCCATTCCTTATCTTCTCAATCCACTTATTTTTCAACATCTTCTTAAACGCTGCAAATTTCTTCTTTCCCGGTTTTCCACTGTCCCTTATTCACTATACAATGCTGTATTCCAAATGTACGTTCTCAGAATTTTTTTTCTTCAGGTGAACGCTAATACGATGCCCTCTTTGCCTGTGCTAGTTTACTCTTTATGTCCTCCTTGCTTCGTTCATCATAAGTTAATTTGATTACAAGGTAGACGAGTTTATTAACTTCGTCCACCTAGTGGTCACCTTGTTGTTCAGATTCTCGCTAATTCTGTGCTCCTCATCGCTTTAGTCTTCTTTGGTTTACTCTCAATCCATATTCTGTACTCATTAAACTGTTCGTATCATTCAATAGATCCTGTAATTATTCTTCACATTCACCGAGGATAGCAATGCCATCAGCGAATCTTATCACTGATTTTTAATCCCAATATTGTACCTTTGTGTTATTTCCGTCATTGCTACTTCGAAGTATACAGTGTGGTCCATTGATAGTGACCGGACTAAATATCTCACAAAATAAGGATCAAACAAAAAAACTACAAAGAACGAAACTCGTCTAGCTTGAAGGGTGAAACCAGATGGCGCTATGGTTGGCCCGCTAGATGGCGCTGCCATAGGTCAAACAGATATCAACTGCGTTTTTTTTAAATAGGAACCCCCATTTTTCTTTACATATTCGTGCAGTACATAAAGAAATATGAATGTTTTAGTTGGACCACTTTTTTCGCTTTTTGATAGATGGAGCTGTAATAGTCACAAACGTATAAGTACGTGGTATCACGCAACATTCCACCAGTGTGGACGGTATTTACTTCGTGATACACTACTCGTGGTAAAATGGGCCGTTTACCAATTGCGGGAAAGGTCGATATCATGTTGATGTATGGCTGTTGTGATCAAAATGCCCAACGGGCGTGTGCTATATATGCTGCTCGGTATCCTGGACGACATCACCCAAGTGTCCGGACCGTTCGCCGGATAGTTATGTTATTTAAGGAAACAGGAAGTGTTCAGCCACATGTGAAACGTCAACCACAACCTGCAACAAATGATGATGCCCAAGTAGGTGTTATAGCTGCTGTCGTGGCTAATCCGCACATCGGCAGCAGACAAATTGCGCGAGAATCGGGAATCTCAAAAACGTAGGTGTTGAGAATGCTACATCAACATCGATTGCACCCGTACCATATTTCTGTGTACCAGGAATTGCACGGCGACGACTTTGAACGTCGTGGACAGTTCTGCCACTGGGCACAAGAGAAATTACGGGACGATGACTGATTTTTTGCACGCGTTCTATTTAGCGACAAAGCGTCATTCACCAACAGCGGTAACGTAAACCGGCATAATATGCACTATTGGGCAACGGAAAATCCACGATGGCTGCGACAAGTGGAACATCAGTGACCTTGGCGGGTTAATGTATGGTGCGGCATTATGGGAGGAAGGATAATTGGCCCCCATTTTATCGATGGCAATCTAAAGTTACTGAAGTTAAACAGTAGTGAATAAATGGGCCTATTTAATGAACCACTCTCGTTGTCTACGATACTGATCTCGTCAGAGTAACAAATTACTTTAATTTCAGTACCTGATTATCTTGCGTGATGATAAATGCGACATCCAACTAGCAATTGTTATCTTTCGCAACGAACTTTTCACAACGCAGTACGTACTCTCTGACATAAAGTCGGAACTATTTTATTACTTGTACTAAAATATCAATCTGTCCGGTTCTAGGCGCTTCAGTCTGGAACCGCACTGCTGCTACGGTCGCAGGTTCGAATCCTGCCTCGGGCATGGATGTGTGTGATGTCCTTAGGTTACTTAGGTTTAAGTAGTTCTAAGTTCTAGGGGACTGATGACCTCAGATGTTAAGTCCCATAGTGCTCAGAGCCATTTTTTGAACCAATCTGTCTACCGTCTTGAAATGATTATTCTGTTTATGGACACTTCCATCACTGCTGTTAGGAATTAAAACATTTTTAATTCTCCCTTAAATATTTTTCCAACTCGACGCAGCGATAATATGTAAGTGATGAGACTTCGCATGCGTCACAGAATAACGAATCTTTGTTAGTAGCAAAATCTTTGGCCTTTCCGTAAATAATTCAATTACTTCAATTAAACTTATGCATCATTTAGAAAACTTTTTCCCTTAATTGAAATCTTTTTTTTAATATTGAGAAGATCTACTGCCAGTAGCTTATTTATAATTTCATTCATTCAAGAACCTTTTACCAAACACATTTAAAAACACCACATTATACGTGATATCAACTCCACTGTATCAATATCTCTAAATTACACTCTTTTATACTTCCGAAAATGATATAGATATATTCACACTAGATACCAATTGAATAGACTGGTAAGTTTCCTTTAACCCAAATAAAATTGGATTTATTTTCCTTCTAGGTATCTCAATACACGTTGGTTATCACCAGTGAACGAGTGCCAGCAAATATATTATCAGTCCCCACAATACGGAAGCAAGTAATAAAAAAAATCAAACAAATATCCTAAATGTCATCACCACTTTTCAACTAACCTTAAGTTACAATTTAAAAGCAAATCTTGACCTCTTCAGGCGTTGACCACACGCGACCCACTAAGTTCCCTAACATTTAAATCGGCCACTCGTCACCTTGATGAATCAAGTTTTGGTTTAGCTACGTGTAGCTCGTTAAATGGTTCCTTCAATTTACTATCGTTTGTCTACTCAGTGATACGTGCACACCATCATCGTATAGTGAAACAGTTCATCGTTCTGTGAGCCAATTCGCTGTCTGTTGCAAGCTAGTGGTCTTGAAAATACAACTACCAACACGTGTTCGAGGCTTTCCCTTCTCGATACACACACGCACAATACCCAAACCACTTCAATAAAAACGACAAGCAAACCAATTACCTCTGGGCGCGTCACGACCACTCAACATACAATGCAGACGGGATATCGGTCACACCGATTCCACAAAACTCAGCACCTAACAAAGCAATCTCTCAATTAAATCAGGCTCACGCGGGACTCATCCCAGCAAATTTTACGAACGAAACTGTTCCCACAACTATAATCAACAAAATTCCGTGCATTCTCCCAAGACTTAGGTGTCAACTGAGTAGCCTCACTACACCACGCAGTGAAACGCTATAAGATCAGTACACCACTACCACCACTTGGTCGGTAAGAGGTCTATCCGGGAATTAACTAACCCTTTTCGTTGTACCATAGGAACCATTTAAAACGAACAAACACGCAACGCCACACCAACTTTCAACAATTAATGTAATAATCATCGATGCTGTCGACTCTTCGCAATAGCGGCCGGCTGCTGCGCGTCGCTCAGGCGGCATCTCTGGACGCAGTGAGGGCGACATGGTATATCGCTGCAGTCGCGCATGCTCGCCACCTGCTATTCCGTAGACGCTCTCATATCATCATTGATTTTGGTTTTACCACATCATACACGTTTATTATCGTGACCACCAGGTGTTATCATTGATTTATCACGCAGGACGCTCAGCACCAGTAAGGGCGAACGTACCCCGTGCGTTTTGACACAGCACATTCTCTTACAGATACTTAACTTTATTTTCCGATCGTCTGTATATTATTCTTGTAATCAACATGGATGCATGAGCTATTAAGCTGACTGTACGCTTGTTCTCGCACTCATCTGCCATTACTGTCTTTGGCGTTATGTGGATGATATTTATCCAAAAGTATGATGGTAAGTTTCCGGTCTCATAGTTTCTACGGTTGCCACTTCCCCCAATGATTTTAGAAGTTCCAAAGGGATGTTATTTATCCCTCCTACTTTACTTGGTTGTAAGTCTTCCAAAGCTCTGTTAAGTTCTGACTCTACGATTGGATCAGATATCGACTCCCATTTAAGTGAATACAACTATTGCAGAACTTGAAGGAAAAAAATGGAGCCAAGAGCTATAATCCGGCCACAATCACAGCCACCCTGCACTGGTCACTGAACTGCGTGATCGGCAGAAGCAACCACCCCTCTGTCGTCAGACCCCTTTGTGCTGACGCTGGGCCAGGCTACAGGAAGTCTCTACAGCGCAGTCCGCTGCCGATTGCAACAGCCGGTCGTTGTCTCTGTTCCAGATCGTTTGGCGTGGCATACAAACACAGCTACAACTGCGAATTCAGCAAGCAGCAGCAGTATTTATACCCGATCGAACCAGCTCGTCATCATCGAACAGCCCAGGTAGTCATGGACAGCGCTGTGCTGATGTCGCCGTATCTCCCATTGCCGGGCCACAAATCCATGTCCGTCGCCCAAGCACCCGAACGATCGAACAACTCAGGGCTGGCCTGCCGTCCCGGGAGTGCGACACGAGGCCCCAGGCAACTTCGCCTATGCCGAGGTGTCAGCGGAGGAATTACGCTCTGGGACACCTGAGCGTGCCGCAGCCAGATGTACAGACAGCTGCCTCCGCCAGGCCGCCCATACTTTGATCAGGGAACATGAACGTCTCACAACGCATCAGCACCTACAGGGAGGCGCACTATTAGTAGCCAGAGACCAATTTTCGTGGGGACACTGTGAATGAGTATTCACCTCATTCGCCACTGCAACTAGCAGTTTCCAAGTCCCATACTGCAAACAAACAGTAATAAAGATGTAGTCCTTGTATCTACAAACTGTCTTCTCCTGCTGCATATGCCTCCATCTTCGGAAGAGAACTGCCGTTCACACCCAGCAATCCTGCCACGTCACGTCATAAGACAGTTACTACCCTGGAAGAGGTCTTCAATGCACTCTTTGCATCTACCTACTCTCTAGTCTGCATTTAACAGTGGGATGTCCATTGCACTCATAAAGTTATGCCTTTGCTTTTAATTTCACTGATGGCTGTTTTGACTTTCCTGTATGCAGAATCATCCTTCCGATGATATATCTTTTTCGTTTTCGACCTATTTTTCTTGAAGCTATTTCGCCTTGGCTACCAAACATTTCCTATTTGTTTCATTCGTAAGTAGCCTGTTTTGCTGAATTCCTGCCTTTCACTGAATATTTTCGGTCTTTCTTCTTTGATCGACGAATTGTAGTATTTATTCCGTTAGCCCAAGTTACTTCACAGTTACCTTCTTTGTATCTATATTTATCTGTACAACTTCTGTGATTGCCCTTTATTGAGATGTCGGTTCCTCTTCAAGTGAGCTGCCTACTGTGGTACAATATTCATTATCACAGTATCTATAGCCCTAAAGAATTTCAAACGCATCTCATCATTCTTCAGTATCCTACTTGTTTCCACGGTCATTCTTCCGATGATTCTCTTAAACTTCAGTCTACGTTTAATAATTACTAAATTGTAATCCGAGACTATATCTGGGTTCTTTCTAATATCTGGTTTTGGAATTTCTATCTGGCCGTGATGTAATCCAATTGGAATCTTCTTGTGTCTCTGGGACTTTTCCGTTAATACTCCATCTTATTGTGATTTTTGAAGTGTTTTCGCTGTTACTAGCTGAAATTGATTGCGGAATCTAGTATTTCTATTCTCTAATATCTACTAGCAAACCCACATTTTCCCCTAGCTCTGTCTTCTATTCCTTTCCCTGCTACTGCGTTCCAGTCGTTGTTATTGTAAGATTATCTTTCCCCTCTACATACTGAATTCCATGTTCAGTATCCCCATATTCTTGCTCTATTTCTTCATCTCTTGCTTGTGACGCCAACATACATACCTGAAATATCGTTGTTGACGTTGGTTTGCTATCGTTTCTGTGACAACAGTTTATCACTGAAATATTCCCAGTAACTCCTCTCTGCCCTAGCTTCCTACTCACAACGAATCCTACTCCAGTTGTACTATTTTCTGCCGCCACTGACATCATCCTATAGTCATATGATGGGAAACCAGTATTTTCTATTTCACTTCACTGATCCGCATTATATTTACACTGAGCCTTTATATTTCCCCTTTCAGGTTTTCTACCTTCCCTGCCCTGTTCAAACTTCTGATACCCTACGCTACGACTCGTATATGTTACCCTCTCGTTGGTTCTGTAATCTTTTACGAGAGATCATCTTCATACGTTTCAGTGACATGCCACATGTCCTGTAGATACACATTCTGTGCCCTTAATGCAGTGGTGTCGATTGTTTTTTGCATTTTCTTACCACTGATCATTGCTGATTCTTCCGCTCTTTAGACGCAGTTTCCCACCCCAAGTGCAAGAGGGTACCCTCAACCTCCTTCCGCTCCTTCACCTTTTTGCCAAGGCCATTAGCAAAATGAGGGTAACTAACACCGGAACTCTTCGGCCTCCATTGCTACTGATTTTAATTCAATTTTTTTTTGTGCGGACCTACTTACCATCTTTCCAGTCCGTCCGTCCACTCTTCATTTAAGCGTTCATCATCGAGCTTCTTCGCTATATCTTAAATTATTGCCGATTTCTTTACTCTCGTTGTACGAAGATGTAGTTTTTTAGAGAGTCCATAAAGAAAGTAATGGAGCACGTCATCTTTTAGCAAAATGAATGTTACATAACCTTCTTACAATTAAAACTACATGTTGTTCTTTTCAGTCTTGCATATTCTCCTTTAAATGAAATAAAATTGTACTCCTTCAGAGAAAATGAAATTGAGACATCGTTGAAAGCATTTGAAAGTGTAAGGGAAATAATGTGTACAAATAAACGACTTATCGACTACAATTTTTGTATTTTTCATAAACACACATCAAAAAAAGTTTTGCATTACCCGGATTCCCAAACCTCCTGAAGAGAGACGTGGACTGTGGATAATGTATCACTGATAAAGTCCCTTTGACTGTTCAGAGATGTCACCAAACCCGCCCAAAGATGTAAACAACCATGCATGAGCAGCGCCTATTAGATGGAGGGCGTCCGACAGCCGATAAGTTCCAGTCATTCCACCAGGAAGGAAGTACACGGCTCGCGTTGTCTGTAGTTCAACCATGCTTAGACGGTCATTACCGGGGTTCGATTGAATCCGCATTCTTACTTTGTGCCAGGAAGGGCCGCCACAAGAGAAGTGTCCAGGCGTCTCGGAGTGAACCAAAGCGATGTTGTTTGGACGTGGATGAAATACAGAGAGTCAGGAACTGTCGATGACATCCCTCGTTCAGGTCGCCCAGTGGATGACCGCTACCTAGGCTCGGAGGAAAACTGAAAACAGCGCCACCATGTTCAATAATGCTTTTCTTGCAGCCACAGAACATCGTGTTACGACTCTAACTCTGCGCGATAGGCTGCATGATGCGCAACTTCACTCCCGACGTCAATGGCGACGACCATCTTTGCAAACACGACACCATGCAGCGTGGTACAGATGGGCCCAACAACATACCGAATGGACCGCTCAGGATGGTCATCACGTTCTTTCCACGAACAATACGAGACTGGAATAGAAGGTAGAACCGATAGAGGTACTCAGGGTACCCTCCGCCACACACTGTCAGGTGGCTTGCGGGGTATGGATGTAGATGTAGATGTAGAGTGTCACATATGCCTTCAACCAGACAATTGTCGGAGACGTGTTTGGAGGCAACCCGGTCAGGCTGAACGCCTTAGACACACAGTCCAGCGAGTGCAGCAAGGTGGGGGTTCCCTGCTGTTTTGGAGGGTCTGAATCAGAGGCTCAGACGGTTTTGCGACCGTGTTGGCTGCAGATTCCTTGACTTGCGCCATAGGGTGGTGGGGTTTCGGGTTCCGCTGAATAGGTCAGGAGTTCACTACACTCAGCTGGCGGCTACACGGGTAGCGGAGGCTGTGTGGCGTGGACTGGGCGGTTTTTTAGGTTAGAAGGCCTCGGGAAAGTACGGGGTGGGCTGCAATCTCAAAGGGTGCATGGCAAATACAGGACGTGCTTGGATAAAGGAACAGTCGGAATTGTAGTTGTAAATTGTTGTAGTTGTGCTGGGAAAGCCCCTGAGCTACAAGCGCTGATAGAAAGCACAGAAGCTGAAATCGTTATAGGTACAGAAAGCTGGCTAAAGCCTGAAATAAGTTCTGCAGAAATTTTTACGAAGTCTCAGACGGTGTTCAGGAAAGATAGATTAGGCAGAATTGGTGGTGGAGTGTTTGTGTCTGTCAGTAGTGGTTTATCTTGTAGTGAAGTCGAAGTAGATACTCCGTGCGAATTGGTATGGGTGGAGGTTATACTTAACAGCCGAACTAAGTTAATAATTGGCTCCTTCTACCGACCCCCAGACTCCGATGATATAGTTGCTGAACAGTTCAGAGAAAATTTGAGTCTCGTAACAAATAAATACCCCACTCATACGGTTATAGTTGGTGGGGACTTCAACCTTCCCTCTATATGTTGGCAAAAATACTTGTTCAAAAGCGGTGGTTGGCATAAACATCTCCCGAGATTGTCCTAAATGCTTTCACCGAAAATTATTTCGAGCAGTTAATCCACGAACCCACGCGAATTGTAATTGGTTGCGAAAACACACTTGACCTCTTAGCCACAAACAATCCAGAGCTAATAGAGAGCATCATGACTGATACAGGGATCAGTGATCACAAGGTCGTTGTAGCTAGGCTCAATACCGTTTCTTCCAAATCCACCAAAAACAAACGCAAAATAATTTTATTTAAAAAAGCGGATAAAGTGTCACTAGAAGCCTTCCTAAGAGACAATCTCCATTCCTTCCGAACTGACTATGCAAATGTAGACGAAATGTGGCTCCAATTCAAAGATATAGTAGCAACAGCAATTAAGAGATTCATACCTCATAAATTGGTAAGAGATGGAACTGATCCCCCATGGTACACAAATCAGGTCCGAACGCTGTTGCAGAGGCAACGGAAAAAGCATGCGAAGTTCAGAAGAACGCGAAATCCCGAAGATTTGCTAAAATTTACAAACACGCGAAATTTGGCACGGACTTCAATGCGAGATGCCTTTAATAGGTTCCACAACGAAAATTGTCTCGAAATTTGGTAGAAAATCCGAAGAAATTCTGGTCGTATGTAAAATACACAAGCGGCAAGACGCAGTCAATACCTTCGCTGCGCAGTGCCGATGGTACTGTTACCGACGACTGTGCCACTAAAGCGGAGTTATTGAACGCAGTTTTCCGAAATTCCTTCACCAGGGAAGACGAATGGAATATTCCAGACTTTGAAACACGAACAGCTGCTAGCATGAGTTTCTTAGAAGTAGATACCTTAGGGGTTGCGAAGCAACTCAAATCGCTTGATACGGGCAAGTCTTCAGGTCCAGATTGTATACCGATTAGGTTCCTTTCAGATTACGCTGATACAATAGCTCCCTACTTAGCAATTATATACAACCGCTCTCTCACCGATAGATCTGTACCTACAGATTGGAAAATTGCGCTGGTCGCACCAGTGTTTAAGAAGGGTAGTACGAGTAATCCATCGAACTACAGACCTGTATCATTGACGTCGGTTTGCTCTGGCTCTGAGCACTATGGGACTCAACTGCTGAGGTCATTAGTCCCCTAGAACTTAGAACTAGTTAAACCTAACTAACCTAAGGACATCACAAACATCCATGCCCGAGGCAGGATTCGAACCTGCGACCGTAGCGGTCTTGCGGTTCCAGACTGCAGCGCCTTTAACCGCACGGCCACTTCGGCCGGCCGTCGGTTTGCAGTAGGGTTTTGGAGCACATACTGTTTTCAAAAATTATGAATCACCTCGAAGGGAACGATCTATTGATACGTAATCAGCATGGTTTCAGAAAACATCGTTCTTGTGCAACGCAGCTAGTTCTTTATTCGCACAAAGTAATGGCCGCTTTCGACAGGGGATATCAGGTTGATTCCGTATTTCTGGATTTCCGGAAAGCTTTTGACACCGTTCCTCACAAGCGACTTCTAATCAAGCTGCGGGCCTATGGGGTATCGTCTCAGTTGTGTGACTGGATTCGTGATTTCCTGCCAGGAAGGTCGCAGTTCGTAGTAATAGACGGCAAATCATCGAGTAAAACTGAAGTGATATGAGGTGTTCCCCAGGGAAGCGTCCTGGGACCTATGCTGTTCCTGATCCATATAAATTACCTGGGTGACAATCTGAGCACTTCTCTTAGGTTGTTCGCAGATGATGCTGTAATTTACCGTCTAGTAAGGTCATCCGAAGACCAGTATCAGTTGCAAAGCGATTTAGAAAAGATTGCTGTATGGTGTGACAGGTGGCAGTTGACGCTAAATAACGAAAAGTGTGAGGTGATCCACATGACTTCCAAAAGAAATCCGTTGAAATTCGATTGCTTGATAAATAGTACAATTCTCAAGGCTGTCAATTCAACTAAGTACCTGGGTGTTAAAATTACGAACAACTTCAGTTGGAAAGACCACATAGATAATATTATGGGGAAGGCGAGCCAAAGGTTGCGTTTCATTGGCAGGACACTTAGAAGATGCAACAAGTCCACTAAAGAGACAGCTTACAGTACACTCGTTCGTCCTCTGTTAGAATATTGGTACGCGGTGTGGGATCCTTACCAGGTGGGATTGAAGGAGGGCATCGAAAGGGTGCAAAAAAAGGACAGCTCGTTTTGTATTATCACGTAATAGGGGAGAGAGTGTGGCAGATATGATACGCGAGTCGGGATGGAAGTCATTAAAGCAAAGACGTTTTTAGTCGCGGCGAGATCTATTTACGAAATTTCAGTCACCAACTTTCTCTTCCGAATGCGAAAATATCTTGTTGAGCCCAACCTACATAGGTAGGAATGATCATCAAAACAAAATAAGAGAAATCAGAGCTCGAACAGAAAGGTTTAGGTGTTCGTTTTTCCCGCGCGCTGTTCGGGAAGGGAATGGTAGAGAGATAGTATGATTGTGGTTCGATGAACCCTCTGCCAAGCACTTAAATGTGAATTGCAGAGTAGTCATGTAGATGTAGATGTAGATGTGGAGTGGCAATACGTGCAGCCGACGTAGGCCGCTGGTGGTCATGGAAGGCGCCGCAACGGCTGTACGATACGTGCATGCCATCCTCCGACCGATAGTGCTACCATATCGGCAGCATATATTCGAGGCATTCGTCTTCATGGACGACAATTCGCGCCACCATCGTGCAAATCTTGTGAATGACTTCCTTCAGGATAGCGACATCGCTCGACTAGAGTGACCAGCAGGTTCTCCAGGCATGAACCCTATCGATCATGCCTGGGACAGATTGAAAAGGCTGTTTAGGGAGGACGTGACCACCAACCACTCTGGGGGATCTACGCCGAATCGCCGTTGAGAAGTGGGGCTATCTGGACCAACAGTGCCTTGATGAACTTGTGGATAGTATGCCACGAAGAATACAGGCACGCATCATTGCATGAGGACGTGCTACTGGGTATTAGAGGTACCTGTGTGTACAGCAGTCTGGACCACCACCTCTGAAGGTCTGAGGCGTCTTGGCACGGTTCGTGCGGCTCCCCCCTTCGGAGGTTCGAATCCTCCCTCAGGCCTGTGTGTGTGTGTGTGTGTTGTCCTTAGCGTAATTTAGTTTAAGTTACATTAGGGACCGATAACCTCAGCAGTTTGGTCCCATATGACCTTGCCACAAATTTCCAATTTTTTTCTGAAGGTCTCTCTGTATGGTGTTACAACAAGCAATGTGTGGTTTTCATGAGCAATAAAAAGGGCGCAAATGATGTTTATGTTGATCTCTGTTCCAATTTTCTGTAGAGCTCCGGAACTCTCGGAACCGAGGTGATGCAAAACTTTTTTTGATGTGTGTATCACGAAAAATGTATTTTTAAAATAAAGGATAGCATCGTAAAGTTCTTGTTTATACTTAAAGTTTTCTTCCTTAAATAAAACAGTGTGAACGCTTCTTCGCACCTTGTGGTACTGAAAAACTACACGTGAAGCATAATTTATATCATGTTGCCTTATGCTTCTGTGTATTTCTTTTTCCCTATGATTTTGTGATGATCTTATTCTAGATGCGCAAAACCACGGGTCACATCAAATTTTCAGATCTACCGTATTCATATTAAACTACAGGAATATCTGAGTGAAAACGTGTCTACCAATCTTGGGGAGGCATGGTCCCTGGATTCGACTCTATGTTATTCATGTTCGGTTCAGCATGATAGTTTGAGAAGGGCTTCTACGCTACCACACATCAAGGAATCTGGAACCTAATTCCTAATCGGATTGCTTAACCCACAGCTAAAAGCTCACCTAAGACGGGAAATAATTCATTAGACGAGATGTAAAAAATATATACACTATGTGATCAAAAGTATCCGGACACCTGGCTTCGTGGCGCTCTCCATTGGTAACGCTGGAATTCAACATAGTGTTGGCCCACCCTTAGCCTTGATGACAGCATCCACTCTCGCAAGCATACGTTCAATCAGGTGCTGGAAGGTTTCTTGGGGAATGGCAGCCCATTCTTCACGGAGTGCTGCACTGAGGAGACTTATCGATGTCTGTCGGTGAGTCCTGGCACGAAGTCGGCGTTCCGAAACATCCCGAAGGCGTTCTATAGGATTCAGGTCAGGACTCTGTGCAGGGCAGTCCATTACAGGGATGTTATTGTCGTGTGAACACTCCGCCACAGGCCGTGCATTATGAACAGGTGTTCAGTCGTGTTGAAAGATGCAATCGCCATCTCCGAATTGCTCTTCAACATTGGGAAGCAAGACGGTGCTTAAAACATCAATGTAGGCCTTTGCTGTGATCGTGCCACGGAAAACAACAAGTGGTGCAAGCCCCCTCCACGAAAAACACAACCACACCATAACGCCAGCCTCCGAATTTTACTGTTGGCACAATACACGCTGGCGGATGACGTTCACCGGGCATTCGCCATACCCACACCCTGCCATCGGATGACGCCATAGTGTACCGTGATTCGTCACTCCGCACAACGTTTTTCCACTGTTCAGTCGTCAAATGTTTACGCTCCTTACACCAAGCAAGACGTCGTTTGGCATTTACCGGCGTGAGGTGTGGCTTATGAGCAGCCGCTCGACCATGAAATCCAAGTTTTCTCGTCTCCCGCCTAACTGTCATAGTACTTGCAGTGGATCCTGATGCAGTTTGGAATTCCTGTGTGATGGTCTGGATAGATGCCTGCCTATTACACATTACGACCCTCTTCAACTGTCGGCGGTCTCTGTCAGTCAACAGACGAGGTCAGCCTGTACGCTCTTGCGCTGTACTTGTCCATTCAAGTTTCCACTTCACTATCACATCGGCGACAGTGGACCTAGGGATATTTAGGACTGTGGAAATCTCGCGTACAGACGTATGACACAAGTCACACCCAATCACCTGACCACGTTCGAAGTCCATGAGTTCCGCGGAACGGCCCATTCTGCTCTGTCACGATGTCTAATGACTACTGAGGTCGCTGATATGGAGTACCTGGCAGTAGGTGGCAGCACAATGCACCTAATATGAAAAACGTATGTTTTTGGAGGGGGGCGAAGTACTGATCGTAAATACGAAAGTTTAGTATAAAGAGAGTATTTATCTTCAGAATTACAGAAATATTCTTAAGAACTAAGGTGTGCAGAATTGGTTCGAATACCAACAAAGAATTTTACTTGTGATTTCGTTCAATCACCAGACCTCAACCCAACAGAAATATGCAACTAGAATTCACTAAGTCACCCCCATTTAAACTAAACAACACCGATGATATCAAAACGAACATTGAAAACCATGATGGTATATCGATGATGAACGTATGCTGTAGAGGGATTTAGCATTATCCAACTCGAGACAATTTAAAGCTATGCTGCTGACTAAATCTATGTGATTTGAATATTAATAAAAAATTCTGTAGTCACAGAACTTATAATTGTCCACAAAGGATGTGCGGTACATTTTCTACTAGACTATTCAGTGATGCCTTTTAGTAACTCTCCGACTGCGGAGACCCTCCAGTCTGCTTCACACTGTTTTCACACTATCATAAATTATGGAAATATCAACCCGTTCTCCGATCCTCTTCATCTTCATCTTCTTTTTTACTACTTTCTTTGTTTTCGAATAAGAAGGAGAATGAGAGAGCAATATATTGTCTTATGGTTGCTAGTGAATATAACGAGAATATGGCGATGTAAATAAATATTTTTTCTATTAAATTCGTGTCCTGTTAAGTATTTTGACAGAATGCTGACGGCTTACTACAGTAAAATACCAAGCAAAAACAGCGATGTTTTGACGCTCACAATCGGCGAGTGACACGATGAACCACTGCAGTGTTTTTGTTCACTGGCCAAGGAATGCAGACGCAGCCATTGTGATGTAACTAAGTAAGTAGCTGGATCTGAACTCAGCTTGCTTACAACCACTCTCGTAACATTCTTTGATTACCCAGAGGATTGAGCCCGTATTCGGGAATCCTATGTAACAAATGGGTCTGTATTTCGTAGTAAGGAGCAACAATTTTAGCAGCTCTGACTGACTTTTCATCCAGATTTCTATCTCAAGATACAGATGTTAATGAAATGAACGAAACATAGAATAAGGAGGAGATATTGCTAACTAGAAAGGTCTCCATAGGCAAAAGGATTTCTTCATCTGCATTTAATTAATTTCGTCCTCTGATGAATAATACCCGTGTCACGACCTGTGTGAAGAAACACATTTTTCAGGACTCTGCAGCCTACAATACGTATGGTAGAAGATTTGGGTTATTATTGATTGAGCACAAACTTGGAATAGATGAGAATGTGGAAGGTAACCGGCCGTCTCCGTTCGAAGAACTGTTACACAGCCGAAATGTATTATGGTCAAATATAAATTTTTCTCAAAGTCCTCTCCAGCCAGCACCAAGCCAAGGCAAGCCAGGCCAACGCCCCGTGTCGCAGTCAAAACGACAGACATGCAGAACTCTGGCATTGCGGAAAGCAGAACAAACACCGAAGGTATTGCCTCACCTCGCACGAACGGGAGGCTTGAATCGTAAACCCAGCAACACGGCCTCAGTGAGGAGAAGACATCACGTCATTCTAACGACAGTGCTTGATTTCGTGAGAGAGAGTAAAAGTTTCACAAGAATACCTATCAGCCAGCTGATTTGGTGGAAAGGCAACAAGCTGAAAAACTTATAGGCATTCTTGCGATACAGAATGGTGATAAAGACCGTTGATGGGTCTGGAAAAGTACGCCACATTCGTTCATCGCCGGCCAGACATAACGTTTTGCCTCAGAAAAGCAGTAATAAATGCTGATGTTCTGAGCCCTTCTCTTCATCTTTATGATGCAGTACACCGGGTATGAGGTTGAACCTTTGATGTGCTGCTACCGTTCGCCAACATAACTTCTGCCTTCGAGACTACAACCGGTCTGGTCTGCCGTACTCACTCGCTGTGACTGATGAAAAGGCTTGGAGACTTCTATATCCAGCTTGCTGAGCCGAACTGACGGTGTTTGGTGCACTGTCCACCAGTCACAGTACCTGCGACTTGTGCCAACCACTGCTGCCCCCAACTAGTACCAGAAAGCAGTCATCAACATCTCCAATCTTTATTGGTGCAGGGATGCTGAGAGATTGTTGGAGCACACCGGTTCGATGTCTACGAGAGTGCTCTGGTAAAATCACAGTCCCCATTCTGAGCAGGAAGACACGTTGTACGGACTGCGGCGATCGCCAACGCAGTCTACCGCCAGCCCGACACCATGGTTCCGTCAGCTAGACGGCACAGGCTGATGGCAGACAGAGATTGCTGAGACAGCGAGCTAGAGATTGCTGAGACAGCGTCTGCAAGTCCCGATGCTGTGTGCTGCAATGCCGCCGACGTGGGCGCCGGCACAGGGAAGAATACACGATTGTAAACTTTACTGTAACAAATTCTTGTTCCGCTCCTGTCGTTTCAACAGCTCCCAGCGTGCTGACTGACCTGCTCCTTCGCACTCCACGCTCCATTATCCGCACTACAGAACCTGCAACAAGCACAACACTTAGCGAAATACATTGTTGTAGGCAGCAGTATTAGAGCCAGCCTTTTAGCACGTCGGCGGCGGATAGACAAATTAAAATTAATTCTTCATATACGAGTCTAGTAATCCATATGGATATTCTGATAGTGTCCGCGGCTCGTGGTCTTGCGGTAGCATTCTCGCTTCCCGCGCACGGGGTCCCGGGTTCGATTCCCGGCGGGTCAGAGATTTTCTCTGCCTCGAGATGACTGGGTGTTGTGTGTCTTTCATCATTTCATCCTCATCCACCCGCAAGTCGCCGTAGTGGCGTTAAAGAGCTTGTTGAGCGGCGGCCGAACCGCTCCGCGAGGGGTCTCCCAGCCGCCAATGCCATACGCTCATTATCATTCTGATAGTTTCACACTAACGACAATATGTAGGTATAACAACTGGTATAATTAGTCGCGCCTCTTGATAAGCATGTGAATTTGTAGTAAGTTTAAGCCAGAAGAAAATAATTGTAGCCGGCCGTGGTGGCCAAGCGGTTAAAGGCGCTACAGTCTGGAACCGCGCGGCCGCTACGGTCGCAGGTTCGAATCCTGCCTCGGGCATGGATGTGTGTGTTGTCCTTAGGTTAGTTAGGTTTAAGTAGTTCTAAGTTCTAGGGGACTGATGACCTTAGAAGTTAAGTCCCATAGTGCTCAGAGCCATTTGAACCATTTGAACCAAAATAATTGTAACCACTGCTGCATAGGTGGCCTACCTAAAATTTTCTGCTGCTCTAGAATGATACCCCTCTCTATGGTTTAGCTACATAGCCTAGCTACTAAACTGGGAATAAAACTTAATCAGAAAATCATGCAGCTCCTTTGCATCACATTAATTTAGGGCTGCCCTGCGCTTCCTTTCTAGTACAGCCACTCGAGCAATTTTCGTATGGAAACTAGTATAGATGGGAATTGACAACATCGCAGGGAATGCTTGGCAGCTTTGTCATTTTCCTCTAACTTCCGGGTGTGCATTGAACTATCCGTTTACATTCGCTCAAAACTTTTGATGTGATATCAGTGAAATATTCTGAATGATTCTCATTTAAGACGTGACACTGAATAAGTAAATGTCATTGTTTGAGTTGGATTTTATTGCCTAAGTTAGGCTGCTCTCTTCTTTGACGTTCCGAGGAATTTACCTTAACACCGTGGTAGTAACGTAAGAACGAAAGCCGTAGCAGCGTCTCGTTTGCTTAGCGTTAACGCGCTTGCCTTCTCATGGGCTATCTGCTTAAATGTCAACTCAGATCGCACTGGAGAAATGCTGCGGTTTGTCAGTTTTTTCCTCGTTTTCTTTATTTGATCTGCAATCGGCGAGAGCAAAATTCAGTAACTAATCATTAAGGGAGCCGGCCGCTGGTGGCCGAGCGGTTCTGGCGCTACAGTCTGGAACCGCGCGACCGCTACGGTCGCAGGTTCGAATCCTGCCTCGGGCATGGATGTGTGTGTTGTCCTTAGGTTAGTTAGGTTTAAGTAGTTCTAAGTTCTAGGGGACTTATGACCTCAGAAGTTGAGTCCCATAGTACTCAGAGCCATTTGAACCATTTTTTCATTAAGGGAAGCTTGGCATCATAAGCCGTCTCACAACAAGATTCAATACTTAGGAGAAGTAACTGTAAGTGTATACGTTGAGAATTTTAATTTGCATAAGAAGGTTTCTAAAAAGAGAAAATGACTTGAAGGGGTCATTAATGACAGTGATTTGTGTTTTGTTTGTCATTTAGGGAATAATTTCCCCTATAAATTAATGGAAACAATAAACACATTGAGTAGCATTTGTCTATGATAAATCTGGAGGTGAAAACCTTTGGAATAGAACTGCAGACTTGTTCATACCTTCCTTTTTGTTTCTGCATTAGAAGGGATACATTTTGCTTGTGAAAGACACATAGTGGTTACTGTGTAATCGAATAATTTGTTTACTGAGTTTCCTTGTGTCTCTACTCCCACCACCATGTTTCCACACTGTGGCGGAAGTCCTAAAATGACGATGTTTGGTTTGTGGGGCGCTCAACAGCGCTGTTATCAGTACCCGTACAAATTTCCAACCTTTGTTCAGTACAGTCTCGCCACTTTCAGGAATGATGATGAAATCATGAGGACAACACAAACACCCAGTCATCTAGAGGCAGGTGAAAATCCCTGACTCCGCCGGCAATCGAACCCGGGACCCAGTGCGAGAACGCGACCGCGAGACCACGAGCTGCGGACATGTCCTAACATGCTACAAATATATGACACCTGCTACAATTTTTAAAAGTGTTTCCTGATATTTGTTTATACTGGTTTTGCAGTTACTTTGGCTTAATAAGAGGAAATGTATTGACCTGGTTTAATGTTAGGCAGCGCTATCGCGGCGACAAATGTGATTCCGTTGAAACCAACTAATACAAATGTAAAGGTGGCCTTCAGCAACCTCTAGCGGTCGATAACAGTCATGACCACATAAATAATTTTACGACTGCGAATGAAACGAATTACACTCCTGGAAATTGAAATAAGAACACCGTGAATTCATTGTCCCAGGAAGGGGAAACTTTATTGACACATTCCTGGGGTCAGATACATCACATGATCACACTGACAGAATCACAGGCACATAGACACAGGCAACAGAGCATGCACAATGTCGGCACTAGTACAGTGTATATCCACATTTCGCAGCAATGCAGGCTGCTATTCTCCCATGGAGACGATCGTAGAGATGCTGGATGAAGTCCTGTGGAACGGCTTGCCATGCCATTTCCACCTGGCGCCTCAGTTGGACCAGCGTTCGTGCTGGACGTGCAGACCGCGTGAGACGACGCTTCATCCAGTCCCAAACATACTCAATGGGGGACAGATCCGGAGATCTTGCTGGCCAGGGTAGTTGACTTACACCTTCTAGAGCACGTTGGGTGGCACGGGATACATGCGGACGTGCATTGTCCTGTTGGAACAGCAAGTTCCCTTGCCGGTCTAGGAATGGTAGAACGATGGGTTCGATGACGGTTTGGATGTACCGTGAACTATTCAGTGTCCCCTCGACGATCACCAGTGGTGTACGGCCAGTGTAGGAGATCGCTCCCCACACCATGATGCCGGGTGTTGGCCCTGTGTGCCTCGGTCGTATGCAGTCCTGATTGTGGCGCTCACCTGCACGGCGCCAAACACGCATACGACCATCATTGGCACCAAGGCAGAAGCGACTCTCATCGCTGAAGACGACACGTCTCCATTCGTCCCTCCATTCACGCCTGTCGCGACACGACTGGAGGCGGGCTGCACGATGTTGGGGCGTGAGCGGAAGACGGCCTAACGGTGTGCGGGACCGTAGCCCAGCTTCATGGAGACGGTTGCGAATGGTCCTCGCCGATACCCCAGGAGCAACAGTGTCCCTAATTTGCTGGGAAGTGGCGGTGCGGTCCCCTACGGCACTGCGTAGGATCCTACGGTCTTGGCGTGCATCCGTGCGTCGCTGCGGTCCGGTCCCAGGTCGACGGGCACGTGCACCTTCCGCCGACCACTGGCGACAACATCGATGTACTGTGGAGACCTCACGCCCCACGTGTTGAGCAATTCGGCGGTACGTCCACCCGGCATCCTGCATGCCCACTATACGCCCTCGCTCAAAGTCCGTCAACTGCACATACGGTTCACGTCCACGCTGTCGCGGCATGCTACCAGTGTTAAAGACTGCGATGGAGCTCCGTATGCCACGGCAAACTGGCTGACACTGACGGCGGCGGTGCACAAATGCTGCGCAGCTAGCGCCATTCGACGGCCAACACCGCGGTTCCTGGTGTGTCCGCTGTGCCGTGCGTGTGATCATTGCTTGTACAGCCCTCTCGCAGTGTCCGGAGCAAGTATGGTGGGTCTGACACACCGGTGTCAATGTGTTCTTTTTTCCATTTCCAGGAGTGTATTTATTATCCTTTCCCTTTTATTACGATAAACTTTCGATGTAAGACAGTTATGATAGATGTGTAACTCAATTACATTGTCTTGTAAAGGTGGCCGAGGTGGCCGAGCGGCTCTAGGTGCTGCAGTCTGGAACCGCCCGACCGCTACGGTCGCAGGTTCGAATCCTGCCTCGGACATGGATTTGTGTGATGTCCTTAGGTTAGTTAGGTTTAAGTAGTTCTAAGTTCTAGGGGACTGATGACCTCAGAAGTTAAGTCCCATAGTGCTCAGAGCCATATTTTGTCTTGTAAATTATAGTCATGATGGTACATTTATGCTTCAAAGATCCTTACGTCACATGCTGCACGAGCAATTGTCACCTGAGTGACTTTGCAATCCCTGCGTCGAAATTTTATGATATTTGCGTCAGCAGCTATAAAGGTCTCACTCCCTCCAAAACTCGGAATCTCCAGCAAAAGCAGTTCTGATAAAATTAAGTAGCGTACCAATTACGGTACTTACAGTCGGCGTATTTTTTCATTGCTCCGTTTGTAACATTTTTCATAATATTCCGCGGTCGGATTAATTTCCACTGCGAATCGAACAGTTGTGTCAGTGCAGAACACAACAAAATTACATCGGTCGACTCTGAGAGAATATGGAATTTCAAACACCGCTTGACAACGTACTGTCGGACATCACTCACTGTTACAGTAGGTGGCAGTTTACAAGGGTGGGTGGCACTAGGTCAGTACTGACCTACCTGCCGGTACGGCGCTCTTGCTGGACAACCGCATTGCTCCAACCACCTCTGGGGTAATTCTGATAGGCTCTCTTGATTGAAACTTAAATATTTCTACTCCTCATACTCCTATGGTTATGCTTGTCTTACCATTCTTACTGTAATAAAATCCTGCATCATTCACTCTAACTATGCTTCTGAGTATTCGTAATTGTTTAAATTGTTAAGTATCAGGTTGAGTGTGCCCAGTGTTATGACAGCAGACTGCTACGTCTCACATTCATGGAATTCAAAGTCAGACTGACTGACTGATTTTCCACTGAAGATGCACTGCACCGCTTTTACTCGGTGTGGTGTCACCGCCAGACACCACACTTGCTAGGTGGTAGCCTTTAAATCGGCCTCGGTCCGTTAGTATACGTCGGACCCGCGTGTCGCCACTATCAGTGATTGCAGACCGAGCGCCGCCACACGGCAGGTCTAGTCTAGAGAGACTCCCTAGCACTCGCCCCAGTTGTACAGCCGACTTTGCTAGCGATGGTTCACTGACAAAATACGCTCTCATTTGCAGAGACGACAGTTTAGCATAGCCTTCAGCTACGTCATTTGCTACGACCTAGCAAGGCTCCATATTCAGTTACTATGAATGTATTCTGAACAGATAATATTGTGAATCATGTACCGTCAAGAGCGACGTTCATCATTAATGGATTAAAGTAAAGTATCAAACTAATTACGTCCGCTTTCTGAATTCTAATTCCTTGTCATGTTCCAGACCTCACGTCAGTATAGTCCTTTCCTCCTCACGCCAACCTGCGTGAGCTAAAACGCGTGCATTTCGGCCTCCACTAGTAACACGGTGTTGGCTCTTCTGCCAACACAACACTCTGTTTAATATACTACAGTGTGATCCAAATGTCCATTAACATTGAAAGTGCATTCACTCGCGCAATAATGTAGGGAGAAAGGTAAAAATTGAAACACATGCCTGACGTTACATGGAAATGGGATTTTATTGAAACCAAAAACGAGTTCAAACACTAGCCAGCAGATGGCGCAGGACAGCAACACGTCAGTGGTATAGCATGAGAATCGTGTTCAAAATGAGCTTTAATGAGAGAGGCAGTCTATGCAACTCAATCTATGTCTTTTTATTACGTCAAACATTCATTTTGTCAATCACTGTGTCCAATTTTATAATATGTTTTAAACTTTTCACACTCATATGACTAAGCGGTGACTTGTATCCACTAATAAAGGGGGGAAAAAGAGAAGGAGTCAGATCATCCCTAACCTGGCTGGTGCGTGACCTGAAGTCACAAGTCTACCGCAATCGTCCGACCTCGTTAAGGATGCTAAAAGACAACATCCATGGGCAGTTTCTCACTATACCTACGTCTATTGATATGCTGTATAGTGCTGTTCACAACATTTTCCCTGGACTACAGGTATTGTTGATGAATGACGGCCGACATGTTGAGCATTTATTATCAGGAACATAGTATTTGTTAAAAAAACAGTTGTTATGCTAATTATTCCTTTATATCATGTAAAGCGTTATCTGTTGGTCATTTCGTGCACTTTTTTCGTTTTGATAAAATCCAGTGTCTTTTCAAGCATGTGAGTCAATTTTCACCCCTCCATCTACATTATTCATTGAAGTATTGAATTTTCAAATGTTAACGGACTTTCGTATCACCCTGTAAATTTCCATGGAAACTCACAAGACAATTATGAATAGTATTAGACTCGCAGCGAGGGCAGCAGCATGTGTTGTAGATCACAAGCAGTTGTGAAATCATAACCACAGTGAAAAACCGATGTTTTTGCGCAGATGTGTCGCACAGTGTCTCTAGTAAGCCCGTCAATCGCGTCACGCCACACTGTTCAATTCCGAGCGCTCAGTGGACACGTAAAGATGCCAAAACAACAGTCTCCCGTCAAGTGTGAAGTGCGTGCTGTCTTTATTCATGCTTCATGCTGATGGGTTTCATGTGATGTCATGCAGCCCACATATCGTAACTGTTATGCAAGACAGAAAAATGCAGCAATGGAGCAGGAACGTCGATACAGGACATACAGACATCTACGACGCACGCGGTAAGGGAAGGAAGAGAGTGTCAACCCATGATCTTGTTCAGTGAGTGGATCAGGCGATTCGGGAAAATCGTCTATGAAGGTCAATTCACAAAAAGCGAAGAGGGAAGCTGTAATCAGGCATCCTCCTTCTTCATGACAATAGTCAGCCGCAGACTGCAGCTACAACGAAGAGACCTTTTGCAGTGTTTTCGATTTGTAGTGTTTGATCACCCACTATACACGCCGGAATTGACTCCCTTTGATTTTGATTTCTTTGCTCACATGATTCATTGGCTATGAGGACTACACTTTTCCATAGACAACGAGTTGCATATCAGCGTATAAAATTGTGGGAGAGCACAGGGGGCTGCCTTCTATGACGAGTGCATTGGAAAATTGGTACAACGCTGCGACAGATCTATGTCAGAACGGTGACTATGTAGAGAAATGGCTGAGAGCTGTAACTTGATGTTGAAAATAAAACATTTTTGATTTTCACTGTGGTTTCCATTTCGCGAACGATCGATCTTAACAGAAAATAGCTCTCACACTTCAGTTAGACACGTAATTTTAGTACACAGCAACATGCAGTATAACGAGTGGACTACAACGCACTTCTTAGCGCCGTTTACGACCAGAGCAGTAACACGTACAGCATTGGATGGTTTCAGCAGATGATAACGTTATAATATTTCCTCTACCAACTCTCACATGCTAAGTCTGGTCAGTTTGTACAGACTGCCAGAGATAGAGCTCTGAGGGTGGTCGTATTTACCTGCCCCTAACGAATAGGTTTGGCCTTAGCCGCTGTGGAAGCTGCCCAGCGACCTTGTGTTGTCTTCAAAGGCTTCTTAATGCATTCGAAGTGGCGTACATTAGAAGAAGGAAGGAAGATTAGGGTTTAATGTCCTGTCGACAACGAGGTCATTAACGACGGATTTTTTTCAAGGAAGGGGAAGGAAACAGACCTTGCTCTTCCAAAGGAACTACTCCGGCGTTTACCTGAAGCGATTTAGGGGAATCACGGTAAACCTGAATTAGGATGGTCGCATGTGCGTTTGAGCCGTTCACATCCCCCCCCCCCCCTCAATCAGCAAGTGCGAGCTCAGTGCGCTAACCAGTGCGCCACCTCGCTTGGTCATGCATTATAACTGCAATTTAAATTCACATAATGATTCAGGCCATGTTTCTATGGCTGTTGCGTGTGTTTAAGCAAAGGTGTCACCACAGAGATTCCTTCACGCAGTTCTCTAAGATGAAGTTGCGCAAGTCGCTAGGACTGCGTAATGGTTAAATCCAAATGTGGCTTTCAAAGTATTCACGATAATCTGTGCGTATGGCTTCGAATGCTCGCTGGAGGAATGGAAGGACAAACAGTCTCCACTATGTTCCACATTATAAATACGTCTCAATTTTGTATTTTTGAGCAGTAACATAATCTCAGGTATTAAACATAGAAATTCTGTCCCACGCTCGCCTAGATGAACATCTTCCCGATACTGAGGTTTCTCTGTATCTTAAGCAGTCTCAAAATGAAAAGCTCTTTCATTAGCAACTTTTTGCTTTTATTGCCAAGGCGTCACCAGCATTTATATTGTAATCATGTTGTTGTTGTTGTTGTTATGGTCTTCAGACCTGAGACTGGTTTGATGCAGCTCTCCATGCTACTCTATCCTGTGCAAGCTGCTTTATCTCCCAGTACGTAGTGCAGCCTACATCCTTCTGAATCTGCTTAGTGTACTCATCTCTTGGTCTCCCTCTACGATTTTTACCCTCCATGCTGCCCTCCAATACTAAATTGGTGATCCCTTAATGCCTCAGAATATGTCCTACCAACCGATCCCTCCTTTAGACAAGTTGTGCCACAAATTTCTCTTCTCCCCAATTCTATTCAATAACTCCTCATTAGTTATCTAATCTTCAGCATTCTTCTGTAGCACCACATTTCGAAAGCTTCTATTCTCTTTTTGTCTAAACTATTTATCATCCATGTTTCACTTCCATGCATGGCTACACCCCGCACAAATACTTTCAGAAACGACTTCTTGACATTTAAATCTATACTCGATGTTAACAAATTTATCTTCTTCAGAAACGATTTCCTTGCCATTGCCAATCTACATTTTATATCCTCTCTACTTCGACCATCATCAGTTATTTTGCTCCCCAAATAGCAAAACTCTTTTACTACTTTAAGTGTCTCATTTCCTAATCTAATTCCCTCAGCATGACCCGATTTAATTCGACTACATTCCATAATCCTCGTTTTGATTTTATTGATGTTCATCTTATATCCTCCTTTCTAGACACTGTCCATTCCGTTCAACTGCTCTTCCAAGTCCTTTGCTGTCTCTGACAGAATTATAGTGTCATCGGCGAACCTTAAAGTTTTTATTTCTTCTCCACGGAATTGTAATCATTTCGGGTAGATTATAATTTTCATTCCTTCTGTTTTACAGACTGAATAACACTTTTGCTTAAGAATGACATATCCGAGACATGACTGTCAGCGTTTTGTGTTCCTTGTTCCACTTTCTCATGACAACTGCTTTACCATTCGTGTTATAAGAAGCGGGAATCGAACTTGCTTTGTACCCATATACTTGTTTTGTTTTCTTCTCGGCTTTTTTACTCCTATTTTTTGGTCATTGTTCAATACTTCTTTGCTCCGTTGTCTTTTATAATCCGAAACAATATGTTCTTCGCGGCTTATCAAAATTATCAGTGGATGTTCACTTTTTCTCATCAGTGTTATACTGTCTTTTCATTTCTGTTTTATGTGTTAACGGTGGTGGCAATGAAAGCATTCTTACGGAAAACTCTTTCTAAGTGTACAACATTTAAAAGAATGTTATTTACTGATAATTTTAATAGCGTCTGGTGATGGTAAAAATCCAATCACTTCTGGTGAATGAGCCTTTTAGTTTGCAGTACACTTCAGACAGAAAAACAGCCGGCCGCGGTGGCCGAGCGGTTCTAGGCGCTTCAGTCTGGAACCACGCGGCTGTTACGGTCGCAGGTTCGAATCCTGCCTCGGGCATGGATGTGTGTGATGTCCTTAGGTTAGTTAGGTTAAAGTAGTTCTAAGTCTAGGGGACTGATGACCTCAGATGTTAAGTCCCACAGTGCTTAGAGCCATTTGAACAGAAAAACAAAAATAGTTATAACTACTACTAACGAGGAGGAACACCTAAATAATTCCCTCTGCTCATTATTTATGATGCTCCTCTGGAGTCACTGATTGGATATTATTCGTAACTATGCCTTAGACCCAAATTGCAAATTACAGAAATGTGAATGAAATTCGTTTGCCTAAACTTTAGATATTTTGACTCCTAGTCAAAACGGTGGCAGCCAGTGCTGCCGCATCTTCGAATTACGAGCTTCTCAGGTGGTAGCCAGCTGAAGAAACAAACTGGCTATGGAAACATATCCTTCCTGTCTCTAGTTTAATGGGCAACCAGCAACTTTGTAGAATACATTTGGAAACTATGCGACCGTCGACTTACTTCCTAGAGCAATTCAGAATTATCTTGTTAAATTCACCTGATAATATCTTATCATTTCCAATAAATAATCTGAACGATTCTTACTTAAGATGGAACGTTGGGTTGCCAAACTTGTGATTTGATTCCAGGAAGTTTGTTCTGCGTAGAATCAAAAACTGATGCTACATTTTACATTTCAGATTATCTGTGTTATCAATCACTATGACACTGAGAGAGTGCTGCAGGTAGTACTAACACATTAAATGGCAATGAGACTGCTTGAAGAAGTGAAATATGCATTAGCATTTGTTCCTAATCTCGATGGAGACCTAGACGATTTGTTAGCTTCTTCTTCTTCTTCTTCTGTTACCGAGCTACTAGGTTCCAGATCGAAAATCAGAAAGGAAATCTTAACTTCTCCATCTTAAGTCTTTTCGCAACTTCGATTTAGTACCTCCCAGATCAAAAGATGAAAAATTAAAGAAACTGAAACATTCGACGCTTGTTAACACTTATATTTTCTGCTTATGCTGATTTGTGATTGTACAGTCTAATTAAGTTATATGTGACACTGAATAATTTAGCTGGGTTTCTTTTTGTACTTACTCTCGCAGCTATATTTACTTACGTTTGTGGTAGTCCCGAAATTCTTCTTGGGAATGACATAGGTTTTCACGTAGATCAAGACTATATACAAAATGTACAATATGTTACTCATGGGCAAGTTTTGGGCAGCTTTGTATTATGGATACTTCCTGTTCTTTAAAACAGGTTTTCGTCGTAAGGCTGTCATGGTAAGTTATAATTAATTTGTACTAGGACAGTGCATGTTTTTATAGCGTTTCTCGTCGGTTTATTGAATATAACAGAAGAATATACTTGAGAAATTAATCATAAACATTATTCTCTCACGTTAACTAAAACAGTTTGCGATCCTCTGGCAATCTTTGGATTCGACACGTGTAGAAATATATTGATTGAATGATAAAGCTACCATCAGTCCAAGTTTAAAGTGCATTTTCGTTTAGAAAGAAATATTCTTAATGGTTGTTCCATAAGGAGCAAGAAAAGTAATTGTCTGAGGGCGCAAGACGAGAAGAATAAGTGCGGTAAGGATGGCTTTCCAGCCATACTCCTGGATAGGTTCTTTCGTGAAATCAGCAGAGTGGAGACGGGGTCCTCGTACAGTAGTAACACTTGATGTAGTTTCCTAGATCGTTTTCATTATATGGCGGTCACAAGGCATCTCAGTTGTTGGCAACAGGTGCCGACTACGATGGACACAACCCTGGGAACAGTTCATAATACAAAACATCTTCATAGTACCAACAGATACATAATATTAAATGTTTTGGACTCACACTGTCATTTGCTTCAGGTATTTTTGTTACGGCCAACCATTATTTTCTTTTTATGACGTTAATACTCAATGGTTCAAATCCCTGTCTGATTTAGGTTTTTCATTATTAGCCGGCCGCGGTGGTCTTGCGGTTCTAGGCACTTCAGTCCGGAACCACGTGACTGCTACGGTCGCAGGTTCGAATCCTGCCTCGGGCATGGATGTGTGTGATGTCCTTAGGCTGGTTAGGTTTAAGTAGTTCTAAGTTCTAGGGGACTGATGACCTCAGATGTTGAGTCCCATAGTGCTCAGAGCCATTTTTTTCCATTATTTCCTTAAGTCGATGAAGGCAACTGCTGGGAACTTTCTTTAGAAAGGGTACAGACGATTTTCTTCCCTATCCTTCCCAATCCTCGCTTCTGCGTCGTCTCTAATGACGGCGTCGGCAACAGGGATGTTTAACCCTAATAATCCTGCCTTTCCTTTTTTCCCAACATAGAACGCTGCATGCAAGTGTCTCACGAAGGTTAAAACGTCGTAATTAATCATATTTGCCAAAAATTGAATGGACCATAGTGTTAACCTGTAAAAACATCGTCCTTCAAAGCCCACTGGTCTTTTGAATGCAGCAGATAATTCACGTCGAAACGATCCTACTTGAAATAAGGAAACCATTTTATGACGTGAGTTCTTCGATGCACATCAGCATATACGGCACAAATGTTCCAGCTCCCTTTGCTGCCTGCACCTGTCCACTAAATCCAAAGAGAACAAAATGTCACAAATGTTCGACAGTTTTTCTGTTTCATGTTCCGCTTTCTAATGATTAAACAACGTTCCTCATAACCTTTAATTACGCAACATTCAATAAGTCATCTAAGTAACATTCTAGAACTTCAAACAAAAAAATAAAATTTGATAAACATACTTACAGCAACCTGTGTCACAACCTGTTAAACAAAATCTCCACGAACTTATGCACCAACTCACTTTTTTCAGGAAAGTTTTACACCTGTAGATTACATACTTCAAAACTCTTCAGATAATAAGCTGCATGAGACATGATCACAGCACTTTTGCTTACACGGTTATAACAGACGAAATGCGGTTAAAAACATAAAGAGAGGGGTGTGCTCGATATCTTGACTTTGCGCCTACACTGCACTGCATGTACTATTACACCATAAATACAAAGTACACAAAAGCAGCTCAAGTGGAAACTAATACTTCCTGCATCAGTTCCGTGTCTCACAGTGTTGATAATTCGTGCAGGTGGTCTTTATAAGACTTTATTTCAGCGATTACAAAATCAACTCGAAGGGACGCATCGGGTAGCCGAGGCAGCTGGTAAGTGCCGATGCGGACGAACTAGGAAATGAATGTATGAACATGCAGTAATCAACAAAAAAAAAAAAATGTGTGTGAAATCTTATGGGACTTAACTGCTAAGGTCATCAGTCCCTAAGCTTACACACTACTTAACCTAAATTATCCTAAGGAGATTTTCTCTGCCTCGTGATGACTGGGTGTTGTGTGATGTCCTTAGGTTAGTTAGGTTTAAGTAGTTCTAAGTTCTAGGGGACTGATGACCATAGATGTTAAGTCCCATAGTGCTCAGAGCCATTTGAACCATTTTTATCCTAAGGACAAACACACACACACCCATGCCCGAGGGAGGACTCGAACCTCCGCCGGGGACCAGCCGCACAGTCCATGACGGCTGCGCTTAGACCGCTCGGCTAATCCCGCGCGCGGCCGGCCGCGGTGGTCTCGCGGTTCTAGGCGCTCAGTCCGGAACCGCGCGACTACTACGGTCGCAGGTTCGAATCCTGCCTCGGGCATGGATGTGTGTGATGTCCTTAGGTTAGTTAGGTTTAAGTAGTTCTAAGTTCTAGGGGACTGATGACCACAGATGTTAAGTCCCATAGTGCTCAGAGCCATTTGAACCATTTTTTTTAATCCCGCGCGGCTGTGATCAACGTCCAAGAACTATCCCTTGTTCTAACAAAATCCCGTGCCTACTGTCTGTGTATTTTGGTGGCATGTGGAAATGATTGCAACTTTGTCTAAGGTTTGGGTTCGAGTCACACTTCGGAAACCATTTTTAGTAACCTCGAAAAGACTCGCTTCACCTCTGGTAACGTCTGCTGAACAACGTAGGATCGCCCCGTGGTTCCATATCCTCATTACAGACGACGTTGCTTCCCTACTGACTAGATGAGAGTCGGTGTAGGACGTGCCATCTTACAGGCGGAAGACGTGGCAAGTAGAAACCGTCACCAGAAATTTTATTTTTTTAATGAACCACCCATCATGTAAGGTCACAGGACACTTTTTTTTTTTTTATTTGACAAGTTGAAAATACTGGCACTGGACTGGGATTCTAACTCAGAGCCGGCCGAAGTGGCCGTGCGGTTAAAGGCGCTGCAGTCTGGAGCCGCAAGACCGCTACGGTCGCAGGTTCGAATCCTGCCTCGGGCATGGATGTTTGTGTTGTCCTTAGGTTAGTTAGGTTTAACTAGTTCTAAGTTCTAGGGGACTAATAACCTCAGCAGTTGAGTCCCATAGTGCTCAGAGCCATCTAACTCAGATCTCCCTCTCTGCGTGATCTGACATCTTTGTAACGATACAGTTCTATCGTTTTGTTCCTTCTGCAAGACTCCAAAGTCGTCAAGGTTACCACGAAAGGCGCACGTCTGTGTTAGAATCCTGGTCTGGCGCAAAAATTTTTATCCTGTCATTTCAAGCTGTACTATACACATGCCAAACTGAGAGCGAAAAATATTAATGGTTCTTAAGATCTCTTCTTGCATTGCCAGCAATAACAACGGGGCTTGTTTCGACTCCCATTCAGACACAGAACTTTTCATCTCATCACTTCAGGTTCAAATAACCCACTCGTAGTTACTAGTGAAGAAGAATTCGATAGCTAATGGCTCTTCAAGTGCAGTCAAAATAATGATGTGTGGGGTTCGACTGTTGGTCAGCACAGAATTTTTGTCAAGTTATTTCCAGTTCAGGAATTCAGCCATCTCTCTACTGGTGAAATAACCGGTATTTAATGTCTATCCGTGGCTAGAAATCCATGGCGATATGTGTTTCGTTCGAATACCGGTATTGCAAAACTTTTTTGTCTCGTCATTTCAGCTTTACTCATCTCACTACTGGCAAAAAAATTTCTATAGGAAGCATTTGATTGCGCTTAGTTAACAATCGATTAGGTGCTAGGTTCGAATCCCTATCCCACACAAAGTTTACGTCACCTCATTTCAAGTTTAAACATGTAACTGGAATCAAGCGTAATAACTTTCATGATTAGTTAACAGGAACAATAGTCGCTAGATTGGAATCCTGGGTTCTGGTACAGTACAAAAATTTTTGTCGCGTAATTTCTTCCCCCATGAACCATGGACCTTGCCGTTGGTGGGGAGGCTTGCGTGCCTCAGCGATACAGATGGCCGTACCGTAGGTGCAACCACAACGGAGGGGTATCTGTTGAGAGGCCAGACAAACATGTGGTTCCTGAAGAGGGGCAGCAGCCTTTTCAGTAGTTGCAGGGGCAACAGTCTGGATGATTGACTGATCTAGCCTTGTAACATTAACCAAAACGGCCTCGCTGTGCTGGTACTGCGAACGGCTGAAAGCAAGGGGAAACTACAGCCGTAATTTTTCCCGAGGACATGCAGCTTTACTGTATGATTAAATGATGATGGCGTCCTCTTGGGTAAAATATTCCGGAGGTAAAATAGTCCCCCATTCGGATCTCCGGGCGGGGACTACTCAAGAGGACGTCGTTATCAGGAGAAAGAAAACTGGCATTCTACGGATCGGAGCGTGGAATGTCAGATCCCTTAATCGGGCAGGTAGCTTAGAAAATTTAAAAAGGGAAATGGATAGGTTAAAGTTAGATATAGTGGGAATTAGTGAAGTTCGGTGGCAGGAGGAACAAGACTTTTGGTCAGGTGATTACAGGGTTATAAATACAAAATCAAATAGGGGTAATGCAGGAGTAGGTTTAATAATGAATAAAAAAATAGGAGTGCGGGTTAGCTACTACAAACAGCATAGTGAACGCATTATTGTGGCCAAGATAGACACAAAGCCCATGCCTACTACAGTAGTACAAGTTTATATGCCAACTAGCTCTGCAGATGATGAAGAAATTGATGACATGTATGACGAGATAAAAGAAATTATTCAGGTAGTGAAGGGAGACGAAAATTTAATAGTCATGGGTGACTGGAATTCGTCAGTAGGAAAAGGGAGAGAAGGAAACATAGTAGGTGAATATGGAGTGGGGGGAAGAAATGAAAGAGGAAGCCGCCTTGTAGAATTTTGCAGAGCATAACTTAATCATAGCTAACACTTGGTTCAAGAATCATAAAAGAAGGTTGTATACCTGGAAGAATCCTGGAGATACTAATAGGTATCAGATAGATTATATAATGGTAAGACAGAGATTTAGGAACCAGGTTTTAAATTGTAAGACATTTCCAGGGGCAGATGTGGATTCTGACCACAATCTATTGGTTATGAACTGCAGATTGAAACTGAAGAAACTGCAAAAAGGTGGGAATTTAAGGAGATGGGACCTGGATAAACTGAAAGAACCAGAGGTTGTAGAGAGTTTCAGGGAGAGCATAAGGGAACAATTGACAGGAATGGGGGAAAGAAATACAGTAGAAGAAGAATGGGTAGCTCTGAGGGATGAAGTAGTGAAGGCAGCAGAGGATCAAGTAGGTAAAAAGACGAGGGCTAATAGAAATCCTTGGGTAACAGAAGAAATATTGAATTTAATTGATGAAAGGAGAAAATATAAAAATGCAGTAAATGAAGCAGGCAAAAAGGAATACAAACGACTCAAAAATGAGATCGACAGGAAGTGCAAAATGGCTAAGGAGGGATGGCTAGAGGACAAATGTAAGGATGTAGAGGCTTGTCTCACTAGGGGTAAGATAGATACTGCCTACAGGAAAATTAAAGAGACCTTTGGAGAGAAGAGAACCACTTGTATGAATATCAAGAGCTCAGATGGCAACCCAGTTCTAAGCAAAGAAGGGAAGGCAGAAAGGTGGAAGGAGTATATAGAGGGTTTATACAAGGGCGATGTACTTGAGGACAATATTATGGAAATGGAAGAGGATGTAGATGAAGATGAAATGGGAGATAAGATACTGCGTGAAGAGTTTGACAGAGCACTGAAAGACCTGAGTCGAAACAAGGCCACGGGAGTAGACAACATTCCATTAGAACTACTGATGGCCTTGGGAGAGCCAGTCATGACAAAACTCTACCATCTGGTGAGCAAGATGTATGAGACAGGCGAAATACCCACAGACTTCAAGAAGAATATAATAATTCCAATACCAAAGAAAGCAGGTGTTGACAGATGTGAAAATTACCGAACTATCAGTTTAATAAGTCACAGCTGCAAAATACTAACGCGAATTCTTTACAGACGAATGGAAAAACTGGTAGAAGCGGACCTCGGGGAAGATCAGTTTGGATTCCGTAGAAATGTTGGAACACGTGAGGCAATACTAACCTTACGACTTATCTTAGAAGAAAGATTAAGAAAAGGCAAACCTACGTTTCTAGCATTTGTAGACTTAGAGAAAGCTTTTGACAACGTTAACTGGAATACTCTCTTTCAAATTCTGAAGGTGGCAGGGGTAAAATACAGGGAGCGAAAGGCTATTTACAATTTGTACAGAAACCAGATGGCAGTTATAAGAGTCGAGGGGCATGAAAGGGAAGCAGTGGTTGGGAAAGGAGTGAGACAGGGTTGTAGCCTCTCCCCGATGTTATTCAATCTGTATATTGAGCAAGCAGTAAAGGAAACAAAAGAAAAATTCGGAGTAGGTATTAAAATTCATGGAAAAGAAGTAAAAACTTTGAGGTTCGCCGATGACATTGTAATTCTGTCAGAGACAGCAAAGGACTTGGAAGAGCAGTTGAACGGAATGGACAGTGTCTTGAAAGGAGGATATAAGGTGAACATCAACAAAAGCAAAACGAGGATAATGGAATGTAGTCAGATTAAATCGGGTGATGCTGAGGGGATTAGATTAGGAAATGAGACACTTAAAGTAGTAAAGGAGTTTTGCTATTTAGGGAGTAAAATAACTGATGATGGACGAAGTAGAGAGGATATAAAATGTAGACTGGCAATGGCAAGGAAATCGTTTCTGAAGAAGATAAATTTGTTAACATCGAGTATAGATTTAAGTGTCAGGAAATCGTTTCTGAAAGTATTTGTATGGAGTGTAGCCATGTATGGAAGTGAAACATGGACGATAACCAGTTTGGACAAGAAGAGAATAGAAGCTTTCGAAATGTGGTGCTACAGAAGAATGCTGAAGATAAGGTGGGTAGATCACGTAACTAATGAGGAGGTATTGAATAGGATTGGGGAGAAGAGAAGTTTGTGGCACAACTTGACTAGAAGAAGGGATCGGTTGGTAGGACATGTTTTGAGGCATCAAGGGATCACAAATTTAGCATTGGAGGGCAGCGTGGAGGGTAAAAATCGTAGAGGGAGACCAAGAGATCAATACACTAAGCAGATTCAGAAGGATGTAGGTTGCAGTAGGTACTGGGAGATGAAGAAGCTTGCACAGGATAGAGTAGCATGGAGAGCTGCATCAAACCAGTCTCAGGACTGAAGACCACAACAACACAACAACAATTTCAAATTGAAACTCCCTTTATGAAATGCCATATATCGCAATATACTTGAGTTCACAAGCGTTTAAGACTGTGTCATACGTAGTAAAGTGTTTCCTGACATTTGAAAAAATTGACATGGTAGTAATGTGCTTCTGGACTGATTGCCGAACAGAGAAATTCCTCTGGCGGTCTCTTGTAGTAACCTCCATCTCTAATGACCTCAGTGTCGACGGGACGTTAAACCCTAATCCTCTTTCCTTCATTCCTTCTTCCATGTAATAATCATTTCCTACAGCCAATAGTCAAATGACTGTACTGAAGAGAGATCAGAGGACTTGAAACAAAGTTATGAGTATTTATGTGGCTTGCATTCAAATCTGATGCAATGCAATTTAGATCGTTCTGATAATTTTGAACATGACGCTACATATCGCAGATACTTACACTCAACAATGAATTTATTGCCAGAATAAAAGCGTATATACGGAGGTTCCTATAGATAAGGCTGCTCTTCCGCCTCTCCAGAAAAACGTTAATGCTCTCAATAAAGAAAGGGGGCTGGATCTGGAAGACTTTGAATACAAATCAAGAGCACTCCTCGTGAAAACCATACTCCATGCACTCAGGCCTCTTAAGTACGAATGGGGCATGTCTGGAAAAAGTGAGCCACGGAGACCAAAATTAAGGGAGATTTCCGCCGGCCTTTGTGGCCGAGAGGTTCTAGGCGCTACAGTCTGGAACCGCGAGACCGCTACGGTCGCAGGTTCGAATCCTGCCTCGGGCATGGATGTGTGTGATGTCCTTAGGTTAGTTAGGTTTATGTAGTTCTAAGTTCTAGGGGACTGATGACCTCAGAAGTTAAGTCCCATAGTGCTCAGAACCATTTGAACCAATTAATAACGTAAACTGCCAGTGGTTATTAATTTACATCAATGGGAAAAGTTGAAAATTTGTGTGGGACCAGGATTCGAACCCGGGTCTCCTGCATACAAAGCAGATGTCCTGACCACTGCATCAGCCAGACACAGTGTTCAGTACCCTAGCACGCCTTCCGTGAGACCAAAATTCTCAACTTATCCACAAACTACTGATGTAGTGCCCCTTGCCCATTATCCTCACTTCCCCGATTCCGCCGGCCAGTGTGGCCACGTGGTTAAAGGCGCTTTAGTCTGGAACCGCGCGACCGCTACGGTCGCAGGTTCGAATCCTGCCTCGGGCATGGATGTGTGTGATGTCCTTAGGTTAGTTAGGTTTAAGTAGTTCTAAGTTCTAGGGGACTGATGACCTCAGATGTTAAGTCCCATAGTGCTCAGAGCCATTTAAATTTTCCCCGATTCCCGTAAGAGTTCGAGCATGGTGTGCAGTGAATCCACACTGAAGTGATCATCGGCCGTCATCGCCTTAATTATACGTGTGGTGCCCGTTCTTTCGGACATATCAGAAAGAACTGTTACCACGTATCGAACAGCCCTTCCGTATCCAAAATTGAGAACATTAAAATGGTTAATGAGTAATTACATCTCATCAGTTATAATAAATAATGAAACAGTAAGGAAAGGTTTTCAGGATCACCCAAGGAAAGAAAGTTGGCAAATACTAACAAATCTAAAACTGTGAACGAAGCATAAACCATACTTACTCGCAGTCTTATAGAATAGAGAATAAAGACAAATGTCAGCGGTAATCCCAGTATTTTAAGGAAAACTCCTTTCAACTTATTTCTATTTGAGAGAGTTTCACCTTTAGTTCTTGTATAAAGTTCGCCTGTGTGCAAAGGCTTACTCAGTTAACAGTGTAAAAATACTAAAAGTGCTAAATGGGATTTGTACGTACGCTAGAATACGCAGTTATCATCTGCAGTATCCACTCATCTACAGTTTTCATCAAATGCACTAAGTTTGAAACAAAAAGTTTAGTTATGAAGCTCAACTGGTGAAGAGGACGTTAATTGTACATTTTCATTCCTTTTAAATGCTTTCCGCTTTATAAGATTTATTTCGTCTTAAGGGAGGAGAAAAACCATTTTAATTGTTTGAATATAAAGCGGTGAAATTTATGTGACTTCAAGACAGAGTTGTAAGTCTAACAAGAGAAAGGATTTTCATAAAATTACGACCTGTTATGAATACCTGAGATATTTAGTGTTACTTTGTGCTACATAACAAGGGCGACAGGTGTCGTTAGACTACACATAGGCCAAAGTGCCATAATGAGTACAGTGAAATTACTAGTTATTAGTAGGTGGCTGGAAAATCTTTTAGAGGTCAAAAATACTTCGATTTGTCATAGAACTTCGGCAGTCCAGATGCCCTTTCAAAATCTTTTATTAATAAAAATATTTAGTTTTGGCTAAGGATTGCTGAATAATAGATGTTACAGTGTAACGGGTGTTAATTGTCTCAGATACTAATGAGCGAGGTAATACCTTGGAAATGTCATGTATTCAAAATGTTCAAATGTGTGTGAATTCCTAAAGGACCAAACTGCTGAGGTCGTCGGTCCCTAGACTTACACACTACTTAAACTAACTTAACGCTAAGGACAACACTCACACCCACGCCCGAGGGAGGACTCGAAACTCTGGCGGGAGAGGCCGCACGATTAGTGAGATGGCGCCTCTAACAGCGCGGCCACTCCGCGTGGCTGTCACGTACTGTAATAAAGTTTATAAGCATCAAGGGCTAACTGCTGTCTAATAACGCTTCTTTCTAATGTTTGCAATATCGTGATATTAATTTAAATTTGCATTGATTGCCGTAGTGAACAGTGTTCTCTTGCAGTAACCATTTTCTATAGTCAAACGACTGTACCATAAAGAGATTAGAGGACCCACAACAAAAAACTATGTTACGTGAGCTGCATGCATATCAGGCGGAACACAATTCTGGTTGTTCAGTTAATTCTGAGCATGATAGTGCCTGCAAACAAAAAGCCAGAAAACAAATACGGGGGCTATTTGGAAAGTATGGAAAGATCAGTCACGAAATGAAAACCACGCTGAAAATCGAAACTGTTTAATTTGCCACAGTTAGCTACACCTTCCAGCCATTGCTCTACATAATCGCCGTTCCGACTTACACTTTTTGTCGTACCACTGTAACAACTTTACAATACCCTCATCACAGAACGCAGCCTCCTGTACTTTCCGACAATTTTCTACGCTGGATTGCAGCTCGTACTCCGTGCCAGAATGTTGTCTTCATAGCTAGCGGTTCATCTGAGCAGAGATGAAAATCAGAGGGACTCATTTCCGAGCCGGCCGCGGTGGGCGAGCGGTTCTAGGCGCTTCAGACCGGAACCGCGCGACTGCTGCGGTCGCAGGTTCGAATCCTGCCTCGGGCATGGATGTGTGTGATGTCCTTAGGTTAGCTAAGTTTCAGTAGTTCTAAGTTCTAGAGGACTGATGACCTCAGATGTTAAGTCCCATCGTGCTCAGAGCCATTTGAACCATTTCCGGGCTGTGTGTTGGGTGATCAAACACTTCCCATCGAAAACTCTGCAGGGACGTTCTCATTGCCCCTGCAGTGTTCGGCGGAATAAAAACATGTCAGTTACGTTATGTGCAGTAACATGAGATCAGGCGAAATCTCTCGGCAATCACCCATACTTTGCGGGAGCCACTATTTTCTAGTCATCTTTACGCGCTCACTGTGCGCTGAGAACTGATAAGAGCGACGTGAGGCTCTCTACGGGCATACTACAGACACTGCCCAACACATCTATGCAAAGTTTCACCGGATTTTCACTATGATTTCCATTTCGTGACCAATTGTTCCGTACTTTCCGAATAGTCCTCGTAATCACATAACTTCATTTTCCGGGGCGATAGTGAAATCTGTACGACTACTCTTCGTATCCTTTGATCGTTGAAAACCTAAGGCTACATAACGTTTTCATTTCTGACCAATTGTTCCTTCTCAGAAAAATTCCGTTTATGATTCTCTAAAGAATGTACAATTTTCGGCGTAAAAGTTTGAGAGATCCTTTATAAAACAGACAGTGAGATGGTAATTGTCAAAATGGGCTTCAGAAAACACCTTCTGATGTTGGCTTAATAACGGACACAGGGCGTTTATTTCAAGCAATGGGTAGATGGCGAGGCGAGATAACAGTTACGCGGTGAACTCTTCGCACATCTACTATGTACTGCATGTGCCCCAGGTTTTTCGTTATAAATTATACAAGTATTCATAATCACCAGTTTCTAGAACTATCTATATGAGATTAGGAATCTGTATGGGGCTGGGAGATTTAAAAACGTGTTGTATTAAACATTTATTTTTATTTAAATAATTATTTTCTAATTTTTAGTCTTAGTGTGTGAAATAGGATTTTAAAGATTTTGATGAGATTATGAGAGAGACATGCACTAAATTTAAGGTTTATTTCAGTGTCTTTACACCTGATCATATCAGAAATAGAATAGTGTTTTCCCTGTCTACTAATGATATAAATGAATCCGTTTAATAGTTTATTTTCGTAAAAAATGAAATAAAGAAGCAAATACAATTAATTTTTATGGTTTTTAACCGTTTTTCAGTATTTTCCTGACAGATATCACAATACATGTCGCAATTTTTTTTTATTTTTATTAAAAATGAAACTCCTCCAACTGTTCTTAAAATTTCACATTTATTTGGCTACTAATTTCGACGTTGCGTCAACGCCATCTTCAGGCCCGTACACTTCGATGATATCAATTGTGTGTCACTGAGTACTAGAAGTCCGCGGTGAGACCAATACGTGCGCCACATGGATGGCGGGCAGTATATCAATTGTGTGTGGCTGAGATACTGCCCGCCATCCATGTGGAGCACGTATTGGTCTCACCGCAGATTTTTAGTTCTCAGCCACACACAATTGATAGCATCAAAGTGTACGGGCCCGAAAATGGCGTTGACGCAACGTCGAAAGTAGTAGCCAAATAAATATCAAATCTTAAGTACAGCTGGAGGAGTTTCATTTTTAGTAAAAATTATACCAGCTGATGTCCCACCATCACCCAATTTAAATATGGATGTACGAAGATAAAAATTTTTATGATTCAGTGAATATTTGCGTCATCAGCTACCCATTGAGCGTAGGTCTCACACTGACGTCATAGCCTTGCTTCTCGTTCCTGACTTATCTCTCTCTACCCCTTAATTCAGTGTGTCTCAACACGTCTGATTCCATTCCAGATTTACATGCGTCAGTAGTCTCAGTCGCTCTTGTACGGTCATGATGAAGTGCGTCACTAACAAGGCTAAAGATATGCTCCTCGGCAGTTTCATTTGCTGATGCTTGAACACGTCGTTCGCGTCATTGGCAAGTCGAGAGGAATGTGCGTCCACTGTCTCGATATCGATATCGCTTCAGCCATTCGTTCCTTGGAACTTGCACGTTCGCCACTGCGCTGCTTTTCAGAAAGTACTTCTGGCGCTGGCATTGTATCAGTTATCACTGAGAGACAACTGATATTCTACAATTTCACAGTGTCTTAGAGTAAACTTTTATAAAGATTTTGGACTTTCCTCATTCGATGCGAAATATATCCATCCCTTGAATACAATGTCGCTAAGCTGAGAATGGAGCTTAAGATACTCAACTGGGAGAAATGATTTAGGACTCACACAGATGCTGTTCTGCATACGAAATTACTACTCGAAATTAATTTGCAGGGGCCATTCTGAAAGTAATTGCTACTATACCGATGACAGCTTCTAGGCATATTTTTTTATGCTTTGAAGTGTTATGAGTCAAGATCGCTTATTAATAGCAGCAGTGCTCTCCTTCAAGAGAGACATATAGGGTGCGGCGCTTAAATCCGGACAAATGAAACTTTTTAAAAAGCAATTTATTAAATGGTTCAAATGGCTCTGAGCACTATGGGACTCAACTGCTGAGGTCATTAGTCCCCTAGAACTTAGAACTAGTTAAACCTAACTAACCTAAGGACATCACAAACATCCATGCCCGAGGCAGGATTCGAACCTGCGACCGTAGCGGTCTTGCGGTTCCAGACTGCAGCGCCTTTAACCGCACGGCCACTTCGGCCGGCAATTTATTAAAACAAAATACAAATGAAAATAAAATCCTGTTGGATATAAGTAGTAGTACCTTTGAAGAGTCACAGCCGCAATGACCGCCTCCAATCTTGTCCTGAAACGATCGCACACACTCTTTAAAACAGCGCTGTCCATATTCGCGAATGCTGCTTCGATATCGGTGCGTAAAGATGTGACATTATGGTGTCTCTTGTTGTTGGTAACTCTTCTGACCACGCTCCAAACTTAATAGTCGAGGGGGTTGAAATCCGGGCTATTCGGGGGCCAGAACTCCTGTGACTGAAACATGTCAACGTTATCCGAGATCCAGTTTTGTACTAAATGGCTCGTATGAGCCTGTGCACCGTCCTGTTGAAAGACATATTGTCTCCCCGAGGGTACAGTTACTATCCACGGTTTCACGACATTCGTCAAAACTTGTAGATAAACTTCTTTTGTGACAGTTTGTCCCTTTTCAAAGAAATGTGGTGGCATGATATTACCCTCACTGGATACAACACCTAGAACGTGAACTTTAGACTTCTCCGTAGCATAATACAGTACTTGGCCACAATATCGTAAACTGTTGATCTCTGTGCGATTGTATTCCGCACTTGTCCGTAACATCTCGACCATTTTGAGGTTCTAACTAAACAGACGCCTATGGCTTTCAAGAACGCCAATTGAGATCCCCAGCGGAACTATGATATGATAGAAAATTCAAACTGAAATTAGTCCTGATTTAAGCGCCGCACCCTGTATTTCACATTGGCGTAGACTTAAATTAATGCGTCTTGAATTAATGTGTCTTCGGCAAAGTATCTGCTCTTAAAGACAGGAGGACAGACGTTTCCTACAAATATTCAGCGTAAGATAATTTTATTTCCGCATGGAATTTTAAGGTACTCATTTTAATCTATTTTATGTAAGGTATTCGTAACTTTATAGTCAATCTTCCAGCGAAAACCCTGCAAAAAACTCCACGAACTGCCAATGACGGAAATTTTCCTATCTGCCTCTACCCAAGAACATATATGTGAATTCGAGGGTGCTTGTGATTGCATCGTCCTCAGGTAATAGAGATATGGTGAAAAGAGAGGGAGGCAGAAGGTCAGTCGGGGTTTTCCCACCATCTGAAAACTAGGGATTTTCCTCCAGGGATAATAGAGCTCAAAACAGTTAGGACATGGGAGGCAGGGTTTCCCGGATTACAATAGGGTTCAAACTAGCTAAAAGGGGAAAGGTGTGGCACTTAAGGTTTTATAGGAACTGATGGGAGAAGTATTTACACCATTTCAACTTCCGGATAGCGGACTATTTAGGATTTATAGTCAAATTTTCAAGGGGTTTTACTTGGGGAAGATAGGCATCATCAACACAAGTCATGTCACCGACATGACTGCAGAGGCGATAGAAGTGACGTCGTCAGTAACAGATTAAGAAACTATTTCTCTGAAACTATCATAAAGATACCAAAATGAAAAATTTCGTAAAATATCTCGACACATTGGCCAAACGTGCCATACAATCGTGATCCATTCGAAGTCACTTAATTCTCTCTTTGGACTTAATCTGTAAAGTAAAGAACTTCATTTGTGTTGATTCGTTGAGTTTGCAGTTGTAAACTGTCAAATGAATATTCTGTTGCCCACAGAGCGCATTCCATAAGGTTTCCAGAAACTTTTGGCCACAAAGTTGACATAAAGAGCAAGATTTTGTTGTCTGCAGAAAGAACATGCCTGTATTACATTTGCTATTAATCCAATGCCCTCCCAAAATCTGTGAGTGATATATCATGGCAGTAATTGTGTCATTTTATTGGCGATTTATTCGTTTCTAGCTGGATATGGCAAAGTAGTTAAACAAGCAATATCTTTGGTAATGGCACACACAGACTACTCATACGTGTGTCACGTCGGCAACGACTTTCTAAATCCTCTTAAACTGCAAACAACAATATTATGTCCCTCTCACTCTTCTGCTTCGTTATCTCTCTGTTATGAATAAATCTCTACGTGGTGAGAGAGATAGAAAGAATTTTCCTTCCATAAATAACGTAAGTCACTGTAATATCGTACGACAAAGCCAAACTTCACTCTAAAGATGATAGGTTGACAGGTCCGAGATGAGAGGAAAGAAATCTCATAATCGATCTTTTGGGCGTCATTGTTTCTTTCGGGTATGAGAGGAAGATAAACTATGCAAAATATAGGAGAAAGGACATTGGACTTCAATGACTTTCTCAGACATCCGTGTCAAGGTTGAGTAAGCGTTATGTTCAATGGTAATTAATATCAGCAGGAGTATAATCAACGTATTATGCAAATCTTTCAAGAGTCTCCGCGGTTATGTTGAAATCACTGGTATCTTCGCATCCTTATCCTATGATTACAATACTGACCTTAATTCTAGACTTATCTTTGCAAGGCTTTTAAATAACGAGAAACATATACACTAAAAAATATCTTTATCCTGGAACAAAGAACTGGTACACTACGAAACAGTGGTTAAACCAGGAATACTCTATGCAGTGGAAACTCTTAAAATGACTCGGAAGGGACGGCTCGAAAAATTAGAAAAGCTGAAAGAAGAATCCTAAGAAAACTAGCAGGACCCAAAAGCAGCAATGAATCAGAATACATCCCAAGATTTAATACGGTATTATATCCGAAAGTTAGAAACGTTAACAGTTGTTATGAGAAAAATGAGATAAAAATTCTATGAATACATAAACAGGACGAATAATGACAGAACAAGTAAACAAGTCTTTGACTTACTAAACAATTAAAAATCCAAAATCACATGGCTGAGAGAAGTAGGAAGAAATATCGAAAATATGAGAGACGACATGTATACAATAAGAAACAGAACACTTTTTAAAGAAGCAACAGAATAAGCAGCCTTCCTGGACAGAAAAAAATCAAAGACTGGAACGAGCTGGACACAAGAAGAGAAGGAACAACATTCTCGAAGAATGAAAGAAGTATGGACCCAAAGGAAACTGCAGTTTAAAAGAAAGAAGACAAACGATGTTGATTGATCGTACCTTCTAAATGTGTTATTCGAAATTTAAAAAAGAAATGGAATGACATGTTCCTCTCCCTGCTGCGCCATATTAAGACAGAGTAATGGTTAGTTTGGGCCAACATTACTTCGTGAATATTAGTTGTAAATAAAAACAGCTTACAGGTACGGCCCCATATGAATGAATTTAGCTACGTATTATACAGTCTATAAATGATCATGACAGTTTCAGCGTCTCTTTTTCCCCCCCTCTAGCTACAATCCAGTTCTGTAGTCTCGCATCATTGGATCTTCATCTACATCTACATGGATACTTTGCAAATCACATTAAGTGACTAGCAGAGGTTTCATCGAACCACCTTCACAATTCTATATTATTCAAACTCGTATAGCTCGCGGAAAGAACGAACACCTATATCTTTCCGTACGAGCTCTGATTTACCTTATTTTATCATGGTGTGTGTTTCTTTCTATGTAGGTCGGCGTCAACAAAATATTTTCGCATTCGGGAGAGAAACTTGGTGACTGGAATTTCGCGAGAAGATTCCTCCGCACGAAAGAGACTTTTGTTTTAATGATGTCCATCCCAAATCCTGTATCATTTCAGTGACACTCTCTTCCCTACTTCGCGATAATACAAATCGTGCTGCCCTTCTTTGAACTTTTTCGATGCACTCCGTCAATCTCATCTGGTAAGGATCCCACATCGCGCAGTAGTATTCTAAAAGAGGACGGACAAGCGTAGTGTAGGCAGTCTCCTTAGTAGATCTGTTACATTTTCTAAGTGTCTTGCCAATAAAACGCAGGCTTTGGTTAGCCTTCCCCACAACATTTCCAATGCTTTCCGTCCAATTTAAGTTGTTCGTAACTGTAATTCCCAGGTATTTTGTTGAATTTACGGCCTTTAGATTTGGCTGATTTATCGTGTAACAGATTCCTTCTAGCACTCATCTGGATCACCTCTCACTTTTCGATATTTATGGTCAACTGCCAATTTTCGCACCATACCGATATCTCTTCTAAATCGTTTAGCAGTTTGTTTTGATCTTCTGATGACTTTATTGGTCGATAAACGACAGTATCATCTATAAACAACCTAAGACGGCTGCTCAGTTTGTCTCCCAAATCGTTTGTATAGATAAGGAACAGCAAAGGGCCTATAATACTACGTCGGGGAACACCAGACATCATTTCTGTTTTACTCGATGACTTTCCGTCAATTACTACGAACTGTGACCTCTCTGACAGGAAATCAGGAATCCAGTCACATAACTGAGACGTTATTCCATAAGCACGCAATTTCACTAGAAGCCACTTGTGTGTTACAGTGTCAAAAGCCTTCCGGAAACCCAGAAATATGTAGTCAATATGAAATCCCTTGTCAATAGCACTCAACACTTCATGCGAGTAAAGAGCTAGTTGTGTTTCACAAGACCGATGTTTTCTAAATCCATTTTCACTGTGTGTCAATAAGTCGTTTTCTTCGAGGTAATTCATAATGTTCGAATACAATATATGTTCCAAAATCATGCTACATATCTACTTTAATGATGTGGGCCTGTAATTTAGTGGATTACTCCTACTACCTTTCTTGAAAACTGTCGTGACCTGTGCAACTTTCCAGTCTTTGTGTATAAATTTTTCGTCAAGCGAACGGTTGTATATGATTGTTAAGCATAGAGCTATTGCATCAGCATACTCTGAAAAGAACCTAATTGGTACACAGTCTGGACCAGAAGACTTGCTTTTATTAAGTGATTTAAGTTGCTTCACTACTCCGAGGACATATACTTCTACATTTCTTATGTTGGCAGTTGTTCTTGATTCGAATTCTGGAATATTTACTTCGTCTTCTTCTGTGAAGATGTTCCGGAAGGCTGTGTTTATTAACTCTGCTTTGGTAGCACTGTCTTCGATAGTATCTCCATTGCTATCGCGCAGAGAAGTCATTGGTTGTGTCTTGCTGCTTGCATACTTCACATACGACCAGAATCTCCTTAGATTTTCTGCCAGGTTTCGATACAAAGTTTCGTTGTGGATACTGTTATAAGCATCTCGCGCTAAATTTCGAGCTTCTGTAGAAGATTGCCAATCTTGGAGATTTTGCGTCTGTTTAAATCTGGCATGTTTGTTTCGTTGTTTCTGCAACAGTGATCTGACCGTTTTGGGTACCAAGGAGTACTGCTCCGTCGTTTGTTAATTTGTTTGGTATAAGTCTCTCAGTTGCTGCCGATACTATTTCTTGGAATTCAGGCCACATTTGGTCTACACTTACATTGTTAATTTGGAAGGAGTGGAGATTGTCTCTCAGGAAGGCGTCAAGTGAGTTTTTATCTGTTTTTTTTTGAATAGGTATATTTTTCGTTTGTTTTTGGAGGATTGGTGGTTTACAATATTCAATACCGCTACGATAACCCTGTGTTCACTAATCCCTGTATCCGTTTTGAATCTCGTTATTAGCTCAGGATGATAGATGTTACCTTTCAAGACAGTTTTCCACATTGCAAAGCCTGGCGAGCAACACTTCAGCTTCCAGCAAGCGAATTTTGATGGTGGTTGCTGATACTCTGGGTATGGCGTTATTCCCAATTTGCGCTGCGGTTCAAGTAGCTTCTCCTCTGCGCGGCGGTCTAGGCGTGAATCTGTATACAGCTGCTGTCCAGATGCTGAATGAAGAACGTCTATAGTGACCTTGGACCGCTGGCACCAATACTGAAATACACCTCACATCTCACGTGCGACGTGTTGCTCGATTTTCCGGAATAGCCGTCACCTTCCTGCGGCTCCTAGTACGATCTTTCTAAGATTCCGTTAATGCCAAGTACTGAGTTCGTTGCTTCGTTATGGGATATTTACAATATTTACTCTCTTAGTACGATTCTGGAAACAATCCAGCCTACTTTCATTGGGTCAGATATGAACCAGGCAAACAGGGTAGCTCAGTATAAATGTTTGCCCACGAAACACTGCCTGCTACCTGACCTCAAGATTTTCCGTAAGATGTCGCTTCAGATTATAAGTTTTGAGTGTGTCCTACGAAGATTTTTTTCAACGTTAATGCTTTAATCACAACAGTTAGTTAAGTGCGTCATTACTGCCCCCTCAGTTACCTGACTTCTGCTGCATTTATTCAGTTATGCAATATACCGCCGACACCAGATGTGTTACTGTGAAACCTGTGAGAGCTGCGCAGCAGATTCAGAGGAAGCTGAATCCTGCTGGCTCATATAATCTGAACAAAGACGCTTATACGAGAAACGTTCTATGAATTCGCAAGAAATATCTTACCTGCCATTTGAGAGCCCCGTGTGTTTTGCTTCATTTAAACTATGCAGTTCCATTAAATATTTATAATGTGATCATTTTACGTACAATTCAGTTTATTTTACGTTCCTCCAATTTATAATTTGAGACGAAGAGAAAAGTAGTGATAGCTCTATAAATATTGGTTTGTATGAAAACTTTTCGAGTCCTTGTAGAATTATCTGCATGTGATTCGATTTTCTGTACACATAAAAATGTTACTCTGTATATGATTACTAATATCACGTAAACTGAATGCGATCTAGTACCTGACTTTTGCATATCTTCAACGAACTAATGCAGTCCGTGTGTAAGTACACATATACTTACTTGTTTGTGATAAGTTTTGAATTAATTTGTAAACGAAGAAATATAATTTCACCAAGCCTACTTTAATGAGCTGTATTTCACCTAGTAGTTGTAGAAGAAATGTACACTATGTGATCAAAAAGTATCCGGACCCTCCCAGGTCGATCAGGAGAACACAGTGAAATCGACTGTAGACTAGTCACTGGGTAACAAATCCGTAAGAACATTTCATAACTGCCTAAGTCGAATTTTAGTGATGTGGATGTGAACTGTAAACGCGAAGAAACAACTACAGCTAAATGGTTCAAATGGCTCTGAGCACTATGAGACTCAACTTCTGAGGTCATCAGTCCCCTAGAACTTAGAACTACTTAAACCTAACTAACCTAAGGACATCACATACATCCATGCCCGAGGCAGGCTACAGCTAAATCACGACCAGTCAGACCTCATGTACTTATGGACAGGAACCGCCGAGCATTGCGTAGTATAGCTGTAAAAATCGCATGAAATCAGTGGAAGGAACCAGTCGTGAGCTCCAAAGTGCTGCCAGCAGTCCAGCTATCACTATGACTGCACACTGGGAGCCACAAAGAATGGGGTAAAAGGGTTGAGCAGCTCCTCGTAAGCCACACATTTCTGTATTCAGTGCTAAGCGACACTTCAGACTGTGCAAAAAGCGACGGCATAGATCAGTCGATAAATGGAGACGAGTAGTTCAGAGTGATAAATCACGCCGGCCTGAGTGGCCGTGCGGTTCTAGGTGCTACAGTCTGGAGCCGAGCGACCGCTCCGGTCGCAGGTTCGAATCCTGCCTCGGACATGGATGTGTGTGATGTCCTTAGCTTAGTTAGGTTTAATTAGTTCTAAGTTCTAGGCGACTGATGACCTCAGAAGTTAAGTCGCATAGTGCTCAGAGCCATTTGAACCATTTGATAAATCACGCCGGCCTGAGTGGCCGTGCGGTTCTAGGTGCTACAGTCTGGAGCCGAGCGACCGCTCCGGTCGCAGGTTCGAATCCTGCCTCGGACATGGATGTGTGTGATGTCCTTAGCTTAGTTAGGTTTAATTAGTTCTAAGTTCTAGGCGACTGATGACCTCAGAAGTTAAGTCGCATAGTGCTCAGAGCCATTTGAACCATTTGATAAATCACGCCGGCCTGAGTGGCCGTGCGGTTCTAGGTGCTACAGTCTGGAGCCGAGCGACCGCTCCGGTCGCAGGTTCGAATCCTGCCTCGGACATGGATGTGTGTGATGTCCTTAGCTTAGTTAGGTTTAATTAGTTCTAAGTTCTAGGCGACTGATGACCTCAGAAGTTAAGTCGCATAGTGCTCAGAGCCATTTGAACCATTTGATAAATCACGTTGTACCATATGGCAATCCGATGGAAGGTTTTGAGTTTATGATACTGTAGTGCCTGTGTTGTTCAGAATTACGGTGGAATGTTCCTTTGTAGTTGCATACGAATGTGCGACAGTAAAGTAATGAGACCAATGTGAAACAAAATGTTGCTTACCGTTTTAGTCAAGTTTAGTGTTGTCTCCTTCAAAGTAGTTCCCTTCTGATTGCACACACTTTTTCCAGCGCTTCTGCCATTGATGGTAACATTTCTGGAACTCATTTTCTGTAATACCCTACGAGACCGTCGTCACCGCTTTTTGGACATCTTGTGTTGCTTGAGAATGGTGTCCCTTGACCGCCGTTTTGACTCTCGGAAATAGAAAAAAGTCGCACGGAGCGATATCTGATGAATAAGGTGGCTGTGGTAGTACTGAAATTTGTTTTGAGGTTAAAAATTGTTGTACTGACAGAGCAGTATGAGATGGCGCATTATCGTGATGCAGAATCCAATTATTGTTGTCACGGACACGAAGAACTCTTTTACGAAGTCTTTCTAAAATTTCTTTGTAGTAATATTGCTTAAATGTTTGTCCCAGAGGCAGCCACTCTTTATGAACAAGTTGACATCCGTCCGTGAGGTTGATGATCGTTCACTGCGGTCTTCATCTTCAACATTCGTTCTGCCATCACTAAACATTTTATGCCAACGAAAAACCTCGTCTCCAAAAGCCTTCTGAAGTTTACCGTAAAATGTCGCGTTTTCACCTAATTTAACGCAAAAAGAAATGGCATATCGTTACGCAATATTATATGGTTCCATTTCCGTGACGAGAGACACAAACACATATTAACTTATTACAGCACAACTCACGACTGAGCAGTTGCATCGATGTGCCGCTTGGACTAGAAGCAGCTTATAGACCAAGGTCAAAGATATTGTGCCTACCCAAGCCTGCACGGTTGTCACATCTTGCAAAGAAAATCAGTCTCATTACGTTATTGTCGCATCTCATACATGTCCAGAGGAACAGGCACTGCGGCGACTGCTGATTTCATGAAATACATGAAATGTATTCGCAGTTGCGAATATGGACAACCATCAGCTGTATAATGGAGTGATGACAACAAAAATTTCTGCCGGACTGGAACTCGAACACAGATTTCCCACTTATCGCGAGCAGTTCATTAGGCTCTCCGAGCACACTCCACAGTTAGACCCAAACTTCCATATGTCGTCAGCAATGTGTCTACAACATGCACTCGTACATTAATTATGTATTTTCTGATACAGGATAGATATTTTAATTGAAAGTCGCTTGCTCGGTATGAGAGAATAAATACGCATTTATTCACTGCACCTGGCAAGATACTATCTATTAAAATGTCTCCTTTGTATGGGAATATACATAATGGATGTATGAGTGCAGACTATAGGCATAGTGTTGACGACATGTGGAAGTTTGGGTCTCAAAATGGTTCAAATGGCTCTGAGCACTATGAAGTCGTCAGTCCCCTAGAATTTAGAACTGCTTAAACCTAACTAACCTAACGACACCACACACATCCATGCCCGAGGCAGGATTCGAAACTTCGACCGTAGTGGTCGCGCGGTTCCAGACTGAAGCGCTTAGAACCGCTCGGCCACACCGGTCGGCTGGAAATTTGGGTCTAACTGCGGAGCATGCTCGAATAGTCTGATGGACTGCTCGCGATAAGTGGGAAAGCCGTGTTCGAGTCCCGGTCTGGCAGAAGTTTTCATTGTCGTAATATTCGCAACTGCGAATACATATCTTGGGCTCAGGTTGGCGAATACCTAGAGAACTTTACTTGCCATTGCGTGTAGTGTCTACAATGAAGTGCGGAGGATGTGGTATTACAATATGAATGTGTTTTCGTGGTAATGGTGCGGTCCCCTTATTACACTTCAGAAAACGCTAAATATGGAAAAGTATAACAAATTTTAAGCCATTGTGCACTTCGTACAACAGAGGAACAGTTCGGAGAAGATGATTGTATCAACCTGACAATACAACCTATCGTAAAGTAGCATCCGCGTGGCAATGATCTGTGGACAATAACATTCCTACAGTGGACTTCCCTGGCCAGAGTTCCAACCTGAAACAAATCGATGACTTTGGGGTGAGTTGGAATGTCGACTTCGCTCCAGACTCCCGTGTGCGTCATCACTGCCTTCTCTGGTTAAGGCTCTTGAGGAAGAATGAGCTACCATACCTATACAGCCATTCAGACACCTAATTGAAAATGTCCCCAGCTGACTTCAAGCCATCATAAAGGCAAAGTGTGGACACAGCCCATATTAATGTCGACTTATAGGTGTCTGGGTACTTTTGATCGGGTAGTGTAAGCATGTGGAGTCCTTTGCGAAGATATACACTGACGGAAATAAAAATTGTTAAACTATGAAACACCAGCCTAGTATATATCAAGTTTTGTGGATATGTTTATCTCATAAATGATTAAACTCCCATTACATTCGGAAATAATGTCTATCATCAACATACATATGAGGTATGACCATCACGGGCACGAGTACACTCTTGTATTCATTGTGGCATGGAATTAAATAGCCCCATGCCATGACTGAAATGCATGTTGGATCTGGGCGCTGGTGTGAATGACTACCTTTCATCGCTATCCAGACACGCTGGGTGATTAATCAGGGGTCTCGTCAGGTCAGTCACGGATCACATTCCTCAAGGCAGTGTTGCGTTATGTCACTTGGTACTCTGGTCATGAAAGGCATGGCCGTATTGATGTACATGAGCACACTGAAGCAAAGAATGAAAATTTGTACCAAGGCTGGGAATAGAACCTTGGTCTCCTGCTCATTAGACAGATGCGCTAACCACTACGCCATTGTGGGACAGTGGCTTTGCACAACTACATGGAGTGCCCCAGCACACCTCCCTTCTCGGTCCAAATTCCCATTCACGCCTTAGCCCACTTGGTATTGCCCCTAAACTCAAAAAACATTGCAGACACTCTCCAACTGTATTGAAATAACACCTCAGCATCGAATGAAGTGGGTAATCCTACCTGAAATCTACGCATAATACTTAAATTAAACGAAACTTTATGGTTTCACAGACATTTTCGAGTCTCATACATCAGCATTCATATACAGGGTGTTCATTTTAACTGAAGACATTGAAATATCTCGAAAACTACACATCGGATCAAAAGAGTTATAATTCCAATTTGTTTGTCTCGGAGGGGGACATCCAATTATCGTACATGGGTGGCGGGTGGCAACATTGATTTCTTCAATGGGAACTCCCGTTTTTTATTGTAGATTACGATTCTACGGCAAAATCTCCATACGTTTTGGCTGAAGCATTTTCTTCAATTCGCCACAGATAGCGCTGTAATTGGAGAAACAGAAATGGGTATACAATCTTAATTTACGACATGGTTACCAATGGCCCTTGAATATGCAGTAGCATGTGGGACCCCTCCTCCATGCTGCGAAGGTAGGACAGTCCACTATTTCCTTCATAACGTGGAATTGGAAGCCTCATTCACAACGTTGTTTTCCTCCGGCATATCGATCAGAGCACTACTGGACGCGTCACCTTGGTCGTGTAGCGAACTACGACGTACCGTATCAGGCAGTTCACCGCGACCAAAGTCCCTTATCGTGCAGACGTAGAACAGATAGTGACTCTAAATATTACAATACTTACGCAGTGTTTATTGCCTGCACACCTGTCTACCATTTTACGTGCAAGCTGTAGATGATTGTTGCAACTACAAAAGAAGAAACTGAAATGATCCTCATTTACAGAGAATGCAGCAGAAATGTTGAGGCTGCTGTTGGCTTGTATGCCAAGCGTCTTCCAGGTAAAGTTCGCTGCCGTTCGTTCTTTTACAAGGCTGTGAACGCCCTTATGTCTGACGGTAGCGTACGGACCGGAAAGACGAAACGAAGTGAACGTGTTACCGGAGAACCTAATGAAATAGTTGTACTAGCGGTGGTGCACCACAACCCACGTATAAGCGCCTGGCAATTACACCGTCATTCCAGTGAGTCCGTAGGTAGTATTGTCACAATACTGCATCGTAATAAGTATCATCCACACCACATGTCACTGCATCAAGAACTTCATGGAGCCGATTTCCATAACACGGTAGTGTTTTGTTAATGGGCACATCAACAAATGCAAACGACCACCACGTTCTTTGCGGAGGTACTATTTTACGATGAGTCTACATTCAAAAAGCCATGTTAGCGTTAACCGACATAACATGCATTATTGGAGTGTAGACAGTCCCTAACAGTTACAGCAAGTTGACTATCAACGTCCTTCGTCGGTTGACGTATGCTGTGTCGGTATGGCGAACAAACGCATTGGTCGGTATTCTATCGACGACACGTTGAATAGCCGGCCGGAGTGGCCGTGCTTTTCTAGGCGCTACAGTCTGGAACCGGGCGACCGCTACGGTCGCAGGTTCGAATCCTGCCTCGGTCATGGATGTGTGTGATGTCCTTAGGTTAGTTAGGATTAATTAGTTCTACGTTCTAGGCGACTGATGATCTCAGAAGTTAAGTCGCATAGTGCTCAGAGCCATTTGAACCATTTGAACACGTTGAATAGAAGCAAATATCGAATGTTTTTGACACATGAACTACCGATACTACTGCAGCATGTTGCCCTGCACTTTCGGTAACGTTAGTGGTTTTGCCTTAACAGTTGTCCAATTGAAACACGAGAGGTATTACACCGTACACTGGTCGGTGGATCGGTAGAGGTGGCCCCGTTAGTTGGCCCGCTAGCTTGCCGGATTTGACGTTGCTAGATTTCTTTCTGTGGGGATATTTAAAAGATAAGATGTACCAGCAAGTGCCAACAAGCCTTGAAGACACGGTCGACCGCATCAGAAACGCCTGTGCTGACATTCCCGCATATATGCTCCTGACGTGTGTACGATCATTTGAAAAGCGGATCAGTAAGTGTATTGAAGTTGTCGGTACACGTTTTACACTTACTCTACGTGAATGGCCACAGTGACCCGTCGTGTAGTCCTCTTTTCGATATGTCGGAGGCATACAACGTTGCGGATGAGGTTTCCCATTATAAGTTATGAAATACTGGCCTGTGGGTTCCACGTACCATTGAATAATCAATGGGCACTGAGTAGCATGTCGTAAATTACGATTGTATACCCATTTCTATTCCTCCGACTACTGTGCCTCTGTGGTGCAACGAAGGAAATGCTACAGTCAAAAGGTATGTAGGTTTTGCCGTAGAATCGTAATCTGCGGTAAAAAACGGGGCTTCCCACTGAAGATTTCAAAGTTGCCCCCCCCCCCCCCTCCAGCCACCCATGTACGATCATTAGACAAATTGGAATTATAACTTTTTTTTTATCGGATGCATAGTTTTCGAGATATTTAAATGTCTTCAGTTGAAATGAACACCCTATATATGCTGACTGATGCATGTGACTTGAAAATGTCTCTGGAACCATGAAGTTTCATTTGATTAAAGTACTGTGCCTAAGTTTCAGGTAGGATTCCCCGCTTTATTCTATGCTGAGGTGATATTCCAATACATTCGGAGAGTCTCTGCAATGTTGTTTGAGTTTAGGGGGAATACCAACTGGACTGAGGCGTGAATGAGAATTTTGGTTGAGAAGGGAGGTGTACTAGGGTGGTCCAGTTGTGCAAAGCCACTACTGGTTAGTCCATCTGCCTAGTGATCAGGAGACTGTGGTTCGAATCCCGAACTTCGTACAAATTTTCATTTGTCGCTTCAGTCTGCATATATACATCATGTATGTTTAGTACTTGAAAGGGTCTGTGGAACCATATAGTTTCACTTGACATGACAAAATTTGTTTGCCAGTCTTGGAACATATTGGCGAGCAATCAGCCTCGAACCAACAAATTACCAGATCAGTCCTGTTGTCGTTTCCAACAGATATCCACACCGTGATTCCAGGAGTTTGATGTGTAAACCTCGAGAATAGATGCTTCCTGTGAATTTTCGCCAGGCTGGTCATAGGCACGTTGGCTTCGTTCTGACCGCTACAAACAGAAGCGAGACTTACCCATGATCACCACAGAATGCAATTCAATGTGCCAGTTGGCTGGTTCCGCACCATATAAGTATTTGTTGTCTGTTGTGTGGTGTCAATGGTAAACGGCGGATGGCAAAAGCACATAATACACTGATGGGCTTTGAAAATAATATACCATGAACACCTTGACCAAACAAAAAGCAGATCCAGTAATTTGTTCCTGATGGTTCATGGTGACACACTACCTGTTCCCTCATTTCGGCTGTTACCTACTGACATCCATCTGTTCACCAGAGCCAGTTGAACAATCCTACGATCTTCGCGTGGAGTAGTCCTACTCTTCTTGTGTTGTTGTTGTCCATCTCGTCAACACTCCTTCTGCAGTCATTGCACTACTGCCAGCTGTCTGTGCGATCTGCCTGTATGATGCCGCCATGATCCTCATGCAAATGATTCGACCTTTCTCAAAGTCCAAAAGATGACAAGAAGTAGGATGTGGACATACTCTAGGCAAGCTATATCGTGACCTTCACCTGAAAAGTTCCAGTAACATTAGGTGTACCTAGTACCCATAATGTACTCACAGCATTCTTGATCTGTAAGAATGGCTGTTTTCTATGCTGAAACCCTGCAGTGTCAGTTTGGTAATGTTGGGCCAATGTATTCATGCTGTAATACTTCCAATATTCCTCGCTGTATTATGTGTTTATTTTTATTTTTATGGCGTGTTCCACTTTCTCAAGGATCTCCTCGTTACCTACTGAGCATCTAATCTCAGGAGAAAATATATGCACGGGGATGGAATATTTAGAATTCCAAGACCAAAGACACTCGAAATTCGCGAGCAGGCACTGTAGAGCGTTCTGACTGACTTTTTCTGGGCTTACAATATTATGTTTGAATGCACATCAGAGCCCCAAAAAACTAAACCATAGGGCGTAAGAGAATAAAAACAATCTGCGCAAAGAAGGTTTTGCGGTTCTGTGCTAGAGAGAATACAGCAGCACTCAGTTTCTGCATAACATTTTGAGTGCTATACTTCCAAGAAAATTTTTCGCCCGTCCTCAGTCCTTAGATTTTAATATGTCTGACTTCACAAATTACTTTATCGTCTTGTGACATTGAAATTGGATTTTTACGAAAGTTCTGTATCAGAAACTGCACATGCTACTGTTTTGTTGCAGCAAAGGGATATTCTGTTATCTGTAAGCCACTTGCTGAGGCTACCCATTACCCTATTCGCTGTATCATTTATATTTTATTGCAACCGGTCTTAGAGTCATATATCTTTGAGTAGAAGATTTGTGTTGGTTCTAGCTCACTTTTTTCCAAGATAACTCACTGTTTGGCTCACTTCATGAGTAAAAAAGTTCACTATCTTGTGAAAAAGTTACCTAGATCCTACACAAACTTTCTACTATAGTCTAAAATTCATGTCTAATTCACTTATTTTCATTTAAAAAACACCTATTTTATTATGAATTACTGAGAAAAATTAATAAAAATGACTTTTCTTCTTACCACGTTCACTTATTACAAAACATTATTTTTTCTAACAATAGGTGCACATAAGAAAATAAAATTTAATATTTTCTGATGCATGTAAACTCAATATTTTCTGAAAAAAGGTGAATGTAAGAAAATAAAATTAGAATTAGGGAAACAGATATATAAACCTTATTTAATTGGGCAGATAGAATTAATTAAATCTCCTTGTCACATAATTCCTTCATAATCTTTAAAAAATCCTCCAAGCATTGCTAATGGATAAAGTACTTCATTTTTCTTATTCCTTCTTTTTCCAATTATTAGGTCACTGTGCTTATTTTATCGGCAGCTTATTTTATCAACAGTCCGATATAAACGAGCTGTTAATGAAATTAAAGGATATTCGATTCTGGATAACATATTATTTCCTTTCTTTATGGTTATAAGATCAAAGAGTTTTGTGACATAATTATCAATTTATTTTTTTATATTGTATTTTCCATTCTGTGTTGGATAATCTGATTCTGACCCATCAGGATTAGCTACAACAATTCTAAAGTTCATGTATTATTTTGCATGATTTGGATAAAGCCATCCATCGCCTATATTTATTTCAATCTCTGTATCCTTGTTGGATCCATTTAAATTATTTTTACTTTTCTCATTCACAGGGAATGAGTAGATCTGATAACTCACGACTTTATTTATGAGTTATTAAGGATAGAATTTATTAAGACATTTATAAAACAACTGTTATAGAAGCACCATTAATGTCAATCAAATTGTCATTTTCATCAGTTATAGTTATTTCTAAGCCTTCAATTTTATCATGAACTGGAGTATATACAAGTTAATTTTGTTCATAAATTTTTGGTCTTCCAAACTCAGCATTTGGTTTAAATGAAACAATAATATTAGTTTTTCTGTGAAAACCATCAGTATGTTTAACAAACATTCCATCAGAAAGATTAAAATTTATATTTATTAATTCAAATGGAATAATTTTAGGAACATTATAAGCAACAGCCTTTTCATTAGCTTCAATAATTTGTTATTAAATCCTAGCACACTCACAATATTATCTTCTTTTATATCCATATACAGCTTAACATCACTCTCAATAGTAACTTGATTTAAAATTTAATCAGTGTTAATGTGAATATTTCGATTTCTCAGATATATAAATTTTTCTGAATTTTTTAAACTATACTAACCTACAGGACTTTCTATTGTTTTCCCATTGCATTACAATTTATTACTTTTCAATGTAATTTTTGGAGTTAAAAAAGTTGTATAAAAACCAACTGCTGTAACATTTTTATAAGTTACTCTTATTGGAACAGTTAATTTTTTTAAGAACATATGATTTATCACTCAACTGACATAGACAAACCATTTATACTAATGAAAATTTATTTAAATAAATGACAGATTGGGAACCAAAAATAAGAATTCCAGACAAGAAATAGAAAAATAAACATGGTAAACTTTTACCAAATTCTGTTCAATGTGTAGGCATAGGACCAAGTGGATGTGGAAAAATGACATTAATGATATATAATTATATTCTAGCTCCAGAATGCTTCAGATGCAATGAAAGTATTCATTTGTATGTAGATCAACTAAAATACTCAGAATTTATAAAATAGGTGTATGAAATTGATGATAAGCATAATGAAAAAATTACTACTTTTATTGAAAATAATGATGACATTATTTCATTAGATCAATGTCTAGATAATTCTGTAGTAGTATTTGATGATTTTATTCTTGAAGATCAGGATTTAGTTAGAGAATATTTTACTAGAGGCAGACATAAAGGAATAGATTGTTTGTACTTAGCTCAAACTTATTAAATAATACCAAAACAATTAGTCAGAAATAATCAAATTTTTTAAAATATTTTTAGACAGGATGATACAAATTTAAATCATATTTATCATGAATTTATGGTGGTGATTTAAGATTTGACGATTTTAAACAAATTTGTAATAAATACTGGAATGATAAGCTTGGATTTTTTTATGATAGATATGACTAGAAAGACAAATGAAGGTAAATTCAGAAATAAAATTCAGAGTTTCATGAAGGGTTAACGTATTTTTATCTTTATTAAATGAGCACTTTGAAAGATGATATTAGATACCTATTGGACCAGTGTGATAGTGTTCTACCTGAAAACATAAATGAATTTGCAGAGCACTTGATTATAACAGAATGTGAAAAATTAGAAAACATTGAATCGAGATTTGTTGAACATTACACTACTTGTTCATGGTATAGTAATGAAGCTATATCTGGACCTGACACATGTGATTGTGATTTTTTTGAAAGATGTATATTTAGAATAAATCATCTAATTAAATTTTATAAATCTTTTCTAACACCAACATAAACATAAATGTTAAATTAGAACATAAAATATACCAACCTAACATTCACATTTAATGATAAAAATAATTTTAATTAGTGTTTTTCATCTCTCATAATGTTGTTATTGTGATCTTCAGTCCAGAGACTGGTTTGATGCAGCTCTCCATGCTACTCTATCCTGTGCAAGCTTCTTCATCTCAAGTATCTACTGCACACTACATCCTTCTGAATCTGCTTAGTGTATTCATCTCTTGGTCTCCCTCTGCGATTTTTACCCTCCACACTAAATTGGTGATCCCTTGATGCCTCAGAACATGTCCTACCAACCCATCCCTTCTTCTAGTCAAAGTGTGCCACAAATTTCTCTTCTCCCTATTTCTATTTAATACCTCCTCATTAGTTATGTGATCTACCCATCTAATCTTCAGCATTCTTCTATAGCACCACATTTCGAAAGCCTCTATTCTCTTCTTGTCCAAACTATTTATCGTCCATATTGCACTTCCATACATGGCCACACTCCATACAAATACTTTCAGAAACGACTTCCTGACACTTAAATCTCCACTCGATGTTAACAAATTTCTCTTCCTCAGAAACGCTTTCCTTATCATTGCCAATCTACATTTTATATCCTCACTACTTCGACCATCATCAGTTATTGTGCTCCCCAAATAGCAAAACTCATTTACTACTTTAAGTGTCTCATTTCCTAATCTAATTCCCTCAGCATGACCCGATTTAATTCGACTACATTCCATTATTCTCGTTTTGCTTTTGTTGATGTTCATCTTATATCCTCCTTTCATGGCACTGTCCATTCCATTCAGCTGCTCTTCCAGGTCCTTTGCTGTCTCTGACGGTATTACAATGTCGCCTGAAAACCTCAAAGTTTTTATTTCTTCTCCATGGACTTGCATTCCTACTCCAACTTTTTGCTTTTGTTTCCTTTACTGCTTGCTCAATATACAGATTGAATAAGATCGGAGATAGGCTACAACCCTGTCTCGCTCGCTTCTCAACTACTGTTCCCCTTTTTGTTCCTCTACTCTTATAACTGCCATCTGGTTTCGGTCCAAATTAAAATTAGGCTTTTGCTCCCTGTATTTTACCCCTGCCACCTTCAGAATTTGAAAGAGGGTATTCCATACAACATTGTAAATAGCTTTCTCTAAGTCTACAGATCCTAGAAACGTAGGTTTGCCTTTCCTAAACCTATTTTCTAAGATAACTCGTAGCCTCAGTATTGCCTCTCGTGTTCAACCATTTCTAAGGAATCGTAACTGATCTTCCCCGAGATCGGTTTCTACCAGTTTTTCCATTCTTTTGTAGAGAATTTGGGTTAATTTTTGCCACCATGACTTATTATACTGATAGTTCGGTAGTTTTCACACCTGTCAACACCTGCTTTCTTTGGGGTTGGAATTATTATAGTCTTCTTGACGTCTGAAGCTATTTCGCCTCTCTCATACATCTTGCTCACCAGGTGGAAGAGTTTTGGCATGGTTGGCTCTCCCGAGGCTATCAGTAATTTTAGTGGAATGTTGTCTACTGCCGAGGCCTTGTTTCGACTTAGGTCTTTCAGTGCTCTTTCAAATTCTTCACGCAGTATCATATCTCCCATTCCATCTTCATCTACGTCCTCTTCAATTTCATAATACTGCCATCAAGTACATCGCCCTTGTATAGACCTTCTATATATTCCTTCCAACTTTCCACTTTCCCTTCTTTGCTTAAGATTGGTTTACCATCTGAGCTCTTGATATTCATACAGGTAGTTCTCTTTCCCCCAAAGCTCTCTTTAATTTCCCTGTAGGCAGTATCTATCTTACCCCTAGTGATACATGCTTCTACATCGTTACATCTGTCCTCTAGCTACCCCTGCTGAGCCATTTTGCACCTCCTGTCGATCTCATTTTTGAGATGTTTGTACTTCTTTCGCCTACTTCATTTACTGCGTTTTTATATTTTCTCCTTTCATCAATTAAATTCAATATCTCTTCTGTTATCTCATCTTTTTACGTACTTGATCCTCTGCTGCCTTCACTATTTCATCTCTCAAAGCGACCCTTTCTTCTTCTACTGTACTTCTTTCCCCTCTTCTTGTCAATCGTCCCCTAATGCTCTTTCTGTAACTCTCACAACCTCTGGTTCTTTCAGTTTATCCAGGTCCTATCTTCTTAAATTCTCACATTTTTGCAGTTTCTTCAGTTTTAATCTACAGTTCATTACCAATAAATTGTGGTCAGGGTCTACGTCTGCTTCTGGAAATGTCTTACAATTTAAAATCTGGTCCCTACATTTCTGTCTTACCATTATACACTCCTGGAAATTGAAATAAGAACACCGTGAATTCATTGTCCCAGGAAGGGGAAACTTTATTGACACATTCCTGGGGTCAGATACATCACATGATCACACTGACAGAACCACAGGCACATAGACACAGGCAACAGAGCATGCACAATGTCGGCACTAGTACAGTGTATATCCACCTTTCGCAGCAATGCAGGCTGCTATTCTCCCATGGAGACGATCGTAGAGATGCTGGATGTAGTCCTGTGGAACGGCTTGCCATGCCATTTCCGCCTGGCGCCTCAGTTGGACCAGCGTTCGTGCTGGACGTGCAGACCGCGTGAGACGACGCTTCATCCAGTCCCAAACATGCTCAATGGGGGACAGATCCGGAGATCTTGCTGGCCAGGGTAGTTGACGTACACCTTCTAGAGCACGTTGGGTGGCACGGGATACATGCGGACGTGCATTGTCCTGTTGGAACAGCAAGTTCCCTTGCCGGTCTAGGAATGGTAGAACGATGGGTTCGATGACGGTTTGGATGTACCGTGCACTATTCAGTGTCCCCTCGACGATCACCAGTGGTGTACGGCCAGTGTAGGAGATCGCTCCCCACACCATGATGCCGGGTGTTGGCCCTGTGTGCCTCGGTCGTATGCAGTCCTGATTGTGGCGCTCACCTGCACGGCGCCAAACACGCATACGACCATCATTGGCACCAAGGCAGAAGCGACTCTCATCGCTGAAGACGACACGTCTCCATTCGTCCCTCCATTCACGCCTGTCGCGACACCACTGGAGGCGGGCTGCACGATGTTGGGGCGTGAGCGGAAGACGGCCTAACGGTGTGCGGGACCGTAGCCCAGCTTCATGGAGACGGTTGCGAATGGTCCTCGCCGATACCCCAGGAGCAACAGTGTCCCTAATTTGCTGGGAAGTGGCGGTGCGGTCCCCTACGGCACTGCGTAGGATCCTACGGTCTTGGCGTGCATCCGTGCGTCGCTGCGGTCCGGTCCCAGGTCGACGGGCACGTGCACCTTCCGCCGACCACTGGCGACAACATCGATGTACTGTGGAGACCTCACGCCCCACGTGTTGAGCAATTCGGCGGTACGTCCACCCGGCCTCCCGCATGCCCACTATACGCCCTCGCTCAAAGTCCGTCAACTGCACATACGGTTCACGTCCACGCTGTCGCGGCATGCTACCAGTGTTAAAGACTGCGATGGAGCTCCGTATGCCACGGCAAACTGGCTGACACTGACGGCGGCGGTGCACAAATGCTGCTCAGCTAGCGCCATTCGACGGCCAACACCGCGGTTCCTGGTGTGTCCGCTGTGCCGTGCGTGTGATCATTGCTTGTACAGCCCTCTCGCAGTGTCCGGAGCAAGTATGGTGGGTCTGACACACCGGTGTCAATGTGTTCTTTTTTCCATTTCCAGGAGTGTATAATCAATGTGAAACCTTACAGTGTCTCCAGGCCTCTCCCACATATACAACCCTCTTTCATGTTTCTTAAACCAAGTGTTAGGAAGTTATGCTCTGTACAGAATTCTACCAGGCGGCTTCCTCTTTCATTCCTTACCCCACTCCATATTCACCTACTACTTTTCCTTCTCTTCCTTTTTCCTACTATCGAATTCCAGTCCTCCATGACTATTAAATTTTCGTCTCCCTTAACTATCTGAATAATTTCCTTAACGCATCATACATGTCTTCAAGCTCTTCATTATATGCATAGCTAGTTGTCATATAAACTTGTACGACTGTGGGAGGCACGGGCTTCTTGTCTATCTTGGCTACAATAATGTGTTCACTATGCTATTCGTAGCAGCTTATGCATGTTCCTATTTTTATACTGTGTATTAAACCTACTCCTGCATTACCGGTATTTGGCTTTGTATTCATAATTCCGTATTCACCTGGCCAGAAGTCTTGTTTCTCCTGCCACCGAACTTCACTGATTCCCATTATATCTAACTTTAACCTATCCATTTCCCTTTTTGAATTTTCTAACCTACCTGCTCGAGTAAAGGATCTGACATTCCACTCTCCGATCCGTAAAATGCCAGTTTTGTTTCTCCTCATAACGACGTCCTCCTGCGTAGTCCCCGCCCGAAGATCCGAATGGGGGACTATTTTACCTCTAGAATATCTTACCCAAGAGGACGTCATCATCATTTAACCATACAGTATAGCTGCATACCCTCGGGAAAAATTACGGCTGTAGTTTCCCCTTGCTTTCAGGCGTTCGCAGTACCAGCACAGCAAAGCCGTTTTGGTTCATGGACAAGGCCAGATCAGTCAATCATCCCGACTATTGCCCCTGCAACTACTGAAGAGGCTGCTGCCTTCAGGAACCACACGTTTGTGTGGCCTCTCAACAGATACCCATCCGTTGTGCTTGCACGTACGGTACAGCTATCTGTATCGCTGAGGCACACAAGCCCCTCCACCCACCACCACCACCACCAACGGCAAGGACAATGATTCATGGGGTGGGACCTAGCAGATATGAAGTTAAAATATGTTTGGAACTCAATAATGACTTTAAAATTATTTTACCTGATAGATACATAAAAATAATTAGTAACTGGAATCTTCAGTTTTCGAAAAGAATATTGAATTGAGATATAAAGGAATGAAGAAATGATAACAAAGGAACGATAATGAATTGGATGCTTTGGAATTTACTCTGTGAAAACCTTTTTTTAAATTTTTATCATATTAAATTTCATACTCTTTAAATAGACAATAACAAACAGCTAAAGCAGTCGAATAATTGTATGGGTAAAAAAAAAATATTGAAGAATATCATAAAGATAGGTAACGAAATGATGGATATTGTAATATGTGTAAGGAATGTAGTAAAGAATATCAGAAAATTTACGTTATGTGAGAATATCGTAGAGCTATAATCACGTCTTACATAAAAAAACAAAGAAAAGTCAACAGTTCATACCAATCTTATGGCTGCTTAGAAGAAAGAATGAGGAAAATTTTGGGTAAAGAACAGAACACATAAAAATGTTATTTTTTCTCCATTAACCATAATTCATTTATTATTTTCTTACGTTCAGCTCTTGTATGACAATTTTTTATAATAAGTGAATGTGATTCGAAAAAATATTCATTTCCATTAATTTTATAAATAATTTATTAGAAAACAAATGTTTTTAAATGAAAATAGGTTAGCTAGACATGAATTTTTTGGACGATAGTAGAAGTATTCAGCAGGTTTTGGGTAACTTTTTTAAAGATAACGAGTGAGCTTCTACTTCTTTGCGAGCATCATGAGATAATCCTGTCCCACGCATAACAGAGTGAGCAACTGCACACGCTAGGAGCAAAGCCTGTTATCGCTGAAAATATGGGGCCCTGGTGACTAACATCTCTAATATAGACAGTCGATATTCGTCAGGTCTTTCGAATTACGTCTTCTACAACATAACACTCGCTCTCGCCCTGCTCGTGGTAATAATACGATTACTGAAACTGCACTTCATGTGGAGCTGAACTTCCAAGTGCCGAAGCTTCAGACTTAAGTTTTTATTTCAGGATAGATTTTCCTATAAGTAGACTACACTCATTTTTTAGGTCTTCTCGATCTGAAATGTTGTAGGAAACACTCTGTGTACTTGCACGACATCAGTGCGGGTACCCACGAGACCATGAGCTTCCCTCTATGGAGTATAGCTATGCATCATCTTCTTGGTCTGTACATACATTATTATGTGACAAGAGTTTGTGCAAAAGTAGTTTTTCATCAGGACACTGGCAGCTATCAAGAGAACAAAGGCAGCTTTGTCGTTTCGATCATATGGACAGTAGGAGGTTCCCCGAAACTGAATCAAATGAGCTGAGTATTTTACTAATAAACAATGACACGGGAGGTAATAAAGACGACTGTATATTGTCCAAGTCTAAACTTCCACTGCATGCATATGTCGCGTGTGGGGCAAAGGTTTATTATGGCTGTGTTGTTTGCGTAACCAGTATCCCCTATCCAAAAATATTTGTGAACGCTTCTCGTTTATTTCGGGCACTTCATACGGAAACGGCAAGGGAAAGGCCGTCATCTGAAAGAAGAGATATATTTATAGTTCGAGAGAACGAGCTGTTTTAAACGTGTCAGTATTTCCGTCTAGTGACTGATTTTAGAATCACATGAAGAAATGGGCACTAGAGACCTCCATAAGCAGTTTCCGCCATTATCTACAACTCCTTTTGTTACAAATGAGGTTGTGTTTTGTGCTGCAATTGTAAATATTTAGCGTTCTACACGTTTAAGTACTGTATAATACACTGGTGTCCAAAATTAAACCAACCATATAAACTATCAACAGATGTCGTTGCGAACGTGTTATGCACGGAAGATAGCATTACGATCAACGGACAACCACGCCAGCAATGACGTCAGGGCACCTATCAAGCGGGGTAGTGTTCGCAGGGTAGTTCCACATTCACAATCGCTGTGTACACAGTCACAGACAGTGCAGTATGGCATAGAGAAGACGACTACAGACTTTCCGCTGTGGAGGGCCATAGGAAGAATGGAAGCAGGAGAGTCGCAAACTGATATTCAATGTGAATCGTTTTGTTGTTTCTCGGATAAGGCGAGAGTTAATAGAGACCGAAACTGTACCCCGGTGACCAGGACACAGTCGACCACTTGTGTTATCAGAAAGAGTGGACCGTTATTTGGCTTTAAGGGCACGACGAGGCCGCCTTACTATTGCACAGAAGCTGGCATCTGATCTCGCAGGATCCACTGGACGCGTTGCATCGAGGCAAACGGTATACAGAAGGCTTCAGCAGAGTGGCCTTTATTGTTGGAGGTCTGCTGTCTGTTTACCTCTGGCGTGTCTTCACAGAAGTAAATGTCCAGAGTGGAGCCGTCAACGTGCTACCTGGACGGTCGAACGATGGGCCAATGTTCTGTTCATAGATGAGTCTCGATTTCGTCTGGAGAGTGATTCTCGACGCATTCGTATCCAGATGGCACATGGGACACGATTTTGGGACCCAAACATTGTGAAAAAGAGACCGATGTCGAAGAGGATCCCTAATGGTGCGGGCAGGGATTATGTTGACCACTCGATCACCTCTTCATGAAACTGTACGGGTGAATCGTCAGGATTTAACTGCTATTACAAACCGTGAGGAGATCTTGGGAGCTCATGCGCGGTTGTTGCGAGGTGTTGTGGGCTCAAACTTCGTATTGATGGACGGTAATTCTCGACCCCACAGAGCACGGGTGGCTGACGTTTCTTGGAAACGGAAGATATTGCACACATGGCGTGGCCTGCTCGCTCTCCTGACTGGGATCCATAGAACATGTCTGCGTTGCACTACGGAGAAGGGTTGCATCACGCCAGCATCCACCAACCACTCGCCAAGACTTGTGAGCAGCTCTCCAGGAAGAATGGGTGTTACTGCCTCAAAATGAGATTGATGACATCATTCACAGCATGCTCCGTCATTGTCAGGCCTGTATTAGTGCCAGAGGTGGTCACACCCCATACTGATCACCTTAACCAGTTGTCAATATGTGTGTGCAAAACTGTTAAGTCGGAAGAAAAAGAAAAACATTTTTGTCGACCATTACGTATGTTGCACTTGATTACGTTCTGTATTCTTCACATTGTTTCTGCTTTACTGTCACTTGTTTATACGGTTTTGTGGCAAAATAAACGCAACCGTACAAAATTTCCGTTTGTTGCTTTAATTTTGGAAACAAGTGTGCATTAAAGGAATTTGGAATATAACATTAATTCTTCAGGTGAAAATGCCACTGAGTTTCTTTAATTTCCTAAGAATTTTGCCTGTCTTAAAAATTTGTGTTAGTTTCCCAATACCTTATATTTCATACTGTATTTAATTGTAACTCGTTTTTGATAATACGTCTGCATAATGTGATTTCACTAATTGATTATTGGTATACAGGAGGTTAGACTATTAAACGCAATATTGGCAAGATTTTCTCGGTTGCAACGCTTTTGCATTATTGCAAGATTTTCTCGATTGCAACGCTTTTGCATTTCACTCGAATATTTGTTCTTAGATACGTGATTACGTTGTACCTTGGAACATCTTTTCACATTTGGAAAAACATTCATTTTCTTGAGTAATTTTTGTAATTTCATAAAAAGGCTACAGTAGATTAGATGTAGATGTCAGGGTTTATAAATGGAATAAGAAAATAATTAGACTTCCATTACAGGGCTTTCTAGGCAAAAGTCTGGAAAGCGTATCAATGTAAAATATTCTCCCCTATTGAGATAAAGCGTCTAATGCGAAAATAAGACGCCTAGCAAGTAAGATGGAAAGCGAAATGTATACAATAAGTACACGATTGTACCGATACGATCGATCTCGCTTCCCACGCCCGAGTTCCCGGGTTCGATTCCCGGCGGGGTCAGGGATTTTCTCTGCCTCGTGATGGCTGGGTGTTGTGTGCTGTCCTTAGGTTAGTTAGGTTTAAGTAGTTCTAAGTTCTAGGGGACTTATGACCACAGCAGTTGAGTCCCATAGTGCTCAGAGCCATTTGAACCATCGATACGATCGAGTGAGGGCGCGCTGTGATCAATGAACATGCATTCAGGACGATCAGAGTTAAAATATCGTCTGGCTATCCTGATTCAGAATTCCCACGTTTTCTCGAAAGCGATTAAGGCGAATGACAAGACGATTGCTTTGAAACGGACACGGCCGATTTCCCTCCGCATAGTTGTAATTTCCGAGCTTGGGTTCCGTGCCTAGTAACCTCGTCCTTGACAGGGCGTTAAACTCTAGTCTGGCTTCCTTCTTTCGCAGCCGTTACCTAATTTCGGGTAGCGAAAAATATCTGCTCGGACGACAGCTTATGCGCAAGAGTTGGCAGTGGCGAGTGGAGTGCCGTTTACAAAATAGTTGACGAAATCTAGTGGAAATGAGATGCGTTCTCTTTCTATTGCCCTTACTCTTGTCCACCTGGCAGAAGTGGCATACAACTTGTAATTTATAAGTGAAAGCAAGTCTTTGAAAGAGATGATCACATTATGTCAGGGTGAAAATTATATGAATGCGTGGTATCTGTTCTTTCGGACATGTCCGAATGAACAGACACCACGAAGAATCCACAGCATTGAAACGTTATATATAAACTAAAGAGGATCACTTGATGTCAGCTGCAGCAGGACATTAAGCGGAATCAGCGGCGACGTGCGAAGATGCATACCCCACTGGGATTCGAACCTGGGATCTCTCGCTTAGTAGGCAGGTGCATTAACCACTGCGTCCTGCGGGACACAGCATTATCGCCACAGCGCCGACTCCCACAGTACGATTCACGGCCGATTTACACACTCACCGAGCGCCACCTATCCGCAGCCCTTGTCCATTCACCCCATGTTCGCTACTCTGAAATTCTCACAGAAGATCGGACGTATTTGTGCATCCGCAGTGAAGAAGGTGGACCCATTTCCCAGCTAGACGTATCAATTATATGAATGCGTGGTGTCCGTTCTTTGTCCGAAAGATCCACAGCCCATCTAGGCATATCAATTACACTACTGGCCATTAAAATTGCTGCACCACGAAGATGACGTGCTACAGACTCGAAATTTAACCGACAGGAAGAAGATGCTGTGATATGCAAATCATTAGCTTTTCAGAGCATTCACACAAGATTGGCGCCGGTGGCGACACCTACAACGTGCTGACATGAGGAAAGTGTCCAACCGATTTCTCATACACAAACAGCAGTTGACCGGCGTTGCCTGGTGAAACGTTGTTGTGATGCCTCGTGTAAGGAGGAGAAATGCGTACCATCACGTTTCCGACTTTGATAAAGGTCGGATTGTAGCCTATCGCGATTGCGGTTTATCGTATCGCGATATTGCTGCTCGCGTTGGTCGAGATCCAATGACTGTTAGCAGAATATGGAATCGGTGGGTTCAGGAGGGTAATACGGAACGCCGTGCTGGATCTCAACGGCCTCGTTTCACTAGCAGTCGAGATGACAGGCATCTTAACCGCATGGTTGTAACGGATCGTGCAGCCACGTCTCGATCCCTGAGTCAACAGATGGGGACGTTTGCAAGACAACAACCATCTGCACGAACAATTCGACGACGTTTGCAGCAGCATGGACTATCAGCTCGGAGACCATTGCTGCGGTTACCCTTGACGCTGCATCACAGACAGGAGCGCCTGCGATGGTGTACTCAACGACGAACCTGGGTGTACGAATGGCAAAACGTCATTGTTTCGGATGAATCCAGGTTCTGTTTACAGCATCATGATGGTCGCATCCGTGTTTGGCGACATCGCGGTGAACGCACATTCGAAGCGTGTATTCGTCATCGCCATATTGGCGTATAACCTGGCGTGATGGTATGGGGTGCCATTGGTTACACGTCTTGGTCACCTCTTGTTCGCATTGACGGCACTTTGAACAGTGGACGTTACATTTCAGATGTGTTACGACCCGTGGCTCTACCCTTCATTCGATCCCTGCGAAACCCTACATTTCAGCAGGATAATGCACGACCGCATGTTGCAGGTCCTGTACGGGCCTTTCTGGATACAGAAAATGTTCGACTGCTGCCCTGGTCAGCACATTCTCCAGATCTCTCACCAAATGAAAACGTCTGGTCAATGGTGGCCGAGCAACTGGCTCGTCACAATACGGCAGTAACAACTCTTGATGAACTGTGGTATCGTGTTGAAGCTGCATGGCCAGCTGTACCTGTACACGCCATCCAAGCTCTGTTTGACTCAATGCCCAGGCGTATCAAGGCCGTTATTACGGCCAGAGGTGGTTGTTCTGGGTACTGATTTCTCAGGATCTATGCCCCCAAAATACCGTGAAAATGTAATCACATGTCAGTTCTAGTATAATATATTTGTCCAATGAATACCCGTTTATCATCTGCATTTCTTCTGGTGTAGCAATTTTAATGGCCAGTAGTGTTGATGAATGCGTGATGTCCGTTCTTTGTCCGAAAGAACTGACACAACGCCACCACCTCTTTCGGTGCGGATGCACAATTAGGTCCGATCTCCTGTGGGAATTTCCGAGCAGCTAACATGGGGTCAATGAACAGGGACCGCGTATAGGTGGCATTCGGTGAGTGTGTGAATCGGCTGTGCGGCATTCCGATATAGTCCGTGCAGTTGCAATATCGCTGTGTCCCGGATGGCGCAATGGTTAACACACCAGCCTACTAAGCGCGAGATCCCAGGTTCGAATCCCTGTCTGGTAGACATTTTCTCTCGTCGCCGCTGATTCCGCGTAATGTCCCGCTGCAGCTGACAGCAAGTAATCCCCTTCAATTTACATGTAAGGGTGGAAATTGACTCTAGGAACGAACTATCTTTTTTTTTCGTTTTGCCTGAACATTAGCAGATCATGTCGTACATTGGTACACTTCGCCTCTATCCAGTTCTGTAATACGAGGCGTATTCCGAAAGTAAGGTCCGATCGGTCGCCAAATGGAAACCACAATGAAAATCATAAGTGTTTTATTTGCAATGGTTAGCCACACCTTCCAGTAACGACACTACATAGTCGCTGCTCCATCTGAGTCATTTGTCTCCGCGTTGTACCAACATTCCAATACCTTCGTCATAGAAGGCAGCCGCCTGCACTTTTCGTCGATTCTGTACGCTGATCTTCAGTTCGTTGTCTGTGCCAAATGGTTCAAATGGCTCTGAGCACTATGGGACTTAACTTCTGAGGACATCAGTCCCCTAGAATTTAGAACTACTTAAACCTAACTAACCTAAGGACATCACACACATCCATGCCCGAGGCAGGATTCGAACCTGCGCCAGTAGCGGTCGCGCTGTTCCAGACAGTAGAGCCTAGAACCGCTCGACCACTCCGGCCGGCGCTGCAGGGGCATCCTCACTGTCCCTCCAGAGTGTGTCTCAGAACTGTCATGATGAAGGAAAAGCATGACGGGCACTCATACTTGGCGGGAGGCACTGTTTTCTAGGCATCTTTCCGTGCTTACTGTGCGCTCAGAACTGAAGACACAGACGTGTCGCTGTCAACGGGCGTACTAGAGGCACTGTCCAACACACCTATGCAAAGCTTTACCATATTTTCACTGTGGTTTCCATTTCGCGACCGATCGGACCTTGCTTTCGGAATACGCCTCGTAAAAATATAAAGTATTTTCTTATTCCAATTTTAAATTGTGACATACAATTTTTATGTGTTTTATTCTTTTTCTGAAGTTACAAAAATTACTCTGGAAAACAAAGTTTTCTCCAAATGTGCGAACATGTTTCAAGGAACAACGTGATCATACACCTAGGAACAAATATTCGACTAAAATTTAAAAACATGGCCGTCGAAAAAATGTCTTCACTACGGTGTTTAATAGTCTATCTGTTACATTATTACTCCGATACACGCCAATAATCAGTAAGAGGAATAAAGTGAAGCAGATGTGTTATCATAAACCAGTTACCACTTAAATACATTTTGAAGTGGAAACTGTTAGTAACTAACACAAATTTCCATTTTCAAGACAAGTGAAATTGTTGAGACATTAAAGAATCTCAGAACATCTGTAAGCACCATGTGTTCCACGCTGAAAGCACAAGACGGTGCACGACCGACGAAATATGGCTTAACTACCACCTGTTACATGAGCAGTTCTCAAAACATGTAGCTATTTATGTACCACAAAAATTTCTGCCTGAAGAACTAACATTATATTCCAAGTAGCTTTAACATATTATACAACACTTAAATGTGTAGAACGCGAAATATTTGCAAGTGCTACCAAATCACAACCTCATGTCTGACAACAAAAGTTATAGAAACTGGCGAAAACTGCTTATGGAGGTCTCTAAGGCTCATTCGTTCATGTGATTCTAAAATCAGTCACTAGACTGAAACACTGACCAAAAAACATTGTGTATTCCTGGATACACTAACCCACTGGGTTTGAAATATCTAATGTTTTATTTACTAATACGGATTTTCAGAACTTCATTACTTCCTGTTACGGCTACAAGCATTTGGAGGAGGATCTCATTAAAACACAGGTTCCTTTCATCCATTTACAAAGTAAATCATCGCATATTTGAATATTTTCACCACCATGCTACACATAAGCATACCAAAGTAAAACTAGACAGAAAACTGCCTTACGAATAACACTACCAAAACCATAAGCACAGAGTGTATCATTATAGCCTTATTTCTTGAAAATTGAATATTCCATCATGAAATACTGGGCATTACATTCTTATGATAAAGCTTATTAACAACCGTATACACGACAGTTTGTAAAAATTTTGCTCACAAAATTTGAATTAGATGTTCCTGCTAGTGGGCCTGTGAGCTTTTAACGGAGGGAATAAACCTTTCTACAGCTAGGATATTGGAGGCTGACGTGAGAAGTGATAAACTACTGAAAAGTTCACTATAAGAGTTCCGAGCAGCCGACATCACTTCTTCTTTTTCTAACAAATACATCCAGTCCAACTCAGAGGGATCGGTGCGCTTACGGTTATACAAGTATTACAGTATCGAGAAACGGTGTTTTCATGCATAATCATTTATAGCAAGCCTTTCTTGCTTGTTTTACGACTAAATTAAATTGGTAAATGATGTGATTCGTTCCGCGACGTTACACCAGGTTTGTTGAACGGGACAGTGAACACGGAGATAGTCACTGGAAGATGAATCTCATTTAATGGTCTGTGGAAATAGCAACGCAAATTATTTTCCAGTAGATCTTGAGTGATAAAATGGCAAGGTTATTTTTACAGTTTAACGTGAAAGTATAATTTTCATAGCAACATAAAACTACAAAATATTTTCGATTCAAGTTATCGATATCAGAAACAGCCCTCGGTGTATGTCTCTTCAGATAGTTTAAAACTCTAGTGAATAACGCTTTTGAAATAACATTCTGAAGCAATCCACTGACAGATGTTGGTTTAATCCGTTGTATGAATGGGTGCACAGCCACTGCGAATTTCTCGAGGAAAGTCATTTTCTTGCAAAGGCTGCTTCTATTTTTGAGATAAACACTTTATTTCACACTTTTATTATTAGCTAATTTCACCTTCCTGGGCACTTTACAGTTCCCTCTGGTATTTGTGGCACAGTTAAAGACTCTAGTCACATAATATCTTGTCTTCCACGCATTTGTATGGAGGAAGATCACTTCAATGGTATCCTTAATAAAGGTTTCTGAACATAGTTTTTCACTGTGACACAAATACCAGAGGTTGCTTGAAAATGCCCAACGTAGCGACATTAGATAATAGCAAAAGCATGAACTAAAGTGTTTATTTCAAAAATACACTCCTGGAAATGGAAAAAAGAACACATTGACACCGGTGTGTCAGACCCACCATACTTGCTCCGGACACTGCGAGAGGGCTGTACAAGCAATGATCACACGCACGGCACAGCGGACACACCAGGAACCGCGGTGTTGGCCGTCGAATGGCGCTAGCTGCGCAGCATTTGTGCACCGCCGCCGTCAGTGTCAGCCAGTTTGCCGTGGCATACGGAGCTCCATCGCAGTCTTTAACACTGGTAGCATACCGCGACAGCGTGGACGTGAACCGTATGTGCAGTTGACGGACTTTGAGCGAGGGCGTATAGTGGGCATGCGGGAGGCCGGGTGGACGTACCGCCGAATTGCTCAACACGTGGGGCGTGAGGTCTCCACAGTACATCGATGTTGTCGCCAGTGGTCGGCGGAAGGTGCACGTGCCCGTCGACCTGGGACCGGACCGCAGCGACGCACGGATGCACGCCAAGACCGTAGGATCCTACGCAGTGCCGTAGGGGACCGCACCGCCACTTCCCAGCAAATTGGGGACACTGTTGCTCCTGGGGTATCGGCGAGGACCATTCGCAACCGTCTCCATGAAGCTGGGCTACGGTCCCGCACACCGTTAGGCCGTCTTCCGCTCACGCCCCAACATCGTGCAGCCCGCCTCCAGTGGTGTCGCGACAGGCGTGAATGGAGGGACGAATGGAGACGTGTCGTCTTCAGCGATGAGTCGCTTCTGCCTTGGTGCCAATGATGGTCGTATGCGTGTTTGGCGCCGTGCAGGTGAGCGCCACAATCAGGACTGCATACGACCGAGGCACACAGGGCCAACACCCGGCATCATGGTGTGGGGAGCGATCTCCTACACTGGCCGTACACCACTGGTGATCGTCGAGGGGACACTGAATAGTGCACGGTACATCCAAACCGTCATCGAACCCATCGTTCTACCATTCCTAGACCGGCAAGGGAACTTGCTGTTCCAACAGGACAATGCACGTCCGCATGTATCCCGTGCCACCCAACGTGCTCTAGAAGGTGTACGTCAACTACCCTGGCCAGCAAGATCTCCGGATCTGTCCCCCATTGAGCATGTTTGGGACTGGATGAAGCGTCGTCTCACGCGGTCTGCACGTCCAGCACGAACGCTGGTCCAACTGAGGCGCCAGGTGGAAATGGCATGGCAAGCCGTTCCACAGGACTACATCCAGCATCTCTACGATCGTCTCCATGGGAGAATAGCAGCCTGCATTGCTGCGAAAGGTGGATATACACTGTACTAGTGCCGACATTGTGCATGCTCTGTTGCCTGTGTCTATGTGCCTGTGGTTCTGTCAGTGTGATCATGTGATGTATCTGACCCCAGGAATGTGTCAATAAAGTTTCCCCTTCCTGGGACAATGAATTCACGGTGTTCTTATTTCAATTTCCAGGAGTGTAAAAACAGCCCGCGCTGAAAAATGACTTCTCTCAAGATATCGGTTTAAGCCTAAAGTACCAGCAAAATGATGGATAGAGAAGGTTTGATCATAAGTGTATGTGTTTTGGTCGAAGCGCTATTGGAAGCTCAGATTGTTAAAAAAGACAGATAGAATTTTCGGGAAAGAGTGGGAACTTTAATACTGTAGGCTTCGAGATAATTAAGGAAGAAGAACAAATTCGACTGAGGAAGAACAGGGAATACAACTGACTGTAATTTTGTGCAAGTATCAGCATTTACGTTGTCTTGAAACCGTGTAGTAGGCGACAGAAAATACGATTCAAGATGCCATGAAGGGGATTCGTATACCGATTATTCTCAATGGAACTGAAAGACCGTAAGCGCTGCGATAAGTAGGATAGTTGGTATTTTGGACACGCATTATAAGAGAACGTTTGTATTTTAAAGTAACTAAATGAATAGATACATTTCACAAAAGGGTATAGAGTGTTAACTTGAGAAACTATGGAGGAGAGAAATGTAAAAAGAAGGGATTCGTTGGCGCTAAATTAACTAACCGTCATACATTATGATTCCACCCTTGTTACTGCTCATGAAAACCACACATTGCTTGTTGTACCACCATACAGCTAGACCTTCAGAGATGGTGGTCCAGATTGCTGTAGACGCCGGTACCTCTAATACCCAGTAGCACGTCCTCTTGCATTGATGCATGGCTGTATTCGTCGTGGCATACTATCCACAAGTTCATCAAGGCACTGTTGGTCCAGATTGTCCCACTTCCCAACGGCGATTTGGTGTAGATCCCTCAGAGTGGTTGGTGGGTCACGTCGTCCATAAACAACATTTTTCAATCTATCCCAGGCATGATCGATAGGGTTCATGACTGGAGAACATGCTGCCACTCTAGACGAGCGATGTCGTTATCCTGAGGGAAGTCATTCACAAGATGTACACGATGGGGGCGCGAATTGTTGTCGATGAAGACGAATATCTCTGTCAATTGCTGGTTGCAGTATCGGTCGGAGGATGGCACTCAGGTATCGTACAGCCGTTACGTCGCCTTCCATGAGCACCAGCGGCCTACGTCGGCCCCACATAATGCCACCCCAAAACAGTAGGGATCCTCCACCTTGCTGCACTCGCTGGACAGTTTGTCTAAGGCGATCAGCATGACCGGGTTGCCTCCAAACACGTCTCCGACAATTGTCTGGTTTAAGGCATACGTGACACTCATCGGTGAAGAGAACGTGATGCCAATCCTGAGCGGTCCATTCGGCATGTTGTTGGACCCATCTGTACGACGCTGCATGGTGTCGTGGTTGCAAAGATGGACCTCGCCGTGGACGTCGGGAGTGAAGTTGCGCATTATACAGCCTATTACGCACAGTTTGAGTCGTAACATGACGTCCTGGGGCCGCACGAAACGCATTATTCAACATGGTGGTGCCGCTGTCAGGGTTCCTCCGAGCCATAATCCATAGGTAGCGGTCATCCACTGCAGTAGTAGCCCTTGGGCGGCCTGAGCAAGGTATGTCATCGACAGTTACTGTCTCTCTGTATCTCCTCCATGTCCGAACAACATCGCTTTGGTTCACTCCGAGACGCCTGGACACTTCATTGTTGAGAGCTCTTCCTGGCCCAAAGTAACGATGCGGACGCGATCGAACTTCAGTATTGACCGTCTAGGCATGGTTAAACTACAGACAACACGAGACATGTACCTCCTTCTTGGTGGAATGACTGTAACTGATCGGCTGTCGGACCCCCTCCGTCTAATAGGCGCTGTTCATCTATGGTTGTTTACATCTCTGGGCGGGTTTAGTGACATCTCGGAACAGTCAAGGGACTGTATCTGTGATACAATATCCACAGTCTATGTCTATCTTCAGCAGTTCTGGGAACCGGGGGAATTGAAAACTTATTTTGATGTGTGTATTTTGTATCTAATGTCATTTAGAACACAAAAAATATTATGGCATAAACGAAGTATGGCAGCGATTAATGTGACGATTGGCCATTACAGAACTTTATTCTGCGTAGTTCTATTAAAAGTCATACAACAACGTCTTCATACGAGGGTTGGAACTTAAATAGTGGCAACTATTTATTCATAACCGATACAAAAGGATTACATGTTTACACCTGTTACTGTCCTTCGAAGTAGTCACCAGCGTTGTGTAGAGCCCGTTGCCAGCGATGTGGAAGGCATAGTATACAGTTAGCAGAGCCTGTTCTGTTAATGGTGCGAATGGAGCGGTCTACTGCCTGTCGAATCTCTGGAACAGTTCTGAAGCGAATGCCACGAAGTGGTTCCTTCATCTGCGGAATCAAATCAAAGTCACAAGGACTTAAGTCCGGGGAGTATGGTGGATGATACAGTACTTCCGAGTCCCATGAACCGAACAGAGCAGCCACAGCTTGCGCTCTATGCGCCCGCGCATTGTCGTGCAAAATGATGGGTGGGTTGCGAAGAAAGTGTCGCCGCTTCTTTCGCAAAGCTGGTCGCAGGTGATGCTCCAAAAACGAACAGTAATACTGTGCATTGACGGTGGCAATCGCTTCAGAACTGTTCCAGAGATTCGACAGGCAGTAGACCGCTCCATTCGCACCATTAACAGAACAGGCACTGCTAACGGTGTACTACGCCTTCCATGTCGCTGGCAACTGGTTCTACACAACGCTGGTGACTGCTTTGAATGACAGTAACAGGTGCAAACATGTCACTCTTTTTTATTGGTTATGAATAAATAGTTTCACTATTTAAGTTACAATCCTCGCATAATTTGAGAACCCGCACACTTTGCCATTTATAGGGCGACAACCATATGCACTTGAAATACAAATCACAGTGGGTGCTTGCTTTTATAACATGCACAAAACTCTGACAGATGGGAAAGTTAGGTTAACGTCTAGAAGCAATAAAGCAGTATCACGGCGTCAGCGGCAAGGTGAACAGACAACTCAAATTACGTGGGCAGCACATCTTTCATTCTCCTGGGCCACTTATTCTTGAGTTTCCGTCCCCAGGCTTATGGGTTCGTCTCACAGATGAGGCATACTTTTTTCAAAAATTCGATACAAGACCCTCCTGTGCACAAGAGACGATTTTTTTTTCAGATTACAATATTTCCGTGGGTTTCAATTGCAGAGACGGTAATTTCACCCGTCAGTACTTGAGTCTGCCTTTTGACAACATACGCTCTGTAGTTCACACTCAAAGATACATATTTTTTCCATACATTTTCGCTGTAATTGGCATCCTGAGACCCAGACAGCCTCTGATGATCCAGCGTCATCATGACTTCTGTGTAGATGATTAGACAATAAAACATACTCCCTTTTGAACGATACCAGCAACACGTAAAAACGTTATGTATCATATATAACAGGGTATATGACAACAAAAAGCTGAGAGGCTGTTCTGAAATTTGTGCAGATATACAAGGTGCAGATCACTGGAGCCTGTGCTCTCAGAAATCGCACAGAAATTTTATTTAGTCTTGTTTTTAGGAATGGGGACGATCAGAATCACTGAGTAATGGACAAATGCTGACGATTCGTGGAGCCAGACGGGGTGTAAATATTGACGACGCACGTGTCAAAGAACTTTGCAGTCATGCCCCGACCAGACAGGAGGACTGTCGTGTCCATGACGATGATCCCTTCGCGTATGTAGAAGACCACTACGCACCCCGAGTGATCACTTACAGATGTGTATGAGGTGTATGAGTCGTAGCCATAGCTGTAAACTGGTGGTAGCGTGGTAATACGAACGTCCCAAAGAAGGACGACATAAACGCTGGAGGCCCGAAGCATATTATCGAGGAGCTGCAGCTTTAGTATGGTGCCGATCATGTTGATGTTCTTTGTGGCGAACCGGTACGTCTGTGCTTGCAATGGTGGACGCAAGCCTATCATCGCCGGGGGCGGTATGGGGCAGGAACCGCAAGGAAGGCACATCCCGCTGGCTAAAGTGCGTCGATTCGATATTAACGACTAACCTCGTTGGAAAGGGGGGTGAGGGGTGGTAGACAGTCCGGTGAAGAAGGCATTTCGTCCTCCAAGTCGTCACCCCACGCCCCTGTGCCGAGGATCTCAAAATGTTCAAATGGCTCTTAGCACTATGGGACTTAATATCTGAGGTCATCAGTCCCTTAGACTTAGAACTACTTAAGCCTAACTAACCTAAGGACATCACACACATCCATGACCGAGGCAGAATTTGAACCTGCGACCGTAGCAGCAGCGCGGCTCCGGACAGAAGCGCCTAGAACCGTTCGACCACAACGGCCGGCGCCGAGGGTCTGTCCAGTGTCCATATGAACGTCATCTCGGTGAGAGAGATCATGAGGCGTCGGCAGGGAGACAGACGTTTCAGCCTGAACACTAGTCGGTGCTATGCTCGTGGCGGCCCCCACTGGTTGCCCACCCGTCAAAATGTGTTGGTCATCGCTAGTGCCGTCCAACGACATCTGCAAGTGACCGTATACTGATTCGGCAGCGTCATCATTGTCTTGGGTACGAGTGTCCTGAGAATCCCTGAGCGAGGGCCATCGAATTTTGCGTCGACGCGGTGAGCGTTGTTTGCACAAGTGTTCGTCAGTGTCGGACGATGGCAGGAAGTAGCGTCGGCTTGGCTAGAAGGCCACAGGTAGAACAATGAACGATTCAAGCGGGTACTGTGGAGAGGTACCCCTCTTTGTGTTATCCGTCGGGGGAGTTCGGGCAGCGGCATCGTCGTCGGATGGAGCGACTGCACTGTCCAAAGAGTGGTGCCGATCGGAGAGACCATGCGAAGGGCTGCGGGAAGCCGTGTAAGTTACTGATGCTGCGGTCAGTGTAGGTGGAACGGACGTTAATGACAAAGGGAGCTGCGTGACTCATCGTTGGACACAGTCAGCCCGCAAATGGCCCTCCTTCCCGCAACCGGAAGAGGAGCGGGGCTGACCGTCATACATTATGATGGCACGGCAACCTCCGTGGCAGGAGGACACGTGACTCAGCAGATCTATGCGAATCTGCCCTCTAAGACGGGATAGGTTTGGAACTATACCCATCCTTGGGTAGCACGTTTCACGACGTTGTCGTAGACTCGGGGGTCCGCAACGACGGCGTCCGCTGGTAGTTCGAAAGACAGTTCGAATATCCGTATCTTTCGTACGCCGAGGCCGCCATGATCGACGGTAACGCGTCCTACGTTGTCGTCGGAATGACAAGCGTAATCAACGTTTGGCCTCCAGTAGCACCCTGTCGCACTCTGCGTCGTTAATCATCATGACGTACACCGTACTACTATGGACAGGTTGATTCCTATGATGTCCTGTGGTAGTATTTTAATGTCGTCGCGAAGAAACCGTTCGATGTCAAGTGCCATGGCGCGGCCGAAATCTGAACAAAAGGTGAAACATAAAGTCGAATTTGCGATAGCTGTGCGCCATGTTGGTCTGTAAGGAAGACGGCACTTAACACCAGCAGAAGTAAGCACAACACGCTACACGTGCCTCACTTGTGGAGCTCTGGTGCATGACCGTGACTGAGCTACCCAATCACGATTCACGACCCGTCCTCTCAGCTTTACTGTCGCTTGTACCTCATACTTCACTCATACCTCACTGTTTTAATCTGCCAGGAAGTTTCAGATTAGCGCACATTCCGCTGCAGAATGAAAATCTAATTATGTGAAAATCCTCCAGGTTGGGGTTTAGCCACGTTTCCGCAGTATTCTTTCTTCCAGGAGCACTAGTTTTGAAAGTTTCGCAGGAGAGCTTCTGTGACGTTTGGAAGGTAGGAGATGAGGTACCGGTGGAAGTAAATATGTGAGCCTCTGTAAGTCCACCTTTATACACATGGTTGTGAGAACTTTACTGTTCAATACAAAATGTCGAACCAAAACATCTTCAGCCGTCTAAATTTCCAATTGTTATGTTATTTGAGCAACCAGTTTCAGCGCTAAATTACGCCATCTTCAGGCCCCCTGACCGACGTGTAGGAAGAATCCCACTTCTGATCCAGTCGAAATAGCGGCCACCATTCAGTGACTGGTATCTGTAGATTTTCGACACAGTAATTCCCTCGATCATCACTTGCTGACTGAAGAGAAATAAGGAGGTACTGAATCTAACTCAGAGGAAAAGAAATTTGTAGTACAAATTGACTAAAAGAAGGGATCTGTTTATAGGACGTATCTTAAAGGCATCAAGGAAAAGGGGGAAGAATGGCATATGAAGACGAATGCACACCAACAATAACAGAGAAGTGTCTTTTGTTTTTGTGTGGCTCACCACACGAACGATCAGTGAACACGTTTTTCCGTGTAAAAATGATCCACAATCCAGTGCAGTAGAGACGAGTATAGGTAAGGAAACTCAGTGCACCTGCCGTGCCTATCCCTAATATAGTTCAGCTGAATTTAACTTCCAGTGACGACACATTTTAAGCAGAGGAGTACGACCCCAAAACGACAAGTCGGAGGATATGGTTTGTTTGATAAAAAGAATGTATTCTTTGCAAGATCTACTGTTCTTCTGACTGTTTTACACAGGTTCAGACATTTCGGTAGACTTTTTTGGTAGTGGTAAGTTCCTATGGGACCAAACTGCTGAGGTCATCGGCCTAGAGTGCTTACCCAGCGGAAGTATTATCTGTCCCTAACATCTAGATTTATGAGGTTAGAACGTCTGACCCTGCCTCTCTGCCCGTTACAGTGCACGTTAGTTTCCCTTCATAAAACAAGTTACTGCTTCACTGACAATAAGCTCAGTGGGTACCGTAGAGTCAGCTTCTTCTTTATGTTGTTCTGACATTTCGATTTAATGCCCCGTCGTTAGTGAAATAAATATAAAGAAATGATTGCCTCACATTTAACAAGGGTGGACTGGCGTAATTTAAGGAAGAAGAATAGACAAGGAAAAACGATCCATGGAGGTATACCAAGAGTAGAAATACTACACTCCTGGAAATGGAAAAAAGAACACATTGACACCGGTGTGTCAGACCCACCATACTTGCTCCGGACACTGCGAGAGGGCTGTACAAGCAATGATCACACGCACGGCACAGCGGACACACCAGGAACCGCGGTGTTGGCCGTCGAATGGCGCTAGCTGCGCAGCATTTGTGCACCGCCGCCGTCAGTGTCAGCCAGTTTGCCGTGGCATACGGAGCTCCATCGCAGTCTTTAACACTGGTAGCATGCCGCGACAGCGTGGACGTGAATCGTATGTGCAGTTGACGGACTTTGAGCGAGGGCGTATAGTGGGCATGCGGGAGGCCGGGTGGACGTACCGCCGAATTGCTCAACACGTGGGGCGTGAGGTCTCCACAGTACATCGATGTTGTCGCCAGTGGTCGGCGGAAGGTGCACGTGCCCGTCGACCTGGGACCGGACCGCAGCGACGCACGGATGCACGCCAAGACCGTAGGATCCTACGCAGTGCCGTAGGGGACCGCACCGCCACTTCCCAGCAAATTAGGGACACTGTTGCTCCTGGGGTATCAGCGAGGACCATTCGCAACCGTCTCCATGAAGCTGGGCTACGGTCCCGCACACCGTTAGACCGTCTTCCGCTCACGCCCCAACATCGTGCAGCCCGCCTCCAGTGGTGTCGCGACAGGCGTGAATGGAGGGACGAATGGAGACGTGTCGTCTTCAGCGATGAGAGTCGCTTCTGCCTTGGTGCCAATGATGGTCGTATGCGTGTTTGGCGCCGTGCAGGTGAGCGCCACAATCAGGACTGCATACGACCGAGGCACACAGGGCCAACACCCGGCATCATGGTGTGGGGAGCGATCTTCTACACTGGCCGTACACCACTGGTGATCGTCGAGGGGACACTGAATAGTGCACGGTACATCCAAACCGTCATCGAACCCATCATTCTACCATTCCTAGACCGGCAAGGGAACTTGCTGTTCCAACAGTACAATGCACGTCCGCATGTATCCCGTGCCACCCAACGTGCTCTAGAAGGTGTAAGTCAACTACCCTGGCCAGCAAGATCTCCGGATCTGTCCCCCATTGAGCATGTTTGGGACTGGATGAAGCGTCGTCTCACGCGGTCTGCACGTCCAGCACGAACGCTGGTCCAACTGAGGCGCCAGGTGGAAATGGCATGGCAAGCCGTTCCACAGGACTACATCCAGCATCTCTACGATCGTCTCCATGGGAGAATAGCAGCCTGCATTGCTGCGAAAGGTGGATATACACTGTACTAGTGCCGACATTGTGCATGCTCTGTTTCCTGTGTCTATGTGCCTGTGGTTCTGTCAGTGTGATCATGTGCTGTATCTGACCCCAGGAATGTGTCAATAAAGTTTCCCCTTCCTGGGACAATGAATTCACGGTGTTCTTATTTCAATTTCCAGGAGTGTATATTCACTGTTGAGTGACCGTTTCCATAAATGTCATCTGAACAAGCAGTAATTCAAAAGCAGCTGTTTTGGGACCCACAATTTCTAAATTTTTCGTCACTACAGAGAGAAAACTCAAATGGGACTAAGAAACTGGTTTAAATAAACAAGTATAGATAAAATAACACTTGATTTGAAATTTGTTCAAATCACGAGCTAGGGTTCCAGAGTTTTTTATGAATTAAATCGGAGGAGAGCTCAGGGATGACGATGTTTTAAGATTCACAACAACTTTCAAACATTATCAATGTGAAATGAATCTTTCACTCTGAAACAGAGTTTAAGCTACTGTACTGTGAAACTGCTTGAGAGATGATAATTGTGTGCGGGGCCAGGACCACCGGAACCCTTCCTTTCCAGACAACGCTTTTACCAGCTGCGCTATCCAGCCATGCCGCACTCGTTCCGCCTCAAAGCTTTGATTTATTCAGACCTCTCTCGAGCTTTCCGAACTGCCTACTACAGTAGAGCATGCACGATAACCTGTCTGAAGCTTGGGAAGCAGAAGGGAGCTAATGGTTGATAGCTTTGAGTCGGGCCATGAAGCTGTTCTCTTCCAAGTCCTGGTCTGGCACACAATTTTAATATCTCAAAGAGGTTCACTTACATCCTGTTCTGCTCACCACAAGTGCAATTAATTTAAATACAGTACTAAAAAGAGATGTAAGTAATTACTACGCCGCTGCAGAGGCCTTTATTGCAATAGGGGAGACAATTCACTCCTTAAGTGGTTATTTTTCGAGCGTGCTCACTAGAACCTGTTGCCGCAGTGGCGTCACGTGCCTTGCCCACTCATCAAAATAAATACTTGTTGATTTTAGTTTATGCACCAAAACAAAAGTGGATTATGATCAAAAGGCTATATTGAAGAAGAGAGTGAAATTTGTCTTCGCATAATTACAGTCGCTTACTGTGTGAAATGTTTTAACACACGATGCTCCACAGAGAGAAACTCCACATTCTGTATATCAATAAGATGTCAATTTTCGAAGGCATTATTTTTTGGTGCATATTCCTCACACCGTTGTTGTTTTTTTCTTGTTCATGCTTGACAAAAATTCTGGGCAATGCCTAGCTACAAGACGAGTCGCTTTTGGTGTTCAAGGTGGGCGTCCAATTAATGACCTTAGTTTTGGAGAGACTGCGGTCAACTATTCTTCGAGACTAAATACACTCATGTTCAGACGAAAACAGAACACCTTGACAACTAGAAATAGAACGTTCGTATTCACAGTACACGTACATTAGTATGTTCTGTAGAAATGATTAGCATTTGAACCATTTCGGCCTCGGGTTCAAGGTTAACATCGAATCGTGACGCAACACCACCTACCGGTAAAATGTACCTGCGGCTCTCGTTGACGCGATAAACCGAAGGTAATGGATCAGTGTGGCCTGAGCAGACGTGCAGGATGCCCCGCAGATGTATGCGGGAACAATACCGTCAAATCAGTGAGTTTGAAAGAGGGCATTTATTGAAATGGGAGAATATGATGCATCCATCTGGGAAATTTCTGCTCGTGTGAGACGAAATGTTTCGGCATTGCAACGGAAGTTTGCAGAATGGTTCACGGAAGGCCATAGAACACGACTACATGGGTCAGGTCGCACCACGCAGAGAAGATCGACACCTCATTGCAAGACAAATCTGTGACCTCCTCTGCTGTGACACAACAGTGGAACAGTGTAACACGCCGTACACTATTAGGGGTGACAGTCCATGGCCGTCTATTACGAAGCGGGTTACGTGCGTTTAGTCCACATCTCCGCTTACCTTTGACGAATGTGCAAAAACGTGCTAAACGACAAACGGTGTATGGAACGACGTCACTGGGGACAGGGATGGCATCATATAGTGTTTTCGGACGAATCTAGGTTCTATTTGTTTGAAAATGATGGCCGCATTTTGATTCGCCGCAGACGGTGGGAGCGCCATCACAGTGACTACATTGCGACAATACATACAGCGCCAACTCAAGGCCTTATGGTGTGGGGTGACATTTATTACAACCACAAGTCACAGTTGGTGAGTGTCCAGGGCACTGTGACTAGCGTGACCTACGTGAATGACTTCCTGCGACACGTCGCCATATCCTTTCTGCATAACATTCCAGCAAGACAATGCACCACCGCAAGTTGCTGCACGAACACGTTCCTTTTTGCTGTCACATGATGTCAGACTTTTGCCATGGCCCGCCAGATCACCAGACATGTCACCAATAGAAAATGTGTGGGATATGGTGAAACGACAGGTGAAGCGCTGTGACTCAATGCCAACCACAATAGATGAACTTTGGTACCAGGTGAATGGAGCATGGATGGATATACCACAGGACGCCATTCGCGTCTTCTACGCGTCGATGCCATCACGCAGGAAACAAGTTATCAAGGCCCATGGCGGACCCTGCGCCTACTTAGCAACAGGATACATGCTGAACCGAGATGACTGAAATGCTAATCATTTCTGCAGAACATACTAATGTACATGTCGTGTGAATATGAAGGTTCTCTCTCTAGTCGATCAATGTCTTATGTTTTTCCTGAACTTGAGTTTATGATTTCCAATCTGCTTTCTTCGCCTCAATGTTTATTGTGCAGAGCGTATGCATTGAAGCATACAACGTACAATAAACGGCGAAACATCTTCTGATAACATTTTTCACTGATTCTGACCATTTGGTAACATTGGAACTGGAATCTTTCCTATCCACGCCTATCAGATTCTTGTTGTAATATCTGATAACACTTGACTTTTGCACTACGCCATTACATCTTGAAATGTATAATCATAGAACGTGCTCACCATCACGACAACTCTCTTGCCCCTTCACTTCATCAATATGTGCATGTTTCTGTGCGCTTTGCCCTCCTTCATTTTCCATTAAGTCATGGAACTCCTTTCAGTCTTCCCACACTGTGCAGGCAACGTCTGTGTTCTCCCTCGTTAGTTTGTCAGCCAAATGTGGACTAATGTACAAATTAAAATGCGAGGGCGTGCTGAAGTAATACCTCCGAATTTTTTACATCAGAACTCTTAAGGTTCCTTTACATAAAACAAACGTTATTAACATTCTGTATCTTTATTCTGTATGTCTACATATATATTTGTCAGCACAATCACCTAGGCGACGAATACATTTATCCCAATGAGAGACCAGTTTGTTAATACCGTCACCATAGAATGTTTGACTTTGTTGACGGGGCCACATCAACTCTGCTTGCATCTCTTCAATACAGTCAAAGTTAAGTCATTGAAAGTGTTCTTTAAGTTTTGGAAAGAGATGAAATTCGGATGGGGCGACGTCGGGACTGTATGGAGGATGATCGATGACAGTGAACTCAATTGGTTCAAATGGCTCTAAGCACTTTGGGACTTAACATCTGAAGTCATCAGTCCCCTAGACTTAGAACTACTTAAACCTAACTAACCTAAGGACATCACACACATCCATGCCCGAGCCAGGATCTGAACCTGCGACCGCAGCAGCGCCGCGGTTTCGGACTGAAGCGCCTAGAACCGCTCGGTCATAAGGGCCGGCAGTGCACTCATGGCGTCCCATTATTGCAGATGTCGCAGCACTCGTGGGTGGTTTGGCATTGCCATGCTGAAGGAGAGGGTGCTCCATGTATGGATGAATTCTTCGAATTCGAAACTCGATTACAGGACACCGTTTCTCAGGCACCGACATAGTTACGTTATACACCGCCATATTACGGACTACAATTCGGACCCCTCTAGCGGCAGAGGGCTTAAATACGTAGACATGAAGAATAAAGATGTATAATGTTAATAGCGTTTGCTTCATTTACAAAGCTTTACAAGTTTTCACATAAAAAAATTCAGAGGTTTTCAGCACGGCCTCGTAGACTATTTCCGAGAAAGACATACTCGAAAAGAGTTTGAGAAGTTACTTCGTCTTCAAGATAATGACTGGCATAATTGGTGTCCTTACCAGCATAAATACTGAAAAACGTTACAATTGACTGAGGATACATTATCTCGACTGAACAAAAAATTGTTCAAATGGCCCTGAGCACTATGAGACAACTGCTGAGGTCATCAGTCCCCTAGAACTTAGAACTACTTAAACCTAACTAACCTAAGGACATGACGCACATCCATGCCCGAAGCAGGATTCGAAACTGTTACCGTAGCGCTCGCGCGGTTTCAGACTGTAGCGCCTAGAACCGCTCGGCCACACCGGCCGGCTCGACTGAACATAGGTACTATCTAGTGAAGAAAGCATCAACTACTGGCATTATAACATTTTTTATAGCTACAAGCCACGACATGTTGTCGGGTTTGGGGGTGTGGATAAGAAAAAGAAGCGGTAAAATGTGAGTCTGGAGACACCTCGTCGGACATCGGAATATTGCAGTCTGCCTTTACGCTGTCTTAACCTCTAAATGATGTGAAGAGATGCCAAGTTCGACATGTGGTTCTAAATCCACGTCAAACTGTAAGTCCCGTTTCTCCGGTACTATTACTGGTGTAGGTTATGGGCGCGCAAGTTACCGAAGTGGCGTCAAATTGAAAGAACTGTCAAACAGGCTGCTGAACATCTCACTTAAGGTACCTTCACACTGAAAACCAACTACAACAACCAAAAACACACAACTGTTGGCAGTTTGGCAAACTTGTGACTGTTGTCAAATACTGCAAAATGTTGACGACAGTTCCAAACTCTTGCAAGCACGCACATCAGGCGATTTTTTTCTTTTTACAGAAAAGAAATTGGATTCCGTCTATGTAGATGCATTAGCACGTAGTGCTAAGATTCTTGGTGTAATTGTTTCTCACGAAAATCAAACCAAAAATACAGATGCGTGTGGTCTAGAAAGTTTTTGACAAAGATAAATTCATGGATCCTATAATTCTACATTGGAGGATCTCTGTACTGAAGACAGGCGAGTTTTCAAGAATTTTGTCAGTATGACATGTGGATAGAGTTGTGCTGTTAGCATTGGTAAACGCACATTACTATGTAATCAGTAACCAAGTACATATGCAAGGAAGTATTTTAGATGGTGGTATCTTGAACCGTTCGTAGATTGGTGAGCGGTTTACTAAGGGAAAGATTGCTCCATCTACATCAAGACCTCTTCCTGAAAGAAATGAGAATGTGTCATTTGCTATGTGGGACCTGATGCTTTTGCTCTTTCGGAGTACATGATGAAACCATATGCAGGGCGGCAAGAGAAAGGTAGTCAAGAAAGACTGTTTAATTATCGGATACATTGGGCAAAAAGAAATATCGAGAACTTTTTTGGAATATTGTCAGTCGTTTTTCGGTGTCTTAGAACAACTATGTACTAAGTCCTGGCGGGCCTTGGTGGCCGAGCGGTTCTAGGCGCTTCAGTCCGGAACCGCGCGACTGCTACGGTCGCAGGTTCGAATCCTGCCTCGGGCATGGATGTGTGTAATGGTTAGTTAGGTTTAAGTAGTTCTAAGTTCTAGGAGACTGATGACCTCAGATGTTAAGTCTCATAGTGCTCAGAGCCATTTGAACCATTTGAAATAAGTCCTGAAAAAGACACATCAGTTACTTCTGGGGCCGACCGGAGTGGCCGTGCGGTTCTGGGCGCCACAGTCTGGAACCGAGCGACCGCTACGGTCGCAGGTTCGAATCCTGCCTCGGGCATGGATGTGTGTGATGTCGTTAGGTTAGTTAGGTTTAATTAGTTCTAAGTTCTAGGCGACTGATGACCTCAGAAGTTGAGTCGCATAGTGCTCAGAGCCATTTGAACCAAGTTGCTTCTGGCGCTGTGTCTTTTCTTAGAAGATGTAGGGAAGTGCCACACTTTACTTACCGCCTGGCAGTTTTCATGTGGAATATCAGAAACAGACACGGTTGCAGATGGGAGTTGGATGACGTCTCCACAAAATAATTGTCTTCAGAGAAAGGGAGGCAACACAGGAACCGCCGCAAAGAATATAAGGCATGAATTTGCGAGCTACTTTGTATCGGATGTTGGTCAAGTGAAATGCCAAGAGAAATATGTGAAAATAAATAAAAACCTTACAGCTTTAGTTGCGATTGTAAATATTTTTCTCCCTGGCTTGTTCACGCCTTGCAAAACTTCGTGTGTTAGAAAAACATCCATTTTGGAGCTTAGATATTAGCTGTGCCGGATCCACTTTCAGTTTCTAGCATTTTAGAATGCTCACGATTATACTGCGTTTTCGCACTGGTCCATTTTCTTTAGTATTCGACATGTGATACACCAATCTTTTTCAGAAACTTCTGTAAACAAAACTTTGCGTTTGTATAGGTCTTTATTGGCGAAATCAAAAGTCACCCACAGATATTTAGTAACTTCAGTTCCTAATAAAGACTGAATAGTTACTTCTATGGACGACTCGGAAATCGCCATTTGTATAAATTCAAGAAAGAAACAAAGCAGAGGACACAGCAGTGCGCGAGCGCCAGTCACTCAGCTCTGGTCTTTTTTCTACTCACTGACCGTAATTTACAAAAAGGTTCAAATGGCCCTGAGTACTATGGGACTTAACTTCGGAGGTCATCAGTCCCCTAGAACTTAGAACTACTTAAACCTAACTAACCTAAGGACATCACACACATCCATGCGCGAGGCAGGATTCGAACCTGCGACCGTAGCGGTCGCGCGGTTCCAGACTGAAGCGCCTAGAACCACTCGTCCACAGCGGCCGGCCGGAAACTACAAACTCGAGACAAAACTTCCCTCAATTAGTTTTCCAGGTTCCCGATTTCAAACAACTGTTGACAACCATTAATAACTAAGTCTAACTTTGGGTTAAAAACAGTTGTCAACTGAGTTTGTTGGAGCTGGTTTTCGGAGTGAAGGTACCTAGGAATTCCCATCCAGTCATGAAATACGAATATACTGAATTCTGTGAAAGGATATATCCGTCGCATCCACTGAGAACTATTTCTTTCTCTCTCTGAGAACGACCAGCGTCATGCGCGCTTAAAGGCTCAACACGACTGGCAGGGCAGATTTGGGGTCTGGAAGCGTATTCGGAGTGAGTGGGATTCGAATTTCCGTCTCATTGACCTAGATGGGGGTCCGAACCCTGCGCTTTGCAAATGAGAGTCCAGCGGCTCGACCGCTGCAGCACCATGCTCTGTGAGATATCGTAAAAGAATTGGTGTACACCAATAAGGAATCTTCGCCACCGTGAGGGACAAGAAGACATCGACAGCTGTGACTGAAATTCGATATGCGGATGAAATCCGTAATGCGCTCTTTTAAATAGGGAAACCTCTCCAGTTTCAAGCAGCACGCTGACGGCCCACGCTCCACGCATTGCTGCAGTATTTATACGACTTGGCTGCGAAGCTAGGCATAACCGTGTTACACGCACGCTCTTATACGCATGCGCGCAAAGCTGGTGACGGGCTAGAGCGCCGACGTGTTTGACATTGTCCGTTACTCATCCTCGGGCTGCGTTATTAAGAAATCATTTACTGACGCGAACCCGTGCCGGTCTTTCTTCGTCGTATGAAAAAGAAAAGGAAAGCGAAGAAAAATTTTGAAGGCGTAGCGCGGCTGCGGGGAGACAGTGGGGAGGCGGTCCAGCGGGGGTGGAGCGGGGGCGGAGCGGGGGCGGGAGGCGTCTGCCGGGGGCGGTGAGACCACGTGGCGGCCTCCCACGGCAGAGGCGGTGGCGGCGGCGGCTGCGGCGCGCACACCAGCACCAGCCCGATCGCAAACATCTTAAAATAGCACCTTGGCAGCGCCGACGTGTATTCTGAGTGCGCCGCACGTAACCCTATCCGCGCGCCATATATGTAACTAGGCGGCTGGCCTTTCTTTAGTTTCGTAGCGCCGTTTACTTCGAACTCCCCGTTCGCGGTTTCCTGAAAAGAAAAGATCGGAAAAGCGTACTCGTTCTCCTAAACACTGCGTACCGGGCTGTGGCCATCTTCCGATATTGTTCCTCGGGCTGTCGCGTTGTGAGATGTCGAACTGCCGGTCTCGTTTCTGACAACCACTTTCTCGTAAGAGCTTTTTATCCCGACACATCTGACGTTTCTCTCTTCCTCAAGAAAGATATATCTTAAACACTAACCTCCTCTGTTTTTTTTTTAAAAAAATGAGTGCCTACTGATAGCGCAAAGTAAAACAGACCTCTCCGCTACTACTGCACGCGTCAGCCCATTTCAGAGCGGGTGAGCTACAAGGTACGGTTGAGTCCGTCGTCAGGTAATTTGGCGGCAGCTTTCTCTTCCCGTGAGGAAAGGCGAAGAAATAAGAAGCGAAGGACAGAAAGCAGCGTGTTAGCGAGAGGCAGTGTGCTCTCTAAATGCGTCCACAGCGGCGACACGCCGGTGCTCACTGCCGACCGGTGTCCTTGCTACAAATATGACTCTCTACTTTTGTCCCCCTCTAAAAATATCGCAATACATTGGCGCACCGACTCTGTCGATCTCCCTTTGGCCTCGTTCTTAAAGCTCCCTGCTCCGGATGACCTGTGCTGTTTGTCGAAATGTTGAACGTCTCTAATCTCGCAGCACTCAATACATCGCATGTTACCGACGTATCTATACAACTCGTGTTATTTCTTTTTTTTTAATTTTATGTTTTTGAGTTGGTGGTGTTTCCCAGAAACCATGTTGATCGAACAAATCGAATGTAATTGCCACAGCTATTGCAATAAATGTCCCGCCTGGATTGATGCGCGCTTTAGCACGCCATTTTCGGGATTCAGGGTGAAGCGCCAGTATCGGGCCGAACGACGAGGGTCGGTTTGCCGGTCAACCTGGATGTGGTAGGGGGATGGTACCCACGTCCCGCTTCAGTTATAGGATTCGCGAACATTTGAAAACGTTCTCACACTTTCACATGGGATAACACTGGACGCAGACAGATGAGGAGCATAAATTTCGTCCTGTGTGGGAAGGGGTGGTGACAGAAAGGGTATCCGGCCACGATCTAGCACTAACATTCCCGTATCCAGATTAATATGTCGACCCCATTAGGACAAGGGGTAAGCCCAGGAAAAAGAAGAAATGAGCTATTACAGTAAATTTATGGAGTGTTTTTGAAAGTGAAAATGGTAAACATGTGCAACATATAAGTAAAGACTGAAATTGCAAGTATTACCACCTCATCGAAAGTGAATTTATAATATGAAAATATTTATAATTTCTGTTGAATTCACTGTATTTTGTGAAACATAATTACAGGGAGCAATGTACTCTTTTTGCTATTTTTTACCAATTATATATTGTCTTTATGACATAGTTATCAGTTTATTTAAAAATGGTTCAAATGGCTCTGAGCACTATGGGACTCAACTGCTGAGGTTATTAGTCCCCTAGAACTTAGAACTAGTTAAACCTAACTAACCTAAGGACATCACAAACATCCATGCCCGAGGCAGGATTCGAACCTGCGACCGTAGCGGTCTTGCGGTTCCAGACTGCAGCGCCTTTAACCGCACGGCCACTTCGGCCGGCTATCAGTTTATTAGCCCCAATGTGATTCGACAATGGTCTAATATCGCAAAACCATTACCGTAAAAAATTAATTAGTGAAACAACTGAAGAAGCATTTTTCCCCTTTCTTTGCATATAATTACTTTTTGGAGCGTCCGGCACGGTTGTCTAGTGGAGAAGCGCGTGCCTCGAAAGTGAGAGGTCGCGTGATCGAATCCCGTTTGGACTATGCGTCTTTTAGTTTGGCTTTTACCCTAGCAGTCACCGCTCAGTGATGGAGAGGTTCCCCAGAAACGATACGTGGTTTTGAATTTTGAATTCCACGTCTACTGTAGGACCCCTTTCCCCTGTTGGATAACTGGGTTAATTTAGGGACACGCAACTCGCCGAAGTGACGACCAATTGAAAGACTTGCACCAGGCCACATCAAATTATTATTACTTAAAATTTAAGTTACATCCATCCTCCGTCGATCGTTACACGATGTGGGGCAGAGGATTCTTTCATTTTGCCGTATGTTGAGGTTTGCTCCCTTTTCATTCACAGATTTCTTAACTGTCTCTGCAGGAGCAATAGGTAGAGGGCTGCAAAATACTCATAGATGTTGCTCCGAAAACTCATTCTTCGAATTATTATAGGTTTTCGAGAGATATTAGGCATTTTCAGTCGTCCACCAGATGACACATTGCCTGTTTCGGTTACACACTCCCGCGAACTAATCGGGTCAGTGAGCATATGAGCTGCCCTTCTTTGTGACCATTCAATGCCCCATGTTTGTCTGACGTGATATGGAAAACACGTTCTTATACGTTATTCCAATACTGACGATACAAGTGCTTTGTAAGCAGTCTCTCTCGTAAAAAAAACTCTAGTTCATTACTGTTATTTGTTTTGACAAAAATTATGCCTCTGCGATCATTCTACAACATATCCTCTTACACAATGCGCATAGAGCCAGAACGTATTCACATTTCGCCATAAAATATAGTAGTGTACAAAAACTGCTAATTCTGTATGAGTTATTTGTGCCTAAGCAATGTCCAACCACTACAAAAACGAGTGATTGCTTCTGCGAAAAGTGATCGTATTATTGCCAGTTGTATTGTATCTAAGGTGTGTATATTCATAGAAAGAGCAAAATCTACATGCCAGCATTTATGTAAAAGTGGTGTAAACTATCTGAAGAGGAGTGCTCTTAGATATATGTGCATCGTTCTGCTCTAATAAACACACTATATGTGAGTGAAGGTGGCTTCTGTTCCACATATTAAGACATACCTTGCTCCGTCATATTGCTTAATTTCCTTTTTGGTTCCACTTTCTTGGTTGGTTTCACAGTGTGGTTAAAAAGGCGAAGTTTTGTTAATATTGAATATAGGAACTATGAAAATTCATCATGGCCGCTTATCAACTAAGGTAGGTAGCCACACATAATTCAATGTGAATAAACTAGAACACAATAGTTTATTCAATGGACACACACAGCTAAAAACTCCATGATGAGTAAAAAATACCGCTGCAACTGTATGGTTACTTTATTTAAAAATCACAACTGTTTCGTAACGTTAGTTACACCAACTGGTGAAGTCAGTTACAACATGATACTGGAGAACAACTGATATTAAACTTTCCTAGAATTTAATTTCATTCTGAAAGTCATGTCGCAGCCCACGATATACTAATGCAGGATGTGGACCAATAGAACCATGTACTAGTGAATCAGACGAGTTTCCTAACTAGAAATTTTTCGTCTCGTGGCTCACACATGGATTTACTGTCGAAGGATAATTATTATATCTCGTTGCAGCATCTGAATCCTTTTCTTGTCCATTTAGCTTTTACCCACTTTCCTGTTCATTTACTTACCTAATTATATTGCACTGTGAACCGATACTAAGTAGCAATTATTTTTATAACAAGACTTTTAAAATTCATCATACACAATAACTGTCGGAAAGGACAAAAAAAAACATAAAATATCTAGTTTATTAAAAAATCTAAAAAATGTAACATTTTTAGTGGTTTGCAGACAAGATTTTACAGTGGTATTAATTTAACGATAACAGTTTTAAAGGGAGCAGTTATTACACTTTTGTTATATGTTTTTCACTTTCATACAAGTAAACAAGAAGAATTCTGTGCAATCCTCAACTGAGCTCTGCTAAAATTCAGATTTCCGTATCCTAATGAACTTGCGCAACATTTGCAGAAATTGGAATTCACTATTTTCGGCTTATCGACAAGTGCCAGAAAGGTGCCATGATGTTAATAGGACTTGTGAGAGAATGGAAACACGTAACAACAAAACGTAACCCAGTTGTTTGAGTGCTACTGAAAGGCCTACTTTAATCCTGTAGTAGTTCGTCTTTTACGTTACTGTTTTCCTCGAGAAATATAGCCGTCTGCCTAACGTTACAGCTTTTTTGTGAAATAAACTGGCTTTCTAAAACGGTTTCATTGCTCCAAAATTACAAGAAAAATATCCGTGTAATTGATCACATTTTATCGTTTCCGTATGGTATGGCGAGTTATACAGCTTTTGGAGGTTGCTCTAACACCGAAGCGTCAGATGAAAACCTTCCTGTTGTTACAATAAGAAAGGCGTCAAAGAATTAATAAAAATGGATGAGAGAGATGAATCCAGAAACACAATAGCAGTTTCTTTCTTGTAATTTAACTATTGCACTGCATGTAAAAGAAATTCACAGTCCTCTAACAAGTATTTTCTTAAAATGCGTGAACAGTCTTAAACGAATAAGTTGGATTCGATTCTTCGTTCAGGCGTATTCAAGTTTTTCGCGTTTTCCTATATCCAACTACGAAGACTGGCAGAATGTTTGCCGAACCTTGACAGATGCTAAAAGCTCGATTCACAAAAGTATAGCTTCCGATGCGATATGAAATTTAAATAGAAATAGCGTGATGCTAACCACCTCGGTGTCATGTTATTTTATATACTTTCAGCAAGTACTCTGAAATTTTACGTCTATCTCAGGGTAGCTACAGACTCTATTAACTGAAAACAAAAAGCGTTTGCGTATGGACAAACAAAACTGGTATTGAACCGAAACCTACGAATCGGGAATCTTTCTGTGTAGCTAATAGAATACTGATGGGCCAAAGCTTTGTATGACCACTGAGATTGAATGCTACCTGGTGGCGTTGCGGGCATGAGACTCGGCAAGGAAAGATGTAAGCCTTCTAAAAATAAAAAATAAAAATAAATAAATAAATAAAAATAAAAAGAAACTGTCTGTATGCGAGATAAAACTGTATATATACTGATTTCAAAAAACTTTCTTCTCTTGTATTTTAGGTATCGCATTCGATTACTGAGCAAAACTGACTATATGTTGGCCCTCTGTTGAACATATGAACAGTGTCATGAAATAAAACTTTAGACTTCATGAAATGCAAGGTTTGAAATGGAGAAAATGAATCTAATTAAGTGCCAAAAGAAACTAATTGTGTGATCAGTGAAAACTATGTAACTAAAACTAGTACTGAACTGCATTATGTACGTAACGTGGTATCCACAAAAATGAATTAGTGTTTTACTCGGAAGAAAATAGCAGTTTGAAATTACCAATACTGTTCACTGAAATTTAATCTGCTTGCTGACACGACTCCTGAAAATCCTGACTACACACTGTTTGCTCAAGAATGTAAGGTGAGATCTCCTCTGAAATAAAAGTGACTTACCTCTCGCTCAGAAGACTGTTTTGAGTCTGGAGTACTGACGTTCTTAAAAGCAAATACAAATCAGCAGATGCAGTAGCTAGGGATAAATAATCTTCTCTAAGTTGTTTTTTTATTTTTTATTTTATTTTATTTTTTTTTTTTAGTTTTGCTTGTCAGAAACAATCTGTTGCTGCGTGTGGCATAAGGTGCAATGCACACACGACAAAATGTTAAAAACTTTACTATGTATCATGGAAGTGAGTTTTACTTTAAAGAAAATCATTTTCAAGAAATCTAACTCTCATTATTGGTTCAAAATGGTTCAAATGGCTCTGAGCACTATGGGACTTAACATCTATGGTCATCAGTCCCCTAGAACTTAGAACTACTTAAACCTAACTAACCTAAGGACAGCACACAACACCCAGCCATCACGAGGCAGAGAAAATCCCTGACCCCGCCGGGAATCGAACCCGGGAACCCGGGCGTGGGAAGCGAGAACGCTACCGCACGACCACGAGATGCGGGCATCTCATTATTGAAAATAAGACTGTACAACATAAGAAGATTAACAGTTACAAAATTCGGTCATTACAAAGAAACTACAAACATAATTTAAAATTCCTCCAGAATATTCTCCGTCAGTATGAAGGACAAGAAAGTATTATAAATGAGTTTTCATCTCCGTAATGAAGTATTCCAAGGAGTTTTTCCAGATTCAGAAGTAACAGATCTCTTTCTCTGAAAAACTCAACTGCTCGCTAGTATACGTCAAATAAGAATGCTACCGCGCTGCACAACTGACTCACAAGCAAGTCAACCACAGATAAAATTAAACACAGGTCACGGATATTATTCATTACTCATGCAGTGCGCTCATTCGTCTTTGTTCCAGTACACTAAAGGTGAAATATTACAAAGTATGTAAGCGGAACCGAGACTAATGGCGAATCATTCTAACGACAATACGACGCGCAAATTGACAAATCCACTGACATAAGCGACTTCGACAGAGGGCAAGCTGTTATGGCCCGGCATCAGGGAATGAGAAGCTTGGATATAGCGAAGCTGTTCGGCTGTTCGGCTGTTCCCGTTCTGCTGTAGTGCGGATCTATGGAAAGGGCTGAAGGACGGTGAAACCACGAGTAGGAGACAAGGTGTTGTACACACACGCTACATCAGAGACTAGAAGTATCATCGAGATTCGACCATGGATCAATGCAAACTTGTCGCTTGGCCAATGGTCGTGTCCGGATATGCCGTCATCCAAGAGAATGGGTGCAAGAAACATACACTGCACCACGGACACATGCTGGTGAAGCCGGTGTTGTACTATTGGTGACAATCACCCGGGCATCCATGGACCTTTGGCGGTAATCCATGCCACCATGACAACAGTGGACTACGTGAACGTCATTGCTGACCACACCATGCTTGATGTCTTATCCGACAGCTATGGCATCTTCCAAGAGGGTAACTGCCCGTCTGACAAGGTCGGAATCGTTTTATTATGCTTTATTATGCTTTAAGAAACATGTTAGTGAACTCACGTTGATGTCTTGGTCAGCAAATACGAGTGACCTGAACTCGACAAAACACATCTGAGATAATATCGGACGCCATAATCATGAAATGCGTAGACATCTGGTGCCTACCAGCGACTTGTCGGATCCATGCCAAGGAGAATGGTTGTTGTACTGTGTTCCAAAGGTGGACCAAGACGCTATTAAGCGGGTAGTCATAAGGCATTGGCTCATAAGTGAATCAATATATATTTGCGACAATTTATTTCCCTGTCTTTCTAAATAAAGTAGAATTACCTTTGGGTTTCTCAACAAGAGATGTTGCTATTTTGATGTTGCTGTAATATCTGATGAGCTTTGAAACTGAAGTGAAAGTGTGTTACCTGTATTACAGAAGATATGTATGTGTTACAAGGTAAATACGTCAGATTCATAACCAGTATACCATCGCACAATGAAATCACGTCTTCTTACGGAGAATTGTTATAATGACATAAAGTCAGTAGGTGCGGCTAATACACATGTTGTTCAATCCGTCGACTCCTCAGTAATCACAACTCCAAATATCTGTCCTCGAACACAATATTGGTCTATCAACAGTACTCATTTGACACACGGTCCTTACATTATTTTCAGTCTCCCCTCGGTTTAATAGTGTTTAGGCCTAGTCCTTTTGTGCCCTGTGACATCAAAGAAGTTGCACATTTCCTCAGTTTCAAAAATGAGCTAATGGCTTATCTCTTGACACAATGACAGTGCTGCCTTTAATTCTCATGGTGTCCATGCACAGCATAAGCTTGTAGGCTGAAGAGTATTATCCATAGTCTTAGACAAATGTTATTCCTTGTCTTCTCCTTATCTCTGTCTTTTTCCTGTTTTCTTTTCTTTTTTTCCTTTTTCGTCATATGCTTTTAGTTTGTAATTCAGTTACCGTAACATAAACAGCATGCTATAATGTATTGCTATTAGGTGTTACAGAAAAGTATGTATGTCTACGTTGGAAATTATGGAGTGTTTCGACCGATTTGAGAGAGGGATGGAGGCAATAATATTGGAGAACGTAAACAATAGAATAACTAAATAAACATTTTACTTCACCGAATCACTGTAAGAATTATTAGTAGACTCAACAATTTACGGTGTTAATACAGATGTATTCTACACATACCATTAAATTTACGAGAAGAAACATCAAAAAGTAAGTTATATATTATTATGGCAGACCAAGTAACTTTTGTTGAATACTGCAGTACACATTAACATGACACAGATGTATGAATTTTGATGAGGACTGGGTCCATAGGCTTTGTAAAATTTTTGAATGATGTCATTCCGCTTTAAGCTGCTCAAATGTTACTGCGACTGCAATTGTGATCTATCTTCGACGCCTGCTACACAATATCTTGAGTTAAGTGTTTATCATAACTGCCGTTATTTCACCAGCTTTCCAACGTGTACTCGCTTGGTGTATGGAACTGCGGATGAATTTACACCTGCACATGAATTTGCTTTTGCACTGCTGGTAAGTATGTTCCAGCATGTCACAGCTTTATGTTCTTGTGTGGGTTACAACATCTCACAATGCTTCACAATCACCATGTGTCGAAATTGAACTCGCAATGAATAATATTTTAACAGCCTAAATCGCAATGACTTCATTAAGCAGATCTACGACATTATTTTTCAACATAATCACCAAGTTTCTCTGTAAACAACAGTGAGAACATTCGACGAATCGTTCAATTCCTCGACGATAAAAATCCTCTTCTCGATCGCGGAGCCATTCGGGAACTGCTGTGTGAAAGTACTCATCGTCGGAAAATAAACAATTGCGGCGAATCACTTTCTGGACTGTCTGAACATTGTCGTCTCCGATCGAAGTCAATGGTCATCCTTCCCGATGAGCATCACCCACGCTTGTGCTGCCTTGGTGAACGTGTTGGTACCATGTCACTACAGTTGCAAGCGACATTGCATTTGGCCCATATACAGACAGAATTTCATGGTGGTGCTGTGTGCACTTTAGACGTTCTGTAGATAAGAATCGCAATGTCCAGTGTACCTTAACTTTGAAGCAAGTTTCCACTCCAACACTGTGATGCATCTGTCAACCGTACCGCAACAGAACTGTGACTGCAGGAAACCAAGAACATGTACTCACTTCTGACAATGCGACCCTCTTGTTGGGCAGTGGCCTTAGCGAGGGACGAAATGTGGTAACTTACTTTTTGAAGTCCCCTCTTATTTTTCAGACCCAACCAGTTATCATCAGCAGACATATTTGTGTGTTTGAATTACTGGCATACGTTAATGGTATCGATTTATGTCTGCGACGTGATCAGAGGCAACACGTGGGTAAGATGCAGTACAATACGAATGTCTTGTTTCGGATTTACTGTTTGTATTTCTGTGTTATGTTGTGTGGTATTTTTCGTGACCGTTACGGTCTCGTTTTGGTGATTCGCTAATTACAAAGATGCGTTTATGAAAATATTCAAGTTAATGAACTCTCTGCACGACACAGGTAGTTTTTTGCGAGTTCGAAAATGATATTATTTAACAGTGGGCGTTTTGATACAGTTCGCTACAGTTTTGAGCCGCCTTTGAGTGTGCAAAGCTATTCTAAAGCAACAGATGATAACTGTAGTAATTACGATGACCTGGAGGAGAAAACTTAAAAACCAGTTTCAAAAACGAAAATTATTACGAAATAAATTTTATATTCTACTTTCATGACATAGGAACAGTGAATAGTGGTGTAACTAAGACCTCATGTTCACTGTACGAGTAATACAGGTAAAACATATTGCAACTAAATCTCAGGCTATATGCTTTATAATTCACTCATAACACTGTGTGTTTGAATGGCAGCTAATTTTTACTTTTTATTTCCACAGTGCACCGTGTGTTTGGTAGTTGGTATCTTCATCAGGTGGATTAACTGGGCCTGCAAATACAAAGCGAACGCTGTTTTCCCCACGGATCAGCTAGCAACGTCTTCGCACCAGGTGGAAGCGAGAACTCGTAACAGTTGTCCAACAGTGGATGCCTTTTAATGTGCGCAAGATATTAATAACATCTTGTACAGTTACAAAGTTTACCAGATATCTTTGTAATGCAGCAGTTTTCGTCCAAAAATCAGTTTACTTCTAAGAGATTATATATGCATTAAACGTACTACAAAAACCATAAAGAAAATATTAATGAATGGCACAAGGTGCCTATGCAATATTACGCGGCAAAAATGAGTCTGTGAGAAAAAAAGGTTTGATTGTTCTTGTCAATTTTGATGCAGTAACGGAAACTTATTTCACGAATAGAAGAAGAGTAAGACGTAATGAATACTCCTTTATACGCGGCGAATACACTATCTGATCAAAATTATCCGGACATCTATTAGTGACATTAATATGGGGTGTGTCCCCTCTTCGCTTTCATGGCGGCTTAATTTCTGCTGGGGACACTTCCAATGAGGTGTCTCAATGTCTGTGGAGGGCATTCATCCCCAAGTGTCGAAACCAGAGAAGACCGTGATGTTTGATGCTTGGGTTTGGAGCAAAGTCGCCTTCTAACTCATCCCAAAAGTGTTCCTTTGAGTAACAAGCCGGGACTCTGGGCAGGCCAGACCAATTCAAGAACGTTATTGCCGACAAATCTTTGCCTCACAGATATTGCTTTATGGCAGGGTACCTTGTCATGCTAATACAATCGTCGTCACCGAACTGTTTCTCTACTGTACGCCGTACACAATGCTGTAAAATGGTTCATATCCTCTCAGATTTAGTGATTTTTTTAGTGCAATAGGTGCATCACACCCTAACCACAGTAACACCGCCGTACCGTAATACCACCTTCTCTGCACTACACAGAATGGCAGGTAATGATAGTCAGGCATTCGCTACACCCAGACCCTTCCATCAGATTACCTCAGGGTATAGCGTGAGTCATCACTCCAAATACCTCGTTTCCAGTCATCCACCGTCCAGCCGCGTGGCTCTTTACATCGCTTCAAGCGTCCCTTAGCACTTCCTACATAAATGTGTCCCATATGAGAAGGTGCTCGATCACTGTACCCCATTATTTTCTACTCCGTATGGATAGTCGTTGTGCTAGCTGGACAGCTGGTAGCAGTTTGGAACTCACGAATGATTTCTTCCGTTCAGTCCATGCGATTTTTACAACCACCCTCCGCAGTGTTCGACTGTCCATGCCCGTCGGTCACAGTAATATTCAAGAAAGGAAGTAGGAGTAACCCATTGAATTACAGGTCCATATTAAAAAAAAAGTTTCAAATGGCTCTCAGCACTATGGGGCTTAATATCTGAGGTCATCAGTCCCTAGACTTAGACCTACTTAAACCTAACTAACCTAAGGACATCACACACATCCATGCCCGAGCCAGGATTCAAACCTGCGACCGTAGAAGCAGTGTGGTGCCGGACTGAAGCGCCTAGAACCGTTCGGCCACAGCGACCGGCAGACCCATATCACTGACCTCAATTTGCAGTAGGATTTTGGAGCATATACTGTACTCGAACATTATGAATCACCTTGAAGAAAATGACTTATTGATACGTAACCAACACGGATTCAGAAAATGTCGTTCTTGTGCAACACAGCTAGCTCTTTATTCCCATGATGTAATGAGTGCTGTCTGCAAGGGATCTCAGACCGATTCCATATTCCTAGATTTCGAGAAGGCTTTTGATACCGTTCCTCACAAGCGACTATTAATCAAATAGTGTGAATATGGAGTATCATATCAGTTGTGTGACTGGATCCGTGATTTCCTCTCAGAGAGGTCACAGTTCGTAGTGAGAGACGGTAAATCATCGAGTAGAACAGAAGTGATATCTGGCGTTCCGTAAGGTAGTGTCATAGACCCTCTGCTGTTCCTGATTTACATAAATGATATGGGTGATAATCTGAACAGCCCCCTTAGATTGTTTGCAGATGATGCTGTAATTGACCGTCTAGTAAGATCATCAGACGATCAGTTCCAATTACAGAATGGTCTAAAGAGAATTTCTGTTTGTTGCGAAAAGTGGCAACTGGCACTAACCAAAGAAAAATGCCAATTCATCCACATGGGTACTAAAAGAAATACGGTAAATTTTGGGTATACGATAAATCGCACAAATCTAAGGGCTCTCAATTCGAGTAAATACCTAGGAATTACAATTACGAGCAACCTAAATTGGAAAGACCACATAGATAATATTGTGGGGAAGGCGAAACGAAGACTGCGCAGAAGACTTAGAAGATACGACAAACTCACTAAATAGACAGCCTAAATTACACTGGTACGTCCTCTGCTGGAATATTGCTGCACGGTGTGGGATCCTTACCAGGTAGGATTGACGGAGGACATCGAAAAAGTGCAAGGAAGGGCAGCTCGTTTCGTGTTAACGCGCAATAGGGATGAGAGTGTCACTGATATGATACGCGAGTTGGGGTGGCAGTCACTGAAACAAAGGCGGTTTTCTTTGCTGCGAGATCTATTTACGAAATTTCAATCACCAACTTTCTCTTCCGAATGCGAGTATATTTTGTTGATACCCACCTGTGTATGATCATCATAATAAAATAAGAGAAATCAGAGCTCGAACGGAAAGATTTAGGTGTTCCTTTTTCCCACGCGCCATTCGAAAGTGGAATGCTAGAGAAATAGTATGAAAATGGTTCGATGAACCCTCTGCCAGGCACTTAAGTGTGAATTGCAGAGTAACCAAGTAGATGTAGATGTAGATGTTCATGAGCTCTGCCTGATCTTGGTTTAGATGAGATTTTTCCTTCACTTTTTCACTGCACTTCATAAACCAACAGTCGACTTGGGTTGCTTTAGAAGAGGTCATTGAGCTCTCACGACCAACCCATTCTGCTGACGCTGGTTTCTACGGACAACACAATGCTCTTCGCCTTCTTTTATACCAGCGTTTCTGCCTCTCGTGACGTCTAGTGGTCAATTCCGCATTAAGTAAGGGTGTCCGGATACTTTTGGGCAGGTAGTGTAGTTCGTTGCAATCAACCACTAACTGTGATTGGAATGAAAACTGAACCACAACTCGCAAAAGAGCTTAATGAAACCAGAACAGTCACCAGCTGTTTTGTATGCAGGAAAGCGTAATTGTTATTTTGTTCCAGAAGATCGGTGATCTGTCACCGGAATCGAGCACAGTAATCACGTATGTAGAGGTATCGATTTTAAGGGGAACGATCACGTTAGTCTGACTGTGGGGAAGCAGACGGTAGGTTGTGAGGTTTGTAATGACAGAGTATGCTTAGAAAATCCTCGTTCGACCTATTCTTGTTGGAACTTTTATCAAATTGGTTGATGGAAGAAATGCAGAAAATTCACATAAGACCTTAGTGGCCCGTCATGGGCAAGTTTGTTCAGCATGAGAGCCTCACTGAAAAGCTCATCAAATGCTAGTGGCAGGCACAAGAAGAAATAAGTAGTCCTTTTTGGGGAGTCTCTCAAGGTTCTAAGAGATCTCCTTCCACGGTAACTTAAGCAAGATATTACCTCTCCTTTTATCAGTTATCAACTAAAAATTAGAAGTAAATTTTTAGTTCATAAGTAATGAACATTCGGATATATGACTTTTCTTTATACAGTAGTATAGATTTTCCTTAGTAAAGGTATATTTTTATCATGTACTGAAAATTAAATGCCTCGTATTGTAAAGAAGACGCATATCGGCAAGTAATTAGATGATTTGTTTCCCGCAGAAATTAAATGCGAAGCATGCAAAATGTTCCTACACGTGACACATGGCACAGTTAGCGTGAATAGCGACATACAACAGACCTGGAAGAGGTCGAAATAAGGCTCAATAGCTTGTCTACCAACTACTCCTGCTATAAAAACAATTGAGTGTTTAACACTCTTTACTACCTCTGCATATCGCATATCAAAATAAAGGTTGACCACTGCACGCAACGGAAACTCGCTACAGTCAAGCAAACATTATAGAAAATCAGCTGGTTGTAGTTCTTATTTAAGGGTCTCCTAACCTTATGGAAGTTGTAGAGCATTAGGAATCTCAAAGTGTAAGTATCGAGAATAAAAAAACTTTTATTTAATTTAATCAAGTGAACACTCTACAACGTTCTGAAAACTGTTGTAAACTAAAATAAAATGACTCTAAACTCCGTGGCACTTGCAGACAATTGGAAGACTGCAGGAAGCAAAAATGATTAAGACTTCCACGTCTGGGCAGCTCGTACAACTAGGATAAATGAGATAAATATTTAATATACATAACTGAGCATTAAAGATGCATAACCAAATGAGGTAATGTGAGCTGTACAGAAGATGGATTACGCTACTGCCAGAGTGAAACTTTCATTCTTCCGGCACAGCGAGAATGCATCAGTCAGCACCAGACGGGAGCTGGAAAGCGAATCCTCCTACAGTCCAAGTTCTCTCCTGAACTGCCAAAATTCCCAAGCTCCATTTGGAGGCGAGATTGAATGCTGCTGTCATTCTGACTAACGAATATGTTCCCGTTTCTGTGAATAAATATGAGAAAGCAGCGGTAACTTCCCACTCAAACTCTGCAAAACGCATCATTATGATTCATGACGTTGGCCTAATTTCGAACAGTCTTCCTCCATATGTCAGTACCGTACGCACTGTGTCTCGTGACAGTGGCGTCACTTTGGATTGGACACGTCGTAATTTTGGAGGGAAGCAACGAATTTTCTTACGCGAGGAAAGCACCGGTAGGCGGCTCCACTTTAAAGTGCGAAGAGAAAGGCAAATCTCACCGTCAAGCACCTCAGGGGAAAGCTGTGGTGACCGGCAGCACCGTGCCTGTGGCAAGCCGATTAGTGTAACAAACTGTCCACAATAAACATTTCAGGAAACATGCCATTTCAGCGAGAACTAGCTGCCATCCAGAAGATGCTCATTCGCTGCTTTTGAGGCACCGTGAAAAGTCTTCTGCCGACCATACAGGAGTGCCAAGTCCTCCAGACTCACTCCTTAATACCGAGAAATTAATAATTCCCACTCTCAGCAAATTCATCTAATCTCACACAGTTAACTGTCACGTAATCGTAATAGGACTGAACCTAAATCGCAAAAGCTATATGTGACAATCATGTTACAGTGTGGAGATACATAACGATAGCAGTATTGAAACTGACAGCTGGAAAAAGTCTGTGGAGCAAATCCCTGTACAAGATATTGCCCTGACTTCTAGTTTATAGAGTGCAGTATTTCTTTGTTGCGGCGCTAGGAGAGGGAGGGTGGCAGGTCCATCTCCCCAATTAACTTTGCCCCCTAGGAAAGATCCCCAGTACTCATTTTATAGCAACTGAGTGGTCCTGTGGCTGTCCTGGAGCGAATAGAACGAAGAAAAATTCCCACCCCTATCCAGGACCGTATCCGTGACCTCCAGGGCCGGGGTTCAATGCTCTACCCACTGGAGCACAACGGCCACAGTCAGAGCAAATAATATTAATATTGAAATGCAGCTGTCCCAGCGTTACATCATGGCTTACGAAAATTTACTTCCTCAAGGGATGTATCTTATACATCATATTTATACCCACCTACAATCGTCGTTCAACTTAACATTTTCTGTTACATCTACATCTACATGGATACTCTGCAAATCACATTTAAGTGAGTGGCAGAGGGTTCATCGATCCACCTTCACAATTCTCTAGTATTCCAATCTCGTATAGCGCGCGGAAAGAATGAACACCTATATCTTTCCGTACGAGCTCTTATTTCCCTTATTTTATCGTGGTGATCGTTCCTCCCTCTGTGGGTCGGTGTCAACAAAATATTTTCGCATTCGGGGGAGAAAATTGGTGATTGGAATTTCGTGAGAAGATTCCGTCGCAACGAAAACTCCTTTCTTTTAATGATTTCCAGCCCAAATCCTGTATCATTTCTGTGACACTCTCTCCCATATTTCGCGATAATACAAAACGTGTTGCCTTTCTTTGAACTTTTTCTATGTATTCCGCCAGTCCTATCTGATAAGGATCCCACACCGCGCAGCAGTATTCTAAAAGAGGACGGACAAGCGTAGTGTAGGCAGTCTCCTTAGTAGGTCTGTTACATTTTCTAAGTGTCCTGCCAATAAAACGCAGTCTTTGGTTTGCCTTCCCCACAACATTTTCTGTGTTCCTTCCAATTTACGTTGTTCGTAATTGTAAAACCCAGGTATTTAGTTGAGTTTACGTCTTTAGATTAGAATGATTTATCGTGTAACAGAAGTTTAACGAGTTCCTTTTAGCACTCACGTGGATGACCTCACACTTTTCGTTATTTAGGGTCAACTGCCACTTTTCGCACCATTCAGATATCTTTTCTAAATCGTTTTGCAGATTGTTTTGATCTTCTGAGGACTTTATTAGTCGATAAACGACAGCGTCATCTGCAAACAACCGAAGACGGTTGCTCAGATTGCCTTCCAAATCGTTTATATAGATAAGGAACAGCAAAGGGCCTATACGAGGTGCATTCAAGTTCTAAGGCCTCCGATTTTTTTTCTAATTAACTACTCACCCGAAATCGATGAAACTGGCGTTACTTCTCGCCGTAATCGCCCTGCAGACGTACACATTTTTCACAACGCTGACGCCATGATTCCATGGCAGCGGCGAAGGCTTCTTTAGGAGTCTGCTTTGACCACTGGAAAATCGCTGAGGCAACAGCAGCAAGGCTGGTGAATGTGCGGCCACGGAGTGTGTCTTCCATTGTTGGAAAAAGCCAAAAGTTACTAGGAGCCAGGTCAGGTGAGTAGGGAGCATGAGGAATCACTTCAAAGTTGTTATCACGAAGAAACTGTTGCGTAATGTTAGCTGGATGTGCGGGTGCGTTGTCTTGGTGAAACAGCACACGCGCAGCCCTTCCTGGACGTTTTTGTTGCAGTGCAAGAAGGAATTTGTTCTTCAAAACATTTTCGTAGGATGCACCTGTTACCGTAGTGCCCTTTGGAACGCAATGGGTAAGGATTACGCCCTCGCTGTCCCGGAACATGGACACCATCATTTTTTCAGCACTGGCGGTTACCCGAAATTTTTTTGGTGGCTTCCATTGAGCTGACTGGCGCTTTGTTTCTGGATTGAAAAATGGCATCCACGTCTCATCCATTGTCACAACCGACGAAAAAAAGTCCCATTCATGCTGTCGTTGTGCGTCAACATTGCTTGGCAACATGCCACACTGGCAGCCATGTGGTCGTCCGTCAGCATTCGTGGCACCCACCTGGATGACACTTTTCGCATTTTCAGGTCGTCATGCAGGATTGTGTGCACAGAACCCACAGAAATGCCAACTCTGGAGGCGATCTGTTCAACACTCATTCGGCGATCCCCCAAAACAATTCTCTCCACCTTCTCGATCATGTCGTCAGACCGGCTTGTGCGAGCCCGAGGTTGTTTCGGTTTGTTGTCACACGATGTTCTGCCTTCATTAAACTGTCGCACCCACGAACGCACCTTTGACACATCCATAACTCCATCACCACATGTCTCCTTCAACTGTCGATGAATTTCAATTGGTTTCACACCACACAAATTCAGAAAACGAATGATTGCACGCTGTTCAAGTAAGGAAAACGTCGCCATTTTAAGTATTTAAAAGAGTTCTCATTCTCGCCGCTGGCGGTAAAATTCCATCTGCCGCACGGTGATGCCATCTCTGGGATGTATTGACAATGAACGCGGCCTCATTTTAAAACAATGCGCATGTTTCTATCTCTTTCCAGTCCGGAGAAAAAAAATCGGAGGCCTTACAACTTGAATGCACCTCGTAACACTATCTTGGTGAACGCCAGAAATCACTTCTGTTTTACTCGATGACTTTCCGCCAGTTACTACGAACTGTGACCTCTCTGACAGGAAATCACAAATCCAATCACATAACTTAGACGATATTCCATAAACACGCGATTTCACTACTAGCGGCTTGTGTGGTACAGTGTCAAAAACCTTACAGAAATCCAGAAATACGGAATCGATCTGAAATCCCTTGTCAATAGCACTCAAAACTTCATGTGAATAAAGAGCTAGTCCTGTTTCACAGCAACGATGTTTTCTAAACCCATGTTGAATGTTTGTCAATAGACCGTTTCCTTCGCGGTAATTCATAATGTTCGAACACAATATATCTTCCAAAATCCTGCGGCATATCGACGTTAACGAGCCGGCCGGAGTGGCCGAGCGGCTAAAGGCGCTACAGTCTGGAACCGCACCACCGCTACGGTCGCAGGTTCGAATCCTGCCTCGGGCATGGATGTGTGTGATGTCCTTAGGTTAGTTAGGTTTAAGTAGTTCTAAGTTCTAGGGGACTTATGACCACAGCAGTTGAGTCGCATAGTGCTCAGAGCCATTTTTTTTTTTTGACGTTAACGATATGGGCCTATAATTTAGTGGATTACTCCTACTACCTTTCTTCAATATTGGTGTGACCTGTGCAACTTTCCAGTGTTTGAGTATGGATTCTATCGTCGAGCGAACGTTTGTATATGATTGTTAAGTATGGAGCTAATGCATCAGAATACTCCGAAAGGAACCTAATTGAATACAGTCTGGACCAGAAGACTTGCTTTTATTAAGTGATTTAAGTTGCTTCACTACTACGAGGTTATTTACTTCTGCGTAACTCATGTTGGCAGCTGTTCTCGATTCGAATTCTGGAATATTTACTTCGTCTTCTTTTGTGAAGGCATTTCGGAAGGCAGTGTTTAGTAACACTGCTTTGGCAGGACTGTCTTCGATAGTATCTCCATTGCTATCGCGCAGAGAAGGCATTGATTGTGTCTTGCTGCTAACAAACTTCACATACGGCCAGAATCTCTTTGGATGTTCTGCCAGGTTTCGAGACAAAGTTTCGTTGTGGAAACTGTTATAAGCATCTCGCATTGAAGTCCTCGCTAAATTTCGAGCTTCTGTAAAAGATCGCCGATCTTGATCTATAATGAATACTTGTAGCTAATGGCGTCAAGAGAGAATAGTTTTAGTAGCACCACTTCCAAATAAAAGAAAGATGCGAATTTTTAGATGACCTAAAATTTCAAATATATTTCCTATTTTATTTTAAAAAGACTGTCAGCGAAGTTCATTTCTTATATTGTTAGAGTCCCTGCACATAAAAAAGGTACTTCTTTTGCGGAATTTCAGTTTATATACGATCCAGGCAGCCGAGTGTATGAGCCATTGGACTTACATTCGTGTGGAGCAGGGTTCAAATTCCCCGTATAGCTATCCAGGTTTATGTTTTTCGTGGTTTCGCTAAAATATTTAAGGCTAAAAGCACGCTGATTCTTATGAAAAGGACACAGTCCCTGTACTTGTCCAATACAAGCTTGTGCGCTCTGTCTCTCTCTAACGAAGTCGTCGGTCGTCTAAAAGAAATCACATATGGTGTATCACTCATTTTATTTGAAATGATTGCACTACGCTCTGGCTGCTGAGAACAGGCAGCTGGGCGTGTGGGATGCCGTAGGCGAGGAAATGGGACAAATGATCAGACAGTTCACACATTCCCGGACTGGTGGTGAGAGATGGTGGCAGACATATTAGAATCACGTTTCACCTCATGTAAATGTCCCCGACTCCAGAATATATCTACCACTTGCCGCGTTGGCAAGCCAGGAATGTCGCCTAGGTTTAACGTCCCGAAGACACGAGATCATTAGATTTGGACTGATTTGGGGGGAAGAGACCAAACAGCGAGGTCATCGGTCTCATCAGATTAGGGACGGATGGGGAAGGAAGTCGGCCGTGCTCTGTCAAAGTAACCATCCCGGCATTTGCCTGAAGCGATCACGGAATACCTAAGTCGGGATGGCCAGACGCGGGATCGAACCGTCGTCCTCCCGAACGCGAGTCCAGTGTGCTAACCACTGTGCCACCTTGCTCGGTTCGAGATCGGTAGAGGCGGATCGATGTATACAAATGTATACCGCTATTTGTCAGAAATTGATTTATCCAATGACAGTGCTCCTACAACAGTGGTGATGTGTGAGCCTTGTGAGGTGCGGTGAGTGAAAGTGCGGGGCGCTGGTTTAATGTTCCCGATAGCGAGTGCATTGATCTGTATTATACATCTACATCTACATCTACATGATTACTCTGCAATTCACATTTAAGTGCTTGGCAGAGGGTTCATCGAACCACAATCATACTATCTCTCTACCATTCCACTCCCGAACAGCGCGCGGGAAAAACGAACACCTAAACCTTTCTGTTCCAGCTCTGATTTCTCTTATTTTATTTTGATGATCATTCCTACCTATGTAGGTTGGCCTCAACAAAATATTTTCGCATTCGGAAGAGAAAGTTGGTGACTGAAATTTCGTAAATAGATCTCACCGCGACGAAAAACGTCTTTGCTTTAACGACTTCCATCCCAACTCGCGTATCATATCTGCCACACCCTCTCCCCTATTACGTGATAATACAAAACGAGCTGCCCTTTTTTGCACCCTTTCGATGTCCTCCGTCAATCCCACCTGGTATGGATCCCACGCCGCGTACCAATATTCTAACAGAGGACGAACGAGTGTAGTGTAAGCTGTCTCTTTAGTGGACTTGTTGCATCTTCTAAGTGTCCTGCCAATGAAACGCAACCTTTGGCTCGCCTTCCCCACAATATTATCTATGTGGTCTTTCCAACTGAAGTTGTTCGTAATTTTAACACCCCGGTACTTAGTTGAATTGACAGCCTTGAGAACTGTCACACCATACAGCAATCTTTTCTAAATCGCTTTGCAACTGATACTGGTCTTCGGATGACCTTACTAGACGGTAAATTACAGCATCATCTGCGAACAACCTAAGAGAACTGCTCAGATTGTCACCCAGGTCATTTATATAGATCAGGAACAGCAGAGGTCCCAGGACGCTTCCCTGGGGAACACCTGATATCACAGTTGATCATCAGTTACTGCGGTCAACATTTCTTCTGGGTGGTATGGCTACCTAATGAATTTACGAGTTGTTTTTCAGATTGCTACGTCTATCCTACGTAAAATCTTCGATATTCGACGGCGGCCACTTTCATCAGCACATTGTTGGCCATGGCATTTGGCGCAGGTGGCAGCGGTAGCGGTTTTCCTACTCACGGTAGACCTCGACATGGCGACACCTTAAAGGTTGATTGCCTGCACTAACTCGGCGATAGAGCATCCAGGGCGTCATCAAAATTATGCATTAAGTAAAACTTCTAGAAAGACAATAATATAATATAATTACAACCTTTGCAGTCGATGGGACTAAACTTAATTTTTCGCACCGACCATCATCAGCTTATCCGTCTAGATACGTCAGTTAGACATATCAGGAGATCGAATCGATTCCACTTAAAAAAAAAAAAAACACACACAAACCCCTGCCGTGGAAGTGGGAATGCCTGGAAGGCAGGTGTGGAAGAGGTGTCGGGGATACAGAAAAATCATTTGTTCTAGTTGGTATGAGGACAATAGGAAAAGCTAATCTAAGGTGTTCCGATGATGTGAAGAACCGCGAAAGCCCGGTAGCAGAAAGCGACCACCACAGAAATGGCTTGGTCTGTTCGACGAGGATCGGATGCTGTTATCTTTAGCACCTGTAGAAAGCTAAAGAACGGCTGTTAAGCTGCTAACAGCCGACAAGATGTAAAGCAGAATAGGCAGCAATCGTTAGTACTGGCTGTCCGACATGTCTTGTGTCTGTATCACTATGTCACGTGCCATCTTTTCTAGGGCACCTTACAGGGCACACAATATAACCGTGATTCCGTATATCACGAACTTATGGAAATTACTTCACTTTATTTGTGACTGTCATTTGGGTAGCGTCATGCAGTGGAGACATAAGGCAAAGACGGGTGTATTTGCGCGAGACTACTTAAAATTGTGAGAGAAAGTGGTAAAGAAAGCGTCAGGTTCTCGGATACATCGCAACACAGCGGCATGAAATTCAGATAGAGTAGTCACTTCCGAAAAACAGTTAGATAATTCTCGGGAAAGTGGGAGGGAAAACAATGCAACAAGAAGTCACCATGCTTTTTAGTTTTCACAGTGGGCACGACATTTCAGAAAACTAACGTAGGCGAGGCGCAGAACAGTGCGTAAGTCTGAAAGCTAGATGGTTGGAAGCTGTTAAGAAATAAGTTCCAGTATCGAATACTTGATATACTGTGATGTTGAAAAATATGCAAGTAGCTAGTTATGTAATAGACATTACATGAGAGATTATTCATACCTTAGTAATTTGCAAAAGACAGTACTGGACATCCATAGCAGTGGTGTTATCAGAATTCTTGGCTTTAGTGACTTCAGCCAAGAATAGAGAAGTAGTAGACATTTTACTTTTTCGGGGTATTTAAATTCCAACCTCCGCTGACTTGTAATTTATACTTCTACTGTTTCTTCCAGAGCTGTAGGAATAGTATAATACATGTATAAATTAATAGCTATGAGTATCAAGAACTCGGACAGAAAGCCAATACTAAGAAAAGAATAGAAAGCTGAAAGGTGGAAGGAATACATAGAGGAGCTATGTAAGGAAAACAAACTTGAAGACAATATTATTTAAAGAAAAGAGGAAATAGGTGAAGACAAAATGGGAGATATGATAAGCGTGAAGAATTTGACAGTAAGCTGAAAGACCTAAGTGGAGACAAGGCTCCTGGAATAGACAACATTCCCTTAGAATTATTGAGATCCTTGGGAGAGCGAGCCATAACGAAATTATTCCATATGGTGTGCAAGATACATGAGACACTTGAAATGCCCTCACACTTCAGGAAGAATATAATAATGCCAGTTCCAAAAAAGGCTTAAGCTGACAAGTGTGATCACTACTGAATCATCGGCTTAATAACTCTTGGTTGCGATATATTGAAAAATATTATTTACAGAAGAATGGAAAAACTGGTGGAAGTCTTCTCCGGGGAAGATCAATTTGGGTTCAGGAGAAATGTATGACACACGAGGCAATACTGACCTGACGACATATCTACATCTACTTCTACTCTGCAACTCAACCGTAAGTGCCTATCATAGAAGGCAGGTTAAAGAAAGGCAAACCTACGTTTATAGCATTTGTAGATTTAGGGAAAGCTTCTGGCAATGTTGACTGGACTATATACTTTGAAAGTCTGAAGCTGGCAGGAATAAAATACAGGGAGCAGAAGGTTGCTTACAACTTGTACAGATATCAGACTGCAGTTATAAGAGTCGAAGGATATTAAAGGGAAACCGTAGTTGAGAATGAAGTGAGGCAGGTTTGTAGCCAGTCCTCAATATTATTCAATCTGTACATTGAGCAAGCTTACAAGGAAACCATGAAGAAATTGGGAAAGGGAATTAAAATTCATGGAGAAGAAATAAAAACTTTAAGGTATGCCGATGTCACTATAATTCTGTTAGAGATGACAAAAGCTTTGGAAGACCAGTTGAACGGAATGAATAGTCTATTGAAAAGAGATTATAAGATGAACATCAACAAAAGCAAAACAAGGGTAATGGAATGTAGTTGAATCAAATCGGGCGATGGTGAGGGAATTCTGTTGGGAAATGTGGAACTAAAAGTAGTAGAAGAGTGTTGGCGTTTGGACTGTAAAATAACAGATGAAGGCAGAAGTAGAGCGGATATAAAATACAGACTAGCTATTCACAAAAATAATTTCGGAAAGAGAGAAATTTGCTAACATCTAACATAAAATTTAGTGTTAGGAAGTACTTTCTTAAGGTATTTGCCTGGGGTATAACTTTGTACAGGAGTAAAACATTGACAATTGGCAGTTCAGACAAGAAGAGAAGATAAGTTTTTGCAACGTGGTGCTGTAAAAGAATGCTGAAGATTACACGGGTAGATCGAATAACAAACAAGGAGGTACTGAATCGAATTCGGGAAAAAAGAAATTTATGATACAGCTAGATTGAAAGAAGGAATCGATTGCTAGAGCAGATCAGTGAGGAATAAAGGAGTTGTCCATTTGGAAATGGAAAGAAGTGGGAGGGAGGGGGTAAAAATTTTAGAGGGAGACTAAGGCTTGAATACAGTAAGTTGTTTGAAATGGACGTAGACGGCAGTAGTTACGAGGCGTCTTTTTTAAGTAAGGTCCGTTTGAACATAAGTACACAACGAAAGGTTATTTCAAAAAAGTAAATTTACTTTCAGAAGTACATGCTTCACTCTATTTTTCGACATAGTTTTCAAGTTTGTTGAAACACGTATCATACCTCTCAACCAATTTTAAAATACCATCTTCATAAAAACTTGACTCCTGCTCCGATAACCAAGAGTTCACTGTCGTTTTCACGTCGTCGTCATCATTGTAACGGTTGCCTCTGAGGTGTTGTTTGAGGTGGAGGAACAGACGGTAATCGCTCGGCGCAAGATCAGGACTGTAGGGTGGGTGGTCTAAAACTTCTCAGCCAAAGCTGTCCAATAAATCGCGGGTCTGACCTGCAGTGTGAGGTCTTTCATTGTCATGGAGAAGGACAATTCCCTTTGTCAGCATGCCGCGTTTTTTGTTTTGAATCCCTCTGCGTAGCTTTCTCAGGGTTTGGTAGTATGCTTCTGCATTGATAGTGGTTCCTCGTTGCATGAAGTCGACCAAGAAAACACCATGCCTTTCCCAAAACACTAACGCCATGATTTTGCGCTGGGACAGAGTCTGTTTGGCCTTCACCTTTACAGGCGAGTGTGTGTGTCTCCATTCCATGCTCTGTTGCTTCGATTCGGTTGTGATATGCAAAACCCATGTTTCGTCTCCAGTTACGATCTGACTCAGGAAGCCGTCACCTTCAACATGATAACGAGCCAAGAACTTCATCACACACTCAAATCTTTGGTTTTTGTGGTCCTCTGTTAGGAGTTTCGGGACCCAACGGAAGCACAGTTTCAGAAACAATGTTGTAAAGCACTGATTCGACACGTCAGGAAATTCGTTTGAGAGACCTGTTACTGTGAAGCGCCTGTTCTCACGAATCCTCTCTTCAACTGAAGCCACCAAATCGTCGGTAATCAAAGAAGGGCGGCCGGAGCGGTTCTCATCATGGACGGTGTCAGGCCATCTTTGAATTCTCTTACCACTTTGGTTTCACTCATAACAGTATTTCAATCCCGCGTCCGGCCATCCTGATTTAGGTTTTCCGTGATTTCCCTAAATCACTCCAGGCAAATGCCGGGATGGTTCCTCTGAAAGGGCACGGCCGACTTCCTTCCCAATCCTTCCCTAATCCGATGAGACCGATGACCACGCTGTCTGGTCTCCTTCCCCAAACCAACCAACCATAACAGTATCACCGTACACTTCGCAAATCTGTCGATGAATTTCTGCAGCAGACAGGTTCCTTGCTGACAAAAACCGTATCACTGAGCGAACCTCACACGCGGCGGGCGAGTTGATAGTCGTAAACATTTTGAAAGCACAGAACAGAACTGTACAGGTTAGCTTCAGAGCTGAAACTGAGCACAGTTGTTCCTGAGGCATGCCGGTACACGACGATTGCGTTCGTTGAGGTATGCGCGCGAACTACTAGTGTCTACAACAAAACGGATCTCACTTAAAAAACACGCCTCGTATATAGAGATGAAGAGGCTTGCCAATGTTCAGACAGAAGACAACAACAACAACAATCAACAGCTTCGTGTGAAAAAATGCTCAAAAGAAATTAAATCATCTATATCGAATTTGTGCTGTTATGTTGTAACACACCGCGATTCATTTTAGTAACATTCCTTTAACACTTGCCCATAGACACTGCATCATATACGCTTTCTTGTCAACATTTTAGTACTGGGCGATGTACAAGCAAATCTGCGTCTCAACAGAAAGAAAAAAAGCACAGACAAATATTTCATTAGGAAAGTGATTTGAGATAGTGGAGATGTTTGTAGCCGCCAATTAAAATTTTCACTCTCATTTCTTTTAGACCACTTAGGAACGACTTGGCACCATCTCGGCAACGCATACTTGGCTTCGCAATTTCAAGATGAAGAATCTGATTAGACATGCATTGGCAACATTTGTGGCTACATTAACAACTTCATGCGTTCCTACGTGTTGTTCTACAATGCGACTATTTCCGCGATGTGTGAAATCCGATAGGTGCGTGAGCAGAGCTTGTACTCGGGTTACACGTCGGCCTTTGGCGTCACGCCCTCCGCGGACGGCCGGCGCTCCACCTGCCGACTCGCACGTCAAAACTTCCTCCAATCTGTGTCCCCTGATTCTTTCATCTTCGTTGGGCTAGTGCGACCATGCACCGGAACACTCAAGGATACAACAACTGACAAAGTGTCACATACTAACAGTAAAACAAATTGGGTAAGCGAGCTGTCTGTACAGCCAACTTTCACAACTCTTTTCTGGGTCGATCCGGATTTTACTGGGATGAAAACTAAGCATACCTATTCTGGATTTGTGCGAGTGTGTGTGTGTTTGTATGTGCGGCACTATTGTGTGTGTGTGTGTGTGTGTGTGTGTGTGTATTTCAATTAGGTGCTAATAGGGGGCGCCAACGACTATAGTGGATTGCTACTGAGCGAGGGAAAAATGAGTGTCTATATGCTTCTGCATGCGACTTAATCTCTGTTATTTTATTCTCAAGATCCCTACGTGAGATATATGGTCGTGGCAACTTACTGGTCTCACAGTCTTCTTCGAATACAGCTCCTCTGAATTTACGCAACAGGATTTAGCGAGAACTACATATTCTTTCTTCCAAATCTGCGCAAAGCTTCATCGGATTTTCATTGTGCTTTTAATTTCGCGATCGCCTGGAGGCTCAAAAAAAAAAAAACAAAAAAAACTAGCTCTCTTCGTTACACGTCGCGATGGGCTCAAGATGCATTCAGATATTATCGAGTTCTTTCTAGTTCCAAAATATTTGATCAGGTGAACATCCGCAACTGAGGAACGTATTTATAGAATAAAAATCCGCTTCACTTTCCAGATGGCAACTGCAGCAGATTTTTATTCTATAAATATTCTTTCCATTTATTATAGACGCTAGCTTCAATTTATATACATTTAAAGAGATCTGCTATTCATTATACCAAATAAAAATTTTATCCAAGTCTTTCTGCAGTTAATTATGATCGTTCAGCGACGAAACTTCGTGAGTGGTACATTTAGCCATCGCGAGAGCGTTAAAAATCTCATAGATAGTTTGAAGTGGGACACACTTGCAGACAGACGACACGCTAAACGGAAGGGGCTGCTCACTAAATTCCGATCTTCGCCTAGGATGTAGAGCATATATTATTACCACTAACTGTCAAATCGCGCAATGATCACCATTCAAAGATAAGGGAAATCAGAGCTCGTATTGAGGCGTTCAGACCAGTCGTTTTTCCCTCGTGCGATCCGCGAGTGGAACAGAGGCGGGGAAATATGACTTTGGTGCGAATTTCACGCTCCGCCACACACCGCTTGGTGGCTAGCGGAGTATATATGTAGATGTAGAAACTTCCCTGTAGCCAACAGTATCGTCAGTGAACATTGTGACAGTGCTGCTGATCCTATCTGATAAATCGTTATGAATGTTGAAAACGTTGGAGATCCTATTACGTTTCCTTCGGCACACCCAATGTTACATTTACTTCTGTGGAACATACAGCGTCCAGTATAACGTACTAGGTTCTGTTAGCCAAATACTCGACTAGCAAGCACATATGTATGAATATACTGCATATGATGGTATCTTTGTTACCAAAGGACAATATAGTGCAATGTGAACGCCTTTAGGAATTCTTTGAAGGCAGAACCTACCTGTTCACCAGCATTTATTATTCGCAAGACTTTGTGTATGTATAAAGCAAACTATGTTTCACACAATAGATTTTTCCTGGATACGTGCTGAATTTCTGAAAGATGTGTGTTTTTCTCCGGGAAAAATAAATGTTTGAGCTTATAATTTGCTCTGTAATCCGGCAACAGACGGAAATCAGCGTGTTGGTCTGTAATTCAGTGAATTCGATTTTTTAGCCATGCTCTTTTCCAGTCAAACGGGAGTAATCACACCGATCTCTGGGACACGTAGAACGGTCACCAGAGTGCATTAGTGTTGTTCATGTTTACTATTGTAACCATGCCTGGTAGAATATATAAGGGACATGAACAACGTCAGTCGTTAAGTGATCACTGTGAAGGACACAGAGATGTCGTGTACTCAAGTGAGCCAGCGTTATCGTCTGCTGACAGAGTTCGAAAGTGGCTTCATTATGGTCTCCATTTGGGTGGCTGGTGGAATTGTGTGCTATCAAGATGTGTGGGGTATTCAGATTTGGACTGCCTGGGAACGTAAGAGCAGGCGTATTCGACGACGAGGGCGCAGTCGCCCACATCTCACCCCTGTAAGGGAGGATCGCCGAATTGTGCACCAAGCACTACCCCTTCACGTCTACGTCTTCCACCCAAGAATATGTAATGGACTCCCTGTAACATACTGTATCCCACACCATTGGTGAGAGACTAGAAGCAGCCGGACTAGGGAATTTTTGTTCCATGCACAGACTTCCTTTAACACCACAACACAAACGGCCGCGTTTGGATTTGTGCCCTGACTAAAAAGTGTGGACTGCTGATGATGGCTTCGCATTGTGTTCGGCCATTAATCGTGGTTCTGCCCAATCTCGGATTACCATCGTCGGTGAGAATGGTGGCGACCTGGGAAAAAGTCCCAATCTTCCAATATTTGGCAGAAGCAATGCGTTGTCACACCTGGCGCCATGCTGTGGAGAGTCCTCGGTTATGACTTCAGGTCAGTGTGGGTAGCGATTGAGAGAACTCTTAAGGCAGAACGGCACGTCACAGACCTTGTGCATCCTCATGTGTCACCTCTCATGTGATAATATGAAGGGCTTATTTCAATAGTGGTACAAGTCCATTACCTCCACTTTCCTGCTTATAATGTTTCTGACATTAATGATCCAAACAAACAGAAAGAAAGGTTCATCTCTAGCAAGTAGCCATATGCTTCTCCATCGCAGATTTTTCAGAGCTCATTTAACTTTAGGACTCTGTATCTCAAAATGAACAAAAATGGACTTGTACCACTATTGAAATAAGCCCTTCATATCTTGGTGACATTTTTCAGCAGGACAATGCAAGTCTGCACGTTGTGTCCGTTACGTTGCGGTACTCATGTGGCCAGCAAGATCAGCAGATCTGTCACCAATTGAACTTTTGTGGGACCAGCGAGGACATCAACTCCGTCCCAGTGCTAGTATCCAGGTTATCAAAGACCAGTTACAGCAGTTGCGGGTCGCCTTGTCTCAGGAGAGGATACAACGGCCTTATCGCACCCTTCCCAACAGAATCTTTACATGCAGCCAGGCCAGAGCGAGTGCAACTTTCATATTGATAAGTGAGCTCATCCTGTCAAGTTACCTGCAAATTTGACTCAATGTTGTAATCGGTGAAATAACATCACATACCATCTCATTTTCTGAAATCTCATTTCGTTTCCTTCTCCCTTTTTCAGTGCTTCATATTGTTTTGTCAGGCTGTTTACATATGACTAGTACTTACTATCATTTTCTGACAGACGAGTAGCAAAGCAGAAAAGCACTCGTGACTTCAGTGTTGGATAATACCAGTCGGTAAGCAGCCATTCAGTCCATAAGCATTTGCCCGCGATCGTATACAGAGGCCACTACCCCAGATATGTCCCCTTCATCATAGCATACAGAGATTATCGTGGACGAAGGAAACAGATCTCCATTTGGCGTTAATGCTCGTTGGAATTGCTCGGCGCTGGTAGTTCGCAGTTAGGATCACCGCCATTGGACACTCTAAGTATTAGCATATTCTCTTCGACTAATGAGTGGCATCGAAAACCACCTGAGGTTATTTATCCCACTTGGCAACAAGGCTCCACATGAAGTGGACTTTTTCCTTGTGGCTGACGTCAAACGATGGCTGTTGCGGTGCTCCACTTATAACGGTAGGTTTCTGGTCATGAGTTCGAATTCAGAATAACATCTACTAGATATTCAGTACAGTTATGTGGAGAAACCCACACAGCCAGACGTAAGGAGAGTCAAGGACTCACCTGTATTATAGCAATTAGGGTATATATTTTTCTTAGGTGCTATTGTGATCAGAACTATATGTTCCGAAACGGCACATTATACTACTGATTTATCTATTGCCTTTACGAGTGTAATGGTACCATAGCAGCTTCACTGAATTCTGTAATAACGGAATTTCACTTTACAGTCGGACCATTCCCATAGAGCATACGAAAATTCTGTGATAATGTACTAATATTACCGGTACATATGAAAATGCAAACCTGTGTCTTCCTCCTACTTTCTTTAAGCAATTACTTTACTCCTCTTGGAAGACCTCATTCTTCTTAATTCCTTCCTCTATAACATCAAACACTTCGTCAATCTGTCTTCATAAATAATTCAGCGTTCCAGTGATCATGATAATCACTTCTGTTAATCTTTCTATTCTTCCCCTGTTACTCATCCGTGTTCTTCCTTACAGGTATGTTGACGTTATCACCTTCCCATCGTCACGTTATGACTTTTAAAAACAGTTCACGGATAGTGGTGTCCTCCAAACACAAACCATTTCCTCTTCTGAGAACAGATCTCTAATAATCAGTGCATCTAACATTACATTATAAATGCAGATACCTCTATGTAACTATCACTGACCTCTAATCTAATCAGTGCCTGTAGAGACAGCTCGAGGTTCTTCGCCAGAAATTCTGGCGTCAGAGTTATACCTATTGTAGTTATTAGTTTGATATTCACATCCTTACGCTTTATCCTTTAAGGATAAAACTGTGATATTGTTAAAAGCGGGGCTATGAGAGTTCAGTCTCAAGGTCCCATCGTTTTCTTTATGTAAGCCAACCAGCCGCTTGCCCTAGCTTCCTTGGGCCGTTGATTTGTTTATTCAGGCCGTAATTAATGGGCAATAACTCATTATAATTACAATTAACGGTTCATAACTGTCATTATACTCACCATTATTTATAGCCGAGATTGAGGCAAAAGAGTGCACTTGCGTTTATTTTCACTCAGCTGTTCAAATGCTTAGTAATAACTGTCATCATAAAGATGGTAATTTGTGACATAAAAAATGGTATCTCGCCTCCCCTCCTAATGCAGTGTGCTCCTACTGGTCAAACCCCCACCATCGCCGCCATTAGTGCCCCAGCATACTGAGAGGGATTTGGCATGCTTATACTGTAAATCACACGACCAACAGCACCATCATGAAGGGTCAGAGATCATTTAGCACCGCTGTGAAGAATAAAAACAAGAAGACTGTTTCATTCGAAAGTAAGCATTTTTTCCTCCATCTCTCATTGTTATTTTTGAAATTATTTGTTATTTAGCAATATCTTCTTTTTTCTACAGCCCAGAGGTCTCCTGATGATAATCCAATCGAGTCGACCTGCATGATTTTTGTGAGAAATTCGATTTTCCTCACACCTACCAGATTTTTCGGACATCAGGCTTCCACCACCTGTTTAGTCCAACTTTGAGCCTCCAGTGCAGCAGCAGCAGCAGTGGTGGTCCACATGCGGCATACTGCACGACAATATGAAAGAACTGTTCCTTTATGACCGAGAGTTATCACTATAACCGGCATCGGCACCAGCCTCGCGGTTACATACCTCATGTGTTACAAACAATTTTATGATGACCTCATGTATTAATGTGTTTCTGATTGCAGTTGCGTACAGTCTAAACGTGAGAGGCAGTGAGCGTGTAGTTGTGTACATGTCCCCTGATTATGAGTTCAATATTCTAACAGTGTTTGAAAATCCTGAGGTTAGTGGTAATAATGTTATGCTTTCTTCATTGAGTGGTGGCATTTACGCGAGAATTTCTCAAAAGTATTGGTTCTGTACGACTATCAAAATGCCCCCCCCCCCCCCCTGCATTACTGGGCTGTCACATAATATGTGTGGGTGACTACCCATAAAAAATTAAAATTATTAGTGATGGGGATAAGTTAGAGTACACTCATTTACAAAAGGCAATATTCAGAAACTTGGTGTGTGTTTGTTCTGCCATCCAGCGTGCAGGGAATAACCGTATCGGGTGGTGGGATTATTTATACGGATTTTTTGACAATGCTTGGTATGCTCTTAACAAAGCTAATGAGAATACTTCTGAGAATGTATTCATTAAAAACTTTGATATGTGTTGCGAAGCTGTACACAGCACATATAATGCATCACTGCTGCCTGATGTGGGCAAGAAATGTGTGCATATTTACATATGTTGATCTTACCCACAATGTTCTTCAAAATGAAAAGAGAAAATAAATGACATGTACTGAATGATTTGTACTTTATTTCAAGTAAAGATGCAGTGGCTTTGTGGCTCATTACTGTCTAGTTACTAAGACATCCACCAAAGAAAAAAGTGTCTCTTGTAATTTCCAGTAAATGCTATGTATATCTGAACAGAATAATTAACATATTCCTTCAACCAACGTGACTGCTTGAAGCAGACGCAATGGGTGACTCTAATCAGTTGCATTCCGAAACTAAGACACTGCTGGAGGTTTCTATAGTGTTTTCCTCTCAGCCGGCCGCTGTGACCGAGCGGTTATAGGGGATTCAGTCCGGAACCGCGCTTCTGCAACGGTCGCAGGTTCGAATCCTGCCTCGGGCATGGATGTGTGTGATGTCCTTAGGTTTAAGTAGTTCTAAGTCTAGGGGGCTGATGACCTCCGATGTTAAGTCCCATAGTGCTTAGAGTCATTTGGTTTGGTTTGGTTTTTTTCCTCTCAGCGTCGTCATCAGCTCGTTGATGGAACTGTTGCATGGGATTACGTTCTTCAGACATAGTGACACTGTGTGCATCATGCAGGCCAGCAGGATATTCCATGTCTGTCTACACGACATACCATTCACCAGAATCCGCTGCTACACCCGTGAAATCATCTATCTGCAGAAGTCCTCATCGGATAGCCATCGAAACTCCCTAGCAGGCAGATATTTTTGGATCGCGTTTCCGCATAAGTTGTTAACATCAAGGTACATGATGTAGGTCTCATCTTCAGATGCTTTGAACTGTCCTCCCATTCGTGGTTTATTCCCCCTGGTGTACCTATGCATACACTGACAAAATCCCTCAGAAAGCCCACGTTTGGAAAAGAGCGGTATGTCGACATCGGTCAGTAATTTGATGTCGACACATGTCCATTTCAGCACTGCGTCCCAGGAAAACCATGGAGTGTTGTAATAGAATAAAGTATCTAGAGTTATGTGGTCATGCATACACTCCGGAATTTCCCAAAAATATCTGCAAGCAATCGCATATCCACAGTTTTGCATACTCCCCTAAATTAGAGATGTTGATTTCATACCAAACCTTCACTGCATGCTCATACTTCACATCCATTATGGCAGTGCTTGTAATGTTATTGGTGAATGTTTCTATCCTGGCAACATGGTTTGTAAGAAAAGACCCCATTCTCCATCACGACCCGAAACTTTGAATCATCAGGAAATGTGGCATGTCCTCCTGACGCTTTTGTCTCAGCAAGTTTATGAAGCTGCGCTTGCATAAATCGAAGTGAGTCCAGGAACTCTTAGGAAATGTTCTGCACCATCTACTTGGAGAAAGAAATTTACCTCTAAACACTCTCAGGTAGGACACTAACCTGTTATTTTTCCAAGCCGAAATCAGCCAAGTGTGTAGTGATGAAACGGGCATCATACCCACTCGTATTATGGAAGAAAACGGGTATGTGTGGTAGTTTGAGTTGCATGCATTTGTGCTGCTCCATGAAACTTCCCCATTAGATAAGAGTGGTCTCTAGATAGATTTTCTGCTCTTCTGTCTAACGACAGGACACAAATATGGCATTTGGCAGTTTCTTGTCTCAGGTTTTATTCTCCTGCGAGTTGGTCATGGGAATTTTGGTGCCATAACTGCGATGAACATGCCACGCAAGTTTTTCGAGATCAGTGAGCAACCATGTTGCAGGATTCTCCCCGATGTTTGATTTGAAAAGATTGTGACGAGTCATACGAGCATACAAATTAATATGCCGCCACATGTGGTACGAGACGGTCTGTGAGGACTGTATGTGATACAGTGGGTCTACATTCACAGCGCACCAGACGAGCGAGTAGGCATTCGAAATCAGCGTAACTATACTACGAAGAGACAACGCTCCTGGTAATGGAAATTCTTAAACTTCAGAAACTTGTTTCCCTCAGTTGGCATTTCCACACATACTAGCTCCTGGGTGGAGCACTCAGTCATATGCTTTCCTCTATTCTCTTTTGTATTAAAAGAACTGAGGCATCTAGAGCAATAATATCGTGTACCATTGTGATTGCTCAGTTGTATGGAAAGTAAAGCAGGACATGTTCTTGATCCATACATAGCGCTGCTTCTCACCCTTGGAGAATAACAGTAAATACATATGTTTCGTACTCTGACTGGCTAATCTGGAAAGGGTCGGAGGTCGTACAACCTTATCCTTCACTTTTTTCCCCATGCTCTTCTGGCTTCCTTTCCTCTTTCTTCAGGGTATAAACATGAACTAAAAAGCGTGAGTTCTGCCTCTCAAATTTAGGTATATCCTGAAGTGTCACGGGGAATGAGATGCTGTCAAAGTTGTAAAGCCCACAAACATTGTCCGTTCTGTATGCAGTCAGACACACAAGATGATCGTCACATTATAATTTCGTTCACAAGCCAATATTGACCATGCGAAGCAGAACTCGTGTTTCAGATTTTGAACATTAATACATTCCTTTTTATCATGAATACCCCTCGGAGGTTTGATATAGCTGTGGGTGAAAAACTTGGGTGTGGACATCCAAGTACAATATACGGCTGAGTGCCTTAGCAGACCACCTTTTCTGCATTTGGAAAATTGGCCCAGTATGACATTCGAGATGTAATCATGGAACCACTCAGTGACGGCGTTGCTCCACGATATAACGCACATTTCCTTACAAATATAGATAATGCCTTTCTCCTCCACTCCTACAACCACCTTCTTCTTCGGGGGGGGGGATTAGATTGCAGCACGGTACTGCGACGGCCTGAATGACGAGATACCGCAGATTTCTTAATATTTTAGGGAGCTGCCGTTCCAGAATGGGTATAGAATTGTTAACGAAGAGGCCAGGGCCTATTGTTGTTGTTATGGTCTTCAGTCCTGAGACTGGTTTGATGCAGCTCTCCATGCTACTCTATCCTGTGCAAGCTTCTTCATCTCCCAGTACCTACTACAGCCTACATCCTTCTGAATCTGCTTGGTGTATTCATCTCTTGGTCTCCCTCTACGATTTTTACCCTCCACGCTGCCCTCCAATACTAAATTGGTGATCCCTCGATGTCTCAGAACATGTCCTACCCACCGATCCCTTCTTCTAGTCAAGTTGTGCCACAAGCTCCTCATCTCCCAAACTCTATTCAATACCTCCTCATTAGTTATGTGATCTACCCATCTAATCTTCAGCATTCTTCTGTAGCACCACATTTCGAAAGCTTCTATTCTCTTCTTGTCGAAGCTATTTATCGTCCACGTTTCACTTCCATACATGCCTACACTCCATACAAATACTTTCAGAAACGACTTCCTGACATTTAAATCTATACTCGATGTCAACAAATTTTTCTTCTTCAGAAACGCTTTCCTTGCCATTGCCAGTCTACATTTTATATCCTCTCTACTTCGACCATCCTCAGTTATTTTGCTCCCGAAATAGCAAAACTCCTTTACTACTTTAAGTGTCTCATTTCCTAATCTAATTCCCATAGCATCACCCGATTTAATTCGACTACATTCCATTATCCTCGTTTTGCTTTTGTTGATGTTCATCTTATACCCTCCTTTCAAGACACTGTCCATTCCGTTCAACTGCTCTTTGCCGTCTCTGACAGAATTACAATGTCATCGGCGAACCTCAAATATTTTATTTCTTCTCCATGGATTTTAATACCTATTCCGAATTTTTCTTTTGTTTCCTTTATTGCTTGCTCAATATACAGATTGAATAACATCGGAGATAGGCTAAAACCCTGTCTCACTCCCTTCCCAACCATTGCTTCCCTTTCATACCCCTGCCATCTGGTTACTCTGCAAATTGTAAATAGCATTTCGCTCCCTGTATTTTACCCCTGCCACCTTCAGAATTTGAAAGAGAGTATTCCAATCAACATTGTCAAAAGCTTTCTCTAAGTCTACAAATGCTAGAAACGTAGGTTTGCCTTTCCTTAATCCTTCTTCTAAGATAAGTCGTAAGGTTAGTATTGCCTCACGTGTTCCAACATTTCTACGGAATCCAAACTGATCTTCCCCGAGGTCAGCTTCCATCAGTTTTTCCATTCGTCTGTAAAGAATTCGCATTGGTATTTTGCAGCTGTGACTTATTAAACTGATAGCTCGGTAATTTTCACATCTGTCAACACCATCTTTCTTTGAGATTGGGATTATCATATTCTTCTTGAAGTCTGAGGGTATTTCGCCTGTCTCATACATCTTGCTCACCAGATGGTAGAGTTTTGTCATGACTGGCTCTCCCAAGGCCATCAGTAGTTCTAATGGAATGTTGTCTACTCCCGACGCCATGTTTCGACTCAGGTCTTTCAGTGCTCTGTCAAACTCTTCACGCAATATCATATTTCCCATTTCATCTTCATCTACATCCTCTTCCATTTCCATAATATTGTCCTCAAGAACATCACCCTCGTATAGACCCTCTATATGCTCATTCCACATTTCTGCTTTCCCTTCTTTGCTTAGAACTGGGTTTCCATCTGAGCTCTTGATATTCATGCAAGTGGTTCTCTTTTCTCCAAAGGTCTCTTTATTTTTCCTGTAGGCAGTATCTATCTTACCCCTAGTGAGATAAGCCTCTACATCCTTACATTTGTCCTCTAGCCATCCCTGCTTAGCCATTTTGCACTTCCTGTCGATATCATTTTTGAGACGTTTGTATTCCTTTTTGCCTGCTTCATTTACTGCATTTTTATATTTTCTCCTTTCATCAATTAAATTCAATAATTCTTCTGTTACCCAAGGGTTTCTACTATCCCTCTTCCTTTTACCTATTTGATCCTCTGCTGCCTTCATTGTTTCATTCCTCAAAGCTACCCATTCTTCTTCTACTGTATTTCTTTCCCTCATTCCTGCCAATTGTTCCCTTATGCTCTCCCTGAAACTCTGTACAAGCTCTGGCTGTTTCAGTTTATCCAGGTCCCATCTCCTTAAATCCCACCTTTTTGCAGTTTCTTCGGTTTTAATCTACAGTTCATAACCAATAGATTGTGGTCAGAGTCCACATCTGCCCGTGGAAATGTCTTAAAATTTAAAACCTGGTTCCTAAATCTCTGTCTTACCATTATATAATCTATCTGATACCTTTTAGTATATCCAGGATTCTTCCATGTATACAACCTTCTTTCATGATTCTTAAACCAAGTGTTAGCTATGATTAAGTTATGCTCTGCGCAAAACTATACCAGGCGGCTTACTCTTTCATTTCTTAGCCCCAATCCATATTCACCTACTATGTTTCCTTCTCTCCCTTTTCCTACTCTTGAATTCCAGTCATCCATGACTATTAAATTTTCGTCTCCCTTCACTACCTGAATAATTTCGTTTATCTCATCACACATTTCATCAATTTCTTCGTCATCTGTAGAGCTAGTTGGCATATAAACTTGTACTACTGTAGTAGGCGTGGGCTTCGTGTCTATCGTGGCCACAATAATGCGTTCACTATGCTGTTTATAGTAGCTTACCCGTACTCCTATTTTTTTTATTCATTATTAAACCTACTCCTGCATTACCCCTATTTGATTTTGTATTTATAACCCTGTATTCACCTGACCAAAAGTCTTGTTCCTCCTGCCACCGAACTTCACTAATTCCCACTATATCTAACTTTAACCTATCCATTTCCCTTTTTAAATTTTCTAACCTACCTGCCCGATTAAGGGATCTGACATTCCACGCTCCGATCCGTAGAACGCCAGTTTGATTTCTCCTGATAACAACATCCTCTTGAGTAGTCCCCGCCCGGAGATCCGAATGGGGGACTATTTTACCTCCGGAATATTTTACCCAAGAGGACGCCATCATCATTTAATCATACAGTAAAGCTGCATGCCCTCGGGAAAAATTACGGCTGTAGTTTCCGCTTGCTTTCAGCCGTTCGCAGTACCAGAACAGCAAGGCCATTTTGGTTAGTGTTACAAGGCCAGATCAGTCAATCATCCAGACTGTTGTCCCTGCAACTACTGAAATGGCTGCTGCCTCTCTTCAGGAACCACACGTTTGTCTTGCCTCTCAACAGATACACCTCCGTTGTGGTTGCACCTACGGTACGGCTATCTGTATCGTTGAGGCACGCAAGCCTCCCCACCAGGGCCTATATAACCCACAATACAGTTATCTGTGTGGACATACGATACCTTCTCCCTTTTTTCTTCGCTTGCTGCTAGATGTCCCAGTGTTATTAGTGTATATATTTGTATTGGTCTCCCATTTTAAAAAACAAAGTCTATTGCCAATGACACAAAAAAATCTGCATTAAAACATATATCTCACAAGGAACATCTAATATTATACCAGCTATATAAAAAAATTTCTCTAATATTCCTTTTAATCTGCCATGGGAGTCGTAATAGTTGCGTGAAAAAAGTTTCTAGTCATTTGAAATGAATCTCTGTAACATATTTTCTAGTCATTAAGACATCCACCAAAGAAAAACGTATCTCTTGTGATTCCTAGTCAATGCTATGTCAATGCTCTGTACAGAATAATTATTGTATATCTAGTGAATAAACCACAAATTATCAAATACACGTAACTCTCTCTTGATCATTTTATTTACAAAAAACCTATCACGTAATTTGGGTAGTTACACAGCATGCAACTTAGATTAGTGTCGGCTGATAGTGGAGGCACTCTCATATTTTTCTGTTTGCAAGTACCCCACTGACCGGACTAGAATGGCACTCCATCTTTATCTGAATTGAAGTAAAAAGCATTCTTTACAGGTCATTTATTTTCTTTTTCCATTTCGGATAACGTTGTGAGGAAGGTGAACATTACGTAAGTATGCACGCATTTCTCTGCCCATATCAGGTAGCGGTGAACACTATACATGCTGTGTAAAGCATCACAACACACATCATAATTTTTAGTCAATACATACTCAGAAGTGTTCACATAAGTCAGCTATGAAAGAGCATATCAAATCTGGCCAAAAAAGTCCTTATACATAATCCCACCACTCGCCATCGTCATTCACGGCAGAGCTAGCACACACCAAGTTTCTAACCTATCCTCATAATTGATAATTTTAACCGGTTTAGGGTAGTCACCGCCACACACTGCGTGACAGCCCATTAACACCGGAGGTGCACTTTGATCGTTGAACAGAGAAGCAACCTTTGCGAAATTCTCACGTAACTGACACCACTCATTTGATAAAAGCAAAACATTCTTGCTATATTGTATTGTAGCAAGCCTAGATTTACTTTTGAAGGAGGTGAAGAGGATACAAGACGCACAAAATATTACATCATTTTATTAAAATTTAAGCAAGCTAAAATATTTAACTTCGAACCAACTCATATCCACATGAATGAGATATATTTGTTACTATTGTGGACAATTTCATAGGTATCAGTTGGTTCAGTACAGGACGACTGTCACACATAATTGGTTATAAACTTAGTTACACAGTTGTGACTAATAGGTGTCTTAGGTCTCAGCCGGATCTGATCTAAGAAGGAACCTCCTGAGACCGAGGTCGCTAGTTCAGTCTTTAGTAAGGCTTATTTGAAAGTGCTAACAATTATAACAGGAAAAATGTTAACTAATGACTCACCAGGAGGGCGGCAAGAAATGAGTGTCTGGGAGGTGCAGAGATCAACCTTCTGTCTGATGTATGTATTACACTTCAAGAAATGGAATGATCGATGTTCAAGAAATGTTCAAAAAAAAATTTACATGAACCATGAACATCGAATGAAAAAATGGCGCGCCACAGTAATCACAAAGATTCGTATTATCTAGATCAAAGGCGAACATCTTTGGATTAACAAACCGTGCTGAACGTTCAACTTGATATCCACTCTTTAAGAATGCGTGTAGAATCATATTAGTGTAATGAGAACTGATGGAATGTGATGGCATGCAACCGAATGCGAAACAGTCTGTCGTGGAGTTTATCCTGTAATTGGCAACCCTTTAAGGCATAGCTGCACATAGTGCGATTATATGTCTTATAGGCATGGAAAAAACAAGCATCCAGAGGCTGAATTTATCCGGTGGTTCCACGTGGTTTGTATTGCGATGTCATGCACCTTTCGGTAGGGATAGTCTGCTCTAAAGGAGTATGATTTTTATACGCAGACCAGGAGTCAAACAGAAGGGTATTATTTTGACCATTTATTGGCCAAAAGCAGCGCTCATGCCACATTTATAGTTCTCTTATTCCCATTTTCCCACTCTTTCTTACTGTGACGTAAATATTGCCTACTGTCCTTGCAAGATCGCGCACACGAAAAAGAGTCGTAGGGGGCATAGCACCTGCTACTTCTTGCAGCACCATAAATAACTCTCCAGCCAATTTACCATCCAGATCAACAGTCGGCATAATTGTATGCGAATGCGTGAAGGCATTGATGTTAGTTGATCTTGATACAACTCTCTTGGTATCTCTAATTTCCAGGGTTCCTTTCATATGTATTTCCTCTTCAAATACCGATTGGTCGGAATTGAAAACAGATTACGTACTGAACCATCAGATAAGTTTGTTTATCTCCTGCGCAAATTTTCGGGCCGATTCCGCAGTTTGCTGTGCATCGTAAAGTTGGCGTTTTGTTTGAAATTGCGTTATCTTCCGTCTTCCAATTCTGTAGCACTGTTTGAAGTTATGCAACCATACACTGCTTCCCTTGAAATCACTGTCATATGCCGTTCAACTACGCTTCATAGCGTCATGCTTTGCCCACCACTGGATACCTCCAGTCCTGCCCCTGTTGCTGTTAGCAGTCAATATTGTGGTTGCATTATAGACAATATGGGGGGCGCTGAATGCCATAAACATCACAGATCTTTCGCGACCTCGCAGTCAAGGGGTTCCTTGTAAGACAGTGCTGTTGTCATAGGCGACGATAACAGGGCGAGGTGAGCGGCGGTGCGCTCTGACGTAAGTAATCTTATTGCAGCAGTGGTGTATGGAACTTCTTGAGGGCGCGTCTTTGCCGACGACTCTCATTCATTGTCCCGCCCGGCAGCGATTGCCTTTAGCTTATGGTGACGTTGTGAGGCACCACCAACTGTAGCCCTGGACCTCATTCAGACGACACTACATTCCTCCTCCCAAAATCTGTGCACTGTCATTGTTTAGTGCTGTGTCACATTACGACGGCGGGGGGGGGGGGGGGGGGGGGAGCCGCGAGGGGTGGAGGGGCGGGGGGAAGTCTGAATGCGGACGTAGGTGAAGAGACATGGACTGTAACGATGGCCGACGATAACTCCTTGTCGGCACCCGTTATCCACTTTTGCTAGCTGTGCATTCTAGGGCGCCTTGCCACAGTTCGCGCGGATCCCCCCGCCGGAGGTTCGAGTCCTCCCTTGGGCATGTGTGTGTGTGTGTGTGTGTGTGTGTGTGTGTGTGTGTGTGTGTGTTGTCCTTAGCGTAAGTTAGTTTATGTTACATTAAGTAGTGTGTAAGCCTAGGGACCGATGACTTCATGAATTTGGTCCCATAGGAACTTACCACAAATTTTCACATTTGCGAGTGACTGGAAAGATTGGCCGAAAAACGAGCCACAGGTTCACACATGCTCTGGGTGGACGGCCAACAGGCAGCACTGCAGGGGTGTCGTGAAGGCTGTCCGAAGGTGTCACCTCCACGGACATCGGCTGAGCCAGTAGGACCAGCAACGATGTAGGCGACGACGGTGGCGGCTCGACGTCGATTTCCACTCGGGATTGCACCAACCGTGGTTAGCAGAGAGGCAGAGATGACTGCTTTTGCGGACCTCATCGGAGTGCTGTGTCTGCTGGCAAATATTCTGCGGCAAAATTTCTCCATGTGACTTTTGAATGTTCGAAAGAAAATTTCAGCTTCACCGTTAGACCGAGGGTGAAATGGATCATTAGTTACATGGTGTACGCCGTTGGGGATACAAAACTGGTGAAAATCGCCTGTGTGAATTATAGTCCATTGTCCTAGACAAGGACCTCAGGAAGACCTACAAGACAAGAATAGAAGACGAAAGCAATACGATACTAGCAGTAGTGATAGAAATTTACTTTACATGTCTACGACGAACAAGCATAATGGACCAGTGAAATCAAAGTGTATATATTGCCATGATAGATGACAAAACTGATACAGTACTAGCAGTAGTGGTGGATATCATGCTCTGCCCCACTCCCCCAGGAAACCTCCCCCTGTGCTGCTACAGGTACACTTTCAGGTCGATTTGATGACAACTTCATTAAACTGATAACTTAATTAATCTCTGGTAAACACCTTCCCCTCCCATCCTCCCTCCCAGAAAATGGTGACAAGTTCAAATTTTTGTACGGAAAGAAGGGCACTTGGGCTGCCTCCATTAAACTAAGTCATTAGACTGCCATGTCTTCCTAGGAATTGATGGGAAAAGAACTCAGCCTGTCCTGGGCTGCTGGATAGGATGGATACAAGTCTTTATTTTGCATGGTGTTTATTTAAACAATTTGAGGCAGTCGCTCCATCCAGTGTGCTCACCATGAGTTCTGGAGTCCAACTGATGTAGTGTACAGTACTGCCACCAGAGGGTGCTGTTGTCCCTTCTGTTATGTAATCCAAGATGGAGGTCTTAGGAGGGGGGGGGGATGGCGTGAAAATTACTCAGCCTGTGCTGGGCTACTGGAGAGAGGAAGGAGTGTACTTTATTTATTTTGGAACAATTTATATAGAGATGGATTTCACGTAGTTCATTTATTACACTGATACAAAAAACTCGTCCTGACGTGTATGGGGTCACGCTACATAGCCTAAAGACCCGCAAACTACTCGTCAATTATCGAAATAATGCAGTACAATGATGTACAGCCACGCAAACAACTCGCAAAATACCGAAATAATGCAGTACACTGATGTCAGACACGGAAACAACTCGAAAATTGTCAAAATAATGCATGTAAAACACTCTGTAGACACGCTTACTACTCGTAAACTGTTCAAATAACGCTGTATATACAAGCATACAGATCTACAAACTACTCGTAAATTACTGAAATAATGCATAGCACAGCCTGCAGACCTGCTCGCAAAATAATGCAACAGACACACAAACAACTCATAAATTGTCAAAAAATAATGCATGTAAAAGGCTCTGCAAACATGCTCACAACGCTTAAGCAATCGAAAATAATGCAGTGCACAAACACTCAGTGCACATAAAAAACACTTTCGAACTATCGTCAACTGCAATGTCTCAGCAAACTGTTCTAATGCGTGCATGCGCCGACACCATTGTGAACCACTGCCGGACAGACGAATGCAGGGGTGCAAGCTATTGCTCTCCAGCCACTACCACATACAGACAGTAGGTGAAACTCGTGTCTATTTTCGGGTATACAGTTAGCTTTCTTCAAGTGTTATACTGATGTCACATGTCTATTTAAATCAGAGCCAAGTCACCCTCTGGACGCGCACGTGTTAACCATTGCTGGCGCGAAACCTCTCTACCTGTGGTCCAGTGAAGACCTAATTGCCAAGCAACTCACCCTCGCAGACACAGCTAAAAGGTTCTCAATGCGATACTGACGTCACAAGTCGCGCTATAGAAATCTGCATCGTTCCTTGCAATCCTAACGGGACATGTAAGACGCCTCTGGCCGTGCACATGTTTACTGTGACTGACGTCTACCTGCAAGTCTAGCGTCAAGCGAGAGATGTCTGCATAGCGGCTCACCTGCGCATCTAAAAGGTTCTCAATGTTACACTGATGTCACATGGCTATGTAAATAAGAGCCAAGTCGACCTCTTGGAAATTGTCAAGTGTTGCAGAAATAGAAATAGTTCATGGTCGCTTTTGTAGCAGCTTTCGTGATGTTCAGCTTGTCCGTATGGAAATTCTTGTCTTAACGGAACGTGTGTACAAAAATAGCCCAGAACAACGCCGAATTCATTCCTCCTGATGGTCCTAACGTGGCACCCCGTTCATCACGTGTTACCCTTCGTGGAAATCGTTTAGTTCTGCTTTCAACAAACATCTCCGAAATGCAAATGCTCTCACCACTATGTTGAGGCTCCTATGTCCCGGCACAAAGGATGTCTTGTGAATGAATGGAGCATTATGATCAGCTCTTACAGAATTTATTCACCACATTACTGATACCGCCGGTGTGGAAGCATTGTCCCCTTTTATTTTTATTTCTGCAGGCAAGACTTTCAGCGGCAAAACTATTTTGTATAGATCGCCATATTTCACTGACAATTAAACCCTGCAAAAGTGACCTACATATCGTCAAATACGGAAAGGCTCTTACTCAATTACACTGCTCAGCCACTGAGGACAGAAGCTCGAATATTATAGCGTAAAACCAATCTCCAACCCGACAATATCTCACCGTGTACTGTGTCGATGTAATAAACGTACAATTCGTATCCTGTGCCGTACAAAATCGCCCCTTTTGCATCATTCATATAGCTATCGACCGCCAGAGCTTGTAGATATACCCTGAAGACTCTTGTACAAAGGCTGAGCCGGTTCTCCTCCACAAAAAGGTGTCACCGTTCCTGGTCCCTATCTGCTTCCTTGCTTGTTTTCTACACCAATCTCCAGACTCTGGGATTACAAGAACACATTTATTTTCATATGGTTTACCAGAATATTATACCATTTACATGATACTTCTCGATGTCTAGCACATAGCAGTGTGCTACCTATCGCTCACTCAGCATTATTCCAAAGCTATAGACTGGAAATTATTTCTCTAGAAACCTGAAACTTTAGCGAGGTGGAGCGTGCTGTAAACCATTGAGTAACTTGAAAATTATCCCGTCTACAAAGATCTTTACATGAAAACTCGAAAAAAATACAGAAAACTGATATTTCCACTCGCGAATACCGATATCGGTGATGTAACACATTCCAAATGATCCCTATAATTCACAAAGTCAACTAAGGTGTTTCTCATGTCTAGAGAACCTGCAGCTGTGTCTTCCACCCGTCTTTCACCTGCTAGATGCACACACCACAACCGATGTTCTATCAGCTAAGTAAAGGCGCGAAATGTGTAGAAGCAGTCAACAGGACAATTTACATGGGAGGGAATAATGGTCCAGCTCAAACACATGTACATATTGAATCTTCTCAAACTTCCACGCGATCACGAAAGCTGTCCAACACATACTAACAAGGGAACCTCCCCATCGCACCCCCCTCAGATTTAGTTATAAGTTGGCACAGTGGATAGGCCTTGAAAAACTGAACACAGATCAAGCGAGAAAACAGGAAGAAGTTGTGTGGAACTATGAAGAAATTAAGCAAAATATACCAACTGAGGAGTCCATGTGCAAGATAGGCAACATCAAGGACAGTATTAGCAGAGGAGCGTCGTGGTCCCGTGGTTAGCGTGTGCAGCTGCGGAACGAGAGGTCATTGGTTCAAGTCTTCCCTCGAGTGAGAAGTTTACTTTCTTTATTTTCGCAAAGTTATGATCTGTCCGTCCGTTCATTGACGTCTCTGTTCACTGTAATAAGTTTAGTGTCTGTGTTTTGCGACCGCACCGCAAAACCGTGCGATTAGTAGACGAAAGGACGTGCCTCTCCAATGGAAACCGAAAACATGTTTGTCGCAAGGTCATAGGTCAACCGATTCCTCCACAGGAAAACACGTCTGATATATTCTATACGACACTGGTGACGGCATGTGCGTCACATGACAGGAATATGTTGTCGACCCACCTAACTTGTACACTTGGCGAATGGGTAAAAAGATTCTTCTACCTTGCCCGATCTTGTGGATGTGATAATCACTCCCAAAAAAGTGATGAAAACATAAGAGTTTGTCACATAAACTCCAACAAACGAATGCAACAGTTTCACAGTCGCACAGTTTTCCCTGTGCTCTGTCAAAACACATGTTTTTAACGTTTTCAAATTTTTCCGTTGTAGACAGTCAAATCCTGCATATGTCCAAGCAAATCTGAACATGTCCTGGAATTTTGGACAGCGAATTTGATTGTGTGTGAGTGCATGAACTTTGATAATTGACACGGACGGACAGAAAACAAAAAATTAAACTTTTCACTCGAGGGAAGACTTGAACCAAGGACGTCCCGCTCCGCAGCTGCTCACGCTAACCACGGGACTACAGCGTTCTAAAGCTCAGGCTAACCTTGATGTTGCCTATGATGCACATAGACTACTCAGTTCGTATATTTTGCTATTTTTTCATAGTTCCATACAACTTCTTCCTGTTTTCTCGATTGATCTGTGTTCAGTTTTTCAAGGCCTATCCACTGTGCCAACTTATAACTAAATCTGAGGGGGGTACGATGGGGAGGTTCCTTTGTAAGTATTAGTTCACCATTCGGCCATCTAGAGGACGACATGGTTAAGTCAGCAACATTCCTGTATCCCAACAGGACTCTCCATTCAGACAGCTCTTACCACTAGTTGGAAACGTGAATCATTCCCGCCACAGGCCACTGGCGCTGCACGCCAAGCACCCCTTGACAGAATTATCATAGGAAACCAGTCACAAACATATTTGATCGCTATACTTACAATTAAATGTTACGATCGTGGTCTCAATTGGACGACATTCGACAAGGAGCGAAGTATCGGAAATACACCCTGCTGATGGCTGTGGCTCCGGAAATAGAAATATCTGTACAGTCCTTATGACTTGACGTATTTTTCCCTTTGCTATCACAGTATTCCAAGTCAAATCCATACCTTCCTAACGACAGTCATTTCCTTTGCACATGTGAGAACATACGCACATACCTTATACGCCTGATGCCCATGGCGAACCTATAACGCACCTCCTACTACCAAGTATAATACTTCGCTAATAACTGATTGCTGGCGATACAAAACAATACTGAGAGAAAATCAGCGATGTGTGGACATGTCTCATAGGTTTTTCTTGCCAGTGGTACCACTGTGTCTTAGAAAGAGAGGCATAATCGTCCTACAAAACACCAGATACTAATAAACACGATCGCAACGACCATGTTACTATCACAATCGGCCTTGGTTCTACAGGTGCACACAAGTACCCATGTTAAAAGCTATACCAGCTTTATAAATCGAGGCATGGCATTACCTCCGATTGAAGTGGTTTTTCCAGACAAATACTGCTACACTGAATATAGTCAGTGATCGCCGGAGTGTATATTATCAGACCAACAGTGCGGTTACAAGTCGCTGATGGTGCAACCTCGCGATAAAATCACCGAATTTAAAAAGTGATTTGGCAAAGGAACGTGGTATGAAGCCAGTATTTGCAACTCCCCCACGCCACCACTAGATATTTCTCCAGTATTTGTAATGCATTCTGTCTTGATGCCACGTCAGAGGTACGGTGATATATCGACTGGTTGACTGAGAAGGATCGCAAACAGTAGAAGGTGTGCTCATTGAGGTCATAAGAAATGTACACTCGCTTTTCAGATCTCTAGTGCTACGCTTTCTGGTAGAAATGATGTCTACGATTTTGAATTAAGTCTTTCTATTCAACCACATACCTCTGTTGTATCCGATGGAGAAGTCCTTTAATAATTACAGCCACTAGTGAATCATATCTCGAAACGAGCCACCTTTCTCGAACTTATCTGCCACAGTAAAACTTCAGATAGTCTCTATGCCTCTTGCAACTGCTGCCATTTGTATACCTTTGCGCATGTGATTGTTCCAATTAAGTAGGAACTGAGCAGAAGTCAGAGAGAGCTCTGTCTACCACCTTCTGCAACCTGTGCTGAAACACAGTCAGCTGAGTTAGTGCAACAGGACCATGTTTTGACCATTCGGTGGAAATGGGAACAAGCTGTCATAGCTCCACCAACAGTGTACGATGTGTAAGGTCAGCGCCAAACGAAGCCTGCTCCTGCAACTCTAGGTAGTAGAAAAGACAGTAGGGGAACTGGGAGAAGGACGAGGATTTTGCTTCAGCATTGTTGTGCATCCCCAAACTACATACAGTTACTGCTGTCTGATACAGATCCGCATCCCTCAGGGCCTATTCACGTCTATCACCCAAACATGCTATCATCATTATTCTGTACCATCCAACAGAGAAAAATTACGAACTATAAAATCTCCAATAACTTCATCCGATATAGAACTTGATAATATTTTTACTGCATCTCTGTCCTCCCATATATAAAATAAAAACACCGTCTACATGCCAGCATCGAGCACATGTGACGATCCTATTAAATATACAGGTATTGCTCCATTGCACAGACAAGTGTCAAGTTGTATTGCCTGTACTGTAGCAGGATAACCGTACCCAACAAACTATACTGCAAGTCGAAGAGACCCTCCCTGTGACTCTGTGTCGTGGTTTGAAACTGTTTTTTTTCTTCTGTAACACACTTTGTACACTGATATACATTTTGTTTTTTCCACCATGACGTCGAGGTCCATGTCAGGTTCCAAACTGACATTAACACGTTCTGATCCATTGCTTCTCACAGAACATTAGACATCACACATTATAAGTCATATTGTTACTGCTGCTACCATAACACACCACACATACTGGATGATTTTAAATAAAAGACAGTTCCAACATAAGGAAACTGGAAGAGTTTGGTGGCATTGTGTAGAGTTACCAAACTGCTGTCCGAAGGTGACTGCCGATGTCTACATTAAAACTCATCTGTCATAGTCACGGAATAGCTGATGGCTCTGCGTTCCGTTTCGACTGATTCCTCATATTGAAGACACGTACGCAATCACTGTTTCGGTTCTAGCCATCCCCAGAAGGTGTTTCCCCTCGACCAAAACTGTTTCTCTATCTCAAGGAAGCGATGTCATTCAATCATTATGTGGTAACCAACAGCGTACCAGTGGACGGATGGGATGGAAAAGACACCGTCGATGTACTGTAATAATAAGCATCACAGTTGATAGAGCGAATAGTTTCAGTATCATAGCTAAACTACCCCTTCTCTACTTTGCGAGTATCATTGCGAATGTAGATAGATGCCTGTGCATTCATTGTTAATTCTCGAACACATACATCATCAAAGTATAGCAGACAATGGTCTACATATTTCTAGCTCTTCGAGCATAGTGCATAATTTACGATCTATATCTATGCGGATGGGAGTCACGGGGCATTCTCGCAGTCTTCGGATAAAATTAGAGATTGAAAGACCCCCTCGCACGGTCTTTGACCAGCCCACCCTGCAGCACTGTTACCAATTTAATCTGCAGCTGACCAGATGTAGACCGCTACATTCCGCATCTCATGAATGAACGGAGCTAACCGACTCCTCGCCCATCCAAGTACACAAGTTTTCTCCAGATGCACCCATGTCGAGGAGGGTAGCACCTCATATCGGTGTATAGTAATATATTTGAAAGTGTTGTGATACAATAGTAGAGGTTTAAGAAGAACAAGAAATGACTGGATTTTGTGCATGTTGGAGCTCCAGACGGATGGAGTTCGAAGCATTTTTATGTAAATCAATCACGCTATCAACTCTAAAGTATTGTTCTAGATTCTGGGATCAGTACCTGGAAGGTATAGGTAAGAGAGAACATGAACGCACGCACTCCTAAGACTACAAGGTTCAGCACTTAAAACTGGCTATAATGTTAGATCGCTTCAGTTTCTGACCTATTACTCATATGGAATGTAACGGATAAACTATGGTAACAACCCATAAAGTGAAAAAGAACTACTTCCTTAAAATAACGATTCTGTGTGATACGTGCACAATATAGCTTTCCAGAGATGTATAGTGTCTACTGTTCACATCCGATCACGGTTTAGAAATTATACTATGTCTGCGTAAGTCCTATACAAAATCATCGTTAGTAACAAAGAATACCTCTTAGGGGGAAACAGATAAACGCATAGCAGCGGAGTTTATCGTGTGAAATTATACGTCATGCCGCCACAAACTCTGTAAACAGGACATCTGTCAAGCAATGTATACACGGGGATTGCAGTGCCTCACAAAGTCCTATCGCTAACTTAGAATCATTTTAGTTATGAAACTGAAGTCTTGATTTTATACCCATAATGCAACAGGGGAATGGAGTACATCACACAAATGTTCGTTCGTTTAGAGGAATGTGTCACTTTTCATCACATATGAGATGGAAGTCCTCTGATGACTGAGAGGTTTACTGCTCTAAGACCCACACAGAACACGCAGCTGTATACAAGTCAAACGCATTCTATGTCACACAACTGATGCATGCTGACAGAACATCGGGAAAAAATGATCAAATGACCTGCGGCACCTTCTCCCTCTCTCTCTTTCTAGAATGCATCATACCTCGTTACAATTCCATCTCAGATGACCACTCCATCCACTGTATGTCATCTGTTAATGCAGATGGAACTAAGTTTAGATGGTTCAAATGGTTCAAATGGCTCTGAGCACTATGGGACTCAACTGCTGTGGTCATAAGTCCCCTAGAACTTAGAACTACTTAAACTTAACTAACCTAAGGACAGCACACAACACCCAGCCATCACGAGGCAGAGAAAATCCCTGACCCCGCCGGGAATCGAACCCGGGAACCCGGGCGTGGGAAGCGAGAACGTTACCGCACGACCACGAGATGCGGGCGAACTAAGTTTAGAGGCAGATGGTTGTCTGTTCTTCCAGGAAAGCATGAAAGACAGCAGTCAACTCATGTGTATCTCTATTACCTCAACAGACATACAGTAGAATGCTGCCTCGACGAAAAAATGACGGTTTCCCTGTTTCCAGATGCTTCCATGTCAACTTTTTTCCCAAATTCCTATTGCTGTTACATACTCCTTCCGAAGTACAAGAATTCTTCTGCACCAACCAGAAGACACACAAGTACATCCTCAATTTCCCAAAATTTCAATGTATTTTCTCTCAATTCATACGTACTTTCCGCAATTCTAGCGATTTTTTATGTCACTTCTACCCATGCGATCGTGACATGATGTCTCTTCCCGTGTTCTAAAATTGCTTGTAAATTTAGTGCAGCTGCCAACACCTAGCGCAAATGCACTGGTCAGGAGGCGTAGTATAGCACTATAATCGATTACATCCAGTCGCCTCCACCCCACATATTCCACATTTGCAGTGCGTTTGCTCTGTTTTCTGTATGTCTTTGAATATGCAAGTTTCGCAGATCCCATTATAATCGCTAGGAACAATGCACCTATTCCGGGAAGCATTGGAACAGATTTCTATAGCACGACCTGTGATGTCAGTATAGCACTAAAAACCTTTCAGTTGCGTCTGGGAGGGTGAGTCGCTTGGTAATTAGGTATTCGTTGGACCGCAGATAGAGAGGCTCCGCGCCAGCAACGGTAAACACGTGCGCGTCCAGAGGGAGACTTGGCTCTTGTTTACATAGGCATGTGACACCAGTATAACACTCGAAGAATTCTAACTGTATACCCGAAAATAGGCACAACTTTCACCTACTGGCTGTATGCAGTAGTGGCCTGAGAGCAATAGTTTGTGCCTCTGAATTCGTCTGTCCAGCGTTGGCTAGCGACAGCATCGGCTCGTGCACATTGGAACAGTTCACTGATACGTCACAGTTAATGATAGTTCAAAAAACGGCTCTGAGCACTATGGGACTTAACATCTGAGGTCATCATTCCCCTAGAACTTAGAACTACTTAAACCTAACTAACCTAAGGACATCACACACACATCAATGCCCGAGGCAGGATTCGAACCTGCGACCGTAGCGGTCGCGCGGTTCCAGACTGAAGCACCTAGAACCGCTCGGCCACACCGGCTGGCGATGATAGTTAAAAAGCGTTTTTTATGTGCACTGAGTATTTGTGCACTGCATTATTTTTGACTCTTTAAACGTTGTGAGCGTGTTTGCAGAGCCTTTTACATGCATTATTTGGACAATTTTCGAGTTTTTTTCGTGTCTCTACATCAGTGTACTGCATTATTTCCGTGATTTACGAGTAGTTTGCAAGTCTGTGTGCTGTGTACTGCATTATTTCGTTAATTTACGAGTTGTTTGAGTGTCTGTGCATCAGTGTACTGCATTATTTCGATAATTTACAATTAGTTTGCAGGTCTGTAGGCTATGTGACGTGACTCCAAACACATCAGGGCGAGCGTTTTGTATCAGTGTAATAAATGAACTACATGATATCCATCTCTAAATAAATTGTTCCAAAATAAATAAAGTACACTCTTTCAAAAATGGTTCAAATGACTCTGAGCACTATGGGACTCAACTGCTGAGGTCATTAGTCCCCTAGAACTTAGAACTAGTTAAACCTAAGGACATCACAAACATCCATGCCCAAGGCAGGATTCGAACCTGCGACCGTAGCGGTCTTGCGGTTCCGGACTGCAGCGCCTTTAACCGCATGGCCACTTTGGCCGGCTACACTCTTTCCTCTCTCCAGTAGCACAGCACAGGCTGAGTCATTTTCCTGCCATTTCTCCCCACCAGACCGCCATCTTGGATTACGTAACGGAAGGGAAGATAGTGCCCTCTGGTGGTAGCTCTGTGCACTAAGTCAGTTGAACTCCAGCCCTCACGGTGAACACACTGGCTGGAGCTACTACCTCATATTGTTTAAATACACTACTGGCCACTAAAATTGCTGCACCACGAAGATGATGTGCTACAGACGAGAAATTTAACCGACAGGAAGAAGATGCTGTGATGTGCAAATGATTAGCTTTTCAGAGCATTCACACGAGGTTGGCGCCGGTGGCGACACCTACAATGTGGTGACATGAGGAAAGTTTCCAACCGCTTTCTCATACACAAACAGCAATTGACTGACGTTGCCTGGTGAAACGTTGTTGTGATGCTTCGTGTAAGGAGAAATGCGTAACATCACGTTTCTGACTTTGATAAAGGTCGGATTGAAACCTATCACAATTGCGGTTTATCGTATCGCGACATTGCTGCTCGCGTTGGTCGAGATCCAATGACTGTTAGCAGAATATGTAATCGGTGGGTTCAGGAGGGTAATATGGAACGCCATGCTGGATCCCAATGGCCTCGTATCACTAGCAGTCGAGATGACAGGCATCTTATCTGCATAGCTGTAACAGATCGTGCAGACACGTCTCGATCCCTGAGTCAGCAGATGGAGACGTTTACAATTCAACAACCATCTGCACGAACAGTTCGACGACGTTTGCAGCAGCATGGACTATCAGCTCGGAGAACATGGCTGTGGCTACCCTTGACGCTGCATCACAGACAGGAGCGTCTATGATGGTGTACTCAACGACGAACCTGGGTGCACGAATGGCAAAACGTCATTTTTTCGGATGAATCTAGGTTCTGTTTACAGCATCATGATGGTCGCATCCGTGTTTGGCGACATCGCGGTGAACGCACATTGGAAGCATGTATTCGTCATCGCCATACTGGCGTATCACCCGGTGTGATTGTATGGGGTGCCATTTGTTATACGTCTCGGTCACCTCTTGTTCGCATTGACAGCCCTTTGAACAGTGGACGTTACATTTCAGATGTGTTACGACCCATGGCTCTACTCTTCATTCGATCCCTGCGAAACCCTACATTTCAGCAGGATAATGCACGACCGCATGTTGCAGGTCCTGTATGGGCCTTTCTGGATACAGAGAATGTTCGTCTGCTGCCCTGGCCAGCACATTCTCCAGATGTCTCACCAATTGAAAACGTTTGGTCAATGGTGGCCGAGCAACTGGCTCATCACAATACGCCAGTCACTGCATTTCTTCTTGGTGTAGGAATTTTAATGGTCAGTAGTGTAAACACTGCATGCAAAATAAAGACTAGTGTCCATCCTATCCAGCAGCCCAGCACAGACTGAGTTTTCTTCCTGCCAATTCCTAGGAAGAGATGGCCTTCGGATGACTTATGTTAATGGAGGTAGCCCAAGTTCCCTTTTTTCCCTGCTAAAATTTGAACTTCCCATCAATTTCTGGGAGAGAGGATGGGATAGGGGGGGGGGGGTGTTACCAGAGGGGGAGAGTTTAATTAAATGGTCAATTTAATGAAGTAGTCAATCAAATTGATAAGAGTGAAGGGGGCTATTCCAATAATCAGACCTGAATGTGTACCTGCAGCAGCGAGGGGGGTGGGGGGAGGGGGAGAGGGGAACAACAGGTTAAGCACCTGTCAA